>NW_020951860.1:1157680-1757680 GCF_900497805.2 Vombatus ursinus
ACACACACACACACACACACACACACACACACACACACACACACACAGAAACTACAATGTAAATACCACCAGGAGCCTTTGACCTGCATTAGTTAGACTGATGTTTGCTATCAGGTAGGCAATCATCTAGTCCCTAGATCTGAGCCTGTGATAGCATTCATTCTGCTGTGAAGAACAGAAGCCTTCACTCACTCTTTCCGTGTTTTTAAGAGCAGAATTAAGGTGTGATTTTAATGTTTGGTTTTTGTTTTTGTTTTTGTTTTCAGCATAGTCATCCATGTATGCACCTAATAGAAATTACACTTTTTCAAGTAGCCCCAACTACACAGCACAATATAAGTCCTGTTGCACTGGTTTCTGCTTAAAGGAATTTGTGGACCAATATCTTCATTTCCAACTGTGTCCCACTGGGTGTTTCAAATACCCAAACAGGGAAAATGGCTGTGCATGTGGGAGCTATATACTGAGACATTGTGTGCTATCTATCTCTTTTGGCCACCAGCCACTTTTGGTGTTGTAATATTCCTATTTTGAAACTGGTGTGGATTTCATTATACATCACAGACAATAGTGCTGCTGTTTTGCAGGCTGCTATTGGGGATTCTCTAGCTGGGCTATCTCTTTTAGTTCTAAATGTCTCTAGTTAATCTTAAGAAATCCAATTCCTGATTATTTCTCTGCATAAATAAGACCTGCCCCATAATATCTCAAAGGAACATGCAGTTTGTTTATTTTTATAACATGAATTTTAAAAAATACATATACTGTTATGGTGAATTAAAGGCACATTTTAAAACTTTTTCTTTACAAATGGCCAGGTAGGTTGCAGAATAGAATGCCTTTTGTAAAATTCATAAAAGAATACAGTAATCTTTAACTATTTCACATAGCTTTCTTTTTATGCACAGTTGCAAACATTAGGTTTCCTTCTCTCTTAACTCTAAATTTTGTGTTACTCATAAAGGGGGAAGTGCACACATGTTAGTTGTAGAATGTCTGGATCCATTTGAACTTAAAGCCATTGGTGGGTTCAAAGAGGATAACAAACTATAGGATTTCTAATTTTATAAAAGTGGATGTTTCTGATAAATTGTATGTAAAAAAAATTTTTTTAATTGAATCATTTGAAAAACACTAGAGGAGCTTCCCCTCCATCCAAGGTCCATTGTTAATCCTTTGGTGAAGAGAATGATCATTGCTTTGATTACTTTCATGTGTAAATCTGATTTTTCATACTAAAATTGGTTTAAAGTAAGTTATCAATAATAGTTCACATTTCCATAGTGTTTTGCAAAGCCCTTTCACTCATATCCCTGTGAAACAGGTCAGTGCAAACATGTTTATCTCTTCTTTACAGATAAAGAAACTGAGAGTTACATGGCTATTAGGACATGGCACCAAGACCTCAGTCTCTTTACACTCACTTTACAATATTGTATCCCCAGTTACCTCTAACTGCTTTTTCCCTTTTCCAAGTCCACAGATGTCTGTAAGCTGTATCCAGTAGTGAGTCATTACATAGGAATTGGAGTTCTTACTTTTTTGTTGATTGAAGTCACTTGTCACAAGATGACTGTTGTCCTTACTTGAAATGTACTTTCCATATTTCCAGCCTCACATAAGCCTGAGTTGTGTGGCTGAAAACCTGGATTGTGCATAGTTCAGCTCAAGAAATGTTTATTGAGCACCTGTTTTGCACTACCTAAGGAAAAATAACCAGAGTGATTAGGACATCTCAGCCTTCACAAGTCTCTCCAGAGAGGAGAGACTGACATTTTCACAGGTAAATAAAATATAAAATCAAGTGTGACATTTGTTGTACCATAAGATGTAAAGATGGAAGAATTCTTATACATAACCTAATCCAACCTCCCCATTATTTTATAGTTAAAAACAGGTTACATGGTTTGTGCAAGGTCCACCCAATGTAGCAAGTGCAGAATTCCACACCTGGGTATGCTGATGCTTTTGTCTGCTCTGTTGCATTAGAAATGCAAAGAACAGGCTATGAAAGCTCATAAATTGTCATCATTGCTATATTTTTAAGAATTCTTGTTGTTAGTCAAAAGACTGAGGCTGAATCCCTGCTCACTTATGTATCACCTATGTGACCTTAGAAAGTCACTTAATCTCCCTGTGCCTTAGTTTCTCCATTTATAAAAGGAGAAAGGGTTAGACTAGAAGACCTCCTGAAGTCTTTTCCCACTCTATATTTATGAGCCTATTATCCTTTTCAATTTCTTAAATGAGTAAACCAAGCAAGATTTTTGAAAATATTTAACTCAGTGTTATTATTGAACACTAACACTAATCCAAAGGACTTGCATTGTTCTTTCTACTTATATTCTAACATAAAATGACCACACCACTCTATATGAGTAATGTACAATATATGTGAAGAGGACATGTAACTGAAACCTCTCAGGGCTCAAAGAGTAAAAACACAAGATACTGCCCATTATACAGTATAAACTATAAGTATTATGATATCAACTGACTAATACAGGGAACCTAGTTCAATCCAACAAATATTTATTAAGCATCTACTATGTGTGAGGCACTATGCTAAGGGCTATCAGTACAAAAACAAAATAGAAATATTCTACACCTCCAAGGAACTTATATTCTACTGGGGAAGGGGATACAACATAAATACTAGGGGGAATCAAGGACAGATTATTCTTGTTCTTTGTTTCCTTCCATTCTTCCTATAGTTTAAATCTTGATTATTTTCATTTACCTAGCAATTCAAAAGAAAAAGAAGATAAAGAAGCTGACATTCATATGAATTAATCCCTTTACTTATTTGCAATTCTAGAAAATTGTGAGTAAAGGCAATGCAGTTATAAATTCTAAAACTTCACTGGAATTAAAGATGGCTTCTGTGTCTCATTTCTATGAATAAAGTATCAATCATAGAGCTGGAAGGAACCTAGTAAGGACCATAGGGCCTTCAGGAAGGTAAAGCTCTAATAATTCAGGGTAGATGGCTAGCTGTCAGTGTTCTTCTTGAACAAACCAAAGGATAGAGATGCTATAACCTTCCTCAAGAGGTATGCTGTAAAATTATTTCTACACAACTGAAAGTCTCTTGCTTCAACTGAATTATACTTCTTGTTTCACTTTTTAAATAATAACACTCAGTAACCCTCTCATGAAATAAATAAATGAGTGAATGAATGAATGAGTGAATGGTTACCCCCTGGCTTTGCCATACTCCTTTGACACTAAATTTTGAATTAGATTGGAAAATGTGAAACAACTTCTGTTTTAGTCCCGTGTCTTTAGAGAAAAGCTAAAGATGATAATGTATGTAATGATTTGACAAATCATCATTACCACCTCGTTTATATGTTTTAAGGTTTTAAAATCATTTTCCTGACAACCATCCTGAGTTAACACAAGTATTAACTCTGTTTTACAAAAGAAAATAACAATTAATCAACATGCATATTAAATACTTAGTAATTGCTAGATACTATGCTAAGCATCAAAGATACCAAAGGCAGTTTAGGTGGCTTAGTGAATAGTGTTGGACTTGGATTCGAGTGCAAATGTGATCTCAGACATTTACTAGTTATGTGAGTCTGAGTAGGTCATTTAACTTAATTTCTGTCTGCCTTAGCTTCTTCCTTTGTAAAAAATAAAAGGGATAATAATAACACCTCCCTCCCCGGGTTGTTATAAAGATAAAATAATATTTGTAAAGCAGTTTGTAAAACTTAGTGTTGTATAAATGCTAGCTATTGCTATTACAACAAGGAAAAAGCAAAAGTATGTGTTACTATTTTTCCACTTAGATGTACATTCATGACTTGACAAATGTGGGAGTTCTGTTAGAAGGGGCAGAAGACCCTAATATCAAAAGCTCCAATCCCATAGTTGCAAATTCTCTAGTTTAGATCTATGGGTTGATTCTCAAGAATCATCCTGAAAACACAGGTAGCTTCAGTCACAAGCAGGGTAGAGGGGGGAACACAAGCTTTGCTCTCCGTATGCATGTGAATACTACTCTTTTCCTTATTTGAAGCCTTGAGATCACCTTAGGAGCCAAGAATCCTGATGAGCAAGTCCCTCTTTCTATGCTAGAGGCAGATCAACTTGGTGGCCCTTCCTTTTATAGCATGTATTATATATAGAGGACAGAATGACTACAGAATGTACTTTTTTCTGGCATAAGGCACTTGTCCAACCTCCTTTTGTTCTGAATGTAACCAGTAACATTCAGCAACCTAGTTATTAAAATTTTCTTGTGCATAAACATTAATATTGAAGTCAGATACTAAATGCGTTAAGCAAGTAAAAAATCAAACTGTTAAAAAATTTTGTTATTAATCTAATAGTAATAGGCCAAAGCAAAGACTTAGGATAGGAGAGAAATTACCTTTTTTATTGCTAACTTTTTCATTTATTTCCAGACCTCAACTCATTTCAAGGCATCTGGCCTAGAGAGCTCAATTGGCGAGAGAATAGCTCTTAGCCAAGAACAGTGACTTAAGCTGAGTATTAGCTAGTCAGCTTTGAATAAAGAAAAATGGTTTCATAACTGTGTACTTTATTTTGGATCTTAAGTTACCTGCCTTCCTGCATACCATTGATTTCCAGAACAACTCAATGAGTGTTAGGGGGGAATGTTTTCTGTGCAACCCATTGTTACGTCCAGAAGAATCCCTTAAATAAGTACAGTTGTCAGTTACATTGCTTTTATATATGAAGGACAGCACTTTTGAGATTGCAGTAGCACACAAATTTGTTGGGGTTTTTTTCCCCCCAAAGAGTAATGAACCTTGGTATGTTATGGGAATCATGAGACAAACTAATTTCCTATAACAGTATTACTTAGCAAGGTTTGGTAGGGAAATTGGAGGAGGCTTGTTTTCCATCAGGATCATAGGGTCTGTTCAAATTCCTGTAAACTAATGGTTCATACCAGTAAGTATCTGGCTGAATCCAGCCCCTTAACAACCAAGCAAGAAATGTGGAGATCTTAATTACTTTGTTTGTGTAATTTGACTTTGTCACTAATTCCATTAGCCCCTAGATTTCAAGGTCTGAATGTTCTCTTCTCTGAGGGGGAAAAAAAGGATTAAAGTAGTTAGGGTAAAATTCCTTTTAGTTTTTGCATAGCTGAGTGTATAATTCACCCTGCTCTTTTACAGAAACATTGAAGCTGATCTCTGATTAGATAAGGGGTTAAAGAGTAGGTGAATTGTTTGTACTGTCTCAGATCCATTGGAATAAGCTCCCACTTAAAGGAATAGACTATAAGTTGTATTCATGTTGTGGATGGTAGAGCAATTAACAATGCTTATTTAGAAGAAATCGTTCCATCTCTAGTTTTTGTTTTTAATTTTTATGTGTTAGAGGTAAAATATTTTTCTCTTATGATCCTTGTTGAGGTAGGAAGTAGATAATACTATAAAGCAAATATATATATATATATATATATATATATATATATATATAATATAGAGTACCTTTTTTCCTAAACCCTGTGCTGATGGACTAGGATGCCAACTTGTATAGGCTTTGTTTGGAGTTTCCCCTTATCTGTATAACATGTATTCAAATTTTTCCAGTAGTGGTAATGAACTCTTTTGAGTCATAATAACAGTTTTGGTTAAGTAAAAGAAAACGTATATGAGTGGCCTATCTGAGAGACAATTATTGTAGGTGCCTTTTAAAGGTATTTATTATAGAACTGAACATGGTTCATTTAGTAAATAAAAAATTATTAAAGTTGGAGATAACTACTACATATAAATTTCTAAAGTTGCTTCATAAAACCCATGTGGATTCTGAATTATTCTTAGTAAATCCAATTTTTAGAGGCAACTCTAAGACTATAAATTATAGAGCAAGTGCTGATCTGCATTGGTAGAGGAAGTTATCTCACTGGTAGTTTCTCATTCAGTGAAATCATTGATCTGGTTAAAAACAAACAAAAAATTCTCGATTTTACTTTGGAATCTGATAAGACCTTTATTCTATATTTCATTAAATAATGTCAGATAGGGATAGAGACTAGATTTGTGATGTAGGGAACTCCCAGGTAAAGAAACTCCCTTCCTTTTCTCTGTACAGATTATCACTTGCTCTTTAACATACAGTCTTCAAGAGTTACTTAGAACACTCAGAGGTGCCCAAAGTTGCTGACCGACTCTCAGTCTACTGCTCCAGGGTGCTCAATCTACTGCTTCAATGGTAAAGGGAAGAGAAGAAATTATAACATGCATGTGAAATGCACTTCATATGTCTGTTATAATTACTTCTTTCAATTTAATTTTAGCTAAGATATTATTTTCTACCGTACCAGATTTACTAATACTGTAAACACTCACCTCTTATTTGTACATGGTTGTTTGCCTGTTTCTCCCTGTTAGACTGTAAGTTCCTTGAGAGCAAGGAGATTGTCAAATTTCTTTGTATCTGCAGCACTTATTATAGTGTCTGGCACATTGCAGTCACTTACTAAATACTTATTGACTTGTCCAGTTTTTAAAAAATGGCTTGTGTTTTGCTTCATTGAATGTCTTCAAAGACTATTTTACTATTGTAGAATTTGCAGTAGAAAGGAGATTGATGCGTATGAGTTGGACTAGGACTGCAGAGGTCCTTCCTAACTCTGTTTGCCTTAGTTTTTTCATCTGTGAAATGGGGATAATATCACCTGCCTCCCAGGGTTGTTGTCAGAATCAAATGAGATTATATTTGTAAAATGGTTTTGTTTTTGTTTTTGTTTTTGTTTTTTTGCAAAAACGTTTGGCCTGGCACATAGTATGAGCTATATAAACGTCATCATTGTTACCGTTACTACCTTATATGTCCTATTTTACCACTAAATTCTGCCTTTTTTGTCTTTTCAGACTAAGTATTTAGTTAAATGAATTTCTAGTTTTATGTACTTACTAGCCATTGAGATAATTACCCTTATGAAGAGGGGGAGGATCCCATGGGTTAGGAGGTGGAGCTTTGATTAAATAAAAATCTCATTTTACCTGCCCTTGGGAACTCTTGTTGTTGGAGGAAGATCAGTGAAGCAGAGTAGTTTGTTTGTTGCTTAGCATGTAATACTGTTCTTGGGGCTAAAAGAGAACAATCGGATTCCAAAGCAGAGGAAACTGATGTCTGAGAGTTGGAGAAGCATGGCTAATGTTAAACAGGAAACTATGCTTCATTCCAACTTGGAAATCTGCCTTCCTTGTGCTGTGGGTTAATTTAGTTTATCTTAATACACCACTAACCCACTCATTGTCCACACATCCCCACCCTATTCCCTTCAGTAACTACAAGGTAACTTGTCTACTTAGTCTTTTCTGATGGATTTTACAAAGAGAGATTTTTGCTCGGTGTTGGTCATCTTTAATTCCCATTGCTGCTGCTGCTCTCAAAAGGATTGTGCAAATGAGGTGGGTAAAAGCTTGTTTGCAACCACTTGGGAATCTGCATAAAGTACTGTTTAATTTATTGGGTTTTACATGTTTATAAAATAAACTAATACAATTTGGTTAAACTTTAGTTTAAGTGACTTGATTCCCATTCCAAAACTGCTCATTGTTGTTTCTTGATAGGAAAATTCCTAGGGATAACTGGTAGACAAAAACAACAAAGTTAAGCAAATATTTGAAGTGGTTGTATTTTGTGTAGGGAGGGAGGGTTTCCTCTATTCTGAATGGTCAAGAAAAAGTGTTGTTTTTTTTTCCCATCAAGATATAGTTAAAACTGTTAGAATAACAAATATGAACCTGAGGCTTAGAATAAATGAGGCTGAAAATTCTAGGAATTGGAAGATTGAGCCATTGGAGATTATCCATTAGGAAGCACTTTTGTTTTTCTGCTTGGTCATTTTTCGTCTGCTTGAGATGCTCTGGCCAAAGGGCCCTAAGTACATGGGATGCAAAGCAAAGTGAGTCAGTTTTTATTCAAGTAAAGCAGTACGTGTAAATATGTTTATATTCATGTGTCAGCTCTTGATTTGTTTGCCTGCAAACCCCTGAGCATCTGAAACTGTTCAGATTTGTTCTGTGTAATGTTTAATGTATGTGACCCTTTCCTGAGAGAATCCAGAAATGGATAGATGAAAGAAGTAACCTAGTTGTCTTAAAATGTGAGATTTAACTCAATACATAAAATGGTATTCAGTACATTACTTTGATTAATGCAGAAAAATCTCAGTTGCTACCTGAGTTTTTGTACAAAAGAACATGGGTAAAGCAATTGCCCAAGCAGACCCTAAAGTATTTTAGAGTTGGCAATGATTTAGGGTGAGTAGCAAGGGTAGGGTTTAGAGGCAAGGAGGGTTGTAGCTAGGTGGCAGGGCCTTTTTACATAGTTTTGCTTTTGTTACGTGAAAGGTATTCTTGGGTTCTATTCTCTTTTATAAGACTGCTTGCATTTCTCTAAAAACAGATCTTCCTGTTGCCTGTACTGGCCTCTGGATAGAATAAAATGGGGTGGAGGAGGTTTTCTAGTTAGAGATATGTTGTCTTAATTTGTCATTAAGTTAGAAAATTGAAAACTATTAGTCAAAGTCCCTTTTCATTTAGAAGTAATTATTAGTAGATTTATGCAGACAATTTGCTCTTAAAAATTTAGCAAAGCCTGGTTGTATATCTAGAGTCAGAACCCTGTTTGGTATGATTAGTGCCTCTTCACTAACTAGATGTTAGTCCCTGCAGATTTGTGATTGTTTCAGTAGGATTTTATCAAATCATTTCCAATTTTGACAACTGTATATATAGGTCAGCTTTCCAATAGATGACATCAAATTCTTTCCATATTCTATTTGCATTTTTTCTAGTATCATGTTCTTCATTATACAGTCTGTGTATTTTTGCTGTTCAATAAATGTCTTTAAAGTAATTAGATCACTGTATTAAATATTTGGGTGGAATGGATTTCTTTAATATATGGTTATTTCTTTAATATATGCATTCTGGATTCTCTCAGGAAAAGGTCACATACATTAAGCATTACACAGGACAAATCTGAACAATTCCAGCTACTCAGGGGTTTGCAGGCAAACACATCAATGGATTTGAACATAAGTTGTGCTTTCTGTAATTTGCTATATAATCTTGAATATATTATACTGTTTGCCCATTTTTAAAGTTGAGGTGTTCTTAACCTTTTTTGAGAATAATAGGATTGAGAACGTATATATGTTCTTCTCTGCTTCAATATTTGAGTGGCACATGATTTTGTCAGGGTGGGTACTCTTCACCATTATAGACAATAACTCCTCTGTGACTTAGTATGTAGTTACTAGTAGTTGCCCTGATTAAAAAAATTCATCACACTAGGGCATCCAGGTGATAGGCTTTGCTGCCCTTACCTGACTGGTCCTTGGGTGACAGTTATAAAGTTGGACACCACACTAGTATGTGAAACTTTTCTATTAGTAGAACTACTGTGAGATTTTATGCTCTCATAAAACCTTTGCGAACCCAAGATCACCTCCATATCCCAACAAGGTGTTAATGGAGAACAGGTGTGTATATTGCGAACATTATATATTTTGCTGATGCCATGTAGATTGAGTGGCGACTTATGAATGACAAGTATCACTTGGGAATTAGTAACCTTGGGATTTTCATGGCTCTTTTCAACAGTGAGCCTTCACTTTTGTATAGCTGCTTTTGTGAACTCAAAAGATGACTTGTTGTTTAGGCCTTTCAGTTGTAACCTACTCTTCCTGACTCCATTTGGGTTTTCTTGGCATAGATACTAGAAGAGTTTGCCATTTCCTTCTCCAGTTTATTTTTCCGATGAGGAAATGGAGGCAAAGGGTCCCCCAGTCACACAGCTAGTAAGTGTTTGAGTCCCCATTTTAACTCAGGTTCTCCTGCTTCCAGGCCTGGTGCTCTATTGACTGTGCCACCTAGCTGTCCCAAAGATGGTTACCTAGGCTGGTAATTATGGCTGAGTGAAGGCAATTCCCTTTCTTGTGCAGTCTTCGTAGCTACTTTATATTGAGTTTGCTATACTTGGTTTCACTTTTTGGGTTGTCATTTATGCTACCTTAATATGTAGTTAAGGTTAATTTTTCTTTTGTATTTTGATAAATCAGAACTATGAATAGTTAAGAGCCCTTTAGGCAATAATTGGGACCTATCATTCAAAAAACAGTATAAAAAGTTTTGTTTTGTTTTGTTTTTGTTTTTAGGCAGTTGGGGTTAAGTGACTTGCCCAGGGTTACACAGCTAGTAAGTGTTAAGTGTTTGGTCTGAGGAATGATTTGAACTCAGGTCCTCCTGACTTCAGGGCCGGTGCTCTATCCACTGCGCCACCTAGCTGCTCCAACAATGTAAAAAGTGAACGATTTTACATTTTCCTGTACCCAGAAATTGTCTTTGAGATCAAAATGCAATTGTATATTAATTTTAATGTTTCTCAGAAGTTTTTAACTTTTAATAGTCCTTGGCTGCTGATAGTGGTATTTATTATGAATCTAATCCTATTCTATCTTTTTGAGGGAGGGCCTCCAATTTTTGAGTTCTTTTATGTTTCTCAAATGTCAAGATACCAATTTTAAGTGACCTTGAGTGTGCTGTCACATAGGCGTCCACATTCTGATGAGTGATATGCAGATGCAACATCCCCAACCACATTTTCTACAAATCCCCCCTTTTCCTTTTATCTATTCTTTGTTGCGCCTGCATCTTAATTCATTATGTCATAAGAAGATTCTAATTATGATAACATTATTTATTATAATTAGGGTTCACCTCAGTCTCTTCATCTAGTAGGACCCAACCCCCTTATACAAAGTATTATGCAACAGCCTACAGATATCAAGATAGAGACTGCCATTCCCTTCCTCTTGCCAAACCATGATTCTAACCATCCCGTTAATGAATTATCTATTCCAGAGTTCCCTGCCAATTCTTTAGCTAAAGTGGTTAGACCTTTCTATGCCTTAGTAATGGTTCCATCTGGGGCTGTGTTGTTGGGCAATATTTCATCAAGGGTTTGGGGGACTTGCAACAATATGGGAGAAGGGAGGGAGAAATTGATCAACACATTGACAAATCAAAAGGGGGCAGTCCCCTTAATACAGATACAGAGACCCAGAAGTAACAGTAAATTGTCCATTTAAGACTTAAGAAGTCTCCTTTCATACAGCTGTCTGGTGTTCTGGACATCATCCGATGAAGTTTTCTGGTCTAAGTGCTGTTCAAGCAGTGTCTAGCAGACTGTCTTCTTGTAGAGATCCTCATTCCTGTGTTCACTCTCCTACAAGATTGATCTTAACACAATTTTAAATTACCTTTTTGGCTTAGATGTGATTTTTAATCTAAACCAGATTGGAATTAAATTATCATGTGAAAATAAATAAATTGAGAAAGTTTTGACTGTCTAGGAAAGTAGAAATCCTCTGATCAAACTCAGTAAATCTTTAGATGCATAGATTTTGAGATTAGTTGTGTTGCAAGACTTAATTTTTTTTGTAACAGTTTTTTACTTCAATGAGATGCTGTCATGGTCAGAAAATGTCAGATCTCAAATTTGATGAAAAATTGAGTCAGTGATTGATAAGAATCAATTTAATGGGCATATATCTGACTTTGATACCAGTGTTTTGAAGTGCTTTTTCAATGTTAGATACACATTATGTAAATAAGTATTAGTTGCTCAATTTTAAATTTATTCTCACACCACAAACAAGTGAAGTCTAAATTATTTACATATCTATATCTATATCTCTATCTAGAGATATAGATATGTATATATATATATATATTACTTCTAAGCATATTCGTTTCCTATTCAAGACATTACATTATATAGCCAAGACATGATTTGGGCCATCATTCTACTTCAGTTATTAGGTAATATCATTTTAATGGAAGGCACCTTGTCTAGAGGCTAACTTCAGAGTCAAGAACACCTAAATTCGAGCCCTATCTCTGTTACATACTAGCTGTTTGACCATGGGGCAAATCACTTAATTTCTCAGATGACTTAAGTTTCTCTAAGACCATACAGACCACTTGCTAATTTGCATGAACAAGAGATTAATTTACAGATTAAATACAGATCTAGGCCCAAAAAATTAACTAACAGATTAACAATTAATTAATAACAATTAACTTACAGATCTGGAACCCCCAGAAGGATAATTTTAGTAAGGGGAAGAAGGTAGAAAAAAAGTAAAACACCACTCTCTTACCCCACCCCACCCCCAACCACCCCCACAGCACACATTATATTTACTTATTATTTTTGTTGTTCAGTTTGTTTCCTTTTGCAGGAAAAAAGGAAACCAAAAAAAAGAATAGCCAAAGAAGTTTAATAGTCACAAGCAACATTAAGAAATTAATAATATCTGGGGGTAGCTAGGTGGCATAGTGGAGGAGGACCTGAGTTCAAATCCAGCCTCAGACCAAACACTTGACACTTACTAGCTGTGTGACCCTGGGCAAGTCACTTAACCCCAATTGCCTAAAAACAAACAAACAAACAAACAAACAAAAAGAAATTAATAATATCTAGAATTAAGAGAGTTGATCAGTTCAGAGTACAGCAAGACTTTTAGACCACACTTGGCTTATTGTGTTCAGTTCTGCCAATAGCTTTTGGTTTTTTTTTTTAAGGGGCTAAAGAACATTCAGAGGAAGGAAACAAGAATGGTGAAGAACCCTTACATCAGTTCATGAGAATCAATAAAAAGAACTGAATATGTTTAGCCTGGAAAAAAGAAAATTCAGGGAAACATGATATGGTGTGTTCAAGTAGTTGTACCGACTCTCGTATGGAAGAGGGATTAGATTGTTCTACTTGGTCTCAGAGAGCAAGAAGAAACTGGATTATAGTACAATAGTGTATGATAAACCCAAAAGATCCCAACTACTGGGATAAGGACTCGTTATTCAACAAAAAACTGCTAGGGAAACTTGGAGACAGTTTGACCAAAATTCCGTGATATATACTGCAGTAACTTCCAAACGATAACAGAACCTAGATATAAAAGTTTACATTAAAAAAAATTAAAGAGGCAATAACTCTCACAAAATTGTATATGGGAAGAGTTTCTTAGCCATAGAGATAAAAATGGACAATCTTGATTAAATAATATTGAAAAGATTTTGCACAAACATCAGTACAATTTATATTAGGAAGGAAAAGTTAATTGGAATAATCTTTGCTCTAAGTTTCTCTGATAAAAGCCCAATTTGAATATATAAGAACAAGAACCATTCCCCTATAAATAGTGAAAGGATGTGAACACACGCATGCACACACAAACTATCAGCAACCATATGAAAAAATTCTCCAAATAATTAATAAGAGAAATGTAAATTAAAACAACTCCTCCCCATATGCAATTTGGTAAAAATATGGAGGGGAGGGGAAAAAAAATAACAATTGCTGGAATGGGTGAACAGGCATAATGGATCATTAATGAAACTGTGAATTTATCCAAAAGAAAAAAGTCATTCCTTGACATATACTCCCAAAATGCCTTTTTTTTTTTTAAAGGGAAAGTAGTCATATACGCTACAGCTAGGTGGCACAGTTTATGGAAAACTCATCTTTGTGAGCTCAGATGTGACCTCAGATACTAGCTGTGTGACCCTGGGCAAGTCACTTCCTCCTGTTTGTCTAAGTTCCTCATCTGTAAATTGATCTGGAAAAGGAAATGGCAGACCACTCCTGTATCTTTGATAAGAAAACCCCACACAAGAGTCATGAAGAGTCAGACATGACTGAATAACAAAAAGTCATTTGTACTAAAATGCAGCAGCACCTTTTGTTGAAGCAAAGAGCTGGCAACAAAGAGGGGAACATGTGAACAAATTATGTTCTGGGAATGTAATGAATATTATTCTGTCATAGAATAGAGAAGCCTGTGAAGAATTGCATGAAATAAACAGGACCACGTAACATTATAAAGAAAAACAACTTTGAAAGACTTATGAGTTTAATCGATTCAGTGAACAGTCATGATTCCAGAAGACCAAAAATGAAGGATGTTTCCTACCTTTAACAGAGGGAAATAACATTTTAAGATACTGTTCAATGTGTGGATTTTTTTTTTTGCTTGACTATGCTTTCTTGTTAAGGGTGGGTTGTCATGATGTCAGAAGAAGAAAAAAAAACAGTAATTCACAAAACAATGAAATTCAGAAGGGGACATAAGAAAAATAGTTTTGTAACAAACATGTAGAATTTATTATATTTTTAAAATACAAACATACAGAATGGAGATCTTTATGTATGGAAATGTTTGTGTTTATTTGTCAAGTTCAGAATAATTAAAATTCTGAATATCAGGAAAAAAAATTTTAATAGGTTAGATGTACCCTTGCTGCATATGATATGTTGTAGAAAGGATTCTTGTTCATGTGTGGGTTGGATCAAATGACTTTCTGACATCCCTTCCTACTCTGAGTCTAAATTCTACATTCATTGTTGTTTTAATCATTTCAGACTTGTTCACTCTTTGTGACCCTATTTAGGGTTTTCTTGACAGAGATGCTGGAGTGGTTTGCCACTTCTCCAGCTCATTTTACAGATGAGAAAACTGAGGCAAGCAGGGTTAAGTGACTTGCCCAGGGTCACACAGCTAGTAAGTGTCTGTGGCCAGATTTGAACTCAAGTCCTCCTGACTCCAGGCATGCCACTTTATTGACTGCACCACTTAGTTGCCATTACATTCATTATTGAAAGACTTTTATTGCCATTTTATTGCACATTGATTGCCACCACTGATTTGTGGTATCCTTAGATCACTATTTTCAGATAACTAGATGGTTTTTCTCTTAAAACAGACTAAACAATGTACCCCTTTCAGGTTTGTAGTTTACCCACACTAAATATTTTTTATTCTTCAGTTGTCATTTTGAACCTAAATCCTTTAGCCTGCTATGCGTTACTAAGTATTGTAATAGAATCCTCTTACCATGTCTGCAAAATTGAACATGTAACTTCATGCCTATGTATAGGTTAGCTGTTCAAAATTAAGTTCTCTGGTGACTAATGTGCTAGCAAACAAGGATTGTACAAAAGCTTTTCCAGCCAATAAAATCTTTGTACTCTTCTCCCCAGTTACTTCCTTTACCGAAAGCACAAAAGATATTGTTAATACAACTAGTCTTGAATTCTTACATAGTCACATAGAGAGGATAGTTCCTCATCATTAATGGCAAGAGCCACATGGCGGTAGGTGACTCTGCTATCTAATTCTCCATGATTGTTTTCTAGGGAGTAGCTGGAGTTGCAGCTATCTAGCTCTGAACCTGCATGGCTTAACTCCTGCAGGCATATCATAAGAAAGCCAGGAAGGTACAGTTTGTGTTCTCCCCTTCCAGCACCATAATTTGCTTCTGAAGTAGATTTTTCTAAAGAAGGCAAGATATAGGGTTTTAGGAAGAAACCAAAACCAGCTAAGCGTATTTGCATGAAAAAACAAACTGATAATATTTGAAAAGTTATGTTTTGGTTCTCTACCATGCTCTCTGAATTTGACTCTATTCATGTTCATATGTATTTCAGGGGGTGAAGCCAGCCAGCTTTGACAAAGTAGCAATTCCTGAAGTAAAGGAAATTATTGAAGGATGCATACGCCAAAACAAAGATGAAAGGTAAGTGATTTGCTTTGAGACGTAGGTATTTGTATCATATAGACAAAGCACAAAAAAATGTTTTGAGCATAATAATGCCTAACTTCAAAAAAGCATATTTCACATCATTCACCTGCTAGCAAAGACAAATTTCTCATTAATATTTTGGGTTCGTTATTGAGTAACTTAGTAAATTATTGGTCCTGCTTGTTGTAATGCAAATTGACATAAAATTCTATGGTATACCACAGGCTAAATTATACCACCTGCCAACGTCCTTTTTCCCTTTTCTCCCACCGTTTTGTCCCTACCCTCAACCATATAGTATACTTTGGAGATAAAGCAAAAGTGGATTTCATCTCCTCAAAATAAATATACAGAGGGGTTCTATTTGTTAAGTTCAAGACTAAATATTTTATAATATTTTAAATTTCACTCAAATGCTAAATTCTGATGGGTAAAATAACCTTTTGGCTCTTTAAACTGAAATTTACAGGTCTTGAATCATTGCTGCCACTGTGCCAGAACAGAAAGGAACAAAACATCCAGTTTCCTTTCATTTGGGGGCGGGGGGGGATGGACTCTGCCTAAGGCTTAGGAGGAGATCTAGCTTAGTCACTTGTACTAACTGAAGACTTTTCTCAGAGGAGTGGCAAATAGATCTGCCATATGACTGACTCATCACCATTTGGGGTCTGGCTAAGATCCAATGTCTGTTTTTGAGTCAGTTAAATTATTTGTGTGTTGATCTTGTTCAGCCTAAGTCTGACGGTGGTTCAGACATGACAAATTAAATTTAAATTTAAATTTTTATCTTTTTCTTTAAAAACAACACCTTTTTTTTTTGTTTTTGTATCACTAAACTTCTAGTATCCCTCTCCTTCCCATTCTCATAAAGACATCCTATGTAGAATTTTTTTTTTTTTTTAAGAAAAGAGGAATGAGGCAAAAGGGAATCAACAAAACTGATCAATAAATCAAAAAAAGTCTAAATTCATAAGCAGTGTTCCACACCTAGTGGTTATATGGCCCTGCCCCTGCCACTCCTCACCTCTGTCAAGGAGTAGGCTTGTCTTCTCATACCTCTTTTTTGGATCCATGCCTGTTCCTTGTAATTGTGAATATTCACTTTGGATTGTTTTATGGTGGTTCATTTACATTGTTATAGCCATTATGTAATAATGTTTATCTTTTTCATAAAGATTGAGGGAATCTGATATGATATAGAGAAATTAATATCTTCACTTTACCATTCTCATATTGTAAGAGCTTTTAACATCAAGACTTTACAAACTACGAAGAAATTTTTAAAGTTAGGTGCCAGTTTTAAAAAGAGCTTCTTATAGGTGGAACAGAGCTATAAGAAGAATGGATTCTTTAATTTAAGAATGTTTTTATTCATTCCAAACTGATAAATATGTTAATAACATATGAAATAAAATGTTAATAAAATTGTGATGTTGGAATATATAGAACATTTTTTTGAGGCCAGGGTTTATAGGTTTTATTCAACAGTAATATTTTGTGTATTATAACTGATATGAAATGTTAATTGAACTAAATATATGTAGGAGGCAGCCAAGTGGCACAGATGGATAGAGTTCTGGACCTGGAGTCAAGAAAAACTGAGTTCAAATCCAGCCTCAGACACTTACTGTCTATGTGATTTTGGGCAAGTCACTTAACCTCTCTGCGCCCTAGTTTCTTCATTTATAGAATGGAGATGATAATAACTACTTCACAGAGTTGTTATGAGGATTAAATGAGATATTTGTAAAGTGCTTTGCAAACCTTAAAGCACTATTTAAATGCTAGATATAAATATAGAATGTACATATGTAGCTATTATTGATTATATAGTAATTGAAGTTGAATTATCATTTCTTACAGTTTTAGAGTGAATCACATTTTACAAGTCAAAAAAAGCCCCATATTAGTAAATTGGAGAAAATTTAAGAGAAGTTATTTTAGTAAAATGTAAGATTCTTTGAGAGCAAATCTGTCATTTTATGTTTGTATCGTCAGTGCCTAATAGTTCCTTTAACATAATGGGTACTTAATGTTTATTGATTTATGTTGGAAACGGATGAATTACTATGTTTGGTAGAAAGAATAAAGGATTCTGTCACATTGAGAGATTGTTTTACTTTTAATGCTTTTATTCCCTTCCTTTTCTCTAGATATGCTATCAAAGACCTTTTGAACCATGCCTTCTTCCAGGAGGAAACAGGGGTACGAGTAGAACTAGCTGAAGAAGATGATGGTGAAAAGATAGCCATTAAGCTATGGTTACGAATTGAAGATATTAAGAAGTTGAAGGGGAAGTACAAGGACAATGAAGCTATTGAGTTTTCCTTTGATTTGGAGAGAGATGTCCCAGAAGATGTAGCTCAAGAAATGGTATATAGTATTCTTTCTGCAACCATTCCAAAAATCTGTGTGAGATTGTGCAAATGACACAAAGTTGAGAAGGGTAACTAATATACTAAATGGTAGTCAAGATTCAGAAAGATCCTGACAGACCAGAAAATTGGAATAAAGAAATTTACAGGGATAAATGTAAAGTCAAGTACAGTATAAAGTCATGACTAAACAGTAGGTCATTTGAAAAAGACTTGGGCATATTTAGTGGCCTTGCAAGCCCAGTATGAGTCAGCAGTGTGATACAGTAGCTTAGAAAGCTAGTACAATCTTAGGTTGCTTTGAGAGGCATAGTCTCTAGGATTAGGAAGGTAAGAGTACTGTTACACTCTGCCCTCATCAGACCATGTCTGGAATATTGGGTTCAGTTTTGCAAACCACATTTTAGAATGGTCATTAGTAAGTTTTAGTGTGTTCAAAGCAGAGCAACCAGAATGGTACGTGTCTCAAGAATATGTCATATTAATATCAGTTGAAGAAATTGGGTATGTTTAATAAAGAGAAGAGAAGATTTGAGTGACCTGGGAGCTATTTTCAGATATTTGAAGGGCTGTCATATGGGAAAAGCTTAGCCCCAGGAACTAGAGCTAGGGTAATGGGTGGAAGGTGCAGAGCCAAATTTAGGCTTGAAGTAAGAAAAATCTTCCAAATAATTACAACTATCCAGAAATGGAATGAACTACTTCAGAAGGTAGTTAATTCCTCCTCACTTACGGTCTTAGGGCAAAGGCTGAATGACCAGTTTTCTATTATATTATAGGAATTTCTTTTTTGAAATGATTCTTTTCATTCAGTGTGAGAAAATATGTAAAACCAAGAATAGAAATATTTAAGTACTCTTAAGGACAATCACAAATAAAGGAACAGTAGCTTTTGATTAGAAAGACTAGGGCCAGTTTTATATATACATACACATACACACTCACAAACATACACTTGTATACTATAGAATCACAAGATTTTTGAGCTGAAAGAAACCTTCAGATTACCTCGTTAGCCGCACAGATTTGAATCGTACCAAAAAAAAAGCTATTTGTCCAAAAATATCTCTCCCAGCCAACAACAAGGCTTCCACAGTGCTTGAAATTGCCAACTTTGAAGCCTCTCCTTTAGACTAATGACCTTATTAAGATGTAAAGCTGTGGTACATTGGAACAATCACATATTAGCCCTCCTAATAACCCTTTGCATGTTTCTACTGATGAGTATGTAAGTCAAATTGGTCTTCTCACTGTACCTCATACACAGCTCTCCATTTCCTGTCTGTACTTTTGTTCTGTCTGTCCTACATGCCTGAAATGTACTGTCTCCTCTCCTCTACTTCTGGGAATTCCTGATCTTCTTCAAAACTCAGCTCAAGTGCCACCATCTACATGAGGCATTTTCTAATCCTTTCAAATGGCTAGCATCCTCCCCACCAAAATCTTATATATATTTTGTATACACAGGCATACATATATGTTGTTTTCTCTCAATGAATGTAAGCACCTTTAGGTCAAGAACTATTTGTTTTTGCTCTTTGTATCTCCAACACCTAGCATGGCTGGCATATAATAAGTGCTTAATGCTTGCTCACTTGATAAATGTTTTTCAGAAAGACCGTATCCAATGGAAATAAGACACAGAGCCAGCTATTTTTAATGAGGGCAGAGTACAAAGGAAAAGTCCAAGACAGTATGTTTCAGAAGGGTAAACCTGATTTAGGTATTGCAGTGCAGGGCCCTGGCAAGTACTTTGTATGTACTTCTGAGTTGAAGAGTACCTAAGGAGAGCTCTGCTAAATTCTCAGTTTTCCCTAAGACTAGTATTTGGAGCAGTTTCTTCCCAATCTAATCCTTCTTTTCTCCCCTTGATACTTCCTAATGTACTGTGTTGTCCTATAGGTAGAATCAGGGTATGTTTGTGAAGGAGATCACAAGACCATGGCCAAAGCCATCAAAGACAGAGTATCCCTGATAAAGAGAAAAAGAGAGCAGCGGCAGTTGGTAAGGGAAGAACAGGAGAAGAGAAAGCAAGAAGAGATCAGTCTAAAGGAGCAAGCTGAACAACCAACAACTGTTTCTCAGGCTGGGACCAAACCAATTCCTTCTACCACTGGCACAGTTACTGTCTCTACCACATCAGCCTCAGTTTCTACCCAGGTGGAGCCTGAAGAACCAGAGGCAGATCAACACCAACAGCTGCAATATCAACAACCTAGTATATCTGTGTTATGTAAGTATTTTTATAACAGAGTAGTTCTTCCAGTGACATAGCACAGTACCATTTTTTTTTGTTTCCTCTTCAGTAATCTTTTAATTTCAAATGGAATTAAAAGACATTGGCTTCTAATTCTAAGATAAAAGTTGAAATGAGTTGGATCTGGTTTTTCTTTCCTACTGTCATGAAATTGAACCCATTAATCTGCTAAATGCTCCATTTAACATGTTTAGACTCAATCTGTTACCTGGATGTAATTGGCCATGAACAAGTTTTTTAATTGAAGTACTAGTAAACAATTCACACCCTATAAAACATCAGTTGTTGGAAGACTGAAAATTATGTAAGTTTGAACTAAAGTTAACTAGATAGAAGGGCAGTGTGGGGTAATGTATAAAGAGCCAGCCCCAGAGTCACAAAGACTCGGGTTCAAGTCCTGTCTCTTATACATACTAGCTGTGTGAAACTTAACTTATCTGTATCCCATATAACTCTGTAAGATTCAAAATGGCAAAGAAGGTGCAGAACTCAATTGGTAGAGGAAAGTTCTTTGCCAAGAAACTCCCTACACAGATAAAATCATAGGTTCTGACTAAATAAAGAAAACCTAGTAAATGCCGTTCTGTAACCCAATTCAGACAGAGAGAGAGTAGTTGGAATGAAAGTTTTGCTTTTTTCTCATAGTTGAAAAGGATAGTAAGCATTGATTAGAGGAAATTTTCCATTTTGTCTCAATTCAAGTCACTGTTAACAACTGTTTGCTGAACACTGTAAGAAGCCAGTACTTTAACAATACAGACTTGAATTCACATTTCTGTGGTGCTTTGAGGTTTACAGAGTGCTTTCCTCCCTATCCAGCGAGGTCTGTACGATGAGGAAACTGAATCTGACAGAGGAAGTAACTTGTCACTAGTTGTCCAGGTATAAGTGGAAGTACCAGGATTTGAGCTCAAGTTCTTCATGACTCCAGAATGCTTTTTCACACTGCCGCTAATAATTCATTTTATGGAACACTCTTACATATTGGTATCTGTACCTTTCTAGATGATCCTGGCTTTTAAAACTTTTAACGTGCTTTGTAAATGTGAGTTATAGTTATTATTAACAACTTTATAACAGTCTTATGAGGTCAGGAGTATAATATTATACATCTATTATATACCAAGCAACAAGAATACAGAAGACTTAAGTGACTTGCTTGTGGGCATAGTTCATCTTCGAACCAGGCAGGATTCAGACCTAGATTTTTTTGACTCTAAGTTAGTCGACTTCTTCAAATTGCCTCTTTTTGTGATAGAAGCTGATTACTGACATAAAACAGGATAACATTAAATTAGTTGGGCGTGTTAGAAGTTTTCTGAGCTTTTTTATCTCTGTGTGAAATTTCTTGTTATTCCCCTAAGCTGATGGAACAGTTGACAGTGGTCAGGGGTCTTCAGTCTTCACAGAATCTCGAGTGAGCAGCCAGCAGACTGTCTCATATGGGTCTCAACACGAGCAGGCACTCTCAACAGGCACGATCCCAAGCTATACAGCTTCTGTTGTTCAAGCACAATCCCAGCCCCATGGTGTATATCCTTCCTCCACAGTGGTAAGTAAAAGTGTAAGAAACTATGTCATTATATTTACAGGAGAAAAACTCCCAGGGTCAGTCTGTCAAGATACCAACATATATTAAAAGAAAAAAAAGTGAGCCATGATATACATAAACTGTCACATACCCTAAAGAAAATAAAGCTTTTGGTGCGTAATATGATTGTAGTGATGAGTGAACAGGTTACTTAATCAGCTTAAACCCTCCAATTATAGTAACAATACCTAAGTAAATATATGACCAAGCTCTAATCACAATAATATAGTGCTTTTACTGGTAAGGAACAGTCAAATCAAAATTGTTTTAAGAATCAGGAACTGTGAAAGCAGTTGATTGGGGGAAAAAAAAAGCTTTTTTCAGAAGTGTTATTTGTTAAGCATTTTTTTGTTAGATTTCTTATTGTGGAAGTCACAGGTAAGCAATTTATATAGAATGCTGCATGTGAGCACTCCAGAATGAACAGATCCCATGTTTGCATTTCCATTTTATTTAGTGCTTGTGTTTAGTTTATCATAAATTGCTGTGCATATTCCTTCCTTGGAAAGTCTGTGGGGCACAAATTCCTTCCCTACTGTATATTTGCCTTTTTCTCCCCCTTTATTTGTTATCCTTTTTACTACTTGTTCATTTTCAGAATTGATTTATGGGGGCTATTTTCTAAAATATTGTATGTACATACATATATGTATATCTTACAGATACATTATTATCCCTGGGGTCACTATCTCTCTTAGCCCCTTCCGTCTAATTTGGAGACCATTTTCAGATATATTTGGAGATAATGGCACATGCCGTGAGTCTCCGAGGTCCTTTGAATTTTCTGTGGATCTTAGCAGTTGTATGTTAGTTATACACACACACACACACACACACAATGAGTATTAATGGTATTACCCTATCATCTGTCTCAAAAGAGCCATTGGTTGCAACACTCCTTTATTTATTTACATCTGTAAGCAAATAGCCAGTCTCTCCAAATTTTTTCAAAAGGCTGTTAATGTTCCAGTTTGTAGTATTCTTGACCTTTATTAAATGTGTTTTTCATTAAATTGTAGAAGGTTCTTTTGTTTGTTATGGTTTCTTATTCCAAAGTATGTGGAATAGAGGGATATGGCTTGTATCATAATCTTTTCAAACAGTCTTGACTTGATTGGCTTCCAAGTTTTATGGCCACAATAATGCAAAGGAAGATACTAACCTTCTGGTTTTGAACAGTTCGGTTTTAAACTCAAGGGAAAAAAAAGAAAGTAAATGGTTGGAAGAGCTTCAGAAAAGCTGTTTGAAAATTGTTCTTATGCCCTTTATATTTCTAGTTTCCATAAGTATGCATTCAGCATTTTTTGTCTGAACTTTTTTGGATGTTAAAATTTAATTTTAACATCCTGTAGAATGTAAGCTCCTTGAGGGCAGGAACTGTTTAATTTTTGTCTTTGTATCCCAAGTATTTATCACAGTGCCTTGCACATGGAAGACATTTAAGTATTTATTGAATTGTTTTAGTTTTTGTTGAGAAATGTAAGGGAGAAAGAAGTTCTTGGCTATAAGTCTGTAGTCTACATAGAAAAAATTAATTTTAAAAAAATCACATGGCTGTTATTCTCATGTTTCCAATTTTATTCTAATTAATTTTTCTTAACTAAATTTCTAACCTACTGGTTTCATTTGCCATAGGGTTGTGCAACATTGGGAGTTGAGTTTAAAAGAAGTAATCATTTATGATCTTTAACTTTTGATTCATAGACACAGCCTTGGTAGTTGTGATCATTAGGCAGGAATCTCTTTGCCTTTGAACAGTTTCTAGTAGTATAGTAAGATTTTGACATCTCTGAAGTGATTGTTAAAAAAAAAAAAAACTAAAACGAACTTCATACTATTTGATTCTTAACTACTTTAGATTTGTATAGTACGTTTTCTCCTAACGAGCTCATACCACTTAAATTATATTGATTCTTGCCACTTAGCCTGTGAAGCATTGAAATGACAAACATTAATTTCTCTTTGAAGATGAACAGCGACTGTTTTGTTAAACCAGTAAAGCATTCTGTTTGTATTTAGTTGTGTGTTATTTCTTAAAGCTAAAATTTTCCTAGTATGAGATAGCTTTCTTTCTCTCCCAGCATGCATACAATAAAAATAATATATTTTTAAGTGTGATGTTTCCTAATAAGCATAAGCTTCTCCCAATGTATCCAACATCATTGCAGATTTGATCCCTATGGAATATGCAGTGCAGGTGACTTTTTCTTATGTGTTCTTGAAACAAACCTGCAGACCCCTCAAATGCATACATTTAGTGTGTTTCCTGTCTTTACTGCATCCTTCTGTCAATTAAAATCATTCTTGTGCATTCACAAGCAAGAGGATAGTAGAGTCAGAATATCCTAGAGGGTAATTGGGTATTTGCCTAGTAGCATATGAAGCAACAGACTTTTATGAACCTTCCTGGATGGAAAGGGAGCAGCAGTGAGTTGTCACCCCAGTGATTTATTGTCAGGTGAATTTACCTAGCTTGCTTCATGAGTAGTCCAACTAATATTGACTTGAGTAGGGATTGTTACCTTCTCATCCCAACTATGCCCCATTTCTGTTACACATTTCGTTGTTGTTATTTTTTCTCCCAGGATACTGTATTTATCTTCATTTTTTGTTTTCTATTTAGCCTCATCGTGATCGTAGCATGTTGGTTTGTGTTCCCCATCTTTCTGCTGTTCCCTTTATGTCCTGCATCTCTCCCATTGTTCCTTCTACCCCACCACCAGTGCTGTCTGCACCTCTTTCTCCTTCCTACTTTCGGACTGCCCCTGAAGAAACATTTGCTGAAAAACTTTCTAAGGCATTGGAGGATATCCTGCCTCTGCACTCTGCCTCTCCACGCAAGCACCGACGCTCCAGCCTGCCCTCCCTCTTTGTCAGTCCTGAATGTTTCCCATAGTTCCTGGAAAAATGAAGATAAGTCCCTATTAAATACATCCAGGTTTTTAGAATTTTAATAAAAATGGAGCAGAGATTGGAATAGACAGAAATGTAACATTGTATTTCTGGAGTTTCTGTTGCTTTTATAGTAAGTTTATTTCTGGGGTCATAATTTAGTTGCAATCCAACTTTGAAGACTTAAAAATGTGATTAATGATAGAGATCATGTAGGAACCCTATTTATCTTCCACCTTAAGCTGAAAGGGAAGAACAAATCTAGTCAATGTTGCAGATTTTAGATCTGCCAAAAAGGCTCACTTATCCAAAACTATTAGTACCTTCCACCAATTTAAGGCCTACTACAGTGACTGAAATTGCCACTATTGGGGTCACTCCTTTGGAATTAAGGCCTCTATTAAAATGTAAAGGTATTACCGAGAGAGATAACACAGACCTCCTAATAACCGTTAATATTACCACATATTATTGCATCAATTTAGCTTTTTAACAGAAAATATAATGTTCTCCCTAAGGGAATAGAAATCAGAACCAGTTCATTCTTATTGAGGGATGAAGAGGGAAGATTAGAAAGGAAAAATGTAGAGCATAGAGTATCTTCCATTTTCCTTTCTCCCCACAAACATCATACACATCCCATCAATTTTGCAGAGTCAAACTAGATGAACTGGTAATTCTATTAAAAACTGTCAGCTTATGGTTGGCTTGTTTGAAATTAAATATAGTCCAAATTCGTAATTTTGGAACAAATTTCAGGTTACTCAGGTAATATTCATTTTTTGGATTTTCTCCCTGTTTGATTGTAGAAGAAAGCCATCATTAAAAACTGACTACAGTCTGTTATTTTCATAGAAAAATTTGCCTAAATAAGATTGACTTAAGAGGTAGAATTACTTAGGTATTTCAGTAAAACAGAAAGGTAAACACTATTGTTTCCTTACAAAAATATTCCTCTTTGGTTTGAAGAGGAATTGAAGTTCGATCCCATGAAATTGACTTCCAGAGTACATGACATGTGGTTCACTTTTACCTTTATAAAGGTGCTACTACTTTTATAGGGAGGGAATGAAGTAAATATTCTGATACAGGCACCAAAAGATTTTTCACGAAGAACTGTGTTCTAAAGATAAATAGTCTCATCGTATTTTTTTTTAGAGTTGGCACCCCACAGTAGGTTCTCTCATTTCTAAAAGATCATCTAGGAATCTGAACAAATGCCCTCCAGGAACTGACATTGTAGGTGCTTCTACACCACTATTGAAGTCTTAGTCCAATGGAAGAACATAGGATGAATTTTTTTTTAAGTCACATACTAAAATGAGTTGCCTTAGCCTGCACTTTGTTTTGATCATTATGCTTGCTTGAGTTTTGTCAAATATAATTTATAGGATCAGTGACTTTAGAGTTGGAAATTATCTTAAAGATATCTGACCCAACCCCCTCATTCTCAGGTCACATGGGAAGTCTCTTGCAGAACAAGAATTGGAACCCTGGCTCTCTGACTCCAAATTCTATACTCTTTCCTCTACAGTTGGTCACATCACTAATTTTACATTTTCAGAGCTGAAATTAAAGAATTGTTACTTCTTACTAGAAGTGCCACATAGTATATTATTCCTTAAGCAAATATTGTATTTGCTTATTATTGGGTACCAAATACTATGATCACAAAATTCATGCATGATTTTTAAAACCTTGTCTAAGGTTTTAAAAGTACACTCTAGTGTTTTATACTCTGTACACTCTACTGTTTTATACTCTGTGTACTGTTTCATTATGGATCTACTGACTTCACCCTACACTAGTTTGAACAGTATAATGAAAAGTACTTATTGTCCAAATTAGGCATGTTAGAGTTTTGCCCCATTTAATGGATGTTAGAACATGAGCTCCTTGAGAGTTAGGTGCTGCCTTTTCTATCTGTATCCTTAGCTCTTAGTGTAGTACTTTGCATATAGTAAACACTTAAAATGCTTTTTTCATTTATTTACATATAATATAGGCACCAAGCATAGGAAAACCAATTCATGTGATATTTCACTATTACTTTCAGGAGATAGCACCATACCCTCACAGTTTTCTTTACAACCTATATAGACTCCCTTTCCTGCAATTCCATGCTTGATAAGATAACAATATTGAAGCCTATAAGATAGGATAGGATAATAATAGAAAATTAGAAATGTGGAAAGATTAAATACAGGAGTTGGAACTGAAGCACACTTTCCATGTTATCCTTTAGGGTAACTTTCATTTATTCTCCATTGAGGCTACTCTTGTTCCATTAATTATTAAAGCTTATAGAATACCAGTGAATAGTGAACAAAATGATCACTTATAAATAAAACTCTAAAACTATGATCCTATAATCTCCATGGTTGGGTGTTTGGGGTTTTTTTTCCCATTCCCTGTTGACAAGGAAAGGGAGGTTATAATTGGAAAAGCAGTATCTTACCAAAGCAAAGACTCCCATTTGTCCATTTTGTCCTGGATGTATTTAATAGATATTTATACCATTTCTATAACTTTCAAAAACACATATTTGTCTTGCTAATCTTAATTTGGAGCAGCAATTTCATAAAGTTATGCAGAGCTGCTGTTGAGCAAGCTATACATGTTTAATGTAATTTCATGTCTAAATGTATGAATTACTTGTCTTATTCATGTTGATACAGCCTCAGTCCATGGTGCATCCGTGTGGGGGGACCCCAACATTCTCAGAACCACAGATATTTTTCCCAACCATTCATGAGCGTCCCGTCTCTTTTTCACCTCCTCCTACCTGCCCACCAAAGGTGGCCATTTCTCAGCGTCGCAAGAGCACCTCCTTCCTGGAATCCCAACCCCGCCACTGCCAGCCCCTGCTGAGGACTCTTGGCCAAAACCTTCGACCTGCTAGTAGTAGCCCAACTAATTGGACTGCAGAGGCAGTGGTCATGTTGGGTACTGCAGCCACTAGGGTTACTGGAGAGCCACATGAGGTACAAGTTCATCCTGTGTTTGAACCAACTCAAATTTATAGTGACTATAGACCTGGACTAGCCCCTCCAGAAGAAGCTCACTATTTGATGCCTCAGGAAACAGTATATCTAG
The DNA here is from genome assembly GCF_900497805.2 of Vombatus ursinus. Lineage (NCBI taxonomy): Eukaryota > Metazoa > Chordata > Mammalia > Diprotodontia > Vombatidae > Vombatus > Vombatus ursinus. The sequence continues at coordinate 1,185,485 of NW_020951860.1, forward strand.
CGGGGGTACATTACCAACCCCAGGGAGTGGAACACTATGATGGCATAGCATATAATTCCCCAGTGCTGTCAAATCCTACAAAGCAAATTCATGAACAGAAGCTAATACAAAGTGTTCCTCCCTCAAGTTCTGTCTTTGAATTTCCAGCTGGTCAAGCTTTCCTGGTAGGACACCTTCAGAGCCTGAGGCTAGATTCTGGAATAGGTCCAGCTTCTCCCCTGTCAAGTATCTCTGCTCCTGTCAGTGCAGATGCTACATGTTTGAAATTTCACCCAATTTTTGTTCCGCATTCTGCACCTGCTGTGTTAACTCATAGCAATGAGGGCAGAACTGGCTGTGTATTTGAATTTCATGTTCATACACCAAGCTCTTCCTCTTCAGGAGAAGGAAGCGATGCTTTATCTCAGCGTGTTTACCGGAGTCTTCAGGGGACCACTGACTTTAATCAGGAAGGGCCTTCTCTTCAGCCAATTGGATTGCATGGTCGCCTACAGCCTGTGACTGAAGAACAGTATAATTACCATAGTCCAGAATTGACTGTTCCCACTATGGAGCCCAGACAGAATTGGCCAGTTGGAAGCCCAGAGTACTCCAGTGATTCATCACAATTGACATCTTCTGATATAGGAGATTTCCAGTCACCTCCCCCTACAGGGGGAACATCTGCACCTTTTGGCTCTGACTTCTCATTGCCCTGTATCCATCTGCCTCAGACAGTGTTACAAGAGTCCCCACTTTTTCTCTGCTTTTCCCAGGGTACCACAGCTCAGCAAGCCTTATCAGCTTCACTCTCTTCAGGAGGATCTACTCTCTATCCTCAGGTTATAGGACAAACTGTTGCAGAATTTTTTCTTTAATAAGTTTTTACTACTCTATTAAGTACCATTATCATTCTTAAAGTTTCTTTTATTCAAGGAATGTTGAATCTTGGAGCTGAGAAAACTTTCACTTTGTTTTTAATAGTATGTTGGCATTTGTAGTTGAGTATAGGTTATAAGGCAAAACTCTCACCCCTCCCCCATAAGAATGAAGCATGAAAAGCTGCTAAATATACCCATAACATAACAGATCTTTGGAGATGGAAACACATAAACTGAGCAATAGACTAACGTTTTTTCTAGTGATCCACTTGGTCAGACCCCATTATCTTATATCTATACCTACTGGAAACTCTTGTTTAGAGTGGAAAAATGTAAATTGCTACAATTAAGAATTGAACTACATCTTGGAAGGATTAAACCTATGTGATCATGAAATATTTCTTAACAGTAGTCATGTAATATAAAAATAATGGAGAATTTTGTTTGTGTTACAGAAAGAAACTAATTCTAGCTTTATGCTTTCCTGTGCATATACTTTAGAGGGACCTTTTTTTTTTTTTTTTTTTTTAAGGAGAGGGGTTAAGGGAATACCAATTTTTACATAGTCAGAAAACTTTAATTGAATTAAAAGAGGGTTGTAAAATATGTGAAACATAGTGTTTTTTTTTAATGTACAACCAATTAATAAAAGAACATTTCTTTAAAACACCAACAAAACCAGTCAGTATAATACATCCAAAGTGATACTTCAAAATGAAGGAACATTGTTAGCATTGGCACCTAAGCCAGTAGTACTTGGTGGTGCTGGGTTACAAAGAATTTTCGAGCTATAAATAGCATATGATTGTGCCCTGTTTGACTATTTAAAAAGACAAAAGAGATAGTATTTTCAATGAGTGTCACAAAATTAAAATATTATTATATGTAATACTCTTCCATATAAGACCAAGGTAATCTAAAATGGGGGAAAACTGGTTAGTATTGCACAATCCATAGATCTCCTTGATAAAAACATATCACATCTTAGGACACTGTAGAAACATATCTTGGATTTTCTTTTAAATACTACCCTTTTAAAGAATATAAACTGTGATTCTTGTATTTCTTTGTTAGCTCAAATCTAGTAACGCAGGGATGGTTTCAATATGAGTAATCTAAGGAAACTTCCATACCCATATGACTTAGGACATTATTAAAAGGCAAAAAAAGTTATGGAAGTCTGAAAATCATAGGATACTAAAGCAGTATTTTCTGCTGTTTTATTACATCTTAGAAAATATGCATATGGAAAAAACACATAGGAAAGTCTTGGCTTTTATGACAACCTGATATGTGCCAGGTTAACTCAAGAGAGCTGATATAAAAACTGTTTTTTGTTTCATCATCATAATTCTTTCAGTTCTCAACAATCTTCAGGATTACAGTTTTGAAGGTAGAAGGTTAGTCAGAAGGGTTGTAATAAGGGACAGCTAGGTGGCGCAGTGGATAGAGCACCAGCCCTGAAGTCAGGACAACCTGAGTTCAAATCCGGCCTCAGATCAAACACTTGACACTTACTAGCTGTGTGACCCTGGGCAAGTCACTTAACCCCAGTTGCCTTAAAAAAAGGGGGGGGGGTTGTAATATTTAGTGTTCTTGTATTGCAAAGAGGGATAATGTCGCATAGTCAAAAGAAGAATGCCAAAAGAAAATGCAAGTGGGACTGGCATCCTAAAAGTGATGAATGCCATTACCTTTCCTTAGTCTACTTTGTATAGTCATCTCTTGCTTACTTTTTTTTAATCTCTTGTCTACTCATTCAAACTTCTCATCTTTATATTTAACTTGAAACTTTTTAAAGACTGAGACGTTTTATATATCCACAACAGCTGATTACATTGATAAACTAATAACATCTTTGATTTAATGCTTTGTACTTGTCACCTGGTGACCCTTTCCTAAATAGCAAAAAGAACCAGCTTAGTGGTTTTGCCTACTCTTTTTATCTTATCTAGTTTCTTCAATATAAAAGTAATTCATGGTATTAATCTAATCTTTCACTTTTTCTTGCTTTAAAAAAAAACTTCCCCAAATTTTTTGATAGGAATTGTTTAATATTTCTGTTATCGTTACTTGGTAGCAGTTTAAGGTATAGATCAGAATCATAGAAAATACTGATAAGTTAACTTTTCAGCCATAGATCAATTGTATAATGTCAGAATATATTCTAGAAAATTATAAACCTTCTCTATACTTTCTTTGCCCCAAAAAACTTATCCAGTGTAACTAATTTTTCTTTAAGATTTTTCTCATTTTAGTTTTTATCTACTTCTTTTCTCCAGACACAGGCACAGAGCCAGAGTCATCTGGCTTCAAGTAACTTAACTGGGATTCCATCTTCCCAAACAGCACAACATGCACAGCAGGTATGAATGTCCTTTTAATACATAAGGTTTATTTCGGAATTACGAATAAGCAGCAAATGACACTACAGTTCTGTACCAGTTCCTGAAAATCTTTAATGATTTGTGTTCCTTTTTTCAAGTGACAAATGTAGAGAGGAAAGTAATAATTATAATGCCATTTTACTGTTATATATCTTAAAAGTAGTCAGAATCAACTTGCAATACAATTTAAGGCTAGTCTGTGAAACTCTAGTTAATACTTCATAATATTTGTCATGTTATTCCATATAAATGATTTTTCCAAATGGGTGAAGTTTAGCCTACAAAGCACCAAAAAGGTGTGGTACCTGAGGCAGGACATGTAGGACCTGAAATTCATCAAATTGGAGATCTTGGGAGGATTGGCAGACTTGGAATCAATAAGGCTTGGGCTCAGAGAATCATTATAGGAAGTGTACAGGAAGGGCTTTTGGCAGTATTTTCAGTAGCTTTAAACAAGATGGGCACATGAATGCTAGTTATATTCAGGATAATAATACAGGTTTTCCAGGAGCTGAAGTCCATTAGACCAACATTAGGAAATAAAGCCAGAGTCAAGGCTGGGGCTATCCCAAGACTTTTAAGAAATTAACTCCACCTTCTATAATAAATAATTCCTGGGTTTTTTTTCTTTCTCCATTTATAGGACTCTTTGCAGCAATAACAGTGAAAGTCAAAGAAGTTTGTTCTGTTGTATCATACATTAGGCTGTTTTTAAAGAAATGTAATGAGTTATCTTTCATTTTTTAAATGCTATAATATTTAGCATGATTTTGAATCTTTTCAAATTTTCGTATCTCCTTTCCTATTGGTTGTTATATTTCATTACCATCACTAAATATTTCTTCTGACTCTATCTCCTTCCTTGTTTCCTTCTAATTATGTTAGTAAATCATATAACTAGGTCAATAACTATGTTAGAGTAAGGCTGTGAGTGCTAAAGATCCTCTTTGTGATAGCCCTCACTTTCAGGTTCAGGGTATTGTTCAAAACTTGGATAAATGGGATGCTAATATACGAAGATGAGTATAAGTTGTTAATGTCTAAAATAAATATCTATGATTAGCCATTATTCACAATACTGATAATGGTTTGTAGTAATCTAATCTAGCTACAGTACAACTACATATCTTTCATTAACAACTCTGTAATCTACATATACTTAAGTTTCAAAAGACTTAATAATAGTCCACATGTAATATACAGAATCACACAGTTTGTGTGAGGTTTTTTGGTTTTGTTTGCTTGTTTTGTTTTGATTTTATTTTTTGACACTAGGTCTCCCAGGGTGGAAGTGAACAGCTTCTCATGGGCCCGGTTGTACTACTGATAGAAGTAAGAGCTTTGATCTGCTCTGTTTCCAACCTGGGTCATTTCAGTCCTCTTTAAGCAGCCTGGTGGCCCCTTTCTATCCAGGGCTCATTATATTGGTACCAGTCTTAGTGTAGACACCCAGTTGTCTTAACCCACTACAGCTCAGAATATCTGTGCACCAGCCTCACCCTCCCCACAATCAGGGGTTTCCGGCTTGTGCCACCATGCCTCACTGAATTACACAGTTTGAAAGGATCCTAGAGGCTATTTAGTCCAACCTGTATTTGACCAAATTTACCTTCTTTAATATTGTCAAAAGTACTCAATCCAGCTTCTAAATGAAAATCTTCAGGAGAGGATAGTCTAATTTTTGGACAGTTTTGATTGTTTGGAAATCTTTCCTTAAATCAAGTCAAAATTTGCCTCTCTGCACCTTCCATCTGTTGCTCCTACTTCTGTCCTCTGTATGCAAAAAGAACAAGTCTAAATCTTTAAAATACTTGAAGGCAGCTGTCATATTCCATGTCCCCCACCAAGTCTTCTCCAAGCTAAACCACCCAAATTCCTTTAACTAAATCTCAGGTGCCATCTTCTTCATGTTCTTTGCCATCCTGGCTGGTCATATTCCTCTGAATAATTCTTCTATTTGTCATTGATCTTCCTGAAATGTGATGCCCAAAAGTAACCACAGTTCTCCCAGAAAAACTATCACCTTTCTCAGTGCAGCCTAGAATAATACTAGGGGTTTTTTTTGTTTGTTTTTGTTTTTGTTTTTTACTTTTTTCTACACTGTTGATTCATATTGAGCGTGCAGTTCACTGAAATCCCTAGACCTGTTTTCCAGAAATTTATCTAGCCATAACTTCTTCATTCTATACTTGTACATTTGATTTTTAAAAATTGAATATAATGCTATACGTTTGTCCCTGTCAGATTTCATCTAGTTTGTCAAGATCTTTTTGCATATTTGGGTTTTTGTGATACTTTCCCAAGTTTCAATCTCACGTCACCAACTGCCTACTGAATAATTCTACTGGGATGTGCCCCAGGCATTTTAAGGTCAACCTTTCCAAAAAGAATTACTCTTCCTTCATAATTACTCTTCCTTAACCTGTCCCTCTTCCAAATTTCCATTTCAGTCTGAAAAACTATCACCCAGATTCAAAGGCAGACCAGAATATAAAGTACCATCGTCCTAGAACCATCTATGTGTTTTACCTCCTGGTGGTGTGGGCAGTTTTATACACACACACACACACACACACACACACACACACAGATACATATGTATGTATGTATGTATGTGTATATATACGTCTTGGTAGTTGATCCTGTATTTATTAAACACTTACTAGGTTTGGGGAATAAAAAGACAACAAATAACTCCTTTGTTAAAGGAACTTGTATTTTAATGGGGGAACAGAACACATAAAAAACATAATACAAGGAAACCTTGGATGGGGGACGAGGGCATGTGAGGGGGGTATTTGGACATGTTGAGTTTTAAATGCTTTTGAAATATCCAGTTTAGAAATAAGATATACAGGAAATGGGGTATAGAAATCTATCCTGCCCTACAGGAAAATTGAAGGGGAAGAGGATAAGAGGAGGGGAGAGATAGAAGGCAGGGCAGATTAGGAGAAGAGGTATTCAGAATGTATGCCATCTTGGGGTGGGGGGGAGGGACAAGATGGAGAGAAAATTTGCAACTCAAAATCTTGTGGAAGTGAATGTTGAAAACTAAAAATAAATTAATTTTTAAAAAAAACATAATTTTTTTTTCTAAGAAGAAATATCCAGTTTAAAACTTCTACCAGGCAATTGAAGATTTGGTACTAGAACTCAGAATAGAGAGTACTCTCCAGAAATACATATATGAGTGTCACCTACATAGAGATGGTCATGAAACCCATGGGAGCTGATAATATCAGCACATGGGAGAGTATAATGAAAAAAGAGAAAAGCACTCAGGAGAGGGCTTTGGAGTATAACCACAGTTAGGAGATGTGATTTGGTTAATAGTCCAGCACAGGAGCTTAAGAAGGAATGGTCAGACAGATAGGAGTGAGGAAAGAAGAAAGCAATGTTACAAAAAACCCAAGGACAAAAGAATACCTAGGAAGAGATATTATCACATGAAGTAGAGAGATGAGGTTTGAGGAGACCTTAGATTAATACAGTTAAAAGATTATTATTAACTTGGAAGAAAGAAGCTTCAATTGATCAGTGAAGTTAGAGAAGCCACATTGCAGAGAGGAGAGGTAGAGGCAGCAAGTTGTAGACAGCTCTTAAAGGAGTTTGACTAAGAAGGGAATAACATGGGTAGGAGAGAAGATAGATTTTTGTTCTTTAAAAAAATTAACTTAATGGGAAGCAATATGAAGGATAATAGCTTATAGGGATCATAGGTTCTATTGAAGGTTTTTTTTTTTTCTTTTGGTGAGGGGTGACTTTGTAGGCATCAGAGAAAGTACCAGTAGATAGGGAGAGATTGAAGATTAAAGAAGAGATGGAAATAATAGTAGGAACAATCTTCTGGAGAATACTGAAGGAGAAGGGATCCAAAAGTATGTGTTAAAAGATGTTGACCTTCACAAAGAGGCACCTCTTCATTAGATGCTGGAGTAAAAGAGATGTAAAAATAGAGAATGTCAAGAGGTTCTGAGGTAAGGGGAAAGGGAAAAGAGGGAGCTCATAATGAATGGCCTCTGTTTTCTCATTAAGATATGAAATGAGGTCCTAGTGTGGAAAAGTTTTGATCAGTTACTATGGTGAATAGGATAAAGTACCAATTAGGAAGAAATAAAAGAATTGCTTTGTTGCAGTGAGGGTGTTGTTGAGATTCGGTAACATTTGTTGGGGACGACTTCTAGCTCAATTTAGCAGTCCATGTTTAGGAGCAGAAGAGGCAGGTGGTGGAAATAATCCAGATTTAGGGTTTGGCAAGACATACGTAGCATTAGAATAAAGGAGCAAGGGAATTGATAGTACAGAATTGAACTGGTTAGCTAAAGGGTAGGAATTACTAAAGGGAGGAGAATGTACCTGGAGCTGGGATGATGCCTTGGAAAAATACAGAAGAATAAAAAGATTGAAGGTCAGCTTCTTTGTTATTTTGAGCAGAAAACTGTTGTCACGTGTGCTTCACTTGTCAGTCATTACTGCTTTTTAAGGAGAATTGAAATTATCTTTATGCATGAAACTTCTCTAAAGGCCTTAGGGAGCACATTTCCTTGAAAATATGTAAATAATAACCTGGAATAAAGCTCGTTCTTTCCCTTTTCAACAATAGGGTGTACAAGCAGCCCCTTCTCAGCAGACAGGGCAATATCTTCTTCCCCAGTCAGCCGCATCTGGTGTAGCTACAACTGCACAGCCAGTGACTCAGCCTCAGCTTCCACAGGTCTTGCCAATGCCTCAAGTATCAGTTGGGAAGCAGGTAAGTCCTTAAATTCTGATGTGAACAGTTATCTGCATGTAGCTTGGACTTTGAAAGGTTTATGTCTTCTTCCCTCATGATGAAATGCCAGCTAAAGAGAGTGTTTTTATCCCAAAGTAAAGTGGAATTTGCTTCCTTTGTGCATTGTTCCTGTGGATCAAAATACGCTAAAGCAAGAACAAAGGAGACTTCTAGAACTCTTAGAACTGTCTGCCTAAAGCAGATGTGACAGCCTCTTGGTAAAGAAGGAAATAGGATGGTGGAACTTCTATAAGATTGTTTGACAATATTTTTATTGATCTGGACTCAAAATTCATTTCTTGTCTAATATTACATTTATTCTATATATTGGTGGCTGAAATACCCAGTGCTCTAGATTGTAGACTACATAGAAATTTTCGTATCTAAAAGTTAATCTACTTCCTTCCTGGTATTCCATTTCCAGGACCATAGTCTGCATACACTGCATTTGTCCTTTCCTTGTTTTTTTGCTAATTGCTTCCATGCATATCTTCTTAAGGATCACACTAAAGAAGCTGAAGTTATTTTTGTTGCATGTCTTTTGTTTTGTTTTCCCCAGTTCCATTAATACTTGCTATGCTTTACAACAATTTCTTTTATTGTATGTTGGCACAGTGGTTTGTCACCAGTTTGTTCATTAACAGATACTGAGGAAAAAAAGTTCAAGGCACCATCAGTATTAGACCAAAGATCCTGAAAGCAAAGTGAACCAAGTCAGTGACTTCTTACTAGAGACAGAAGAATGTTTTGCTTAAAAGAAGTTTTGATTTGGAACATATATACAATTTTTTTTTTATGGTCAGTCTGATTGTATTTACAAATCTGGTCAATGTCAGTAAAACTATTTGTGAAATAGTCACTAATAGTTTCTTAGTGCCTAGAAAGAAAACAATAACAAAATTCCCCGAAAATATAACCATTTGGGACAATAGTCACTCTGCCAGCTATTTTTCTAACAGTAATCCCCATCCTGTTCTTTGGTGACATTGGTACTAGAGTTTTTTAAGTTATTTTCTTCTTTTGGCTAATAAATAAATCTTTCTTTTGGCTACTTTACTTCCTTTAAAAAGAGGTCTGTCTATTTTTTCTTTACTTTCCCAGCTTCCTGCTTCCCAGCCATTATCAACCATCCAAGGCGAACCTCAGATACCAGTTGCAGCACCTTCCCTTCCACAGCCCTCAGTTACCCCATCTCTCTCTGGTGCTCACTTCCTTCCCGTGGGCCAGCCACTTCCAGCACCCTTACTCCCTCAGTTCTCAGTCTCTCAGATTCCCATATCAACTCCTCATGTCTCTGCGGCTCAGACAGGTTTCTCATCCCTGCCAAACTCTATGGCATCTGGTATTAACCAGCCTCTGCTCACCTTGGCCTCATCTGCTGCAGCGGCTGCTATCCCTGTGGGATCAACTGTGGTCCCTAGTCAGCTTCCCACCCTTCTGCAGCCTGTGACTCAGCTGCCAAGTCAGGCTCACCCACAGCTCCTTCAGCCAGCAATTCAGTCCATAGGAATACCAGCTAACCTTGGACAAGCTGCTGAGGCTTCACTTCCCTCTGGAGATTCTCTATACCAGGTATTGTGCTAGAGTAAGCAAAAATCCAGGGTCAGTTCTTTTAGAGCCCAGGCCTGACCTCAAGATTATAGTTACATGTGGAGATCCATCTGGAGGAAAAGATATGCATAAGTCCTTTAAAGAACTAAAAGCAGATGGTAGGGGCAACTAGGTGGCGCAGTGGATATTACTCCAGCCTTGGAGAGGACCTGAATTCAAATCCGGCCTCAGACACTTGACGCTTACTAGCTATGTGACCCTGGGCAAGTCACTTGACCCTGATTGCCGCGCCAAAAAGCAACAACAACAAAAAAAAACCAGATGGCACAAGGGTTTAGCTGCAATAATCTTAACACCTGAAAATTTTAACTGTGCTCCATGCAGTGTAACATGTCAGCAAAGATTATTGATTCCAACTGTAAAAATAGAAGAGTTCAGCAGTACCAAACAACATAGCCATTATGTTGGGAACCATATTTTGGGAAGGAGAGAGGGGGCATCCTGGATGTTTCTATCTGTGTATCTTACCATAGCTATTTAAGAAAGCAAGGCGATAACTTCAGCATTCAACTTAGATTGTTCAGTTGTGAGAAATGGATAAATTAGTATTCTGAATGTGAGAATTCACTAGTCTCTGGCTGTTTCAATATCAGGTTTTATAACCTGTAATGGAACAGTCAACATGATAATAAGACTAAAAGTTCAACATTTAATCTTGTGTGTACCTAGTCTAACAGCTAAAGCTGAGTTTGTGTTCTTTTTCTTTGAAATGAAATGTTGGGGGCAGCTAGGTGGTACAGTGGATAGAGCACCGGTCCTGGAGTCAGGAGGACCTGAGTTTATATCTGGCCTCAGACACATAATGCTTCCTAGCTGTGTGACTCTGGGCAAGTCACTTAACCCCAATTGCCCCACTTAAAAAAAATGTTTTAAAAAAAAAAAAGAAATATTGCCTGAGTATATAAAGATTACTATAGCCCATTTCCTGGTTTAAAAAAAAAAAAAAAAACTTCTCAGGAATAGTAGTGAAGCCAATTATTTAACTTCTAGAAGGCTCATCAAGTAACCATAACAGCCTGAATGGTCTCGTATTTGAGATCATCAAAAGATATACCAGTATTGTTTTTCTGCCGGGAATCTGAAGAGCTATCCTTTTTCTTTCAAAAATCCATGTTTGTCCAGTCACCTAACATTACTCTCGAAAATGATCTTTGGATGTGGTGAAAATAGAGTAAGGGATTGTGCTTTAACTCCTCCCTGCTATATGTGATTGTGTGTTGCTGGTTTGCTTGTTTGATGACCCAGCCTGCACTAACTCAGCTCCCTCATTTCTGTCGCAGGGCTTCCCACCTCGACTGCCACCTCAGTACCCAGGAGACTCAAATATTATTCCCTCCTCCACCGTGGCTTCTGTTTGCGTCCCTTCTACAGTTCTGTCCCCTCCCTTGCCCACGGAAGCATTGGCTCCACCAGGGTATCTTCCTGCAGTTGTGCAGCCTTATGTGGAGCCAAGTGTTTTGGTTCCAGTGGGTGGTCTAGGAGGACAGGTTCAAGTACCCCATTCAGCAATGAGCTTAGCACAGCAGGCCCCCTCTGCTGCACCCTCCCAGCAAGCAGCTCTGGAGGTAAATGAAATCTCTGCATGTGTGTGTGGGAAGCATAAATATGAGGGGATAAAAATTATAGGCCAGTGTAAATTTGGGTTCTCCTTTCTTGGAATTCATTTGGACACCATTACCAACTAACTCCTGAATGACTTTCTCTTACAGCAGAATGACATGCCAATGTGGGGGCCTTGTTGCCACTGGCTGTTCTGTTGGGAAGTGAGTGTGCCTCCAAGAGGCTTAGCCCTGTTAGCACTTCACTTCTGGCTAGTTCTGTAGATCTTATTCTTGTCTTCTCACCAACTCTCTTGCCATTGGCAGTCCTGAGAGTGTCTCATCCTGCCGTGCTCTCAGCAGCCCCTTTACCCTGCTAGGAGAGAGATCTGAATCATCTTTGCACTTTGCTCTGCCTGCCCTGTTGCACATTCTTCTGGTAAGATGCTGGCTGCATGGCAAGTTGTAGTGTCACACTGTCTAGTGGACATGATGGCTGATCTCACTGTACAGTCTATACCAGAGACTGGCCGATAGAATCCTCCTTTTGGAGTTGTAAGACTACTATCTAGATGCTGAATGTCGAAGACTTTCCTAATGAGGTAGTGCTTCTAGGGTTTAAGGGGAGGAATAGAAGAATTCTTAAGGGTAGCTTAGTGGGTAGTGGAAAAGAAATAAAATTTTGACTTGTGGTGCTCTAATCATTCTTTCTTTTCACAGAGCACTCAGGGTGTTTCCCAGTCCAGTCCTCCAGAACCTGTGCCATCAGCACAGCCACAGACCGCCACATTGGTCTCCTCTATAGATAGGTAAGCGTACAACTAGAAATTCTCCTTCTTTGAACTGTGACTGGGAGGGAATCGGATCTAAGATCTAATCTTAAAATTACATCATTTGTAGGACCTAAATCTACAAGTTAATTTTTCATTCCTTTTTTAGTGCACATTCAGATGTTGCTTCAGGTATGAGTGATGGGAATGAGAACGTTCCATCATCCAGTGGGAGACACGAAGGGAGAACTACAAAACGTCATTATCGGAAGTCTGTACGGAGTCGTTCTCGTCATGAGAAGACTACTCGCCCCAAATTGAGAATTCTTAACGTAAGTATAAGCCTCTCAGACTTCATCCTATATGATAAGAAGTTAGGGCTAGAAGGGACTTTACAGATTATCTAATCCTATTTCTTCACATTATAGTTGAGGAAACTGAGGCCCAGAAATATTAAATGGCTGACCCCAGGGTCATACATTTTTTAATAGCAAAGGCCAAAGTAGAATCGAGACTCATGATCCTCAGTTCTTTTCACTATACCATGCTGCCTCTTGAATTTTAGAGCAGTAAATAGTTTTAACTGCTTCCCCTCCTCTTCCTTGGTCTATAGCAAGCTGAATTATCATATCACTACAGAAGTCCTGTAGGGTAAATGTATCCCTTTCATATAGCTATACTTTTAGTATTATCAAAGTATTTCAAGAATAGTACAGTATCAATGATACCTTGTTAGACTTTCTTCTTTGGTTTCTCATCTCTAAAGAAAAGAATATGCAATCAAGCAGTGAGATTATTTATATGAAAGACTGACCTAAAATTAAAATGTATTTATGAAAAGTTTATCACAAGGTTAGCCACAGGATGGATAATAAATTTTTTGGACATAGTAACTCTCAGAAGTGGGGCAGCTAGGTGGCACAGTAGATTGAATGCTGGACCTGGAGTCAGGAAGACTTATCTTTGTAAGTTCAAATGAGACCTCAGATAATTACTAGCTGTGTGACCCTGGGCAAGTCTCTTAACCCTGTTTGCCCTCAGTTCCTCATCTGTAACATGAGCTGGAGAAGCAAATGGCAAACCAGTTGCTCCAGTATCTTTGCCAAGAAAACCCCAAATAGGGTCGTGTAGAGTGATATATGACTGAAAAATGACTGAACAAAAACCACCTGCTAAGACGCAGAGGGTCTGTCATCTCCATCAGTGCAAAAAAGAACCCACATTAGACAAATTAGAGAGCTTTGAAGTGTCAAAGTAAGAAAGTTTAAAATCCTTTGTTTTGTCCAAGTAACTTTTCCTTTGACCACATTTCTAGAGAAAAGTACTTCTCTTTTTCTTAACGGTGCATACAGAAAAATAGCTCAAAACACTCATTTTAAAAGAAGTTAGTGACCTTTTTGTACATTCCTCCCAAACCATTCAGGGGGAGACTAGTGCGTAGTTTGAGGACCAATGTAGTTACACCATGCTGAAGGTCATATTGCTGCTCACTCCACAAAGAAAGGAGCATAAGTGGTGTCTACTCTTACTTTGATGAGTAGTGGCAGCACTTATTGAAATCAAGTGCTAATCTTATCCTGTTTTCCCCTGTCTTGCACACTAATATCAGAATAATGTTCTGAGTACATTGTTCTGGCTTTGATCACATATTATCCTTGTACAAAAATTGTGGTGGCTATCCGTTTCCTCCAGGTTGGAATATAAATTATTTGATCAAATATGTAAGGTCCCTCCAGTTCTGCCCCTTTTCCAGTCTGTTCAGCATTACTTTCTATTCTTTGTTCTCACCAAATTGAACGAGTAGCTATTCCTCTAAAAGTATTCTCTCCTCTGCTAACTAATACCTGCATGATCTTAGGCAAAATGCCTCAGTTTCTGTAACTGTAAAACATAGGAGTTGGAATAGATTACCTTTAAGAGTCAAGTTCTGATAACAAAATAGTACATTATCCCATAAGATGTTCTTGTTCTTTCAGGTATCAAACAAAGGAGACAGAGTAGTGGAATGCCAGTTAGAGACTCACAACCGGAAAATGGTTACATTCAAATTTGACCTGGATGGTGATAATCCTGAAGAGATAGCATCAATTATGGTATAGTAACATTGGTTGATGTTTGGGTCCTTACCTTCTTAGTTAAAACTTAATACAAACTCCCTGGGAGAAAAACCAAGTACCAGTGAAGTCAGTCATGTGTGTTGTTCCTCAGATTTTTTTGTCTCTGCTTCAGGATCCTTATCATCAAGAATGGAATGAAAGACCTTCTTCCGTTTTCGTTATGTGCTTATTGCATTCTTCAGGACCTTAGTTTGATGTTTTACATTGTCTTATGTAGGCTTGTATGTGGTTAGTTTACAAATACTTTATTAGAATGGATCAAGCACTAAGCTATTTGGAGTAGAGGTGGAATTGTGATTTTTCCCTTCCTCGAGATAATTTGGAAGTTTTCTTTGTGTAACGTATTCCAGTGACTCAAACTTGGTAGCTAGGATTCTTACTTTTATCCCAAGCCTAATTTCCTTACCCTACAATTCTCTTTTTAGTGGAAATGGAGAACAGCTATTCACCAGAATGAATACGGTGTTCTCTTAGCTGTCAGTTACTAACCTGTAACCTGCCATTGTATCATTTTTGGATACTTTGTAGTGAAATTCCATGGCACAATGAATATAAAGACTATATTAGAAAACAAATTTTCATAAGTAATAAATTAAGAATCTAAACCTCTTGTTTTTAGAATAAACATTAACCTTTTAAATATTTGTATTGTTTTCTTAGTAGAAGCAAACAGAAATGTTTTAGCAATGCTTGAACATGTGGAGAAGTCAAAGATTTATCTGCATGTGACTGTTTTATTAAACCAAAGCAAATACAAGCTGCCCATACTTAAGGATTCTTGGTTTATTTTTCCGTGAAGCTGAAAGTCTGATTTAAACTGTATATGATTTTTTCCCCCTGGAGATTGGAATTTGAATTCATACCTCATTTAAATAACTTAGTGGTGTGCTTGCTATCTTTTTGACCTCTTGATGATGAGTCCTCTTCCTCTCTCCTCTTTACACTTGTCTTAGAGTTGAGAGTGATTATTTTCCAGAGATGGAAAGTTCTTAAATCTAGGAATTCCAAATGAACATTTTTAAAGAAGTTTGGTTAGATAACACAAGAATCATTGGCCCCATTTACCAAGAACATTCAGAAATCGTTTCTCTTATAGGTGAACAACGATTTTATTCTAGCAACAGAGAGAGACTCATTTGTGGATCAAGTGCGAGAAATCATTGAAAAGGCTGATGAAATGCTCAGTGAGGACGTTAGTGTGGAACCAGAAGGTGACCAAGGATCAGAGGGCTTACAAGCAAAGGATGACTATGGTTTTTCAGGATCCCAGGTATTGTCACTCTGTGAGGGTTCTTAAAAGCCTACTTAGAGTATTACAGGTACAGGGACTGGGTGTCTTTAACAACCAATTTTTGACAATCTAGGAACAGTAATATAAATCTAGGAATTGATTTTTTTTTTATTTCGTACTTTCTGAGATTATTGCTTATGCAATCTCAGCTGGGCCCAGCAAGGCATTTCTTTTACACCTCCGTAATTAACTCTACACAGCAACTTTTACGGATCTTTTTGTATCTTCTGAAACCACCCATGGCTCTCTCTCCCTCCTAACCCACCCAGTACACTCAGCTAACAACCTTACCTCATATTTCACTTAAAAAAAAAAGAGAGAGCTCCTGCTTTTCCCTTCTTCCTCATCTCACTGACATCACTAAGATCCTTTCCACTACTTTCTTCTCTTTCATCCCTGTCTCACATGAAGAGGTGGTTCTTGTCAAGGCAAACTCCTTTACGTGTACAAAATGATCTCATTCTATCCCATCTTCATCAATAGATTCTCAACCCCATGAACCTCACTCTCTCTTATATTCAGTCTCTCTCTTTCTACTGGCTGCCTCCCTGCTACCTATAAACATGCCCATGTCTTCCCCCATCCTCAGGAAACCCTCCCTTGATCTTTCCCTTCCTTCTAGCTATCATCCTGTATCTCTTCTCCCTTTTCTGGCTAAACTACTTGAGAAAGGTCATCTACAATTTGATGTCTGCACTTCCTTTCCTCTCACTCCCTTCTTAATTCTCTGTATTCTGGCTTCTGACGTCATCACTCCACCAAAACTATTCTCTCCAAAGTTACCAGTGATCTCTTAATTACCCAATCTAGTGGCCTTTTCTGAGTCCTCATCCTTCTTAACTTCTGCACTGACACTGCCTGTCACCCTCTTCTCCTGGACACTATCTCTTCTCTCTAGGTTTTCATGACACTGTTCTCTCCTGGTTCTGCTATCTATTTGACTATTCTGCTAAACTAGATTTCTCATTGATGACCTCTGGAGTTCACCGTGTCCAAAAATGAATTCATTATCTTTTCCCCAAACCCTTCCCTCTTCCTAACTTCCCTATTACTGTGGAAAGTACCTGCATCTTCCCTGTCACCCAGTCTCACAATCAAGGCATCACCCCTAGACTCAACTCTGTCACTTGCCATGTCCAGTAATTTCTTTAAGACCTGTCATTTCTACCTTTGTGACATCGTTTACATAAATCCCCTTTTGTCCTCTGACACTGCCATCACTGTGGTGCAGAGGCCCTCACCACCTCACACTTGGACTATAGCAGTACCTACTTGGTGGGTCTGTCTGCCTCAAGTCTTACTTGCACGCGCGCGCGCGCACACACACACACACACACACAGCACCACCATTCAGTCAACTCCACTGGTACCTCTAAGATCTTGTTTGGCTTTTAAAGCCCTCCATAATCTGGCCCCTTCCTACCTTTCCAGTCTTCTTATTCCTTACACCCCCACCTTCCCTTACCTTACTCTGCTGCTATCTGGTGCCATTGGCCTCCTGGATGTTCCTGACACAAGACTCTCCATCTCTTGACTGTAGGCATTTCTTCTGGCTTTTCCTTATCCCTGGAATTGTCTCCTTCCTCATCTCTGTGCCCTAGCTTTCCTGGCTTCCTTCTAGTTCAACTAAAATCCTGTCTTCAGGAAGCCTTTTCTGATCCCTTTTAATGCTAGTGACTTTCCTGTGTTTATAATCTCCATTTTATCCTGTATATATGTTTGTACGCAGTTGTTTGCATGTTGTCTCACCATTACAATGTAATTTTTCTGAGAGCAAGGACTGTCCTTTTTACCTTTTTTTCATATTCGCAGCATTTAGCATAGTGCCTGACACATAATCAGCCCTTAATAAATGCTAGTTGACTGACTTACCAGTTGGATATCATGCTAGTTTCAGTTTCCTGAACCAAATACCCAGAGATATCCAGCTCTAAAGCCCTAATTGGGTTTAATGAACAGAGTCATTGTGTAGGACTTGGGAGCTGTGGTACACAAGTGACTGAATTTTTGTTTGTTGTAGAAATTGGAGGGAGAGTTCAAGCAACCAAATCCTGCATCTTCTATGCCTCAGAGAGCAGGTAAGCTTCTTTTCAGCTTTCCACATTGTCTTGTTTTGGCATTTAACTTCTTAGAAAACAAATAGCAGTCAGCTACCTCTGTGCTTTCTCTGTGTTCTAATAATAAAACTTAAGAGCTCCTTTTGAGTCTGGATTGAAGCCAGGTGAAGAATAATATACTATTTTTTTTTCTTATTTAGGTGTTTCCTCCAGTTCCTTAACTCAAGTTGTACATTCAGCTGGACGGCGGTTCATAGTGAGTCCTGTACCAGAGAGTCGGTTACGAGAATCAGTATTTTTCACCGCTACATCCAGTGAAATGTCAGACAGAGGTGAGTCCACAAGCAGGTGAAGAACTTGAAGTAAGAATAGCAGATAAACATGAGGTAGAATTAAAGTGGGAAGGTTAATGGATACCTGGTAAGTATAGGAGGCTTAAACAGCACAAGGAAGAGTAACTTTGGTGATTATAGTACATATAGTGAATTGTGAGTCGATAGTTCTTCCATATGGTTATATATGGTTGTAACCTGAATTCCTCCATCCTTATTTAGGATTGGGTGCCCAGGCCAGATGACTTGTGTACTAAATCTCCACTATTTTAGTATCTGTCCTCTTAGCAGAGCACTATTTTATCTTCATGTTGGTGAGCTTAATAGAATTTTGAGCCATGTTGTATTCCTAACCTTTTTAAAAAATAAACTAACTTCATTTTTTGTGTTTTGTTTGTTTTCCTTTGCAGCTGCTGTCGCTGCATCCCATGGCCCTGTCATGAATCTGTCTCATTCTGCTTCATCCCTAAGTTTGCAGCAGGCATTCTCTGAACTCAGACATGCTCAAATGGCAGAAGGACCCAGTACAGCTCCCCCAAACTTCAGCCATGCAGGACCAATCTTTCCAACTGTACCTCCCACCATGACTAGCATGGCTGTAGTCTTCCCTCCCACAGCAACAGCTGTGCCTTCAGTATCAGTCCCTGCAACAAGTAGCCCTTTTAATAGTGTTTCTGCTCCAGTCATTCAATCTGTGGTCACCATGCCTACTGAAAAGATAATTGCAGGAGTTGCCTCCAGTGCAGGTGTATTAACTTCAAGTTCTTTCCCTGTAACACAAGTGTCTGGACCACCCTTAATTACCAGTGTGGTTTCCAGCATTACTATTCCTGCAGCTGTGTCATTGTCTACTACAACTGAATCAATTCAAGCCCCACCAGTTGGGGCAGTTATGTCTAGTGCTGGCACTTTTCCTCCTGCAGCAGTACCAGTAGCTCCAGTTCCTGGAATAGGCAGTGCTGTTCCCCCAAGTGCTATCACCCCAGCTATGACTTCTCAACCTGCCCAGATTGCAGCAAGTATAGCTGTAGCAACCACCCTGGTTTCCACATCTACCACCACTCCATTCCCAAGCATGGCTTCACAGCCACCTCTTCAGCTCAGTAGCAGCAACTCTGCCCCTAGTCTAGCTGAAACAGTGGTGGTTAGTGCACTCCATCCTAAGCATGATGGCACACATTTATCAGACAAGCCACCCCTCAGCAGTAATGTGGGGCTATCCCTGCCCCTATCGTCTTCCTCTGGAGCCGGGATATCTGATTCAACTAGTCAGCCCAGTGCAGTGCATCCTTTGCAAGTCCCATCTGCTGTTGCTTCTCCTCCTGTCCTTTCACAGGCAGGAGGAGCCATCTCCACCCCGGTATTGCCGCAGGTACCTTTACCTGGTATCCTGCCCCTAGCACAGCCTGTTACCAATGTACCTGCTGTACAGCAGACACTAATCCATAGTCAACCTCAACCAGCTTCACTTCCCAACCAGCCCCACACCCACTGCCCAGAAATAGAAACTGATACACAACCCAAAGCCCCTGGTATTGATGATATAAAGACTCTGGAAGAAAAACTGCGGTCTCTCTTCAGTGAACACAGTTCTGTTGGAGCCCAGCATGCCCCTGTCTCACTGGAGACATCATTGGTAGTGGAGACCACAGTCATGCCAAGCATCCCAACCACCGCCGTTGCACCAAGCAAGCTCATGACTTCTACCACAAGTACTTGCTTACCACCAAGCAGTTTGCCTCTAGGAACAACTACTGGTTTGTCAGTTGTTACACCAGTGGTCACACCTGGGCAAGCTGCCACTCCAGTCAGCTATGTTCCAGCCTCAACCAGCATTGCAGCAGGGGTGAAACCTGGAACCCCTCCCTCAAAGCCACCTCTTACCAGGGTACCGGTAAGATTCTTAGGGATTCATTTTACATAGTTTCTTCTCTTATTCCACTAAAATAATGGATTTTCTCTCAAGTATAGAGTTAAAAATTTTTATGCATAATAACCCTAGGTCCCAACAAGGTAGAAATATGGTTATGAAAACAGATTCGGAGGCTTACAGAAGTTCTGCTGACAGACTGAACTCATTTTATATGTTTGGATTTCATTAAAATGGTGTCTGGGTGTGTGTGTATACACATATTTCATTAGTTTGAAATTTATTAACTTCTAGGAATTTTACCTTGGATACCACACACACATATTTGTCCTATTTGGTTCAGATGAAAGTAACGTTTACACCCCCCAAAAGAGAATTTTTATCTGTCATCTACAATATAGAGAAAGGGCAGATCACTAGTCCGTGAAGCCAGCTATTAAAGCAGCACGTTTTTTTCCCACTGCTATAAAATCAAGATTTAAGATTTAGAGTTTTAAAGTAATTGAATGTTGGTGATCAAATTAGTGTAAGAGTTAGAGCCCCAGTACTAGTAACAAAATTACTAACTGGAATATACTTTCTGATTCTGCTATGATGGATTTTCCTCATTCTGGCATCTCCAATCTCTTTTGACAGTTTTCATATAACCTGACTGGATTTCTTCTAACTATATTGCATGTTCCAGTCATCTTTTTAGTCTGACAGTGCCACAAAATGTTTGTGAAAATGACGGGCAGGCAGAGACTTGACCCAGACTGAAAGTATCTTGTTCCTGCTAGAAAAGAACTTATTTTCGCATTGTCAAATTAGGTCTCCGCTAGTGTAGAACTAAGCAGAGGAGTTTACCTGTCTTAAAAGTCCTCTATTTGTCTTAACAAAACATGACAATGTTAAACTTCAAGATAAGTGGTTTAAGATCAGCTGAGTAGAGTTGACAGCTGATCTCAGCACTCCTGGATTAGATGCTGGTCATTTGTCCTCTTCCATAGGAGGAATCCTTCTACTATATATCACTCTTTTACTTTTTGGACTTTCCACAATAAAAGTAAAAAAAGTTCTTTGTTCATAACTAGAACTAAAGCCATAAAGTAATTTACCAGATGTATAATAACTACATTATTCCCCAGTGGATCTTTCCTCTGATGAACAATTTACAATACATTACATAGTTTCTGGCAAGTCTCAGGCTTTTTTTGATTTTTGTTTTGTTTGTTTCTTGTGTCAACTCATGTAAATTAGGTGTGTTATTCCTTAATATGCAGTAGTTGTAACCTCCTCTGAGCCTTCTTTTAGTTTGATACATTAAAATTTCCATTCATTGTCCTTAGGTGCTGCCAGTAGGTACTGAACTTCCGTCTAGTACCCCACCCAGTGAGCAGCTGCTGCCTTTTCCAGGACCTTCACTAACACAGGTGCTCCATGACTTGGCAGAATTCTTTCTGTTTCTCTTGCTTTTTGTCTTTCAGAATGCTTGGTTAAATTCTTCATTGCATGATATTAGCTTCTGTCTTGACTGGGTATTTTTCTTTCTTTCTTGACTGAGTAATCCCCTTCCACTGAAGGTTTTTGGAATAGTGCTTGAGCCTAGTGGTCCAGATCCCATCTAAACTGAGAAGGTGTATAGTTCTTCTATTTAGGGTATTAGAGACCCTAACTAGGAGGATGACTCTGAGATATTTATTTCAATGTAGTTTTGAGTCTATTCTGAAAAATTATTTCTCAAAGCCCAAAGTTTTACTAGCAAAATTATCTTCCTCCACACAACCAAAGTTAAGGATATTCACTGTTTGAGAAGTTTTTGATAATTTCCAAAACATGATTTCTTCAAAGTTCTATAGTGTTTATTCTCTAGAACAGCAGTTGGCAATCTTAACAGACCAAATTCAGCCCTTCTCCCTGTTCTTGTATGGTCTGAAAGTCAAGAACTATTTTTATATACGATAAACCTTTATTTTTAAATGTAAAAACCATTCGTAGCTCCTACATAGTTTGCTGACACCTGTTGTAGGACAGCAGTGCTGCAAAGCTTTCAGGGCTGGCATTACTAGAAAGAACCTGAAACTATTTAATGATATTATTAAAGGGTTATTTAAATTCAAAAATATATTTAGGATATTGCTGCATATTTCCAGTAGGTCATATAGAAACTTCTAATTTGATATACCGTCCTGTGATACAAAGGAAGTAATGGCAAAATTATGTGTATCTGTCCAGTCAGGTATGACTTTCTTAAAAATACCAACCTTACCTTCAGCAGTATTTATGAATAAGCAAGTTTGTAATTATTCAAATTAAATTAGTATTTTACTTCTAAGATGATGACATGTAAGCTTTATTTCATACATCAATTATATGTAGTTGAAGGTTTTTGAATTTAGTAAACATGTTGCTCTAATTCTGATTTTATGATGAGTGTACTTGTGAAATGTTGAACGATAAAATAAGAGAAAATCTACAATTTCCAGCCATCACCAAATTTAATAAAAATGTGTTCCAAGTCTTAAAAAGACTCAGTTTGGAACTCCAGGAGTATTTACCAGTTGAGGATAGAGGAAGGATACTTAGGAACAAGAGCTGGGGACTCTTGGAGAGGGGAAGAACAGAGTAAGGCAGAAAGCTGAGGGCAATTAGGACCAGGGGTATAGGGGCTGAGAGACGTGGTGGTTAACGAACTGAGAAAAGGATTTGAAGGTATAGAGTGTAGGGGTTGGAGAATTAAGAGTGGGAAGAAAGAGTGAGGAAAGATAGGTACAAGATTTTCTCTTTGTTCCATCTATTCCTCTTTGGTGATAGGGTTGAACAAGAATTGAGACTCTATATCAGTATTTGAAAGGTGGTAGAACTAAGCGGCAAGGTAAAGAAGAGTAGTAGGAGTCCCAAGTAGGAAAAGTTTCCAAGAGAAAGAAGAGGAAAATTCCTAAGGAATTCTTTCAGCTTACCCATTCAGTCATAAATTTGGCATTTATAATTTGAATACTGCCTTGTCTTGTGATACATTTCTGTTTTCAGTTGTGTTGAATTATTATATCTAAGAGTTAGAATCCCCAGCCTGCTCCAGTCTTTTTGAAGTAAGTCCTCTGTGGTGACAGTGGTAGTAATAGCTCACATTTATATAGTGCTTTCCCCTCACAGCCACATTGTGAGTTTTGAGTAGCACAGATGTTACCTTCACCTAAAATACTGGAAAACTGTTGCTCAGAGTTTGTAAGATTACATAGCTAGTAAAAGTAAAAACCAGATTTTGAAGCCAGGTTTCATATTTGCAGGTCTTTAGCACTGATATAAAAAACTCATTTATTTTCTAACAGAAAGGGGAAAGAGTTAAAACTTTGTTTAACCAGATATTATAGATGAAAGCAGGTTGGTAAATAGAGCTTCTTGTTTGTGGGGAAGTAGTGCTTGTTTGTACTTCGATTCCTTGATTATGATCTCCTGAATAATGTGTCATTAATATTCAACCGTAGAAGATGGATACGTCATAAGGAATTTCCTCCTCAGAAGAGAAGTGCTCTGCATAGACATAAGTTCTCAGACATGATAATTGTGTACGGATTGTTGTTTTGTTTTTTGTTTTGTTTTTGCTTAAACTGTACTTATGAGAGAGGGGGAGTGATACTGGCAGATGACAGCAATTTTTTTTTTTAAGTATCAAAATATCGTTTTTCAAAAATAATGTGTAAATGACAATACATTCACCCTGTAGTTGGGGGTTTTATAAAACTGAAGGAAAAAGTAAATGGAAATAGGTAAGATGTGATAAAGATAGGTAACTACAGTTCTGTGTATATTTCATAAAGCTTCCTAGAGAGGGAAGAATACAAAATCTGTCTTCTGGGTGCAGATTTATTGAAAAAGTGATAGAAATTTAATGAATTTGGAAATAGCCTTACAACATGAAGATCAAATCTTTATTTTCATTTCCGTGAATAAGTAAATGTTGCATCTCATTTCTAAAACTTGTATTAAATCTAGATCATAAAGCAGTTGTGTCAGTCTTTCAAAGTAAATAGGCCTTATAAATTAGCTGTTGATTTTGCTAATGTGCCTAAGACATTCTTATTAGTGGGTATTTTTGCTTCAGTCTCAGCAACCTCTAGAAGATCTTGATGCTCAGTTAAGAAGAGCCCTTAGTCCAGAGACTGTCCCACTCACATCTTCAGTTGCTGTAAGTTCAAAGAGCTCCAAAGTAGCCTGTCTCCTTCCCTCCCAGGATACTATGCTCCCAGAAATGTAATTCGAACAGGTAGAAATACTCTTAAGATTTTGGCAGAGTGTAACTATATATAAGTATGATACATGGTCATGATGATGGGGTAAATGGATGGAAATCTATGTTTAATTGTACTATTTACTCAGCTGAGCTGTGTTTTTCACCAGCTAATTCTAAAAGAAGAGCTCAGGTTTGAGAGTAATCGTTGGACCCATCTAGTTTCTCTGAAACTATTTGAATGTCAGGGGTATCATCGTTTAGTGTGTGTGTGTGTGTGTGTGTGTGTGTGTGTGTGTGTACATATATGACATCTAAAATTGAAGTTTTGACTTCTATTTATTTACATTTGGAGGAGATAAAAAGGTCCTAAAGGATAATACTTCCCTTTGAATGTCTGAGGTACTTTCTGAAATAGACTAAGGAAAAAATGTGTCGTAAAAGACCTTTAAGGGGTAGCTAGGTGGCACAGTGGATAGAGCATTGGCCCTGGAGTCAGGAGGACCTAAGTTCAAATGTGACCTCAGACACTTGACACTCACTAGCTGTGTGACCTTTGTTCAAGTCACTTAACCCCATTGCCACCCCCCCCCCCAAAAAAAAAGCTTTAAAAGCTCACTACTTCTCTTAAAAATTATATTTAGATAATTTAATAGAAAAGATCCATTAGCTTTCTAGGTTGATTTAATGGCACAATAGGGTTTTCTGGTACATTTGGATCCTCCATTATATATAATTGTTGTCTTCCTACAAAAGCAAAAAAAGAAGGTACTGATTATAGTTAGTAGACTGAATCTACGGGATTAGAAGTTTTTAAAAGTCATCTCGCCATCTGTAATGACAAAACTTGGCTGTTCCTCAAGGTTAATAATGTATCTTCTAAATTGGGATAAAAGTTGGACTATATTCCAAAGTATTTGACTTTAGTAAACTGTAGCACGAAACAGCCAAAAAACTGAACTTTTTTTTTTTCCTTTAAATTTTGTCTTGCAGCCCACATCAGTTGTGGCTCCAACATCAGTTGCCGGGGCAGTGCCGGTGGTAGTTCCAGCTCAGAGAGGTACAGTATAGCACCTTGGGCACAGCACAACTCCTATTTAGGTCCTTGATCCTCCAATGAGACTGGGAGTAGATTAGTATTTTCAGAAAAAGCTTATGCAATTGGAAATTGGAGTTAACAAAACTAAAAGAATAATCAGAGTAACATTAATAGCTGTCTCCAACAAAATGATCACTGTGATTGGTGCCCAGAAATGATCACGTTCTTGGAATTCAACCAACTTTAAGCCTGTCCTATATTTAACTAGTTTTTGAGCACCTAACTTAAGAATACAGCATTGCATAAAATTAAACTGTTTAGATTCATCCTCTTAGATATGATTAAAAAGATAAACTTCTTTGTCATCTTTATTTCTCTACTTCCTTCAGCAGCTCAGAGCATAGACGATAAGACCATAATGACCAGCTCAGAGGCCAGTGTCCTTAAGATGGGCCGGTTTCAGGTAAGACATTCTTTTCAGGAACTTAGTCTTTCGTCTCATTGGTTGTGTAAATGATATGATTGCCAGTTATAAACTTGAATAAATTGATGTGGAAGCTTCTCTGGCATAATCTTAATCTTCAAGAACCCAGAGTTAGCTCAATGCCAGTGATCAGTAATATTCTTGAGGATCTACCAGGGTAGTACAATGACTAACAGGTTTGTGGTTTTTTGGTTTGTTTGTTTGTTTGTTTAATTTCTAAAGAATCACTTCTCTCGCATTCCCAGTATCTAGTACAGTGCATTATACTAGTAGGTGTTTAATAAGTTATTAATGAATTTAGTTGAGTTTCTAAAAGGTTTTATCTTAAATCTTATCTTAAAATTGCCTTGCTGCTCTGGGTATTTCTTCATTTAAAAAAAAACAAAACACTTCAGGTAGTAAGGGGAGGGGTTAGATTAGAAGTATGGAAGGAGGAGATTTAACGCTTCCTTTTCCCAAAATGAAGGGAGTGGATACAGTTGACAGGGAAATGGAATTTCCTACCATGTAGGTTATGCAGCTTTGGTTTGTTTTTTGTTTTTTAGTCTATCCTAAAAGTTAGCCTTTTTTTTTTTTTTTAAACTACCAGGTATCAGTTGCAGTAGATGATTCCTTGAAGGAGAGCAAAAGTAAGTCAGAAGAAGTAAAGTCTGTACATTTTGAATCAAGCACTTCAGAGTCTTCAGTGTTGTCAAGTAGCAGCCCAGAAAACACTCTGGTGAAGCAGGAGCCTGGTGGAATTGCCACAGCTCTATGTGGCACCTCCTCAGATGTGGTTGATGGTGTTCCTTCTCAGAAAACTTCTGCTACACAGACAAAGCCAGAAGTTGAGCAGCCCACCACAGTTGGCCGTTTTCAGGTGACACCTACGACAGACAAAGTTGGCCGATTCTCTGTGTCAAGAACTGAAGACAAGGTCACCACTGTGATAGAGAGAGAGCCACCTGTGGCACACCCTTTATTGGATTCTGAACAGGCTGTTCCTTCTACTGTAGCACCAAAGAAAGAAATGCCTGAACTGTCAGAGCCAAGCCATCTTAACGGGCCGTCTTGTGACCTGGAAGCTGCCTTCCTAAGTAGAAATATGGATGATGGTTCAGGTAGCCCACATTCTACTCACCATTTGGGCTCAAAAGGCAGCCTTCCCATCCAGAGCCTTAGCCAGAGCCTTAGTAATTCATTCAACTCCTCTTACATGAGCAGTGACAATGAGTCAGACATTGAAGATGAGGACTTGAAGTCAGAACTACGTCGATTACGAGAAAAGTAAGACTTTTCTTCCCTTATGCTTTCATATAGATATAGAATCAGAGGCTTAGAACTGGGAAGGACTTTAGAAATAATCTAATCTAAATTTTGGAGCCCCAAAGAGATTTAGTGACTAGTCGAGGTCATATAAGAAGTAGCAGGTAGAAATTCAAGATTAAAATTTCAGATTACAAATCTACAGCTCTTTCTACAGTACCATAAGCGTAGGGAATCTCTTTCTATCAAAAGATAAGGATTTATGCATATGAGAGAAAAAACATTTATTTTATTTATTTATATTTATATATATGTACATACACACATAATATTTAAAATATGGAAAGTTGTCTAAGGACTTTTCATTAAACTCTGTCTTATTCACAAGTATCTACACCACTCCTTTTCACACGTATACTTTTTTGAGATTATAAATACTGTTACTTTGAACTTTTATTATATATACTTGTTTTAACTACCACCACCCTGCCTTAGACACTGTAAAAAGGGTACAGAAGCATTTATTTTAAGTCATGGCTACGTAACCAAGCATTATACTGAGTGTTTTACAACACAAAACTCTTGTGTGATCCTCACGATCACCCTGGGAGATAGTTCCCCATTTTAGTTGAAGAAAGTGAGGCAGACAGGTTAAGTGACTTGTTCGGTGTCATAACACTAATAAGTAAGTGTCTGAGGCTAGATTTGAACTCAGGTCTTCCTGCTGCCAGGCCCAGCACTCTATCCTATATGCCACCTAGCTGCCTGTATAATAATAGCTGGCTTTTAAGGTTAAGGTGGCAAAGTGCTTTACAAATATTATTTCATGTGATCCTTACAACAACTTGGGAGATAGGTGCTATTTTTGTCCCCATTTTTCAGTTGAGGAAAATGAGGCGGGTAGAGGCTAATTAACAGAGACTCAGGATCACATAAGTAGGAAGTACCTAAGGCAGGATTTCAATTCAGGTCATCCTGACTGTAACTCAAATGCTTTATCAGACACTCTAAAATTACCCTCTGTTGGGTGAATGTCTATAGCGAAGGCTTTCTAGGTAGTAATTGGCCTCTATTTGCCCTCTTTGGTCTCAGGAATCAGGAAAAAAACACATTTCTTCTTGTCTTGCTGGAAACTTAAAGAATTTTAAATGAAGGTGGGAGGAGATAGGGAAGAAAAATTGGAGTTTTCATTATAGTGGAAATAGGGAAAAGGTAAGTACTTAAGTTTTGAGAACAAGTTCAGTATTTACATTCAGGAACAATGTAAGGGCCTAGATTCACAAACATTAATGAAATTGAAATTTGTTGTCAAATTGAAGTTGTTATATTTGGTTTTTTATTTGAAATTTTTATATTTGGGAGTTTGATGTTGAGTCTGACCTTTACTCTTAGGCACCTTAAAGAGATCCAGGACTTACAGAGTCGCCAGAAACATGAAATTGAATCTCTGTATACCAAATTGGGCAAAGTTCCCCCTGCAGTCATCATTCCCCCAGCTGCTCCACTCTCAGGGAGAAGAAGACGACCCACTAAAAGCAAAGGCAGCAAGTCTAGCCGAAGTAGTTCTTTAGGAAATAAGAGCCCCCAACTTTCAGGTAAGGAGCCATGGAACAGGGTAAAAATGTCCTTTACCTTCGTTTTTTCCTTTAGTTTCCTTTTAGTTCTTCCCTTTTTTCCAGTATGGAAGCTGTTAAGCTATAGAAATGGATCTATCACTTCAACATTTTTGCTGATTTTCAGAGGCTAATTTTCTAAAGCTAACTTTTACATCTTATTCTCAGCTCCCTCTTCCCTGCCTTCATTTTACTCTTGGAAGTGGTCTTAGTGAATGGCCTTTTTAGCATAATTCACATTGAAACCACTTTACAGTCTCCATTGAAAAGTCTGCTTGAGAGCAGTCCTCAGCTTTGCCACCAACTGAAGTGTTACTCATGTTTACCCAAACCCTTTGTTCAGTGGGGGTTTAAAAAAAATGTCTCTCTTTTCATTGAATAAGTGTTGAGCAGAAACTCCCATATGATTCATGAGATGGGTATTTGATTGACATGTCACAGAAGACTACTTTGGGTAGGTATATAAGTTATATAACTCTTTTGGGGATTTTATTCATTCGAAGTGACCTACTGATGACATTATTCAAAGGAAATAAGTCAAAAGCATATCTTGAGAATGGACTTTATTAATATTTACATGTTAGGTATGTGTGTAGAAGTTAATATAACATATATTAAAATACCTCATATGAATAATAACAAAATATGTATCATAAAACAATGCATACCAAGCCATTTAGTAGCATAGCTATTTTCCTGCTGGATAGTTTTTGCTTTACATTAAGTGTGATGGTTGGTTGTGCGTGCTCTGGGAATGGCCATTGGTGACCTAACTTGTTCATCTCAACAATGTTCATGATGATTTCCTGTAGTGAGAGCTAATCTTAGTAAAATTCCTAAGAGCATTATCTAGTTTTAAAGGATCATGCTAATAAAAACAATTCTGTTTCTTTTCTACCTTCCTCAGAGACATTCTGCCCTAGAGGTCTAGTGTGTTGTGGCAGTGTTGAAAACTGTTAGGATAGCTCTAACCCCTTTCCTCAATATCACAGGGTCAGCTCACAGCACTTACTGATATCAGATGGCATTACTGAAGTATTTTTCTAACCTTACCTGCACTCCAAGTAAACCAACTCATGCTTGAGAAGCTTGTTGAACAGGAGATGAATATCCAGGGATGAGAAAAAGAGCTCACTTCCAGGATACTGGACCCAGCACTTGTGTGACATCTGCCAAGAAAATGGGTGCCAAACACTCTCTGCATTCAATGGCCACTCACACCTTTTGCCACACATTTTTACATCTGACCTGGCATATACCTGCCTTAGTAGGAGAGCTAGGCAGAGCCTACCTTGGAAATCTAATTGTCTCATATTTCATTGTCTTTCTCAATAGGGAAAAACATAATCTTCTTTTCAAAACCTGTTCAGTCAGGGTTATCAGTTGGAAAACCACATGTTCCCCTTGTCCTGCAGCTGCTGCCCTTTCTTACTTGACTTAGACATGTGAACCACTCTGGGCAAACTGTCTTAAAAGCCTTCTTAGGCAGTTTTATGAAGGGGACCTTCTGACTTAATGTCAGCCTTGGGGGAAGGGCGGGAGTTACTTCTGATTTCACTCCTGGCTTTTCTTTCAGTCAACAAAACCTTGGTTCTTTCTTGTTCTATATCTTCTCCCATCCCTATTTCTCCCTGATATCCCACCCTCTGATCAAAACACAAGATTTCTTGTTTTTGTTTCTGCTGCTAGGTGTAAAATTTCATGCAGTCCATTTTCATTTGTCTTTTTGTAGCCTACCTACTCAGTGTCTATGGAGTGCAGTAGGAAGACTGAACTACTAAGAAACTTCCCCTTGTTTTCCTGATGCCACTCTGTCTTTTCACAGGCAACCTGTCTGCTCAGAGTGCAACTTCAGTCTTGCACCCCCAGCAGACACTCCAACCTCCTGGCAGCATCCCAGAGACTGGGCAGAATCAACTGTTACAGCCCCTTAAACCATCTCCCTCCAGCGAGAACCTCTATTCAGCTTTTACCAGTGATGGTGCCATTTCAGTACCAAGCCTTTCTGCTCCAGGCCAAGGTAAGAAATCAGATGGCAACCACCATCTTCTGACAGCACTAAGGTGGAGGAATTGCCATAGCCTTGGTGATGGACCAAATGCTCCAGAAGACTTCAGGGTCACAGTTTGGACTGAGGAACCTGAAAGCAAAAGACCAGCTGGCCAGTACACAGTCTATGTACTACCTGCTCAGGAGTCTTTAGTCTTAGGACAGTTTGAGGTGATGGAGAGATGATGAGGTAGACTTATTACAGAGAGAGAGAGGTCAGCATGTGAGTTAGGCTTGTTGCTACCATCTGTTCAAAGAGCCTCGTCAGGCAAGGCCACACGTCTAAGACCTTTGTGAGGAGATATCACTGCAAGCAAGTGAGGGTTTGGGGGCCCAGGACTTAATCCTTGAAGACATACCAGAAAGAAGACTGGGAAAGTGGTCATCCCCCTAAATGCTGTAGTCACTAAGGGAATAAAACATAGTTTCCTGGAAGATGATACATAGCCTGGTCAGGGCAGATTGTTTTCTCTACTGGGGTAGGGGAAGCATGTCGAAGGAGCTGTTCAGTATTTGAACAATCTCATAAATCTCTGTCCATAGCCAACTTTGCTGTAATGATGTTGTTTTACTAGACAAAACATTCCCATCAAAAGGGTCTCCACTAATAATAGAAGTAAAAGATAAGAAATTCAGTTGTGGGGTGTCTAAGGAGGAAGAAAGGGACAAAAGATAGATAATAGACTTGCTTCCAGAGAACTCAGAAGCAAGGATCACCACACCCCTTCTTCTCTAAGAACATTTTCAGGAGAATTGAAAGAAACCTTTGAACTGAGTACCAAATCTTATCAAGGTGAATGTACTCTTTTCTAAAGGAGCAAAGTAAATTAGCGTTATTCCAGTGAAGTGAAGAGCTCTGGATTTTTACAAGTGGAGGGAATGGAATTCCTGGTTCTTATTCTACCTGGCTGCCCTTCTCCTGAAGCTTGTTCTCCTTTGTGCCATCTTAGTACCTTTCACCACTCCAACCTCAAGTTCCTAACATCTTGTAGTTGTGTTCTGTGTTTCTCTTTCTTTCTCTGTTCTTCCCTCTTTTTCCCCACCTTCTCACAGGCTGTGCGAAGTTTAACTGTGCATCTGAGCGGGTGACGTTCAAACCTGGTGGCAGGAGGACCCGATTTCTGAGTACGCCCTGCTTGGCTCTTTGTGTGTAACACCTTTACTCCTTCCTTATTTTTGTTTTTCTGCTGCTTGGATTTGATATTTCATGCAGCTCATTCTCATTTGTCTCTTTGTATCCCATGTACTCAGTGGCTTGGCTGAACTATTATTATTACACTCAGAAGTTTGGGTCCATTTGTTCATATGAAATACAGTTCTCTAGAAGTAGATCGTATTACTTTGAACTTGGAGATTAACTTATCTGGATGCTGAAGGATTTCTTTATATTAAATTTAGCTGATATATAGAGGACTGTTCCAACAGAACACATAGGCTGTCTTGAGGCAATGAACCTTGGACCTTAGAGACTAACTTCAAGCTCTGTGGCCTTGGTATTAAAGGTTCCAGAAAGATAGAAAAGTTCTGGCAGCACATACAGACATAATTAGGTTAAATCTATCATAGAAACATGATGTAGTTTTTCCCATTTATTCTGTCTTGTTTCATACCATATTGAAGAACTCATAATAGGCCTTAATTTCAGTTCAGATTAAATAACCATAGAGTATTAGATACTATATATATAGAACCTCCAAGAAACATAAAAACCTCCTTTGCATATAGCTCCTGGATCCTATTTAATTCTTTCATAGTCCTCCAGGTAACTGCTTTACTTTACACCCCAAATTCAATAATTCATAGATATTCTAATTATAAGACTCTTTTCTAAGGGAAACCAGTATATACAATTATTTGTTACAGCTGCTTTACTAAAAGCATTTCATTAGTTGAAGACTGACCTCCTAACAAAGAAAGGGAGCTCATCTTTACTCACAATGGCAAATATGTTACAGTAATTGAGAATTGTCTTATAAGATGCTTTTTGATATTTTCTGGCTGTTCCTTATAAGTAAACTCAAGAGATAAGGAAAGGTCTTGTCTCTCAAGACCTCAAACTTCTGATGTGGTTATTGGGGTGTTTTTAAATGCATGTGCTGAGGCTGCCAACATAATGCTTATGAGTGTGCTTCAAAGGTTGACAGACCCTCCTGGATGGAAGTGTTAACTGCTCCTCTGTTCTCTGTAATGACAGGGTATGTAAGGGAAGTGCTTTGATTCACCTTCATGCATCACATTTAACTTCATTCCCCTGCATCCTTCCCCTATATCCATTTAACTTCATTACTTTGCATCTTGTAGCCTGTGTCCTCCTACTCCCCAACCCTTTTTTTTCCCTTTAATTTAGCAATAGGATGATAGCTATGTTAAGGGGTTCACTAGATGCCTCCTTCTACAACAGATGGTGATTCCAAAGTTATTTGACTTTGGGGATAGAATATTTTAATAGTACTTTGATAAAATACTTTGATTTAGGGTTTCAGAGCAGCAATTTCATTGGACAAGGTTGATATTAATATAGTGCTTTAAGGTTTACAAAGCACTCTTTTATGTTTAACTTGATCCTCGAAAAATCTTTGTGAGATTAGGTCTACAGGTATTACTTGTATTTTATTAGTAAGGGAAACTGAGGATCCACAGAGGTTAAATGATTTGCCCATTGACACATAGTATTCACTTGTAAGTGGTAGAATTTGAACCAGATTTCTCCTAACTCCAAGTCAAGTGCTTTTCTTTTACACCACATTTCTTAACCAACCAAGCCAGGAGATAGTATGCTTGGCCACTCAGTACCCACATAATTTGTTTCTGTCCATAAATAGAGAAGCATAAAGACCTAAAGCTGGGTAGTTTGGAGGGAAATATGGAAAAGATTCACATATCCCAGTATGTCATAAAATCCCGGGGAGGGTCCATTTCTGTTATTTTGGAATCATTTTAAATACATTCCATTCTTAGCACTTCCCTTGGAAGATAAAGGAGTGGGCCTAAGTCAGTTGAAGATTTATTGTGCATGAAATAACTCCTAGTGAGCAGGTACCAAGAGGCAAGGAAGTTAAGGTTATAGGAAAGGTGGGGATTAGCTAGGTAGTGCATGGGATGTTTGCATCTTTTTTATCCTCTAAGAATAGATAGCTTACTGAAAGCACGGCTTGGCTTGATACATAGATTGCTGGTTTCCCAGAATCCTCTAACCTTCCCTTCTAGCATAATCCTAAAGATTGTAATTGTGAGGGTGGGAGGAAGCAAGTTAAAGTGAATTAATAATGAAACTGGGATAGTAAGGCTGCTGTGAAAGGCTTTGCAGATTCTTGATTGCTAATACATTTACTTGCCTACATTTCAACTACTCAGCAGGAGAAACAGAGTGGGACTGGATCAGTGGGGAAAACTCTCTGCTTTGGGTATTTGATCCTTAAGCAGTGAGGCCTTGATATATTCCCATCTTTCTGTCCCCAAACAGTGTACCTTCTCCTTAACCAAGGTTACCAAGTCCACCAGATAGCCACTCGAGAGAAGCCTCTCTGGGGTGGATTAATTTGATTTGGGACAGTCAGTAATACATAGGTTTCTGTCTTGATTTCCAGATACTAGTTTTATAACCCTAAAGCTGGTAAGGGTTTGCTGTATGCCCCTCTGGACATCAAGGATTCCTGGGTCCTGCTGCCCTTTCTCTACTCCTGGTTTCTCTTGCTGGGCCTTTTAATGCTATTTGCCAATACTAAATATTTTGCA
Source organism: Vombatus ursinus (assembly GCF_900497805.2). Classification (NCBI taxonomy): domain Eukaryota; kingdom Metazoa; phylum Chordata; class Mammalia; order Diprotodontia; family Vombatidae; genus Vombatus; species Vombatus ursinus. Next base: position 1,219,461 of record NW_020951860.1, read on the forward strand.
CTGATATTTCTTTAACACATTGCTCTTTCTTTGTGCTTCAGGGAAGATGGTGAAAAAAGTCTGTCCTTGCAACCAGCTCTGTAGTAATTATCTTTTTTGTTATTTTTGGTCTTTGATTGTAATGCTGTTTATCCATTAATTTTCCAAACCCTGAAGTCGTATCTCCCTAAATCTGACTTCAGTCTTGCATCTGTTTGTCTCTCTGTCCCCTTTTATGATGTGTTTATTGATATGTCTAAGTGCTAGCAGGTAATTTAATCATTAAGATTGAAAACTCACCTCAAGTTATAGACTGTCAAGACTTGCCAGCCCCCATCTGAGCCTATCCCTGAGGCAAATCATGAATCAGCAATAGCAGTGAATTGCACAGGAAAATCAGCTGTACCTGATGGATGTGTGGAGAAAGATATCTGCCACAGTGGGGAGGCAGAATATAGTTGACCCTGTAGGGTTTGACTTAAGTGAGTGAGGTTATTTGTAGATTTAGTTATTTATTCCACTGCTAGTTCTGTTTAGGTTTAAAGATCAGGAATAGAGAAGTGGGAGGTTTTAATTGGAGTCACAGGAGAGATTATAGTTATTAGGATTTGGTAAGAAGATACTCAGATAATGGGGAAAGACAGATTAATGAGATTAAGAGTACCCTTGCTTCCCCTACCGCCCAGGATTAGACCCCAGCACAGAGGGAACACCACAAATCTGAAGACTTGCATTATCTCCAACAACAAATTGGTTGGAATTCATCACAACAGAAAAAAAAAATCTACATGGTCTGGAGTGAATCTTATTAGTCCCCAGTAGTCAGAATTGGGACTGTATGTGACAGCTGGTTTTTAGCAGCCAATTCAAAGGGAATTACTTTGTGCATGGTTCTTCCCCGTGACACAAGCCAGTATTCTAGATCCCAATGTAGATTCAGAGTGAAAGATGAAATTAACCTTCTGTAAAAAGAGATCTCTTGGTTACAGGAGGTTATAGCCATCATAATTAATGAAGAAGTATCATACCCAGCATATGTAAATAAGGAATTTCTTAATGCAAATAAGACTCTTCAAGCTTCCCTGTTAAAATATTTTGACTTTTGATGGTTCCCTTACCTCTAACTGAACTTTATCTGTGTTGTGCTTGCCTTATTTACTGACCAGGGCCCCTTCAAATATTTTCCCTTTATATATGTCAACCCTCATGCATGTGACCTCTTGAATTTCCATATTACCATGTCCACTCATACTCAGTGCATGTGACTCCCACTCTGGCCCTATCTTACATTTGCCCTTTGAGAGAAAGTTCCCCAAATCCTACTCGTTTCTGTTCGGGTTCCCTGCACTTCAAGAAAATGCCACCCTTCCCTTCACGTGGTTCATGCAACCAGTCAGCTTAGGGCATATATTCTTTCCTAGGGCAAAGAGCCCCTTTATTATTCTCCCTATGTTGCCACAGCACTACGAAGCATGATTCCTTCCTCAGAAGCTTCACTGAAAGGTCATCTCTGATCTTTCTCAGCAGTGCTTGTGGGTTTCATTCCCTACATCAGTCTTACACTTGGCTCAAGACCAGTACCTGATTAGAAGGGTCCTTTTTCTGGATAGCTCCAGATGTTGCCTTTTGACATCTATTTTCATGCAGCAGGAAGGTTGCATGCATTTATGGGTGCCCATGACAAGGAAGCAAAGGCCATTAGACTTGGCCCTTACCTAGCTTTTGGGTATCTTGACAGCCTGGTGGCTTGGAATCACATCTTTGTACTTTACATAGCTTTTATTTATCCTGCAGTTGCAAATGTGAGATCTGATAAGAGTGAATATGAGACAGTGACTCTTCTCTCCCTCTTCCCTAATACTTGCCTCTTCGAATAATCTTCAGTGTGCCCTCCAGCAGAGCCGAAATCAGGCAGGACACGGACTCCTTCTTTTTCATCAACCATACAAATAAAATTACCTTCTCCATAGCCTCAAAGCTTCCCCCACCCCTTGTGCACCTCTGATCCAAGCTGAATGTTCCTGCTGCTTTTATGTTGAAGTGCTTGCTGCTCTGGTTTGGGGAAGGAGTAGAAGGCCTTTAACAACTTCAGAATAGAGCCTTTACACGAGCTAAATGACCCAAGCCCACAACAGTTTCAAACCCTGACTTGGGGCCTGACTCACACCAGGAAAGACAAATGAAAGTTCAATCTCTCCCAATAATGGTGTCTTTATAAATCCATATTTATGGGCCCGGGTGAAAGTTGTACTGATAAAATAAGCCACTACTTAATTTAGCCTCTCAGTCCTGCTCTGGGATGCCTCCATGAGCCTAATGTTGAAGAAGTGTACCAGTATCTACATGGGATTGTAGTAGATACCTTGTCCTCTCGGACCAAGTCATTCCCTCCTTCCTCCTCCTCCTCTAACCTTGCCCTTGATGTGAATGCATTAAGAAGTCCTCTTCTACTTTCCCGTCTTCAAGGTGATTGGAAACCAGAGCAGCTGGCCCCACAGACTGCACCATTCCTCTCCCTCTTTCACAGCATGGGGCCTAGGAGCAGAGTACCAGTAGTCACTGGCCTTGATTGCCACTGTGTGATATGAAAAACAAACACCTGTTCCATTTGCCTGTTGTGCCCTCAGTGCTCTGAGGCCTGGCCTAGGCAAACACTCATAATCACCACAGGCACTTTGATAGCTCCTGAGGAAAAATTTTCCTCATAATTCTGTTTAGCTAAAGCATATGGCTTAAATAAAACCCAGGAATCTTAACCACTTGCCTTTCTTTCTGCATGGCTTCCTAACTCATCCTTTCCCTGTGCCCTCCATTTCATCATTCTATGATCTTTGACCGTCTCCTTAAGTTGAAACCCAAATAAGCTTTTGTAAAGCCTGTGTTCTTTCCCTTCTAACTCTAGGGACCAGCAGTACAAATACAGTGGGAGGAGCAGTCAATAGCCAAGCCCCACAGGCCCAACCACCCAGCAGAAAGGGTACATTCACAGATGATCTACACAAGTTGGTAGACAACTGGGCCCGAGATGCCATGAATCTCTCAGGCAGGAGAGGAAGCAAGGGACACATGAATTACGAGGTAAGACTTTCTCTTTTCCTTCCTAACCCATCTCAAGCATTGAGAGAGACTACTTACTAAATACCGAAATTGTTGCTAAATAGCAGGAGTTCCCAAATGTTATCTGATATGGTCTTGTTAATCATCTGCTTAATCTTACCAGTTTTTTTTTTTTTTTAAGGACCAAAGTAATGGCTCCAATTTCTTTTATCCCTCCATTAGTCCAACCTAAGTTTTCTGTGAGTGGTAATTTCAAGCCTATAGATCCCTGAAGCATTCAACCACTTTAGTGAGTAGTAAAGGAGGAAAAATGTCTCATCATTGTCTTGTAATAAAATATTTCCTTCTAAATGGAAAGAGCATTTTTCTCTGAACTTTCTAATGTTACCTCTTGGGCTTTATTTCAGGGCCCTGGAATGGCAAGGAAATTTTCAGCACCTGGACAGCTCTGCATCTCCATGACCTCTAACCTGGGTGGCTCTGCCCCCATATCTGCAGCATCAGCTACCTCTCTAGGTCACTTCACCAAGGCTATGTGCCCCCCACAGCAGTACAGCTTCCCAGCTGCTCCCTTCAGCGCTCAGTGGAGTGGGACAAGTGGCCCAGCACCGCCACCCCTCAGTCAGTTCCAGCCTGTAGGGACTGCATCCTTACAGAGTTTCAACATCAGCAATTTGCAGAAATCCATCAGCAATCCCCCAGGTTCAAACCTGAGGACAACTTAGCCAGACCTATATACGGGACTGGGTAGACTGTGGGGGAGGGGAGATAGCCTATATACTAACTACTATGCTGCATCTAACTGGTTGTTTCTTGCCAGAAGAATGTTTCTAACCACCATACTTAACCCTCAGGATGGAGAATCTCCCTTCTTTCCTCATGTCTTGGAGGGACAGGGAAAAAGCAGTTTCTTAGGAAGGGTCAGCTTCTTATTAAGCTTCCCTGTATCCAACAGCCAGGGCAGTGAAAAAGAGAGAAGTCACTGGGACAGCTACTGGAGATCTCATTATCAAAGCAAAACCCACCTGTGCTCTGAGGGTCAAAGTCCTAGCATGAGGCCATTTTAATAGCACACTTGATGTCTTGCCCTAAATCCCTTCCCTACAGTTACCTGCCCTCCACCCCAAGAGTCCAGACCACAGGATAAAAATTTATTGGGATCTTTCTTTCCCACCATTCCCTTTCAACTCACCTTCCTTGGAGCCCAGGCACTGGGGAGCTCAAGCAGAATGGAGTTGCAGCTCTTGCTTTAAAATAGGTCATACTGCTTTTAAGTAAACAATATTAATAGCTTTGACTGCAGCATTAGCCATTTAAATTGTTTTTTTAAAGTTCCCTGCGGACATGTAACTTTGCCATCAGTTTTGATGTGGAAACACTGTGATATATAAATGTTGTTGGACAACAGTAGTTAAGAGTGGAATATAGAGGGTTAAAAAAAGTTCAAAAAAAGCTAGCTATATCCGTATACTTATTGGAGACACTTTAACTTTTTCCTTTGTATTTCCATTGTATTAGATAAATAAATGTGAATGTAAAATTGTAAAATTACTGTACTTGAATACTTGTCTGTTCTCCCAGTATTGCTTGCTGGACATTTTAGTGCCTTGGACTTCTATTGCTTCTGCAGTTAGTATCATCTTCCCAGCAGACCCCAGCCAGAGGACAGGTTGGAAGAACCTTTAGGTCCATGTGATCCAGGATTAGGTATACCACTGGGCAAACCAGTATCAAAAGGTACTTTTAAACCATCCAGGAAGCTTTGCCCAAAGCAGGTCTTGAAAGAGGGTGGGAGGGGTTATGTTGAGAAAGTTGGTTGGAGGCAGGAGTATAGGGGGGAAAGTGATTTTAACTATATTGAGCAGTTAGGTTGAGGTCCTAGGGAGTGGTATGTATTAAGTAGTAGAAAGAAAAGTTTAAAGGATGAAGAGGAAGCTTGTTTATAGATAATGACATCTGCTAGCCAAGCTCATTCCTTTCAGGAGCCTTATTATTCCAGAGTAAGACCGGAGAAGGCATCAGATGGAGTATTGTCTGGAAAAAGTTGAACTTAAAAGGTTGGCTTGGTTCTTAAGCCATCAAGTGGTCCTGAAGGGGCAAAAAACATGAAGAGGAGGGTTGCTTGAGAGATATCTGCTGGGAATGTTTTCCTTTCCTGTGCACCAGGGTCCTCAACCTGAAACAATAACCATTGCAGGCCCTGAAACCACTGGTATCTAAGCCACTTCTACTTATGAAAGAAAAAACTAATTTTTCCCATTCCTCCTTTCCTTGAGATGCCCAAGTGCTATCAAAAACATAACTTATTGTGCCACCTTTTATACATTTCTACATCTACTTACAATTTCCTCTCATCTTTTCATTCAGAAATAAGAATTCCCTGAATAATACTGCAGTATTACTCAGTGCTGCATCTAGCTATGTTGAGGTCGAGTCACATGTCATGGTCTTGTGCTACTCCAGAATATTCAAGGCTCCAACGGGGAAAAAAAAGACTTGCCTATTATTTGGTATTTCTGCTGTCAATAGATATATGGAAGGTACTTGGACTTCTATTTCTGTGGGTGTTTCTCTGCTCCCATAATAAAGGGGAGAGAAATGTTTCCAACCCCTGATCCAGTTTTGATTTACAGCAGAGGACACCTTGTAAAACAAAAACTTGATCACATATGGTGGCAAGAGTGGCTATCCTGCATGTTCTTTGAATGGTCTATTTTCTGAGTTAAATGGTATAAGGCTATAAAGCTGCAAAGTAAACAGCTAAATTATTTAGGGAAACAGAAAAGGTGGGAGGGATGGTGAACCTTCATAACCATAACATTTTGCTTTTTTTTTCTTAATTTTAAGAAAAAGGCCTTGCCTAAAATGGAGGGGGGAGGAGATGATAGGGTAAGGGTGGAACAAAAAAGATCCCAATAAGTGAGAAATGAGCCATCTAATAGGACAGAAATAGGAGAGGTGACAACATTCTGCCAGAAAAACTGGGCAGCCAAATGCAGCACATAGTTATTTAACTATTTTGGTTTAAAAGTTTGAGGGGCTTTTCACTTACAAAAACATTTACCAGGTTAAACATTTACCAAGAACTGGTTTTTATTTACTATTGATTTCCCACCTGTGGATGAAATAACTGAAACCTAGAGGAATAAACTAATGCTACTGAACTGTTTAAATTATTTTGTGTTAATAGTACACTTTGAGTATCTTTTTCCACATTTAAAAAAAAAACGTTTCTTAATTACAAATGTTTTCTTTACATTATTTAACAGTGTACACTGTAAAAAAAAAAATAAAATGAATTCAAACCTTGGGGGTTTCTGAGCAGCCGTTAATTGTACATTTTGCACTAACTGGCCGTCGCGCTTCTTGTAAGATTGCGCTTTGCGCTGCAGTTTGTTACCTTTGTAGACTTATTTAATGAAACCATTCAAATAAACCGAACTTGCTTTTGTTGAGCTGTGGGATTTCATTTGCAGCGTTTTTTCTTTTTTCTTTCTTTCTTTTTTTTTGGCTAGGCAATGGGGTTAAGTGACTTGCCCAGGATCACACAGCTACTAAGTGTTATGTGTCTGAGGCCAGATTTGAACTCACATCATCCTGAATCCAGGGCCGGTGCTCCATCCACTGCACCACCTAGCTGCCCCGCAGCCTTTTTTCAATCTGCCAGAGCCTTGGTGTCCCCAGGCTAATAAAAATCCCTACTAATAGCAAATTGAGCCCTTGGCTAAGATAACATTAAAGATACAGAATATCCTTTTTTCCTTTCAGGCATAGGTTGTCAGACATGTAAACAGGGACAAGTTATCAATAGAGAAGAAAGTCCAGAGTAACAACACAGGACTCCATCTAGACGCTGCCATTGAGGGAGAAGGGAGGGGGATGATTAAGATAATATCCATGTCCTAAGCTTTCCAAAAGAGATACAGTGTACTGTGTACACAAAGCATTGTATGACAGCCAAATAGGGAATGCAGCCCGAGGAGCTGACCGACAGTTGCTTTTTCCAATGGAATAGATTGAGGCAACATCCTCACACATACCCTGCATATCAAGGGGTCTTCCTCTATTAACTGAGCAAGCCTACAGTCAGTCATCAGTCAATATTGTAAAGGGATCAAAACAGCTAGATGCAATACTGCACGATAAGTATGTTTTTAAAGGCTCTCGCCGAGTCAAGCTCTCTCTCACAGCACAATGTGCTAGACACTGGGGATGTTAAAAGTCCCTGCCCTCAAAACCATCATAATCTTCATTAGCATTTATATCACATGTTGAGGTTTGCAAAGCACATTATCTAACTTGAACCTGAAAATGAACCTCTGAGGTAGGTGCTATTAGCAACCCAGTGCTTCACAGGCAGCAGTCCCTTGATAAATGCCAGTTATGGTTCTTCTCATTTTAAGGTACAAGTGATCATTATGAACGATTTGAAGGATCAGCCTCTTCAATGGAAGAGAGAGGGAGACAAAAGTAACAGTTCCAGCAACAAGAACAGTCAAGTAGTACAGATTCTTAGTGAATGTCAAGTTTTAAAAGCAGATTACTACACTTATTCCAAAAATGGGGAGTGGAGGTTTTAGTAGTAGTTGTTGAACCACCCTGTGCCAACTCCCTGGCTCTGCAGGAGTGCTCTCTTTTTTGAGACCCAAAAATTTCTCCTGGAGCCTGAGCTGCTGCAAAGCTGTTGGTCTGGAACCTTTATGCAGACTACGCTTCCAGGTATTTGATCTTCAAGGTATTGAAATAAATGCAGGCTGTGGGCGCCATAAAAAGGTGATAATCTCAAATGAAAAAAAGAGAAAAGGGAGCAGAAGTATTAAGCAGCAAAGCTTGGTTGTCTTTTTTTTTTTTTTCAGCGAGGCAATTGGGGTTAAATGACTTGTCCAGAGTCACCCAGCTGGTGAGTGTTATGTGTCTAGGGCCGCATTTGAACTCAGGTCCTCCTGAGTGCTCTATCCACTGTGCCACCTAGCTGCCCCTGGGTTATCTTTATTCTCAAGATGTTTTACCCATTGGTTATATCAAATTGGCTTGGTCTCCCACTCTTAATTGAGGGAATGTGCTTACTACTAATGGAAAATAGGTACTGCTAGAAGCTGCCAACTAGCAAACTCACAAAACCTACATTTTATTAACAAATTTGTAGCACTTAGGGAGAACAAATGACTGAGACCAATAGCAAAAGGAGAGGTATTTACCTTCACACCTAAGGACCACTTCTCTGAGTGGCTCTGCTGGTCTTAACCAAGCTTTTATAAGCTGTACAGACCTCTGATTGATTGGCACTCCTTCCACAGCACTTGGGTTCTAAAAATGTTGTTGACTTCTTGAGTTTTATCTGCAGTCTATTTAGAAGACAGTTTACTGAAATCTGCTGGATTAAAAAAATGTAGCAAGACTCACTAGATGGTACCTCAAAACCATCACTTTGGGAAAATGCTTTGACTCAAGTCTGGTAAGTCCAAGGGAGTAAGACTTATGTTCCCTAAGGAACATAACTGGCTCTAATTCCAACCTCAGGGCCATGAAGGGGGTAAAGTGCTCTTCTGCATGGCCTCCTTCTGATATTCCTAGGTCCTTATATGGCCGAGTAATTTAAGGGTTCCAGGCCCCAGTTAATGGGAATCCAATTTTCTTTTCTTCAGGCTCTGGCTCTTCCTGTAAGGGCTACAATTCCCTGTGGAAAATTCAAAGAAACTGATCAAATGTCTGAAAATAATATGTTAAATACATACAGATATAAACAACAATCAGCTATCAGTTGACTCCCCCTCAACACCACTCTGGCTCGAAGAACACAATGGTAAGAAATTAAATGAACAGAGCATACGTTAGCTTCACACCCACCCACAGTTATATTCAAGTGATCAAAGGAAGGATAACAACAGTGACTATGCAGAACCCTGTGTTAGAGAAGATGTAAGTTTAGACAAGAGTTTCAACCGAAGCACAATATGTTAGGGGAATAAGATGCCAATTCAATTAGGCCAACATTAAGCATCTACTTGGGCAAAGCACTTACAGAGGTGCTAAGGACACAAAACCAAAAATTATACAATCTTGTTCTCAAGGAGCTTACATTCCACCAGAAAAAACAAACACAGCTATAAATAGAATATTAAATGGTAAGTATACGTCAGGGGCACAAAGACCGAAGTGAAATATCTCTTGCCCTAGCAGGACTGAATTCTATCAAGGAACATAAGATGCAGATTATGTTAACAAATGGCCTGCACCTTGCCCCCTGAGGAGGAGTAGGTCTGCCCCAAACCAGAACCCTAGTCAAACAAATCAGAACAACATTCCCTTCCCCTCTTTTGCAGCTTCCTCTCTGGGCTGGCATGAATCTTTGCATAAAAGACTGTCTTTGCTGAACTCAGGACTGAACCCCGGACCTTCCGTATTCTGCATATTCTCTGGTACCTGACAAGGAGGGCCCCTGGTGGCTCAGCTTTGGAGGAATCTTGCCCCAGGCTGTCATGTGATTTTTTAAACCAGGCGTGGCAAGGGGGTGGGATGAACCGGGACCTGAGCTCAGCTCAGGTTTGACAGTATTGATGTCTGCTGCATCCAAAGGGAGATCCCACATTTCCGGGTCATCTATAGATACACAAAGATCACAACAAAATATGTCCACAGGAACGTAATGGGTTTCACACATCTAGCACACAGAAGCTACACTCTTAGCTGCTGGTTCTTTTGACTAGTTAATTTCCTAGTCCCAGAAGAATTAACACTCTAAGCCACACTGACAGAAAATATAGAAAGGGAGGGCCTATAAATATGTACTGATCATGCAGATGAAGCATCTGCTTTCTTTAGAGTAAACATCAGGTGACAGAAAGCAATTTCCCTACCTGGGTGTATCTGTGATAACTTTTAGGAAGTAGAGCAATATGAATCCTACCTGTTCTCTTTTTTTTTTTTTTAACATTCATTTTTTTGTGTGTGTTCCAAATTCTCTCCTTCTCTTCAGTCTAACCACTGAAAAGGCATGCAATATGATACCCATTATAAATATGAAGTCATGCAAAACATAATTCCATATTTGCCATATTGCAAAAAAAATAACAAAAAAAGTGAAAAGATGTATGCCTTTAATGAGAGTTCGTCAGTTCTCTCTCTGGAGGTGGACAGCATTTTTCATGAGTCTTTTGGAATTGTCTTGGATCATTGTATTGATCAGAGTAGCTAAATTCTTCACAGCTGATCATCCTTACTATTGCTGTTACTGTGTGCAATGGTCTCCTAGTTCTGCTCATTTCACTTTGCTTCAGTTCACTTAAGAGTTCCCAGGTTTTCCTGAAACCATTCCCCTTGTCATTTCTTATAGCACAATAATATTCTATCACAATCATATACTATGACTTGTTCAATTATTCCCCAACTGATGGGCATCCCCTCAATTTCCAATTCTTTGCCACCACAAACAGACTTGCTTCAAATATTTTTGTACATATAGGTACTTTTCCTTTTTTAAATCTCTTTGGGATACAGACCAAATAGTGATATTGCTGGGTCAAAGGGTATGCAGTTTTACAGCAGATTGGTTGAATCAGTTCACAACTCCACCATTAGTGCATCAGTGTCCCTACTTTTCCACCCCAGTTCTAGCATTTGTCATTTTCCTTTTCTGTCGTTACTCTGACAGGGGTGAGGGAGGTGGTACCTCAGAGTTGTTTTAATTTGCACTTCTCTAATTAATAGTGATTGAGAACAGTTTTTCATGGCTATGGACAGCTTTGATTTCTTCTGAAAATTGCCTCTCTATACATGACCATTTGGAATGGCTCTTAGTTTTATAAATTTGGCTCAGTTCCCTATGTATTTGAGAAATGAGATCTTTATCACAGAAATTTGCTGTAAAATTTTTCCCCAATTCCCTGCTTTCCTTCTAATTTTGGTTACATTAGTTTTGTTTGTGCAAAACCTTTTTTAATTTTTAATTTAATGTAATTGAGATTATCCATTTTTACTTCCTATGATTCTGTCTATCCCTTTTGTTCATAAAATCTTCCCTTATCAATAGACCTGACAGGTAATTTTTTTCCTTGCTCCCCTAATTTTCTTATGATATTACTCTTTATGTCTAAATCACGTACCCATTTTGACCTTATCTTGGTATGTGGTATGAGATATTGGTCTATGCCTAGTTTCTGCAAACTGCTTTTTCCTCTTCTATCTAAATCAATTTCTATTATTATTTCTTTTCTTTCTTTTGGTGAAAGCTATGAGTTCACTGGTACAGAGAATTCTCCAGAAGAAAACTCTCTCAACCAATGGAGAACTGAAATGTCACACACATGCTATGGTCAGAGTCAGGACCTGAATTCCGGTTGTGGCCTTACAGATTCTAAGAACTGGTCTCTAGCTCCCCCACATATATTTATAACTAAGTTAACCCTTCCATTAAGTGGTGAATATGTGAATGCCTACTTTTGGAAAATGGGATTCCTGTACATCCATAATCTGGTGCTCCCCCCTTTTCCGCTCTTCCAAGGCATTTCCAAAAGTCACTAAAAACAAAAGGATTTTTGAAAGTCTTACAGAAGAATAGTTTTTTACCAAAAGTCTAAGTCTGATTCATTCCACTTGCCCACCCACATTCTGAAAATCAAAATATGTCTCTTCACAACAAGATTTAGCTACTGACCTTCAAGGAATTCTTCCTCAGTGAGTGGTCCTGGGATAGCAGCTGCAGGAGTACTGTGCTTCAAAGGAGGGACTCCAAGTCCTTTGGTTTGAACAAAAGAGAAAAGGCAAAGCAAAGAGTCAGAGAAGGAAAGAATCTCTGCAATTCAGTATCCTACTTTTAATTTAGAAGCCTGACTAAAAGAACAGGTTCCAAGAGGTTAGTTATCAAGCTGGCTTAGGGATCATGCCAGGTCACAAGTCCAGTTCTTTTGACTACCGGTCCAGTCTTCCTTCTGTTCTACCCACCTCAAATCTACAGTTAATAGTCTATTTTTCCCCCTCACAAAAGGGAAACACTCAAGTTATTTCTTCCTTCAGCAATAAAACAAGAAAGATAGAATTCCAGAGCAGAAAGACACTTCAAAAGGAAAGCTTCTTCTACTTCCTAATGCCCCTGAAATAAAATTTGAGGTTTAAGGAAGAAACTCAAATACGGAGCTCATCTATAAATCTCAAGTACAAAGAACTAACAAAAAAACTGAGTTAAACATCGGCTGGTATGGGATAAGCTGAATCATTCCCTACTCTTCTACTGCCTCAACTTTACCCATATCCAAATTAGTTGCTAAATTCTTATAAATTCTGCCTTCATATGGTTCTCATTTATCCCCTTCTCTCCACAAATACGGTCATCAATCACCCTAGTAGTTCAAGTGTTCATCACCTCCTACTTGGACTATTTATAATAGCCATAAATGTATATTTACAATTAGTCTCCCTGCTTTGCAACTCTTGCTTCTCCAATTCATCTTCCATGGAGCTACCAAAATATTCTGTGTAAGGTGCAAGTCTGACCTCCCTATGGTCTCCTCAGCTTGCCATTTAAAGCCCTCCACAACCTAGTTTCAAATGACTTCCCAGTCATTTGGAAAGGGGGCAGCTAGGTGGCACAATGGATAGAGCACCGGCCCTGGATTTAGGAGGACCTGAGTTTCAATCTGGCCTCAGACACATAACACTCACTAGCTGTGTGACTCTGGGCAAGTCACTTAACCCCAATTGCCTCACCAAAAAATAAATAAATATTATTTTGGGATATTTTCATATTCCATTTCATACACTCTTCATTCCAGCCAAAGACATTCCATGTCCCATGTCTATATTTGCATATGCCATCTCCCGTGCCTAGAATGTACACCGTCAGAAATTCACCCCTTCAGAATCCTTCCTTGCCGTCAAGGCTTGGCTTAGGAATGACTCCTCACCCTGATCCTTAAGCTGTTAATGCTCCTCTCTTCCTCCTCCAATTACCATGCCTTGCTAGGTACATACATGCATGCATGCATGCATGCATGCACATATGCACCACATACAAATATACACATTTTATCCCCACAATTTAGAACATAACTGAGGGCTTTGTGTCTTAAACACTTGTCAGAGTATTTAATAAATGTCTGTAAAAGTAAACTGAGCACAGTGGATAGAGCACTGGCCCTGGAGTCAGGAGGATCTGAGTTCAAATCCAGCCTCAGGTACAATGATACTCACTAGCTGCATGACCCTGGGTAAGTCACTTAACCCCAACTGCCTTGCCAAAAAAAAAAAAGTAAACTTTTACCGGATTTCATCTCAAGACAATAATGTAAACTACAGAAAGTCAATACTCCATTCCCCACACCCTGCACTATTACTGTGAGATTCTTTTCATATTGAAGACCACCCCAGCGAATCCCAGGAAAAATTCCTGGTTGCTGTGTGAAAGAAAAGAAGTCTTAACTCCCGAAAAGGACAATGTCTTGGGGTTACCATTTCTTCAGATGAAATTCTTTTCAAGTACAGGCTGGACTACATAGTTTCTGAGGTTTCTTCCAATTCTGAGAATTCTGTGATTCCTTCCCAGCATCCTCTGCCCTATCTACACCTTGTAGTTTTGAGTTAAGTCTAGTTTTGAGTTCATCAAACAATTACTATAAGACATAATCAAAACATTATTTCATATGATAATACCTTCCTTTCCTGGCATTGCTTTGTATGACCATAGCGTCCTACTATTCCACCTCTCTCCATTCACCCCTCCTATTCTTCACCTCATTGTGACCTCTCATTCCTCTACCCTTCATACTTTCTCGGACCATTACCCCGATTTGACTTTTTCTTCCTTCCTGATCTGAAATCTTAAGAGTTAACTAAATCAGCTCTACACTACATCATCTCTCACATCCCTCACCCCACTTGTGCTATCATCGCTCAACCTCTGCCAAACCCCACCCTGGGCTGACTCCCTCCATCTGTCTTCTCTGCTTCAGCTCACAGGCTGCCGAGTACAGCTGGACCATGCTGATGAACTGCACTAAAAATCCATGTTATGGACTCAACCGGGCCCTCACTACAGAAAAACAATCATTTTAATAATAATTATAACAGCACTTCAAGATTTGCGAAGTGCTTTACATTTGTTATCTCTTTTGGTCCTCACAACAACCCTGTGACAGTGGTGCTATTATTAATCCCATTTTACAGATGAAGAAACTGAGGTTAAGTGACCTCATGGAGGTTAAGTGAGTGACTTGTCCATGGTCTTACAGCTAATGTCTGAGATAAGATTCAAATTCAGATCCTCTTGATTCTTAAGTCCACAACTGTATCCACTGCACCATCTAGATGCCTCCTTTTATTTTTATTTTATTCCTCGTTGATTCCCTAGCTGAACTCCCTCAGAAGTGATTCTAAAACTTCTCTTCTCAAGCCTGCCACAACTCCTCCTTCCCAGACCCTTTCAGCTGAAGACCTTGCCTCTTATTTCACTGCAAAAATGTAAGCTATTCAACATAAGATCTGTCTTCTCCCCTTCGCTTGATATCATCCACAGCTCTGTTCCTTTCCCTTAGTTTCTGATGACGAGGTAGTCCTTCTCATATAGTGCAGGCCAACACCTCTACATATACCCTTGATTCTATTCTCTTCGTTTCTGCTCCAGCAGAAATCATCATCGATCATTCCTTCTCTCTCTCACCTTCAACCTCTTCCTACTTAATGATTCCTTCTCTACTGCCTTCAAACATGACCATCCTTAAAAATCCTTTAGTGGGGGGCAGCTAGGTGTGCAGTGGATAGAGCACCGGCCCTGAAGTCAGGAGGACCTGAGTTCAAATCCGGCCTCAGACCGAAGACTTGGCACTTACTAGCTGTGTGACCCTGGGCAAGTCATTTAACCCCAATTGCCAAAAAAAATTTTTTTAAAAATTAAAAAATAAAAAAAATCCTTTAGTAGACCCTATCATTCCCTCAAGTTATCAGTCACTAAAGTGATTTTCCAAAGCACAAATCTGGTGTCACCTTCCCCACCTTCCTCAACAAATTCCAATAGCTCCTTATCTCCTCCAGGATCAAATACAAAATGCTAGGCCATTCAAAGGCTCCTCCTACCCTTCCAGTCTTCTTACACCTTAGTCTCTTGACTTACTCCTTCAATCTAGTGACACTGGCCACCTGGCTGTTCCACAAACAAGACACTCCATCTCTCAACTCTAGGTATTTTCTCTGGCTATCCTCCATACCTCTGATACTCTCCATCCTCTGCTTAGCCTACTGACCTCCCTGGCTTCCTTTTTTTTTTTTTTAAATAAATTAATTTATTTTTAGTTTTCAACAATCACTTTCGTAAGATTTTGAGTTTTAAATTTTCTCCCCTTCTCTCCCCATCTCCATCCCCAAGACAGAATGCAATTGGATATAGGCTCTATTAAACATATTTCCACATTAGTCATATTGTAAAGAAGAATTACAACCAATAGGAGGAACCACAATTAAGAAACAAAACAGAACAGAAGAAAAAAAAAGAGCAAATAGTATGCTTCGATCTGCATTCAAACTCCATAGTTCCTTCTCTGCATGTGGATAGCATTTTCCATCATGAGACTTTTGGAGATGTCTTAGATTCTTGCATTGCTAAGAAGAGCTAAGTCTATCAAAATTAGTCATCGCACAATGTGGCTGTTACTAAGTACAACATTCTCCTGGTTCTGCTCATTTCACTCTGCAATCAGTTCATTTAAGTCTTTCCACTTGCTCATCCTTTCTTACTCCGAAATAGCATTCCATTATATTCATATACCACAACATGTTCAGCCATTCCACATTTGATGAGCTTCCCCTCAATTTCCAATTCTTTGCCACCACACAAAGAGCTGCTATAAATATTTTTGTACATGCCGGTCCTTTTCCCATTTTTATGATCTCTTTGGGATATAGACCTAGAAGTGGTACTGCTGGGTCAAAGGGTATACACATTTTTATAGCCCTTTGGCCATAGTTATAAATTGCTCTCCAAAACGGTTGGATCAGTTCACAATTGCACCAAAAATGCATTAGTGTTCAAATTTTCCCATATCTCCTCCAACATTTATCATTTTCGTGTTTTATCACGTTAGCCAATCTGATAGGCATGATAGGGTACCTCAGGGTTGTTTTGATTTGCATTTCTCTAATCAAGTGATTTAGAGCATTTTTTCACAGATAGTTTTAATTTCTTCATCTGAAAACTGCCTGTTCATATCCTTTGACCATTTATCAATTGAGGAATAACTTGTATTCTTATAAATTTGACTTAGTTCTCTATATATTTTAGAAACAAGGCCCTTATCAGAGACACTGGTTGTAAAAATTCTTTCCCAGTTTTCTGCTTCCCTCCTAATCTTGGTTGCATTGGCTTTGTTTGTGCAAAAACTCTTCAATTTAATGTAACCAAAATTATCCATTTTGCATTTCATAATGTTCTCTATCTCTTCTTTGGGCACAAGTTCTTCTCTTCTCCACAAATCTGACAGGTAAACTACTCCTTGCTCTCCCAGTTTGCTTATAGTATCACCCTAAATCATGTACCCATTTTGACTTTATTTTGGTACACGGTATAAGATGTTGGTCTATGCCTAGTTTCTGCCATACTATTTTTCAGTTTTCCCAGCAGTTTTTGTTAAATAGTGAGTTCTTATCCCAGAAGCTGAAGTCTTTGTGTTTATCAAACAGTAGGTTACCACAGTCATTGTCTACTGTCTTTCATACCTAACTTATTCCACTGATCCACCACTCTATTTCTTCCTGGCTTCCTTTTAAGTCCCAATTAAAATCCCATTTTCTACAAGAAATCTTCCTCAACCTCTCTTGATTCCAGTGCCTTCCCTTTGTTAATTATTTCTTATTTATCATGTAGATAGCTTGTTTGTATATATTTGTGTGCATGTTGTCTTCCCAATTCGTGAGCTCCTAGAGGGAAGGGACTGCCTTTTTACTTTTTTGTAATCCCAGCACTCAGCACAGTTCCTGGCACATAGTAGGGGATTAACAAGTGTCTACTGATTGATTCTCTATCTCCCTTTCCCTTTCTCAAGCCAAACTACTAGAAAAAACTGTCTATACTCTCTGCCTTTCTTATTAGTTTTTGGTTTTTTGGGTTTTTTTTTTTAGGCAATTGAGGTTAAGTGACTTGCCCAGGGTCACACAACTAGTAAGTGTCAAGTGGTTGGTCTGAGGCCGGATTTGAACTCAGGTCCTCCTGATTTCAGGGCCGGTGCTCTATCCACTGTGCCACCTACCTGCCCCCCTGCCTCTCTTCTTCCTCAACTCTTCGCAATCTGGATTCCAACCTCATTACTCAAATGAAACTGTCCTCTCCAATATTACCAATTATCTCTTAATTGCCAAATCTGATGATATTCTCTCAGCCTATCTGACCTCTTTGCTGCATACTCCCATAATACCCTCTCCTCTCTTTGCTCTCCTGACACTACTCTTCTCCTGGTTCTCCACCAAAACTGTCCGACTGCTCCTAAGGCTCCTTTGCTGGCTCACATCCATCTCATGCTCCCCGGCTGTGATTGTTTCCCAAGGCTCTGTTCTTCATACACAGCATTGGGTCCGTGCCTTCGCAGAACTTCTTTCCCATGCCTGGAATGTACCCTGCCTTTTCACCTCTGCCTCAGAGTATCCGTCCCTTCCTTCAAGACACAGCTCAAGTGCAACCTTCTACGTGAATGTCCCCTTCAACTACCTTGTTTTATTTGAATTCTCTTTAAATTTATCCTGCATATACTTATATATGTGCTTTTTGTTTCCCCCAAAAAAAGTATAAATACTCCTAGTGATTGTTTGCCTCTTAGTCTTTGTACCCCCTAATATGGGGCCTGGAACACAGCAGGCACTTAAGAAATGATCCCTAGAAGAGACGTGGCCTCCCATCATCCCTGGGCACCTGCTCTCTCTGTCCTCAAGGGTTCCGCTGCTGGCTCTTCTGATATACTATGACTATGAAATTCCCCTGAAGGAGCTGCTATTTGATGCTGCTGCTGCTGCTGCTGCTTCTCCATCTGCTCCCGAAACTCCTGCTGAAGCTGCTTTTGCCGAAGCTTCCTCTGGTATGTGGCATCCCCCTCAAAGGACAAGATGTTTCTGCTTTAGAAAGAGAAAGATATAGAAAGCATAAGTCTGTTTCTCTATTCCATAGAGACTAAAAGAGTTCTAATGATAGGAGTTGGAAGCTCCCTAATAGGAGTAACAGGAAGAGATAGGGACAGAAGAAAGATGGGAGAGTTGAGGGTCCCCTACCATAAGCCATTTCCTGGCTCGCCCTCTGCCACGATGGCTGGAGCCTCTGTGCAGCCTGCTCCGCCAGGGGACATCACCTCCTTCACCTGTGGGGGTGCAGGAACCATTTTCTTTAGGCAGCTTCGATATCTTGTCTGCTCTACAGAGGGTTCAAAGTCCTGTCTTTTGATATTTGCTAGGTCCAGTTCAGATGGGAGCTATTGAAAAAAGCAAAAACATGACAATCTAAATTTTATCATACTCTGTTCTATCTTTCCTCTAATTCCTGAGAAAGTTAAAGCAACACATGAGTTTCATCATGTATTTTGTTAAGGACCTGGCATGTTTCCTTTCAAGATATGGGATCTGTTTATCCTATTGCCAACAACAAAATACGTACTAACAAAACATTCTGCCCAAACTTCCTAACACCACTCCCACCACCTTCTCTGCTTCTACTCACATGCCTTCATCACTGCTAGAGGAAATCAAACAATGTTGTCTACAGGGACCACTACAAATTCATGTTTCCTAAGTACAAATGGGCCATCACTGGTGCATAACAATTCTGTGGACTTTTTCTTTCCCAGGATGACATGGCAAATGCCAGTTGTCCCAAACTCTTCTGATCAAGCCCCAAGCCACTCTCCCTACCTGGCTCCCAAAAAAAGACTTTGCCTCCTACTTTATTAAGAAAAACCAGGCCTCCAGGCAATAGGTCCCTCATCTTCTTGACTCTATATGCCATAAACACTTTTCATCTTCACCCATCCTCATCTCCTTTCCTCAAGTCCTTCAAGAAAAGGAGGTCTTTCTCCTTGCCAAGGACAACCCCTTTATTTGTTCATTTGGTCCCAAATGCTCCCATATCTTGTCCCAATAATCATTCATTCTTCTTCTTTCTTACCTTCAATCACCTTAAAAAAAACTTTTACCTGACTCTGTCATCCTCTCAAGCTAAACCCTTTTACTGCCAAATTCCTACTAGAAAGAGTAGTCTACTCTTTACCTTTATTTCTCCACTACCCAATCAGTTTTTAGACCTTTGTAATTTGGCTTGTGACCGCACCATTCAACTAAAACTGTTCTCTGAAAGGTAACTAATAATCTCTCAACTGCTTTGTTTTCTGATGCCTTTTCTCAATCCTCATCCTCCTCACCTTTCTGTAGCTTTTGACACTGACAAGTACCTTTTCCTCCTGGATATTGTCTCCTCTCTCTGGACATTACTCTCTTCAAAATCTCCTGTCTGACCATTCTTTTTCAGTTTGATTACCTAACTAAGGGTGATGCCAGGTCATCCTCTTCCAATCTCTCTCTCTCCTTTTTTTTTTTTTTTTTTTTTTTGCTTTTTGGTGAGGCAATCGGGGTTAAGTGACTTGCCCAGGGTCACACAGCTAGGAAGTGTCAAGTGTTTGGTCTGAGACCGGATTTGAACTCTAGTCCTCCTGACTCCAGGGCTGGAGCTCTATCCACTTTGCCACCTAGCTGCCCCTTTCCTCTCTCTTCTAAATATACATATCCAAACTTAATCTCTCTCTTGATTCCAACCCTACATCACCAGCAACCAAGCAGATTTTCAAATGGTCTCTCAATATGTGCCAAATTCATCATCTTTCCTCCTAAAACCACATGGACACTTCCAAACTTCCTTATTTTTGTCAAGATTCACAATACTAGTTACAGTTGCAAGTTACCCAAGTTTACAGCCTGAGTCATCCTTGACTATTCCTTTCTCACTCCCATCATCCAATCCACTGCCAATTTTTATTTTTATTTTTTTTAGGCAATTGGGGTTAAGTGACTTGCCCAGGGTCACACAGCTAGTAAGTGTCAAGTGTTTGGACTGATGCTGGATTTGAACTCGGGTCCTCCTGACTTCAGGACCGGTGCTCTATCTACTGTGCCACCTACTTGCCCCCACTGCCAATTTTTGTCAATTCAACCTGCATAACATTCCTCCAGTCTCTCTCTTCTCTTTACTCAGTTATCACGCTAATTCAAGTCCTCATCACATCTTAGCTGGACCATTAAGACAACTTCGGGACTGGTTTCCCTGCCTCTTGTCTCTCTCTCCTCTCTAATCCATTCTCCATAGAACTTCCAAGACAATCTTCTTAAGGTATAGATTTCATGATGTCACTCCCTTGCTCAAAAACTACCAGTGGCTCTCTATTGTGTCTAGGATAAAAATACCAATCCTCAGCCTGGCCAGGCCCTCTGCAGTCTGGCTCCAATTGACCTATCCAGCCTTATTTCACAGCATTCCTTTTCACTAATGTTAAATTCCAGCCAAAGTGTATTACCAGGTATTCCTCCAATTTAACATTTCATCTCAAGTATAGGTTGGACTAGATCGCTACTAAGGTCTCTGCCAGATTATACAATTTCTATTTCTGTTCACATTCTTAGACGTCTCCCACACTTCTAATGTACTTCCATCTCACAGCTACATTTCACAATTGGTCTTCCTTCAAGGTTTGGCTGTGGTGCCACCTCCTCAATTTACCTTGCATTTCCATGCCTGTGTACATTTTCTATACCCTAGAAGAATGGATTCTTAAGAGCAGAGATTATATCATTTTTAGTCTTTCTTTCGATAGCACCTAGCATAACAAATGCTTAATGAATAGTTGCTGAAGGTATTCCTTGACAGAAACATAGTAGGATAAATATGGGCCAAATGATTACAGGCCATTACTATTATGACAAATTCAAAGCGATCAAGAAGTACTTTTTCTTCAATTTTGTACTGTAACCTGAAGAAAATTCATTCTACCATGGAACATGATTAATTTCCTAGTGTTATCCCTGTCCAACTGAGCATCACATTTTGTTCATTAAACTCCTGAATATAAAATATCCCGTCAAAGAATTACTTTAACTACATAACAAGCAAATCCTTTTCTCCACTTCAGCAGCGTTTCCAGATATTGTACCACAAAATTCAAACTGGTCATCTCAAAAAATTCAGTTTTTCTCTTAGTTCCTCTCTGCTCCAAATTATAACCAGCAGTATTGATGCCCATAAATCATGCTCTCTACTCTCTTCCTTCTTCCTGCTACTCAATTTCTGTCCCTTTACCTCTCATTCAAAAAGGAAAGCGGACTTGTCTCTGGTTAATACAATCTATTAAAAATATTATTCAGGGATGCTGGAGGATTCCTATGAGTTTCCTTCTTCTTCCGCCATTACCATGGTTAAGAATGTCCTTTTTAAAGATCTTTCTTAGTTTTCTCAACAATTGGATTTGGAATCTCCCCAATAATACAAAGACAGGGTCATGAATTTGAATTTGCCACAACAGGCCAAGGTATGTCCATTTACCCTTTCCCATTCACAGTGTAATTTCTCACATACATACCTGCCGTGGAAGCTTGTTTACAGACTTCAGATAATCCTTGTCCAAGATACAATTCCCAAGAGCATTCCCAAAACACCTGGAAATAAAAAGAGAAATGGAGCATGTGAGCAAGCAGGGTAGGAATACCACTTTTGAATAGTAGTAATAATAGTGTTTCTTTCACAAGCACCCTACGAGGAAGGTAATACCAGTATTCATAACTCCATTTACAGAGAAGTGATCCTGAATTCCAGGAGATTTAATTTAGATCCCAGAAAGTCTACTGCCAGGGACCAGGATCCAAAGAAGCCCTCTAATTCCATTATGCTATTCAGCTCAACCTCTGAAGGCAGGTGTTAGAAGTAAGTGATCTGACCAAAACCCATGTAGCTTACCTGAGTGCTCGCTTCAGTCCATCTGTCACTGCCTCCTTTCTCGCCTTCTCCAAAGACAAAGCCTTTGACTTTAGGCCCTCACTAACACCGTAACCAACATCTTCATGATATGAACCATCCTGAAATAGAGGAGTTAAAACATGAGAGACTGCATCCCACCCTCTGGGCCACAAAGCTGTCCTTGTCCTAAGGAACACTGTCCTGGACACAACCCAAAACTTCAGGACTAGCCTGTTGTCATGCAACCAGGCCCAGTTTGGGAGCTCTGGAAGATGCTGTGGGATTTTAGTCACGTGCAATAATACAGAGATCTTTCCAATGATTCCAACCCTACCCACAAAGTTCATGCAGGTGGCACTTCCTTCACTTTTACTTTTAAATGGCTGATATTTATATCACACTTTAATGTTTACAAAATATTTTACTTATTTCATTAGATCTTTGTAACAACCCCTGTGAGGTAAATATTATTATCCACATTTTAAGGAAGAGAATACTGAGACTGAGAGAGGTTAAGTAACTCACCCGTGGTCACAAAACTTCCCTCACCTTTAGCTGGACCCTCACAAATGCACAGACCCCCACGTAGAATTTGCCATTATTGAGGTCAACAAAATCTAAGAATAAGAAGTAGACAGAGTTACACAGAATGCCAGACTCTAAGTCCCACTTTACATTCACACTCAGCCACACCAGAAGCATGGCAACTCCATGAATAGGAAGAAGTATGAACGAAAGAGGCCTTTGCTACCAAGAAGCATACTCACCCACATTTTGCTGTGTGATAGAATGAGCCCAGCCATTGTAGCCAAACATTTCATTGGCCAGACTGATGACCCTATGACCTTCAATGTAACAGACCTGAAGGCAGAAAAACTTGATGAAAATCCATTGCCACACTTCAATATAAGCTAAATTATACCTCAAAAGCTAACTCCTGAACATTCCAGACAAATGTCTATATAGCATACTTTAAAGGACTGCTTGATCTGAAATCGTCAGAATTAATGGTCTATCAGAGTAGCCCAAAAAGTGGCATAAAGTATGTCATGGCAAGGAGATAGCCCTCAATTCTTGAAGGCTTGCCTTTGCAATATGTATGTCATCTGAGGGCCAATCTAATTAAATCTGGAAATATTTATCCTCAGGATGCCAGTAAATAGTTTTAGGCACACCAGCTCACGAGGGTCATCTTCTAAGCTGCAGAAGGGTAATAACCTGAATTAGTAGAGAGAGGACTCACCACTGATAAAAATACATATCTTTTAAAGTCCTGCTTTCCCATGCTGCTTCAAAGTTGCCATGGTCAAGGAAAATCATCGCCTGGTACACAACCTTCTTGTAATGAATCTCCAAATTTAACTAAGATTTCAGATGTCAGATCTATTCAAAGTCTCTCTAGCTTAGTAGCCTTCAAAATCAACAAGGTTACTACCCTTGTATATCAGTGTAATCTACTGGGACACCTGAATGATCTATGATGCTGCTGATTTGGCTGTTCCTTCCTACAACACAGATTGAAACCCCTCTAGGACTTAGTAGATGGTCTTCGGAAGGTACTGCTGCTTCTTTCTATTTTATTTAAGATGGCCCTCAGATGACAGAGAAAGGCTATTGCCAGACCCATATCAAAAATCTTTCCCGACTGGCAGAATATACCACAGTTCATTCGGCTTTGAGAACAAGGGTTACATCCTAGCCATAACAAGGAATAGATCTTTCATGTAGGACAATGAAATAGGATATGTGTGTGTTTTAAATAAAACAAAGGCACACCGAGGAGAAGTTTCATTCGATCCTCACGATAACCCTGGGGGAAGAGGGGGAAGCCCAGAAGTAAGAAATGAAAGAGATCACATATCCTTCAACTGCCAGTGCAGCATATCTCCCAAAAGAAGAACTAACCTAGCCAGAAGACAGATTAAATATCAGAAGTTAAAGTAGATAGTAAATGGTAAGAGCAGATGAAACAGGAAGAAATTAAGAGATGTCCAGTCAGGTCTCAGAAGCCACAAGCCTTTTTCTCTGAGGGACTGGAAAATATCTATCATCAAAAGAGAACTGGCTGTCTGGGTCTGTCTCGACACGGAAGGCACTAGAAAAGCAAGAGGAGTTTCTGAGAGCCCCATGTTCTTGCTGCTGGGGACACAGAGATGACAGCTTTCAAGACTTTCTTTTACCTTTTGGCCACCTCCAGCTTGTCGGCTACTGATGTACTCGGGGCCCAGCCTTTGTCTCAAAGCATTTTGGATGGCCTGGTACTCATCTGCTGTGTACTGGTACTGAAAATGTAAAGCAGGTAAATTAACTCTTTCAGTATTCCTGCCATCACTCATTATCCCCAATACAATGCTTTTAAGCAAAAAGAGAACTATGACCCCAAAGTTCATAGATGAAAAAAATACACTCTGAGAAATAAAGGAGAGAAATCTGGAGTTCTTACTTTCCACTGCAAACAATTTTTTTATTCTCTTTCCCTCCCTAAATACACCACCCAAAAATCTCATTCAATTCATTCATTCATCATATGTTCTTTGAATACTATGTACAAACCCCTGTTAGGCTGTATGAAAGAAGATAAATAAAATGTGGCTTGTGCCCTCAAGAAAATGACAATCTAATAGGTATTACTACTACTACCACCACCAGCAGCAGCAGTTAACATTTATACAGCACTTACTATGTGCCAGGCACTTTGCTAGGTGCTTTTTACAAATATCATCTCACTTGTCCCTGGCAGGTAGATGCTATTATCATCACTCCCATTTTACAAATGAGGAAACTGAGACAAACAGGTCTTGCCCAGGGTCAAACAGCTAATAAATGTCTGAGGTTGAATTTGAACACAGGTCTTCCTGACTCCAGGCCTGGTGCTGTATCTACTGCTCTACCTACTATTTCATAAAATATGTAAGTACCATAAGTGAGATTAAAAAAAAAAAGCACTAATGGAATTCAGAAAAGGACGAGATGATTTCTAACAGACTGGGGAAGGCTTTATAGAGCAGTGCTACTATTTGACCTAAGCACTGAAAGATGGAAAGACCTTGGGAAGGGTGAAGATAAGGAATGGCATGAGGATAGTGACAGGTGTAAGAAAAAGAGGGACAAGTTTGAGGAACAGAATAATCCAGTATGGCTAGAAATACTGAATAAGAGAACAGTGCTAGGTGTGTGCCAGATCATTAACATAGTTGGATACAATATGGATTTTATTCCATACGTGGTCAGAAGTCACTGAAGATATTGAGACAAAGGAGTAAAAGAATCAGAGCTATAGTTAAAAAAAAAAAAAAGAGATAGAGTTGGAATAAAAGCCCCATGTTCTTATTTCTATGCCTCTTCCCTGAGGATTTTCAATCCACACCTTTCAAATAGAATAGCTGCCCAGATTATACCTATGCCAATGAGAAAAACAGAAGACAGAGAGAGGCAAAGAGAAATGACCTTGTTTCTTCTCTCTCTTGACATGACTCCATCTTTAAATTGGGTTCATCTTCAGCATAAATGAAGCAGGCACATTCACTTTCCCTATGGATTAAGTTTTAACCTTCATCCTCAAATTCTTGCTTAGACTTTCATAATACATTGTAATTACCAGCCTCCTCTTCTCACTGTCACAAAGTTGTAAGATGTTGCTAACTGATACCTAAAAATTATAGCAAGTTTGAGATAAAGCATACCTGCCCTTCCTTTTTATAGACAGACAGATAACTATACATATACATATACACACACACATACATACACATACACACACACACACACACACACACACACACACACACACACTTATATACACTGGCTGGGAATTTTTACATTCAGAGCTCAATTAATCAATTTTATTATGAAATGTGGGGTTCTTCCACAACACAAGTGAAGACAGCTAGAACTCAAGTAATTACTACTCTTGGTCAAGATAAAGTTCTATTCCCAACCAACTTCAAAGATGCAGAGACACAAGGGGAAGAAACCTGAAGACTCACCTGCCCAAAACACAACACAGAACTTCCATTGGGAGTACCAGGAAGGATTTCATGGCTTTTAAAGCTTGCGCCCTGATTCTCAGGCATCCTGATTCTGGTTTCTCACTAGGGAGCAATGGTATAATACAAAGATCTCAACAAAACTGGAGAAAGGGAAAGAGAAAATTATAAAACCAAGCAAAATGTCTTCCTGTCTTATAGTCCAGTCCTTTTGCATCATCCATTTATCCATCAGTTCTCTACCAAACCACAGTTCATAACTCTAAGGGTACTTCAGAAGTCAGATTCTGCCAATCAAGGCGTCAAGGGTCCTCTGGATTTTGCTTCTACCTTACACTTTAAAAATTATGTACCTAAAGGAAAGAAGAAGTCTCTGTAGAAAGTAAGACTTGCATCAGATCCATATCTGAAGAGCAAATTTTAAGTGTTCTTTTATATCCTCTGAATCATAAACTAGCTCTTTAAATAAGGTTGTTACTTAACTGCTCAAATAACAGATCTCTTATTTACCACAATGTTTTAGGCCACATACACCTGTAGACCACTCTCCTTGACCTAAAAATATGAAGAGGTGACTTTGAGCCCCATTATAAGATCTGCTTTCTTAGTAGGGATGCCTACTGACTACTGGTACATGGTGCTAAATATAGTATCAAATATCACTGCTCTATCCACTGGCTTTAACTGTTTATCTTTGTTAAAGTAGGAGTCCAGTTGAATAGAGAATATTATTAAGAAGCAGTCAATCAGGCCTTGTGTCAAGATTGCATGAATAGGAACAAACAACCCAATTCCCACACACACTCTAGAAAACATGCAAGATTTACAATGATTAAGGAATAAAGAGACAGGGGCAGCTAGGTGGTACGGTGGATAGAGCTCTGGCCTTGGAGTCAGGAGGACCCGAGTTCAAATCTGGCCTCAGACACTTGACACTTACTAGCTATGTGACCCTGGGCAAGTCACTTAACTCTGATTGCCTCACCAAAAAGCAAAAAAAAAAGAGAGAGAGAGAGAGACAGAAGCTACAGTAAGCATCTTTATTCAGTCTAAGTGGCCAAAGCGAGGTACGCAGAAGCCTGCAGAAACTACAGGGACCAAGAGAGGAAATTTGGTCTTCCAAGTAATTCACGTTAATATTGCAGCCAGGAAGCCAGAGGACAGTCAAGAACTTGACAGAACTCAAAGGAAAAACAAAGAGTTCTCCATTAAGGAGACTCCAAGGAGGTTAAGCACCCTCTGGGCTCTGGGCTTCATGTCTGGAACATGAAGACTAGAACCTGAAAAGTGACAAAGTTCTTATCTAGAGGTCATGATAACTTGACATTCTCCACATTAATATGAACTTTACTTTATGGCCTTGAAGAGCTCATTCCTCAGTAAAGGGCAGCCAGTGACTCACTCTTAAGTACAGAGCAGAGATAAGTGGAAATGGGGGCTAACAGCAAACCCCAGAAAACACAGATCAGGACCAAAGAGGGGCCTACCAACCCTACCGGGAGTGCAGGTTCAAAGAATCACAGAACCTTCCTTCGAGGTCATCTAGTTCGACTCCTCTGCTTAAGTAATCCACCCTCTGCTAAGGAACACACTTCCTCCATAAGCAGCTAATTTCATTTTTGCATAGATCTATTTATTATTAAGTTCTTCCTTATTAAGTACGAATGTTTGATTTAAATCAGAGAAGAGCATGGGACAATTAAAAGCACTATGGATCTTCCCAAATAAAATCTAGCCTAGTATCCACCCATTCAAGGCTGGCCCCTGTTCATTGTCCATCTGTAATCCCTATTTAAGATTAGTCCTAACCGACTAGATAAATGTACGGCCATCCAACTGCATGTGATAATCTGGGCAGCATATGTTTTTTAATTACTTAGTTTTTCCTGTATAGATTACCAGGAAAATCTCATTTTTGTGGCTGTAGATCTCACTGGAGAGGGTTTCATGGCTCCAAGTAATCAGCAATATGTTGTCTACAAACAAAAACCCCTGGAGAATCTACTATTAAAAAAATCCCATTTCACTTGGCCTTTGTATAGGACATTTTTCATGCCAGTGTCAACATTTTAAGCAAACCTATTTCCATCCTTTTTGCCTCAAATGACACTGGTAATCAGAGGTTCACTAAATAGTTTTCTGGTTGCAAGTACTAAGAAATTTCATATGGTCTTAACATATGAATGGGAGACTTGTTATATACCCATAAGATTTTTTTTTTTACTACCAAGTCAAAAGCTTTTTTTGTAATCAAATTATAACCACAGTAGGATCATGAAATCTTGATACCACTCAAATATATTGCTATGAAAACGTGATTTGATGTAGAAAATCATTTGTGAAGGCAAGCCAGTTCCCTTCTCATATTTTCAAGGACAATAAACATGATACATGTGTAAACAATTCTCATAACAACTTTACAGAGACAAGAAATTAGGCATTTGAACTGTAATTAAAGATATCACTTCACTTCCCTTTTCTGGTAATAATGTGGTCTTTGGAAATCTTCCCCCACTTTGAGATTAAGAGCTAGGATTGTTTCATTCTTTGTATTATTATTTCCAGCACTTAGCACAGTCCTTGGTATATAATAAGAGTTTTAAAAATGTTTGCTGGCTGATTATTGGACAGATATCTTGAAAATAAAACACTAAATTCAGATTGAGAAACATTTTCTGGACATAGGTAGAAACAAGTAGAACTTGTTTTGTTTGACTATACATAATTATAACAAGGGTTTTTTTTTTCTTTCTTTCTTTCTTTCTTTCTTTCTTTTAGGGGTAGGGGGAGATAAAATAAATTTTTGTTAATTAAAAATTTTATCTCTATGTAAACTGACTCCCAGAAGTTTACTGTTTCATGTAGTATGTTTTTTGTGTCTAAATGTTGATGGTTACTAAATTAATGACTTGGTTTTCTAAGAAATAAAGAACCTGACTATTAAAAAATGTACATAAGAAGCCTGGGCAATAGATCTTGTAATAATCAGCTCTCTCTTACTTTAAGTTTAAAATAACCATCATTTACATCTTTCCTAAAAGGAGCTACTGAATTAAATTTTCAGAGTCTTCTTCACAACTACACCCACACAAGTTTCAAAACTGAAAATCATGGGAGAATCACAACCAGAAGGAATCTTAGTCCAACTTCATTTTCACAGAGGAGGAAAATGAAGTTCTCAAAGGAAAGTGATTTGCGCTAGCACTCACACACAGCTACTTAAGGCAGAACTAATAATCATAACAAGTATTTATACAGCCCTTTAAGGTTTGAAAAGCATTTTCATAATAACTCTAGTGGGTAGGTGCTGTCATTATTTCCATCTTACAGATAAGGAAACTGAAGCAAACAAAGGGTAAATGAACCAGGGTCACACACCTAAGAAGTGTCCGAAGCATGATTCAAGCTCAGGTCTTGCTGCTCTCCAGAGACCATCAAGTCTCTTGACTTTAAATCCAAGGGTATTGCAACTACACCAATTATAAGAAATACATTCCAAAACTGCCTCTATTGCTATACTATAATGTCGTGGTATAATATGCTAACATGCTTATAACAGCATTAATATTATCAATAACAATAATAGCAATATTATACCTAATGTGCATAGGAAGAAAAGTGGTGTAAACACCCCCAAAACAAAGGTTTCCTTATAGACTTTTGAGAGTTAAATCCACATCTTGAAACTCTACCCCACAAACATCTTTTATGAGATCCTTTACACCAGATTTAATTCGGCTTTTTTTAACTGTAGAAATTTTTAAATTTAATTGTACCTTAAGGTCATAGTTTTGGAACTGGAAGGGGCCCTAGAGGTCACCAAATCTAAACTCATTTTACAGATGAGGAAACTGAGGTCCAGAGAGGTGAAGCGCCTTGCCCAGGGTCATACAGCTAGTATCTGAGATGGGATCCAGATTCCAGAGTCGGGGCTCTAGGCACGGAACCAGAGCCAACCCCGAAAGGTCACCCCCGCCACCCCCACAGCGCTGCACTCGGGCCCCTCCAGGCACCCGCGCATCCTCCGCCGCCAGCAACAACAGACGACCGGGGAGGCCTGAGCGCTCGGCGGCCGCGCTGCAACGACGGAGTTAAATCCCGCTCTCGGAGCTCGCCCCTGGCCGGCGCTTAGTAGGTGGCGGGCCCATCCGGGAATACGGAGAGCCAGGAGACCCAGACACCCTCCCGCACCCCACCCGCAGGTCCCGCCGCCGAGCTCCCCTCCTTCCCGCACCCACCCGCACTCGACACAATCCATTTCACCTGACTCACTTACCCGCCTCCACGATAAGTCGAGCCCCACAACCAATGGCAACCTTCCAGGCGCCCAGTGCATGCAGGGAGAACAATTTCAGGCTAATCAGAAGCGAAGAAGTTGGAGGGGGCGGGGTTAGCGGGCGGAAGCTGCAATGCAAGCTGGGAGGAAGGGCTGGCGCTGGGTCGCCTCCGGGAGGAGGTCTGACCTGAGGAGGGGGAGGGAGGAAAAAGCGAGTGCCCGGTGAAGCCGCAAAGGCCGGTGAGAGGAGCCTCTGGAAGGGAACCTTTCTACGTCGCGGTGGATCTCCGTTGTCTGGGGTGGGCCCTCTGCTGCCTCCTACAGGATTGGGCGGACTGGGTGCCCTCGGGAACCATCGCTCCCGCCCCCGGCCAATTGCTCAGCTGGGTTCAGTCTGCGCCTGCCTCCCTGGGTTGTGGGGACTCTTAGCTAGCACTTCTATAGCGCTATACTATATACGTACATACATACATACACACATATATATGTGTGATATATGTATTCTCTATGTATATACGATATAAGAGTACTAGTACTCTTAGCTAGCGCTTCTATAACGCTATACTATATACGTACATACATACATATATACATATATGTATACTATATATACTCTCTCTCTTTATATACTATATAAGAGTACTAGTGAAGAGGTTTACTTACAATTCCCACAAAAACCTTAAAACTTTGAGATTCCTTGTAGACTCACTTATCTCTCTTTGACATCTTTCCTCCCCAGCCCCTAAAAAGAACCTGGCTTCAGTTTTGTTTACTGGTCCAGGAAACCCTTAAAGTTTTAGAAACTGCCTTATTTCCCTTTAAAAGCCCTTTGAAAGCAAACTTCCCCTTCCAGCTCCCTTCATTATCTATTCTCATTGTCTGTTCAAATCACTCAGACCTTCCAAACAGAAATTCTCACCTGGACCCTTTCCCATTGTTTTGCCTTCCTGGCCATTCCCACCCTTAATCCTAACTAGGCGCCAGTGTTCCCTTTGCCCCAGCTTGCTGGCCACCCCCATCCAGATCTCCCTAGATCCCTCCTCCCCTCACCCCAAAATGCTTGGCCACTCCTTGGACCCCTCCTCCCATCACTCCAAACTGCTTGGCCACTCCTAAGATCCCTCCTCCCCAATCAGTCTGTACTTAAGGCTCACCTTTCCCCTATTCTGATGCTGAGCTGTTCTCAAGCCTGGAAGCTGAGACCCCCTCTTGCCCGCCCATCCCAATGGGCCTCACGTGGCCTATCCACCCCAGCCCCCACTCAGATGCTGAGCTTTCTAGACTGCCTCAGGCTTCTAGTCCTTGTGAGCGTCACCTGACCACCTTAAACCCCATTTAGATCACTGATGTTTGGGTTCCTTTGGAGCCTGGCCTATATGCTTATCTTTAATAAACTTTTTCTCTGGCTGGAAGAAGATCTGAGTCGAATTCATTCAGGCAGATTCACGCCATGATTTGGGCTTTTCCCCACCATCTTGGGGTGCCTCTGTGCATCTAAGAGCACCCCAAAACCCCCCCTTCACTAGTACTCTTAGCTAGCACTTCTATAATGCTATACTATATACGTACATATATACATACATACATACATATATACATATATATGTATACTATATAGTACTCTATATATATACTATATAAGAGTACTCATACTCAGTGCTTCTATAACGCTATACTATATACATACATACATATATACACATATATGTATACTATATATACTCTATATGTACTATATAAGAGTACTAGTACTCTTAGCTAGCATTTCTATAGCACTTTAAAAGCACTTCACCTGTGTTGTCTCTTTCGAGCCTATTATCCCCATTTTATCGGAGGGCAAACTGAGGCATACAAAGGCAAAGTGATTTGCCTTGCCTAGGATCACACAGATCTTAAGTGACTGAGTCAGAATTTGAACTCAGCTCTTCTTGGCTCTTAAGTCTAGCCCCTCTGAGCCACCTATTTATTAAAACTGTTATGAGGGTCAAATGAAACAATGACTATAAAGTGCTTGGTAATCATAGGATGCTATTATTATTAATAATATTATCATTATTACTTGGGCTCTTGCCTCTGGAAGATTTCACAGTTTTACTTCCTGTCAGATTAGGGAGAATTAGCAGGTAGAAATGAAAGCCTAGCTTTAACCCACCTTGTGGCCTCAGGCAAATCTGTTACCTCATTTATAAAATAAGGGCCTTGAACTAGATGACCTGCAGGCCCCCTTCCAGCTCTAAACCACAGGATCCCTACAATCACTTAAATTTCAGTGAACTTCAGTTTCCCCATCAGGAAAACCAGGAATTTGAAGATCCCCTCCAGCTAAATGATGCTGCAGCATTATCCCTTGCTTTTCCCCTCCAATCCCGCAGCAAGCACCTTAATTCAAATTCTCACTTCTCTGTCCCATACATACTGACACCCCACCCCACCCCATCCCACTCCCTACTGATCAACCTGTACTTCCTCCTCCCAGGGCTATCCTAATGATCTTTCTAATGCATTCTGATGGTATCACTCCTAATTATCTCATTAGATAAGGCATTCTAGGGTGGAGTGGTAGCTCTAATTGTTAGGAAGTTTTTCTTTACTTTGAGCTTCTCATGCTTTTGCACCTTTTACCTTTTCTTCAATTCTGTCTTCTAGGGCCAAGCAGAACAAGTCTTTATCCAAATGCCAATTATTGGAGGACCCTGAAATCTGTTGATCTGTGCCTGGTAACTTGAACTCATTAAGGGCAGCTAAATGTTCACTAGTGGTCTCCCTGCTTACCTTGGATTTCTATTCCCTCTTATCCATTTTTTCTCCTTATCCTTTCCAGTACAAAGGTTATACTGTTTAGCAGAGAAAACAGATGTAATGTAGGAATTCAGTCATTCTACCTTCTCTCCATCTTCTTTTGTTATCATCCGATCAACCCCAAGCAGCCGTCCTGTTTTTTTCCCAATAGATTTTAAGAAAAATGCTCGTTGGGGCAGCATAGGTGGTACAGTGGATAGAGCACCGGTCCTAATGTCAGGGTGGACCTGAGTTCAAATCCAGCCTCAGACCAAACACTTGACGCTAGTTGTGTGACCCTGGGCAAGTCACTTAACCCCAATTGCCTAAAAAAAAAATTTAAAGAAAACTTCTTATTTTTATCTTTAACAGTCCTTCCCAGCCTCAGCTTATTCTGGACCTTTTAGTGCTTCTTACACTATTTTCTTTTTAAATTTTTGTATGTTTTGACATGTCCCAATAAACACTTAAATTTCCCACTGTCAACCATCACTGAGTTTGTTCTAAGAGAGACAAACAAAATTAGGCTGTATGTGCATGTTTATTTCTCCCAAAGCTGGCAGATCATGCATATAGAGATAAGCATGGGAGTTCATTGTGGAAAATGAGCCCATGGATGAATAGACAAAGGAGACCTTATAGCTTTGGAGTAATTCCCTTTCACCCCTTCTCTCCTTTCCTTGCTCAGGTTGCCTGTGTCAGCCAAAATTATAGTCTCCACGTGTGTTAACCATAATATGAGAAAGGAATTTCTTAATTGGATAGATTGTAAATACAATAAAATAAGAGAATGTCAAAGGGTCAACTGAAATTATAGATCCAGGATGTCTGTGTTTCTTTTATCATTAACATGACTACATATATATAGATAGATAGATAGCATAACATAGTATAACATGTGTCCATAACATACCAAGAAAAAAAGTTCCATTATTCAAGATCGAGTCAGGTTCAAGGCATCCTGCCCAGGACAGTCATAAATAGAAGAATGCTCCTGATCAGTTTCATCCAGCCTTATAGATGCTGACATAGGTTTTTATTTGTTTTTAAGCAATTGGGGTTAAGTGACTTGCCCAGGGTCACACAGCTAGTAAGTGTCAAGTGTTTGGTCTGAGGCCGGATTTGAACTCAGGTCCTCCTGACTTCAGGGCCGGGGCTCTATCCACTGCACCACCTAGCTGCCCCAGTTGCTGACATAGGAAGGGGCATTTTGGGTTCACTCAGAGAGCAGAGCAAAGCATGTATGTTATGCCAGAGCACACAAGGCATTATGATAGGTTAAGCACAGAGTGAGCGAAAAATATCTTTTTCCTGATTGGCCGATCTAGGTTTTAGGCCTTTCTCAGGCGATGGGGGGCTCAAAATGGTTCACACCACCAAATATTAAGTACAAAAAAGTTAACCAAAACTCCGTAATGGTGTGATTGATACTCATAGGACTTGTACTGACTCTTGAATTTTCACCTCATACCCATCAGCAACAAATATAAAGGTGAATGGAAATTCAGATTCACTAATGCATTTCTGGTAGAGTTGTGAATTGACACAAATACTCTGGAAAACAATCAGTAACTTTTCTCTCATAATTCCAAAATTATTGACCCAGAAATCCCACTACTGAGCATGTACTCCAACAGACAAAGAGAAAGCTACTATGTATGCCAAATTCTTATGCCTTGTCACTGGACTCCAATGACTCTGGAGGACAGAGTGAGGTTGATAACTTTGCACAGCACTGCCTCACTTAAATACAATTTACGTGCAAGTCAAGACATCACCCTCCTGATTGGTCCTCTACCAGAATGAAAGAAGAACAACTTACCTTTCCAGGTTTATTATATATAACTGCCTTGCTGGGTTCTCGGTGCCAGTCAAAGTAGTCTTGTTACTGTTCCTTACAGATGATATTGCACCTCCCATCTCTGTACCTTTGTACAGGCTCCCCATGCCTTGAAAGGTATTCCCTCCACACCTCTGTCTCTCAGAATTCCTAATTTCTTTCAAATACAACTAAAATACCTTCTCCTACCTGGGCCTTTCCTGATTCCCTAAACTGCTAGTGCCGGCCCCTGCAGATTAGCATGCATATATTTTATTTGTATTATACAAGTTGTCTCCCCTAAAAGAATGTAAGCTCCATGTGGGCAGCAAACATTTCATTTTTGTATCTGATAAAATTACAGGTTTAGACAAGAATTAAAATGTAAAATTAAAATCTTTAGGATCTAGCACATAGGAGACACTTGATAAATGCCTGTTGGTTGTTGGTTTTTGTGGTAGCAGAAGAAGTATATTTTGAAATAAGTGTGACATAAATGTAAAACAAAGAGAAATAAAACATACACAAGGAATTTGTAAAAACATGGGAAAACTTGTATGACCCAATGCAGAATGAAATAAGCCTAATATCCACAGTGACTGTGATAATGAAAATAAAAACCACACTAAAAGGCAGCTGAATTCTTCATTGAAATAACTTAAGTGATGGGGACAGCTAGGTGGTGCAATGGATAGAGCACTGGCCCTGGAGTCAGGACAACCTGACTTCAAATCCAGGCTAAGACACATAAATAACACTTACTAGCTGTGTGACTCTGGGCAAGTCACTTAACCCCAATTGCTTCACCAAAAACAAACAAACAAACAAAAAACCCAAAAAACCAAGTGATGAAATAGACGTTCCTCCTCTTAGAGAAGTGGAGGACTGTGAGTTCAGTAAGTTACACATGCCCTGTGTTGGTCGGTTCTACTTAGCTGTTTTTCCTTATTTCATGGAAGGAGAGAGAAGAGGATGATCAGAAAATGATTATGGTATTTTAAAATGGCACAAATAAAACTTTAAAAAATAAAATGAAATTTCAGGTGGATGTCAGACTATCTCCAGTTTGCTTCTATCTCACCAATTCTAAGTTTCATCGGTTGTTCCCTCCCTTCCCTTCCCCCAGTTCCTTTTCCACTCCAGCAAGGAGATTCTCTTTGATTAAGAGAATTTGATGCAGAAGTTTACCTTATGAGTTCCTACACCTTCAGAAAGATAAAATTTTCATTAAGGCAAGTCAGATTATTAGCT
Source organism: Vombatus ursinus (assembly GCF_900497805.2). NCBI lineage: Eukaryota > Metazoa > Chordata > Mammalia > Diprotodontia > Vombatidae > Vombatus > Vombatus ursinus. The sequence goes on from NW_020951860.1 coordinate 1,255,562, forward strand.
ACTCTATTTAGCCAGCTTCAGTGTTCACTAGAGAATCAGTCTCCTATTACTACACTATCATGTCTCATTTTTCTGTGCACGATCTGCTTCCCAATTTCTTCATCTATATACTCTTTCTATCCAGGTGATCTGCAGTAATATTAGCACACTTAATTAGTCATTTTTGATGTAGTCATCTGTGGTAATATTAGTTCTTTTTATGTTTCTGTTCATCTTCTCACAGATGCTCTCTGCCTTCTCAGGTCTAGAACCTAGATTTGTTCACATGAATGTATTCTTAACATATAATGCTACTCTACTTTATTCATACCTTTGATTAACCATCTTGTCCCTTTTAAATAAAATATTCTCAAATCATAAGCTAGTCATGGGTTCCATTCCAAATCTCAGTGATGTGTATGAAGTCAAATATTTCTCCTTACTTTTTAGACATGTGTATAAAAACAGCTGAGGCAATGTTTAATTTTTTTTTTTAAATCTGTACTTATGCACCAAATAAAATGAAGACTTTCATATAAATAGTAGAACAGAAAAAGAGACACATGGAACTGGAGATCTCTTGTGTACCTCATATATTTCTACTTTACTTTTTAAGTATATTCACTTAATCTCAGCTTTGACAGGCTGAAAAGAAAGTTGTTCTATTTGTGATTTCTTCTGTCCTTTCTGTTCAAATGTTCCAATGACGCTCTTTTCTTTCTTCTCTTTTATTTTGTGGCAATGTATCCCTGACTCTTTTCTCCCTCTCAACTTCCCTTCCCTCCATTGAAAAACAAAAGCAAAAGCAAAGAAAAACTTTGTTACAAATATACACGATCAAGCAAAATGTTTTCCACATTGACCAAATCCAAAAATAGGTCTTCTTCTGCAGTGTAAGAACATCCACTTCTCTTTCTGGCAGTGAGTAGCATGCTTCATCAATAATCCTCTGGAATCGTGGTGGTCATTGCATTTTTCAGAGTTAAGTCTTTCAAAGTTTGTTTTTTGTTTTGTTTGGTTTTGTTTTGTTTTGTTTTTGTTTGTTTTGGCTAGCCCCCCTTCCATCCTCCATTTTCATCTGGTTCTCTCCTCTCTGTGTGCCCTTGTTCATGCTGTCCACTGTACATAATTGATTTTTTAAATTTTATTTTTATTCTGGATTTAAACACCAAATGAAATATGTCTTTTCCACGTGCACAGTAGAACAGAAAAAGGTTTGCAAATGAAACTGTGAATATTATGTACAACTTTTCTTTGCTTTCAAGTATAGAATAGATTTAACATTAAACTTTTAAGGCTCTCCTATCCGTGTTTTCTTCAGGCTTTCCTTCTGTTCTCTTCTGTGCATTATTATTTTTTAAATTTTTCTATGACTCTCTTTTTTTCCCTTTTGCTTTTTTTGGGGGGTGGGGGAGGCAATCTTATTGCTAGCTCTTTTCCCTCTCCTCATGCCCCACCATTAGAAAAAAAGAAAGAAAAGAGCAAAATCTTTGTAACAAATACACATAGCCATGCAAAACAAGTTCACAAACTGATTGCATCTGAAAATGTTATGTCTCATGTGGTGCCTTGAGTCCATTATCTTCCTGAACTAAGACTTTTGGAATACCCTGTATATTGTCTCATGATCCTTACAACCACTCAGTGCCTTATTATCTCCATTTTGAAGAAGCGGAAACTGAACCTAAGACAACTCCAAAAGACTCACAATGGAAAATGCTATCCACATCCAGAGAAAGAACTATGGAGTCTAAATGAATATGGAAGTTCTTTTCTTTTGTTGTTTTATTGCTTCATTTGTGTGGTTCCTCCCATCAGTTCTAATTCTTCTTTATATCATGACTAATGCAAAAATATGCTTAATATAAATGCCTAAGTAGAACCTATATCAGATTGCATGCTGTCTTGGGGAAGGGGGAGGAGAGGGAGGGGGAGAAAATTTAAAACTCAAAATCTTATGGAAGTAAATGTTGAAAACTAAAAATAAATAAATTATTTTAAAAAAGAGGAAACTGTGACTGAGAGACATTGACTTGCCCAGGGACCTGCAATAAATATTTGAGGCTTTCTTGACTCAAGGAATGCTTGATTGTATGATTGATGTTAAAAATTGGAACCAAATCATTCCCTGGATGGCTACTCGTTGATCTCAGATAATTTACTGTTCAGAACTTTTGAGGCTGAAGTACTCCATTACTCTGATATTTGGTGCCACCTACAAAATCTGGATGAGACAGTTTTAGTATCAATTCCGCATAGTGGTGATAAGAACAGATACATGTACCCACTTTCCCCTGGACTCTGTATCCTGTGGGAGAGTATACCACAGATTTGGGGTGGGGGTGCTATTTTGTACTAATTGTTCTTACTATGCCACTTTAGCAAAAGTATGCCCTTTCCGAAAGCTAATTAAATATGGCTAACTGATAATCAATGGAGGAAGTGACCTAGTGGTGGCTTGTGAGTAATAACACTGGAAAAACTACATCCTAAAGTCTCAGGGCTAATAAATTGAGTGGATACATGTGCTACACTTGTATTTATTTTGTATATGGTTTGTATATATTTATGTCTGGACATGTTGTTTCACAGAGTAAAATATAATCTTTTTAAGGGCAGGAACAATTACGTTTTTGTCTTTGTATCCCTTGTGCATAGCATAGTGCCTGGCACATAGTAGAGACTTTATAAATGCTTATTGATTGCTCAGAAAAGGAAACAAAATTGCAGAAGGAAGCCAGTAACTTGAGGTTCAGTAACATCAGCCTATTTGGGCCAGAGCATACAGCTTGCCACATGTCTTCCTGAAATCATCATTTTTCTGCTCCAAGATGGTGGGGAGAAATCCCTTACCTAACTTCAGCTGCACTCCATTTTGGAAGTCCAAGGATAAGAAGACATATGGAGTGAAGGTAGAGGTGAGTCATAGTTATAGACTTGCAGAGGGTTCCAACGAGGGGTCTTACCACCCACACGCATACCCAGACATTATACTTCATGACCCTCAGTTGACAAATACCTTGGAAGCAAAGCTAGTTACTGGGAAACAATAAGAGGAATTTTCTGTGCCCTTTCTACAAGCCATTAGGGAGATAGGTAGTAATATTATCCTCCAGTGCTTGTCAGATTGATAGGGTCTTTCCTATCAACCTCCCTTATACACTGCTTATATCTTTCAGTCGATTTTTCCTTATCTAGATATCATAATATTTATTTATTACAGCGACTTTATCCTAAATTGCCACAATAATAACTTTAATCTCAACAAACATTATGGGTGTTCACTACATGCCTTGTGTGGTTAAAAACCTTTTTTCCCTCCTAAAGAAGTATATGGATTAAGATTAGTCCTTTTCTGACAACAGTGGGAATAGTTGTTTTTTTCCAAAAGGGAACTGAGATATGCCAATATTTATGCTAAAGTTTGTACTGAAAGGAAAAGTACACAATGTGATGTTTATCTGCAGAATGTGCTGTACCAGGAGTAATGACCTGGCAAGTAAGATAGGGCCCTAGGTGGTGATTTGCAATAGGGAACATGGGAGGAAGGGGGCATTTTTTTTTTTAGAGGAACAGAATCAGAAAGCATGAGGAACCTGCAAACAACCTACATGTTCATCAACTGGAGAATGACTGAATAAAGGTATAACAATAATGGTATAACTATGTAATGGAACATGATTGTACTCTACAAATGAAAAATATGAAAAATACTAAAAAAAAAAAAAAAAGATCTTATGTAAGACTGTATCCTAGCATTGCCTTGAGTCCAGTGCAAAAGATCTTACTGCCCACTGATGAAGACTTTGTTCTGGTAATGAGAAGTCTCTTTATTAAGATATGAATTTTCCATGGCTATAACCTTAGTTTTAATAATTTTAATAATTATTGCTTGATTATGTAATTTGTAGCATGATAATATTACTTTATCATTATTTCACTTGAAGTGTTGACCTTCTGTTTCTCTATTAAAATTCCATTATTATTTTGTCTAGTTCTATAAAATTGGGTAATTTGGTTGGTATTGTGCCAAATATGTAGATTAATTTAGGTAGTACTGTCATTACCATAAACATTAAGTAGCTCTACAATTATTTATTGCTGGGACAACAGGTATGAACAGTTTTATAATCTTTTGGGCATAGATCCAAATAATTCTCCAGAATGGTTGGACCAGTTCACAGCTCCACTACCCATGCATTAGTGTACTTATTTTTGCACATCTCCTCAGCATTTGTCATATTCCTTTATTTTTTTTTGTCATGTTAGTCAATCTGCTAGGTGTGAGGCGGTACCTCAGAATTGTTTTCATTTGCATTTCTCTAATTATTAGAGATTTAGAGTGTTATTATATAACTATTGATAGCTTTGATTTCTTCTTTTGAAAACTGTTGAAAAGATCAAAATTAATATTACCTCAAGTTTCTACTGTATTAATCCTACAATGTAACTGATTTTATGCTATATTGATTTTTATAATTGAGTCTGCAATCACCTAAAACCACCTTTCTATGTCCTGGAATTGAGCTCAAGAATTGAGCTTTCCCTCCAGTTAATTTAAAGTTATAATTAAAAGAAAAATTATTTGCAAAGTGAAGTGAACAGAACCAGGAGAACATCATACACAGTAACAACAACATTTGTACGATGAGCAACTATGAATGACTTAGCTATTCCCAGAAATACAATGATTCAAGACAATTCCAAAGACTCATGAGGAAAAAATGCTATTCATATCTAGAGAAAGAACTGATAGAATCTGAATGCAGACTGAAGCATATTTTTTTCATTTTATTTTTTTTAAATATATTTTTTCTTTTGGTCTATTTCTTCTTTCACAACATGACTAATATAGAAACATGTTTTACATGATTGTACATATATAACCTATATCAAATTGCTTACTGTCTTAGGGAGGGAGGGAGAAAATTTGGAACTCAATTTTTCAATGAATGTTAAAATTTGTCTTTATGTGTAATTAGAAAAAACAAAATACTATTAAAAAATTCTACTGCAGAGCAGCTAGGTGGTGCAGTGGATAGAGCACTGGGCCTGGAGTCAGGAGGACCTGAATTCAAATTTGACCTCAGCACTTGACAGTTACTAGATGTGTGACCCAGGGCAAGTCATTTAACCCTGATTGTCTTGCCTGCCCCCCCAAAAAAAATTCTACTGCAAAAAAAAAACAAAAAACAAAAACAAAAACAAAAAACAAAAAAACAGAAAAAGAAAGAAAACTTGTTATCCCTCATACATTCAGTTTCTGGAAAATTCTAGGATGGCTGTTTGCTATCTTTGAAGGCCTATTGGTTGATCTGGTATATTTCCTCCAGATATCCTGTCTGTCTTGTCTGTTCTTGTGCAATTAGGGTTTCTTCCCCCTCTACCGAGGAGACAGTAAGTCTCATAGTTTCGATGCTCTAGCAAAGATTAGAAACATACTAAGAGTGGCTTGCCATTTGCTTTTCCACTTCATTTTCCAGATGAAAAAACAGGCAAACAGGGTTAAATGACTTGTCCAGGGTCACACAGCTAGTAAGTGACTGAAGCCAGATTTGAACTCAGGAAGATGTAATCCTGACTTTGTGCTCAGCACTATCTACTATCTACTGTGTCACCTAGCTGCCAGATTTATTTAGAAGTGACCATATGATTCATCTATTCCAACCCTCCCATTTTATACCTGAAGAAGTTAAAACCTAGGGAGGTTAAATAATTAGCAGAAAGTTATTTAGGTAGTAAGTGGCAAAGTTAGAATTTAAATCTAAGTTATCTGACTCTAAATCCAGCACTCTTTCATAGAAGTTAGAGCTGGAAGACTCCTTTAGAGATCATTTTTTGGAGAGGAATGAGATTTTACACCAGGTCCTTTTGATTCCTAATCTAGGGCCCCTTCCACTGGCCCTGAATCTGATATGATAGATCAGTTTCTACTACTTTACTTTGACAGTCAGTGGATCTATTACATTTCACTGATGTGAGCACTCCCTTCACAAGCACAGATTGTAACCTCTTCACTCTTTCTTATCTTGTACAATTCTTACCCATACCCTGCTTTATGACTTACTTAATAATGATACTCAAGTTCACCAAACCAAGTTATCTCTGTGATTGTATTTATTAAATAATCTTGTATAATCTTAACATAATTATGAGAGCTACTTTGCTGGATAAGAAATGTTAAACCATGTTTTATTCTATTTGTCAAATGTCGTTTTGTAATAAAGTAATAATAAACATAGGCCAGCTACGTGGCTCAGTGGATAGAACCAAGCCTTGAGTCAGGAAGACCTGAGTTCAAATCTGGCCTCAGATACTTACTAGCTCTGTGACCCTAGGAGAGTTTCTTAACCCTGTTTGCCTCAGTTTCTCATCTGTAAAACGAACTGGAGAAGGAAATGGCAAACCACTCCAATATCTCTGCCAACCAAACCCCAAACGGGGTCACAAAGAGTCCTGGATTCCACTGAACAACAATAAACACAATGGTATCTTACATATTCCATACTTCTTGATCATTTGTGTGACTGTGAAAATGTGGAATCCAGGGGAAAATCATGAGTAAAAGCCTACTTGCCTATTTGTTTCTCATGTTTTTAATCAGGGACACCCATATAAGACTATTCTCAAGAAGATGTTATAGAGATGAAAAAATAATTTTATTAATCAGTAAGTTCTGATTCTTTATGGTCTCTTTTCTTGGACAATGCCATCTGCAATGATTTCAATTCTTTGGAATCTTCTTTTCTTAGTAATATCTTTAAAAATCAACCTTTGAGTGCCTTTAAAATTGCATCACCTTTACCACAGATTTATTTTGTTTGTTTTTGTTCAAGACCAGGAGTGGGGAACCCACAGCCTCAAGGCCACATGTGGCCCTCTAGGTTCTCAAGTGCAGCCCTTTGACTGAATCCAAACTTCACAGAACAAATCCTCTTAATGAAAGGATTTGTCCTGTAAAATTTGAACTTGGTTAAAAGGCCACACCCGAGGACCTAGAAGACCACACGTGGCCTCAATGCCACTGGTTCCCCACCCATGGTTAAGACCAACCAATCTTCCCCTGTGTATCTTCTTAATTCTCCTCAAATTTCCCCATATACCATTTTGGGTACTGAGGTGGTAGAATTCAAATATAGGGTTCTACAATCAGAGAATAGATGGCTATTAAAAAAACATGGTAAATCTATTACATTTTAAAATTTTTATTGTCCTTCCAGTTTTATCTCTCCATTTGGCCAAGATTTTGTCAGGTTTCTTACCCCCTTCACTGCTTTTCATGGTTTTTGAGGTGACACTGTTTATAAATTCTTATAATTATATTCCATAATATCTTATATGTGAATTTGTAATCTAAACAAAGTTTATTCTTAGTTGCCATGCTACTTAATTTGGAAAAGAGATAAATACTTACTGAATAAGGCAGCTTCAGATTCTTTTTGGCCATGTCACTGTGGTGGCTATTTTACTATGGCTAAACTCCCCTAAGAAATGGTCATCCATTAGTTAATGTCTTATATTTTTTCCATTTTTCAAAATTAGCATTTATTTAAACATATCAAACCAATGCTGTTGTAATTGGATTCAATGTCTTCTCAACTATCCTTTCTTCTGGAGAGTTTATAATCTGTTATATAGATACAGATGTATATGATTCTGAAAAAAACCCTTAATGATAGCCAATTATTTCCTGTGCTAAAGAATGAATTTTATTTTTATGATGTTGTTTGATGGTAGTCACACCTACTGTCTTTCAACTCTCTTCTTCATGGTATGTAGGCATGAGGCTTGTGAATAATCCATAATTTATAAACCTTTAATTTTCTTTATTTCTTAATCCTGAACCATATTTTCAATGTATTTTTCACCATTCTGACCTGTGGCAAAGAAGTTATCAATCATTAAAATAAATATTGACTTGAGATCATGAGATCATAGACATAGGGTTGAAAGGTGCTTTATAGATCATCTACTCTAACCCCTTCATTTTGCAAATGGGAAAACTAGAATTCAGAAAAGTTAAATAATTTGCCTGTGGTTTCTGGGCAAGCAGCAGAAGCAGCCTGTAAAGCCAGGTGCTCTAATTCCACCATCAGTATTACTTGGAGGATCTTGTCAAGGTCCTTGTAGAAATTCTCTTGTTTCTTCTTCATTCTTTTTTTCAACTAAATATAGCTCATAGGCTACAATAGTCTTCAAGGTGATCTGTTTGCTTTTGAAAGGTAAATAAAATGACCAAGTGCTTCTGTGAAATTATGTTTCTTGCTGCTTTGAGGTATAAAATGAAAAAAAATCCACCTACTCCTTTATTTGTTTTGCTGAGAACTTGTGAGATATCTTTACATTTAGTTTTCCATTATGGTTTATTGTTTCACATATGGGTAATAAGTATTGTGTGACTCATTAGTCCATTAACTTGTTTGTTTATTAAACATGGATTTCCTATTTAGTGCATTGCCTGTTAAATTAACTTTCAGACAATGTAAAAAAATTGATTCTTCTGTCCTTTCTGATACTCTACTACTCCATTTTTCTGCTTTTGTCTGTTTTGCATGTCACCATAGCCAAAGAATTCATAATCTAATTAGTGGCCAACATAATGGTGATGAACACTTTTGTACTTGTACTTCTTATATTCAGGCAGTAGCTGTTGTCTGTTGTCAAGGCTTTGAAGACCTTTCAGCTGTCAGAGTTTGGGATCTCCTGATTTTTTATTATCTGGGGTCATCTTCATGTGATAAGGAGATATTAGAGTACAGCTTTTGCAGAGATACCACTATCTACACTACCTAGCTTCCTTTAACATTGGTGCAATCAGTCTCTATTCAGTTCAGATGTTCCTCACAGGGCCAACACCTCAGGAACATCCAAGAGGAATTGTACAAAATGCCTCTTTTACCTGTGGGCCTCATGATGCTAGTTCTCCCTACTATTCTGATCATTTGAAGTGGCAGGAACTGTTTGAAGTTTCTCAAGGACATTTTATATGCTAACTTTTCTATTCTCTCCAAATTTCCACTACTAACAATGTATTCTTAATCACTTCTCTGTTTCCAAAAGTGATGTTCCCTTTGGGTTCTTGACTATTATCTCATTTTGCTAATTAAAGAGCTAAACAGATTCTGTTTTCCACAATCCTATTTCTTGTCCCATCTACCAATAAGAAACAGGGTACTTATAACTAAAACCAGCTCAACATCCTGTAAACAAAGTTGTTGTTGTTGTTTTCAAAAAGGTTTCCCTGCAGCTTTTGGAATTACAGAATGATAGTTGGGAACAATGATTATCAAGGATAACTAGCAGTTGTGGGTAGTTTGAATTGATGGCTTTGAAAAACAGCAAGGAATAAGGTGCTAGTTTGGAATAGTAGGAGAACATTAAGTTTTGATTCAAAACACTTGTGGTATTTTGGGCAACTAACTTCATCTTTACAGGCCTCAGTTTCCTCATTTGTAAAATGAAAGAGGAAGACTAGATAATTGCTAAGATCCTTTCTAGAGCTAAATTCCATGGGCTTATTTCACAACTTTCCCCTTCACATATTCTATATTGTTGGAGAAACTGGACTATTCCCAATTTCCCTCCCCTTCACTACTTTCTATATTTTTGATCATATATCCTTTTTACATGGAATATACTTGGCCCTTATCTTCTCCTCTTACCACCCACCCCTATTTCTGCCTATTGAAATCCTTTCCATATTTCAAGGCCCATCTCCATGAAGCCTTTCCTGATTTCAGATCTAGAGCTAAACTGTGTGATCCTAAGGAATGTAAGATGAGGCTTTAGAATGGTAGTGGGAAGTGGGAAGTTGGGAGGGAGTGGATAGAGATGATAGTTTAGAATAACACTTGGGAGTAGGTGGTTAGAAATACAAGTAGATATCTGAAGAAAGGGAACAGCCGACTGAGTTATATTGGGCAGGACCTTGCAAGCTTTTAGTTCTGTTATTTCCTCCACTTGTCACTGTGTGAAGGAGGTTCAAATGCTTTTCTTTTCCTCTCTTAATTAAAACAACACCACATCCCTGGAAATGACTCAGACATTTATGAATGTATATAATAGCTCTCCATAAAGAAGTGTAATTATAGATAGTAAGTACTGGATACAAGGACACGTGGAGAAAACACACATGCACAAGGCATCAATGTGTATTATTTACTTATTAGCTCAATACATGAGCATCGAGGACACAAATAGAAACTACCTAAGGCCATTAATTGGTTTTGTGAAAGTATGATATTAGGCTAAATGGTTTAATAACAGCAATTAGGTATTGAAGAAGTGTAGATTTTAGAGCTGGAAAAGACCTTTGAGATCTATTCTAACCCTCTTATTTATAAATGGAAGCCCAGAGAAGTAACTTGCCCAAGGTCACATAGTAAGTAGCAGGACTGGGAATGGAATACAGGTACAAGAGTTCCAAATCTAGTGTTCTTTCTACTAGACTACCTTTTTCCCTGTTGACATAATCGTATAAATGACTGATTACCATTACAGAGGGCTTATCATTGACTGTAGGAAAATGGTGTTGATCAGGACAATGTTATGTGGCGTATGCCACGAGTATTTTACTTTAAGTGTCAGAATGCATAAGGGGGAAAATATACATCTTTTATTTGATATCTCATGTAATGTACCTTGACCCTAAAATGACAAGGACTGGGCTGAGATGAGATTGGGTTATGAATAACAATAATGTAATAATTTAAGGTCTTCAAAGTATTTTCCATTTATTACATGATTTAATCCTCACAATGACTCTGTAAAGACATTTATGGTTGTTATTCCCATTTTACTAATGAGAAAAGGACGCCAGGAAGTAAATTGACACATTCACGGTCACCCCGCTGGTAAATTGCAGAGCTAGGATTTGTGTGAGGGACTGTCTGATGTTGGCTACTGCCAAGTGAGAGTTGTGGCAAGATGGGGTGGGAACAAGATATTAGGAAGTAACTGGAGCTCACGCTCCCAACGCAGGGGCTGTGCTAGGCGGAGTTGTGGTGAACTGGGATGGGAACTGGATACGGAGAAGTAACCGGAGCTCACGCTCCTGAGGCAGTGGGCAGTGCTATGTGGAGCTGTGATAAGCTGGGGAAGGAACAGAATACAAGGAAGTAGCCGGAGCACGTGCTCCTGAGGCAGGGGGCTGTGCCACTTGGGAGTGGGACGGCAGAGAATGAGTTCCTTTGTCTAGTCCTCTTCCCTAGGTGCAACGTTAACCCCAGATGTCTCCTTCCTGACTTCCTGGGTTACGTACTTTCCCTTTGTGTAGCACTGACCCCAGACGCCTCCTCCCGGTATCTGGGCCTGACTTCCTGGGTCACGTCCTCTCCCTAGGTACAGCTCTAACCCAGACGCCTCCTTCCTGTATCTGGTCCTAGTCTCCTGCGTCACTTCCTCTCCCTTGGTGTGCTAAACCCAGACATCCCCTTCCGGTATCTGATCCTACAATCAATGACTAGTAGGCGGACTGAGAAGGAGGGGCTAAGTAGGTACTTAAGGAACAGTAGAGCTCGGAGCTCGCTCTCTCTTTTGCTCCTGCTCTCTTGCTCTGGCTTTCCTGCTTGGCTTTGCTGTGATGGCCTCTGAATAAAGCTCGAGTGTTGGCACCTCCTGATCGGCTCTTCTCTGTGTGTTTATCCGGGTGGGCACCGAAGACTGGTAAGTAGTATGACTCTGGCAGCCTGCTCCTTATAGGAGGAGAGTGCACGGTGCGGCCGGCACAATTTGAACTTGAGTATTTTGACTACCAATCTAGTAGAATTTCATGGTTATAGGAAATTGCCTGTAATCCACAATCCACTCTCTTTATTCACAAAAAACCACACCTTTGTTTTAAAAAATACATATATTGATAAAGTACTAATTTCTGCTTAAAAACAAAGTGAGACGTAAATTGCAGCAAGCTATTATATTCACACACATATAATTTAAGAATCCTTGTTACCAAAATAACTGTTACTAAGAGATTCTCATATAAATCATTTTGTGCATATGTGTTTGGGTTGTGTTTGTTAAATATAATCTCATCCATAGATGGTCTCAGGGCTTATTCACAGCTGTGGCCCATCTTGTTGCCTGCTCCAGCCTGTTTTTAGCTGCTTGTCAATGAAGGTGCTAATAGTACTCAGTAGCATCCTTCCTGTTATTCTGAGAACTTATTGCTTTAAAAAATTTACCTTCGCATGAAAAAACTAGTTCTTAGACAAAGGTCCACCTGGCCTGCACCAAGGTCAAAGTTCCTAGACGTTGTTTGTTAATTGTCAACTCACTGATAGAATCTCTATGTGGAAATAAATCCTTTTATCTATCATTACACCTTCCTTTGCTAATTTCCACTATCCCATTTTTTCTCAATCATATAAATCTATTAAAATAGAAAATGGTTTAAAAATACATTTGCATAAATGAATATATTTATTGTCATCTTAAAGGAAACAAATGTTGGACCCCTTAGATGAACATGAGAAAGCAGGGGGGAAAGAACGAGCAACTATTTAAGTGCTTAATTACGTGCCAGGCAGTATGCTAAACACTTTACAAATATTATCTAACTTGATCAAAGTGTTTGATTGGCTAGAAGCTTTCAATAAATGAATGCCAGTTTTTCAGAGCTTCTCTCTGGGATGTAGATCACATGTTGTCTCAACAAAGTTTGAACACTAATCCAGAAAAGACAAAAGTCCTCAGACTTGGCCACATCCATAGGGAACCTCTGAGATCTAAGAGCCTTCCTACTATTTGACAGTTGTTATCACAACTTTTTGCAGAACTCTGCAGCTATCGTTAAACCACTGCATGACCTTGCAAGCATACGTGATTGAAGAAACTCAGAAGTATAAAGGCAAGAAGTGCAACCTTGTTATAAAACCCATAACAGCATCTAGAAACTGATAGATAACTAGATGTGAACAAGAGTTCAAAGACATGGTCAAATTGCTTCACATATTCCCTAGTATTGATCTATGCTGGTCCAAATAAGCCTTTTTTCCCTGCTATATGGGTGCCAGTCTGGAAGGCGTAGAAGCTTTCCTGTTACCAAGAGGGTGCTAGTCACCAGAAACCAGCAGAAGACTAAGTAACTAGTTTTGTTCCTCCGTACTTAATTCAAAGAATGTGTGTGGAGAGGTTTGGTAGCAGTTTCAAGGATGGACTAACAGCAGTCTGCCAACATATGCCAAGTTAGATGTTATTGGCCAGAGATGGTACTAGGTAACATCAACTTCAGCATCCGCTACTGGTCTGGGAAGATTACTATACATGGAGATGCTTTGTTCTTAAAGCTTTGAGACACCAAAGCTATGGTGATAACTAAAAAAAAGAGGTGAAAATTATGTGTAACACCAAGAGAATTGGTCTATAAGCAAATGACAGAAATGAGAGAGGTCGAGGATTCTGCCAGCCAACATGCCAGAAGCATATGCAGATCACTCTTCATGGAACCAAAATTTTTATGTCTCTGGTCTGTGGATAAGTAGCAGCAAGAGCAAATGACTGATGAGGAGCTGCAAAAAAAAAAAAATAATAATATAAAATAAGAAGTAAACTCTGAGATACCAACTCATACCTATCAGATTGACTAATATAACAGAAAAGGAAAATTGTAAACATTGGAGAGGATGTGGGAAAATTGGGACACTAATACGCTGTTAATGGAGTTGTGAACTGGTCCAATCATTCTGGAGAGCAATGCGGAACTGTGCCCAAAGGGTTAAAAAACTGCATACTTTTTGATACAGCAATACCACTACTAGGTTGTATCTTTTTGTGGTAGCAAAGAACTGGAAATTGAGGGGATGCTCATCAATTGGAGAATGGCCGAACAAGTTGTGTATATGAATGTAATGGAATACTATTATATTCCTGCCGATTTCAGAAAAACCTGGAGACTTGTATGGACTGATACTGAGTGAGGTGAGCAGAATGAGGATAACATTGTACATAGTAACAACATTGTCTGATGATCAGCTATTATAGACTTAGCTCTTCTCAGCAATACAATGATCCAGGACAATTCCAAAAGACTCATGATGGAAAATGCTATCCACAGTCAGAAAAATAGCTATGAAAAAAAAATAAAAAAACAAACAAACAGAAAAGGGGCAGCTAGGTGGTGGTGGTGCAGTGGATAGAGCACCAGCTCCGGATTCAGGAGGACCTGAGTTCAAATTCGGTCTCAGACACATAACACTTACTAGCTGTGTGACCCTGGGCAAGTCACTTAACCCCACTGCCTAATCAAAAAACAACAACAGCAACACACAAAACAAACAAACAAAAAAAAACAGAAAAAGAACTATGGAATCTTAATGCATACTATTTTTACTTTTTCCTGATGGTTTTTCCCTTTTGTTTGGAATATGTAATTAATATGGAAATATGATTAACATGATTGCACATGTATAACCTATATCAGAATGGTTGCTGTCTTGGGGAGGGGGGAGGACAGGGAGGGAGGGAGAGAGAAAAATTTGGAATTCACTATCTTATAAAAATGAATGTTGAAAATTATCTTTACATGTAGTTGGAAAAAATAAAATACTATTTAAAAAGAAAAAAATGAGAAGTCAGTGATGTAAAAGGATTCAAATTCTAGTCCCTTGAAGACACCTTACCTGTTCTGACAATGGCAGAAGTTGGACAATACAGAACTGTACATACTATCATACATTCCATACATGATACTAAGAAGCAGTTGATGTTACCTAGTGTACATCACTCAGTGGCCATTAAAACTTTATATGATGACTTTGAATAAATGGGTCAAGATAAAAACCTGGAGTTAGTAAGGAACAAATTTTGCTGGCCAAGATGGTTGCTGGTATCACAAAGAATTATGAGATGTGGTAAAGAAATGTACTATCAACTCATGTTGCATATATGGAGAATGTAAGGAACAGCAAGGTTTTGGAATGTATATGCATTGATTTTCTATCTCGGAAAGGAGATGGTAGGAAATCCATAAGTCATACAGAGTAATCCTTGTTTAGAGGGTCTATGATTATGCTTTCTTTTTTTCTTTTTGCTGGTCTTAGGAGAAGATAAAAATGGGGGAGATACATAAGATGAAGATTACATCATCATGGAGGAAGGGGTAGGGGAAATTAGTATACCATGAACCTTGTTTTCATCTGAACTAGATAAAGGAGATGAGAGAGAGAGAGAGAGAGAGAGAGAGAGAGAGAGAGAGAGAGAGAGAATGAGTTTAGTATAGAAATACATTAAATTCAAAAGGAAAATAGGATGGGTCAGAGAAAAGGAAGGGGTAAAAAGAAGTCTAACATGGAGGGGAAGGCAGGATGAGTAGGGGGATTGTCATAAGCAAAACAAATTTCAATATTGGAGGGAGGAATGTGAAGATGATGTTAGAAGGAAAGGAAGAAAGAGTAACATATTGAAATTAGGGGCAGGGTAAGGACATAAGAAATGCTGAAGCAGAAGGGAAACAAGCTGTTTCACCTATGAGATCACAAGCATCTGGCAAACTTCCTCCTCTCTGCTACCTTCTTATTTGTATAGAGGGAGGTGGGAGCAAATAGAAGTACAAGAAGACAGGATGAAATTAATAATCATAACCATGAATGTGAAAGGGATGAATTCACCCACAAAATAGAAGAGGATAGCAGTACAGAATAGAGAATAGAATCCAAAAATATTTTATTTACAAGAAACATACTTGAAACAAAGATTCACAGAGTTAACATGAGACACTGGAGTAAAATCTATTATTGCTTCTTCTGAACTAACAAAATTAGAAGTAGCAATCATGATTACTGATAAGGCCACAGTAAATATAGATAAGAAAAGAGCAGGGAAATTACATTATTCTTAAAGGAACCAAATATAATAAATTCCTATTAGTGATTAGAGGATACTGCAAAAGACACAACACATTAGCAGACAACCTCAGCCTCATCTTGCTTTGCTCTATGGCCAAGCCTTTGGGTAGAACTTCAAAAAATGTTTTATATATACAATGATTATAGCAATATGATTTTTGAAAACACTAAAATGATGGTAAACTCTAAGTAATAACTAATTTTGGTCTTGGAAAACAAAGAAATACTTGCCTCCTTCTGGCAGAAAGTTAGAGGACAATGGGTACATCACATTACATGTGCAGTAAAAAGTGGTCAATGTGTCAGTTGGTTTTAAATAATTGTTATACTTTGTAATAAGGGAGGATTCACTACAGGGAGGTGGGGAGAGTAGCTCAGGAAATGATAATGATTACAAAAACAAAAGAAACAATTTGTTTTAAGGACAAAGTTAAAAAACAACAAATTCCAAGCTAAGGCATATTTTCTAAACATGTTGCCAATGAAACCCAGCTACGTCCTAATAATGAGTGTTGAATTGAATCCCAAATATCATGGAAGAGATTAAAATGCAGATAATGTAAGATGTTTGTTATTCAGTCATTTTTCAATTGTGTCCAATCTTTGTGACCATACATGATACTAGAAAGCAGTTGATGATACCTAGTGCATATCACTCTATGGCCATTAAAACTTTATATGATGACTTTATTATGCAAAACTGGAGTTTTCTTGGAAAAGATACTATAGTGGCTTGCCATTTTCTTCTCCAGATCATATTTTACAGATGAGAAAACTAAGGCAAATGGAGTTAAGTGACTTGCCCAGGGTCACATAGCTTAAGTGTCTGAGGCCAGATTTGAACTCAGGATAATGCGTCTTATCTGACTCCAGACCCAGCACTCTAGCCACTGCACCACCTAGCTGCGCCCAAGGTAAGATGAGCTGTGAGTTAATTAATTTTAACATGTCCAATGTAATAATGTTGTTGTAAGAGAAAGATGAGTACTTCTGTAGTCCACAAAGAGAATTTTATGCAAGTGAAAAGATCACCTGACTAGTCTATACAAATAAATATTACAGGCTGTTTTGCAAGTGTGTGTGTGTGTGTGTGTGTGTGTGTGTGTGTGTGTGTGTGTGTGTAGGTGTGCTGTGAACCAGAGCAAAAGGAAGTACCTTATGCATGATTCAGTAAAAGGTGCCTACTGGCAGTTTTGTCACCTGCTACCCAGTCTTAAGTAACAGATCCAGGACAAACTGAGGAGGAAACATACTCAGAGACAGGAGTGGTTGCAGGCTTTATATGGTGCACCAAGAGAAAAACAAGCAGCAGTTTTGTGAGTCAGACCTCAGGAGCAGAGAGGAGTCTCAGTTTCAGTTTCTAGCTCAGTCTCAAATCTGCAGAAGGATAACCAAGGCAGGAACCTAGGACCTATGAGGAACTTGCAGTTTTACTACTCAGAACCAACAGAGCTTCAAGGCTGGCTGATAGTTGCTGAATCTAGCAGTGATCTATTAGTGATCAGACCCAAACCCAGGTCAGGAATTTGCAAAGCTTGGGTTAGGGGGGGCATCAATCAGCCTTTGTCCTGGATTAGATCACTCTGGGAGCACTGAAAGCTTGCAGATCCCCAGCATAAGCTTTCCTCTAGATCCTAGAATAACACAATACTTGGTTGGTTGGTTGTTGTCCTTTGTTCTTGAAGAGGACCAAAATGACATCACTATGCTAGAGTAAAGTTTCAGTGTGTCCAACTGTGGCTGATCAGACCGATATGAGCTCAGAATGTTCTACCACAGGTCAGGCACAAAAAGTCCAGGTGAACATTTGGGGTGGATTCTCTAAATTTGTACATCTTGCATTTCTTTTGAGCAACTTCAATTCTGCTTTGCTCATAGATAACACAATACATTTCCTGATGTGGGCATGCCATGCTGAGCAGTCCTGTGCCAGTATCTACCATGTCACACAATCAATTCCAAAGTTCTTAAGAGAGACCTTGAGAGTGTCCTTGTGTCACTTCTTCTGACCACCATGTGAGTACTTCTCCTGCGTGAGTTCTCCATAAAATAGTCTTTTTGACAAGCATAAGTTTTGCATTTGAACAACATAGCCAGCCAATTGGAGTTGTGCTCTCTGAAGTAGAGTTTGAATGCTTGGCAGTTTAGTTCAAGAAAAGACCTCAGTGTCTAGTATCTTATCCTGCCAGTTGATCTTCAGAATCTTCCTAAGACAATTCAAATGGAAGCGATTCAGTTTCCTGGCATGGCACTGGTAGACTGTTCAGGTTTTACAGGCATACAACAATGAGGTCAGCACAATGGTTCTGTAGACCTTCAGTTTGGTAGTCAGTCTAAAACCTCTTCTCTCCCTCACTTTCTTTTGGGACCTCTCAAACACTGAGCTAGCTCTGGCAATGCATTAGTCAACCTCATTATTGATGTGTACATCCCTGGAAAGTACACTACCATGGTAAGTGAACTTATCCACAGCATTCAAAACTTCTTCATTTGCTGTAACTGATGGTGGTGGTGGCTGATGCAGCACCTTTGTTTTTTTGGTGTTAATTGTTAGGCCAAAATTAGCACAAGCAGCAGAGAATCAATCCATACTTTGTTGCATCTCAGCTTCAGAGGCTGCATTGAGCGCACAATCATCTGCAAACAGAAACTCATGCACCAAAACTCCCTCCACTTTGGTCTTGGTTTGTTTCAACTTGAAGAATTTATCATCAGCGGAGTGGCTGACTTTGATGCAATGTTCATCGTCATTGAAGGCATTTGACAACATGACTGAAAACATCATGCTAAAAAGCACAGGAGTAAGCATGCAGCCTTGTTTCTCTCCTTTGGTGACTGGGAAAGCATGAGAGCATTGTCTATTTCCCAGAATCCGGGAAAGCATACCGTAAAGAAATTGATGTACAATGCTGATGAATCTCTCCAGGCAACCAAATTTTTATATAATTTTCCATAAGCCCTCATGACTGACAGTATCAAAGGCCTTAGTCAGATCTACTAACATTGCATACAGACCTCTGTTCCGCTCCTGGCATTTCTCCTGGAGTTATTGGGCAGCAAATACCAAATTGACCATTCCTCGGCTCTTTCTGAAGCTACACTGGCTCTCAGGTAGATGACCTTCTTTCAGATCAGCCTATTAGGGAAGACTCTGGCAAGAATCTTCCTAGCACTGACCAAGAGAGAGACCCTCCCTGTGATTGTCACAAGACAATCTATTTTCTTTACCTTTATAGAGATGGACAATAGAGACATTCTTGAACTCCTGGGGAATAACCTCCTCTTGCCATAAAACCTGGAAAATTTCAGTCAGCTTTTGTATGAGCAATGGACCCCCTAGCTTGTAAATCTAAGCTGGAGTAGAATCAGCACTAGGTGTTTTGCCACATGAAAGGAGCCTAATGGCATTCAAAACCTCTTCTTCAGTTAGAACTTCAGCTAGCGAGGGATTGACTTCAACCTAAGATAAATGATCAATGGCTTCAGCATGGATTGATGATGGTCTGTTGAGAACACTGTGGAAGTGTTCAGCACATCTCTAGGATCATGTCCTTATCATCAATCAATGTGGCTCCATCAGCACTGAGTAGTTGAGATGCACCACAGGTCTATGGCCCATAAATAGCCTTTACGGCATCATTAAAGTGCTTTGGATTGTTATTATCAGCATAAAACTGAATTTCATCCGTCTTTTTACTGAGCCGAGAATTCTGCATCTCTCTAAGCTTTGTTTGTACTTTACTTTTGATAGAATTAAATGCTGCCTTCTTAGAGATGGATGAACTATCCTGCTGGTAAACCCTCTGGAGTTCTCATTTTTCATTTAACAGCTTCTGAATTTCCCCATCATTTTCATATAGCCAGTTTAGTTATTTGACCCAGATAAAATTCAGTGCTATACACCAAATCCCTGAAAGCTACCCAGTCCTTTTCTGCTCCACTGTTGCCAACTGTGTGTTGGTTCAACTTTCTCTCCAAGTTAGCAACAAACTGTTCCCTTTTAGAGAAGAACTCTAATTTGTTAACATTAATTCTTCTCATAGTCATTTTGCCTTGGAGAAGCCACTTTTGTTGAATGTAAATATTTAGCTCAGAGAGGATAAGTCTATGATCAGTCCAGCACTCTGTGCCACACATTGCCTTTGTCACTCTCACGTCATGTCTGTCTCTTCTCCTTATAACCACAGTCTATTAAATGCCAATATTTGCTGCAAGGATGCATCCACGAAGTTTTATTGTGTTTAGGTAAATGGAAGACAGTTTTGGTAATGAGAAGGCCATGAGATGCACAAGTCTTCTGTAGTAAGTGACCATTCCTGTTGCTATTTCCAACTCCATTCCTCCCAAGGACTCCCTGCTATGGCTGGTAGTCCAAGCCTACTCTAGAATTAAAGTCATCCAGAATTATAAGCTTGTCCTCTTTTTGGCACATTGATGAGAAGGGTCTCCGGGTCTTCATAAAATTTTTCTTTGACCTCAGGAGAATTCATCATGGTGGAACCACACACACTGATGATGGTGGTGTGGCACTTTCTTACAAGTAGCAATCACATTGTCATGAGCCTCTCATTCACTCACTAATTATTGACTAAATTAGTTTTGATCTTGAAACCTACACCAACTTCAAGGTGCTCCCCTCCACACTCCAGAAAAAACATTTATCCAGCTCCAACTTCAGTAAGCCGACCTTCATTTGCCAGCCTTGTTTCACCCAGGGCTGCTATTTGGAGGTGACACTTGCTGAGTTCTCTTGCAACAAGAGTTGTTCATCTTTCAGGTCTATTGGATTTTATGTTGTCTATAAGTGTGTGTGTATTCCATGTGCCAAAGGTGAGTGGAATCATCTTTGAAGATGTTTTTGTACATTTTTTTTGTGTGTTTTGACCACAGGATGGGATCCCTGCTTGCTGTGGTAATCAGGCCAGGGTTGGATAAGCAGACAATTTTTAGGGTACCTTTTCTAGTCCCTTCCTCATACCAGGAGGTGAGCAGTACAATCTTTAAAAGGCACTCAGACACTCAGGGGGTTACCGAATCTCACTTGTGCTTCCAGTGAGAAGACAACCCTATGGCCTGGGCAGCCTGTGTGCAGGATTGTGACTACAGCTTCCAGTGTATCTCACCTGCTGCTTTGTCACTTGCCTGTTGCCACAAGACTTTGAGATACGTAAAAATGGTAAAATGGTATGGGTGATGCCTTTTGATTCATGCATAAATTGGATTTAAATGAGGCAGAGTTGCATGAAATCATTGGCCTCCCTGTCTCCTCCAGAGTCATCATAGTCCAGTGATAGGACAGAATCAAGATGACTGGTGATGGCTCAAGATGCAGTGATGACTTTGGTGTCTTTGATGTCTAACCAAGCTCTAAGTGCTCCACAGCACCTGCTTCAGCCGCCTTCATGGCAGCTGGAACAGATTGTTCTCATCCACCCATTCCACCAGGGAATGTCTTCACATGCTTGAGGTAGACACTCCCCTAACTCACCAACAGGTTTGAGACTCCTCGGTTACCTTTAACCTGGTTGAGCCCATCTGCCAAAACAGGTTACTGGGGTCTGGCCACTGTGCATGCTACAGTTTCTTGGAACCTCAAGTGAGAGTTAGGTGGAACAGGGGGACACCAAAAGTGGAAAGCAGCCCTGAAAAGGGCTTGGCAGCCTTAACATCAAAGGTACTAGTCTTCTCTAAACACACCCTACACCCCAACACAATATTTAACAGAAGAAGAAATCAGCCCCAACCTTATCTCTATCCCAGTCCTAAAATCAAGTCCATAATTGAGAGGTAGACCAGAAGAATGGTTTCAAACAAATGAACAAATAAAATCCTGCTATAAGAAGATAATATAGTGACAGGGATACCCAAGATACAAACCCAGAATAAGAGAATGATTCCAAACATCTACAAACAAAACTTCTAAGATAAATGCAATGTGTTTTATTTTTCTTTTGTTGTCAGTTGGGAGGAGGGAGGCTGAGAAGGGAGGGAGGGAGAGAGGCAGATTTTTGCTGATTAAAAATATACATAATTATAGAAAATAAAATGTTATTGGGGCTAATCACTAATCAGAGGACCTGATCACTCCTGGATTATTTGAAGAAAAAAAAACTATTGAACTTTTAGAGTTCAAGTCCAAACTATAAATCCCAGTTATATATAATTCTCTCTCCTTAACTCTTTTTCATCAAGGTCTTTAGAATAACACTAGGCATATTGTCAAGGAAACAAGCATGATTTCAAAATATTTCTCCAAAATTTATACTAGCAAGATGCCTAAGACTTCCATAGCTTCTCAACCCTTAGTCTTCTGTAGCCCCTGTCTTTTACTGCCATCCACTCATTATGGGATACACAAACATTGGTTTGAAGCTGAGTATCCTTGATCCCACTGCCCAGCAGGTGGTTGTGGGATGAGAGAGAGTTTCTAATTCCATGGCCAGAACTGCTGCCAAGAATGTAGCAAGGGGAGATAAACTCTTGATATGCTTAGTTAGAATTCTGAACACACATTCTCAGAAAAACATTGTTTTACATGATGATTAGATTCTATGCTATTATTAGAACTACATTTTGGGTACAAGTTTAATATGCTTTTGTAGTCTAGTCTGAATGAATAAATAAAACCATTTATTAAGCACTTATGTGCAAAGCACTATGCTAAGCTCTATGGATAAAAGGAGAAAAAGCAGAGAAAGTCTGTGCTATCAAGGAGCTCACATTTTAATGAGGAAGATATCACATATAGGAGGGTTTCAGCTTCAATTAAGAAGGAAAGGTCCTGTGA
Organism: Vombatus ursinus; assembly: GCF_900497805.2. Classification (NCBI taxonomy): domain Eukaryota; kingdom Metazoa; phylum Chordata; class Mammalia; order Diprotodontia; family Vombatidae; genus Vombatus; species Vombatus ursinus. Next base: position 1,278,170 of record NW_020951860.1, read on the forward strand.
TCCTTAAGGTACAGCAGCAAAGCAGGTGGTAATATATCTTCTTTAATGTTGATTTCACTGATGAAAATATGCTTATGGTTTTGAACCATCTGACAATCTCAAGGACTTTGCTACTATGAACTTTCTCTTCTGGGTCTTCAATAGCTGTGGTTGTTGAGTAAGCAAGTGCTTTAGTACCTGCAGAAGCAATTGCCAAGTCATTTCTCCACAGCAGTTGCTTCCTAGGATGATGTCTACATGGGTTGATCTAGAAACAAGACTGGTGGCCCTGGAAGATATTGCCATTTCCAGAGCTCTTTGATTTACCTGATCTTGGTGGTTGATCAATGGTTGTTGGTCGGAAGGAAGATGGGTCCCTTCTCCAAAGGAATTTCTTTTCTTCTATGGGAGACCGGGGCAGAATCAGGGCTAGTTGTCTAGGGAGCACTACTATTAACTAGACTTCGGGGTTTAGGATCTTAAATTATTTCCATCAGAGTTTTAGGGGAAATGAAAGTCAAGGTGATAACAATAGTTTGACTTGCCTAACACATGCTACCTCTTCCCTTTCCCACAGAGTACCTTGCTGCTTCAGCTAAGCTGGTTTGCCTGAGAATCTAACCACTGTGTACAGGCATACCTCAGAGATACTGAAGTTTTATTTAAAGATCACCACAATAAAGCAAGTCACATGAATTTTTTGGTTTCCCAGTGCATATAAAAATTATGTTTACACTATACTGTAATTTATTATGTAATAGTATTATATTTTAAAATGTACATACTTTAATTAAAAATACTTTATTGCTAAAAATTGCTAACCATCACCTGAGCCTTCAGTGAGTCATAATCTTTGCTTGTGGACAGTCTTGCCTCGATGTTAATGGCAGCTGACTGATCAGGGTGGTGGTTGCTGAAGACTGGGGTGGCTGTGACAATTCTTTAAAATAAGACAATGATAAATTCTGCTGCATTGATTTTCATGAAATCCTTCCTGTCATGAAAAATTTCTCTGATCATGAGATGCTATTTGATATCATTTTACCCAGAGTAGAACTTCTTTCAAAATTGGAGTCAATCCTCTCAAACTCTGCTACTGCTTTATCAAACAAATTTATGTAATATTCTTTAATATTGTTGTGTCTCAGGCAATAGGATAACGGGGAGAGATGGGGAAACCGGTTGGTGGAGCAGTCAGAACACACACAACATTTATCAATTAAGTTAACCATCTTAAATGTGTGTGGTTCATGATGCCCCAAAACAATTACAATAATAACATTAAAGATCACTGGTCACAGATCACCATAGCAGGTATAATAATAATGAAAAAGTTTGAAATATTGCAAGAATTACCTAAATGTGACACAGAGACATGATGTAAGCCCATGCTGTTAGGGAAAAAATGGTGCTGATAAAGTTGCTTGACACAGTGTTGCCACAAACCTTCAATCTGTAAAAAACAAAACAAAACAACCCCCTACAATATCTGCAAAAAGCAAAAATGTGGAGTAATGAAATGAGATAGGCCTGTATTGCATTGTTTCTATGAAAAAATACATTTTGATTTATCAAACACTCGGCTAAGGTGCACATTTGGTTCTGCATATCATGTACCTAATCTGTTTCTTGCACAGTAACAAATTGTTTTTTATAATTAAAGCTTTGTAGTGTAGTTTGAGATATGTACTGCCAGGCCTCTTCCTTCCCATTTTTTTCATTAATTCCCTAGATATTCATCACTTTTATTCCTCATTATTATTTCTAGCTATATAAAGTGATTCTTTCATAATTTAATTGGTGTGGCATGAAATAAGTAATTTTTAGGTTGTATTGTTATTTTTATTATATTGGATTAACCTACTCATAAGCAATTAATATTTCTCCAATTATTTAGATGTCTTTATTTGTATAAAGAGTATTTTATAATTTTGTTTCAAGCAATTCCTATGTGTAACTTGGCAGGCAGACTACCAAGTGTTTTATACTATCTGTAGTTATTTTAAATGTAATTGATTTTTACCTCTTTCTTCTGGATTTTGTTGGTAATATACAGAAAGACTGATGATTTCTGTGGGTTTACTTTGTATCCTGAAAATTTTCTGAAGTTAATTGTTTCAATTAGTTTTCAATTTAACTCTCTAAAGTTCTCTAAGCAACCCAACACATCACCTATAAAAAGTGATAATTTTGTTTATGACACGGTTATTTTATTTTTTTTAAATAGTATTTTATTTTCCTCACACTTCCATGTCAAGAAAAATTTTAGCATTCAGTTTTACAAGATTTTGGGTTCTAAATTTTTCTCCCTTCCTCCCCCCACCTCTTCTAAAAATGGTAGGTAGTTTGATATAGTTTATCCATGTGCTTCCATGTAAAGATGTTTCCATATCAGTTCCAGTTGTGAAAGAAGAAACACATCAAAAGAAAAAAAACCCCACGAGAATAAAGTAAGTGAAAAAAATACGCTTCAATCTGCATTCAGAATCCATCAGTTCTTTATCTGGATATGGATAGCATTTTCCTTCATGAGTCCTTTGTATTTGTCTCAGATCATTGTGTTGCTGGGAAGAACTGAGTCATTTATAATTGATCATCACACAATGTTGCTGATACTGTGTACAATGTTCTCCTGATTCCTCTCATTTAACTTTGCACCAGTTCATACAAGTCTTTCCAGGTTTCTCTGAAATTTGCCTGCTCATCATTTCCCATTGCACAATAGCATTCCACTACATTCATGTACCACAGCCTGTTCAGCCGTTCCCCAGTCGATGGGGATCCCCTCAATTGGCAATATTTTGCCACCAAAAAAAAAAAGGCTGCTATAAATATCTTTGCACATGTAGGTCATTTCCCCTTTTTTATGATCTCTTTGGGATACAGACCTAGTAGTGGTATTGCTGGATCAAAGGGTTTGGTTTGCTCTTTGGGCATAGTTCCAAATTCCTCTCCAGAATGGTTGGATGGATTCACAACTCCACCAATAGTGTATTAGGGTTCCAATTTTCTCATATCCTCTCCAACATTTATCATTTTTGTCATATAAGCCAATCTGATAGGTGTGAAGTGGTACCTTAGAGTTGTTTTAATTTGCCATTTCTCTAATCAAAAGTGATTAAGAGCACTTCTTCATATGCCTATAGATAGCTTTGATTTCTTCATCTGAAAACTGCCTGTTCATATTCTTTGTCCATTTATCAATTGGGAAATGGCTTGTGTTCTTGTAAATTTGTCTCAGTTCTCTATATATTTAAGAAATGAAGCCTTTATCAGAGACACTTGCTGTAAAGATTGTTTTCCAGCTTTCTGTTTTCCTTCTAATCTTGGTTGCATTGGTTTTGTTCGTGCAAAAGCTTTTTAATTTAATATAATCAAAATGGTCTATTTTACATTTTGTAATGCTCCCTATCTCTTGTTTGGTCATTAATTCTTCCCCTCCTCATAGATCTGACAAGTAGACTATTCCTTGCCCTTCCAATTTGTTTATGGTCCTTTGTAGACCTTTATGTCTAAATCATGCCAAAGGTCTGTCATATCTAACTTTTCTAATATTCTACTTACCTCAAGTTTCTTTCTCGTTTATTTTTTGGTTGGATTTATCAAGTTCTGAGAGGGGATAGCTGAGGTCCCCCACCAATATAGTTCTGATGTCTATTGCATCCTGTAACTCACTTAACTTTTCCTTTAAGAATTTGTATGCTATACCATTTGGTGCATATATGTTTAGTATTGATATTGCTTCATTGCCTATGGTACCTTTTATCAGGATGTAGTTTCCAACCTTATCTCTTTTACTTAAGTCTATTTTTGCTTTTACTTTGTCTGAAATCAGGATTGCTACCCCTGCTGGTTTTTTTGTTTGTTTGTTTTGTTTTGTTTTATGTTTTTTTGTTGTTGTTGTTTTTTGTTTTTGCTTCAGCCCCTTACCTTTACTCTGTGGGTGTATCTCTTGGCTTCAAATGTGTTTCTTGTAAACAACACATTGTAGGATTCTGGTTTTTATCTACTCTGCTATCCACTTCTGTTTTATGGGATGATAGGGTTATTTTTGTACTCAATTTCATGTTCTGTTAATCTGGGCAACTGATATTTTTGTAAACATTCATTCATTTCATTCAGATTGCTATTTTTGTAGGCATACAATTGGGCTAAGTAACTCCTAATAATTTCTTTTTAGAGGGTAAGGGGATGGGAATGAGATTTACATAGTTCCTACTATATGTCAGGCACTGTGCTAAGCCCTTTTACACATATTATCTCAATTGATCTTCCCAACAACCCTGAGAGGTGGGTGCTATTACTACCCCCATTTTATAGTTGAAGAAACTGAGGCAAACAGACTTTACAAGGGTCACAGAACTACTAAGTTTCTAAGGTCACATTTGAACTCAGGTCTTCCTGACTCCTGTCCCAGTGTTCTATCCACTGAGCCATCAGCTGCCAATATTTCTCCTTTTTCATTTCTGACACTGGTAATTTGGTTTTCTTCTTTCTTAAAAAATCAAATTAGCTTGTTTTGATTTTAAAAAGCCATCTCCTACTTTTATTTATTAATTTAGGTCTTTTTGCCTTTAATTTTGTTCATCTCTCTTTCGATGTTCTGGATTTCTATTTGATGTTTAATTGGGATTTTTAATTTGTTGGTTTTCTATTTTTTTAGTTGCATGCCTAATTCTTTGATCTGCTTTTTTTTTAATGAAAGCATTTTGAGATATAAATTTTGTGCTGCTTTATCTGCATCTCAAAAAATTTTTTGTCTCAATGTCATTATCTTTAATAAAATTGTTTCTATGATTTGTTCTTTGACCCAACCATTTTAGATTGTTTTGTTTCCAATTAATTTTTAATCTTTGCTTCAAAAATGCTTTATTGAATATAGTTTTATTGCATTATGATTGGTAAAAGATGCATTTAATATTTCTGTTTGTGAGGTTTTTATGCTTTAATAATGGTCAATTTACAGGTATACTTTTTTTCATTTCCTTTAATACTCTATAGGGGAGCTATAATTTCCAACTTTTCTAAAATTCTATTTAGTACCTTCATATTTTTGGTTTACTTTTTTTTTGGCTAGGCAATGAGGTTAAGTGACTTACCCAGGGTCACACAGCTACTAAGTGTCAAGTGTCTGAGGCTGGATTTGAACTCAGGTCCTCCAGGGCTGGTGCTCTATCTACTGTGCCACCTTCCTGCCTCTTGATTTACTTTTTGTTTAGATTTATGTAGGTCTGAGAGGAATAAATTGATGCCCTCACTTTTAGTTTTACTGTTTCTCCCTATAATTCATTTAACTTTAAGAGTTTAGATACTTTGCCATTTGGTACATATATGTTTAGTGTTGATATTATTATCTATGGTAAATTTAATAAAATGAAATTTCCCTATTTATCTCTTTTAATCAGATCAATTTGTGCTGTTACTTTGAGATTGTGATTGCTACCGCTTTTTAAATTAATTTGAAGCATAATGGAATCTAATCCAGTTTATTTTAGTTTTAGGTGTATCTTTGTTTTAAGTGTGTTTCTTGTGAACAACATATTGTTGGATTTTAATTCCTAATTCATTCCTCTCTTATTTTATGGGTGAATTTATCCCATTCACAGTTATGATTCCTATACACACACACACACACACACACACACACACAATATTTGAGCATTATTAACTTAAACTGTTCTACTGATTATCCTCTTGTTGTTCAGTCATGTCTGATTCTTCATGATCCTACTTGGGGTTTTCTTGGCAAATATACTAGAGTGGTTTGCTATTTCCTTCTCCAGATCATTTTACAGATGAAGAAAATGAGGTAAATAGGGTTAAGTGACTTGATCAGGGTCACACAGATAGTGTCTGAGGCCAGATTTGAATTTAGGAAGATTAGTCTTTCTGATCCCAAGCCCAGTGCTCTATCCATTGCACTACCTAATTACCCTCAATCATCCTCTCAACCAGTACAAAATTGTTTTGATGATTGTGGCTTTTGCCTTAGACTTTTCCTGCCCCATCTTTGAAAAATTTCTTTTGCTTCTGACTAATTCTTCCCTTAACCTATCCTCATATCCCCCACCTTTCTCTTTAATACCTTTCCTTCCTGTTTCCTTGTTCAGTGAAAGATATTTTTGTCTCCATCTGTGTGCGTATGTGCATTCTTCCCTTTGACCAGTCCAGATGAAGGTTAGGTTGAAGTGTTGCTAATTCTGTGCCCCCCCCCCCCAATTCCCTCCTCCTTGTTGTATAGACTTCTACTTGTGCATTCCATTTATGCAGAATTTCCCCCCATTTTTCCTCTTCCTTACCCCATATCCTAAGGTATTCCTCTTCCATACTCTTTATGTTCTTTTTAAAAAGCCATCAAAGCATAACAATCACTCCTAGATCCTGTCTAATAAGAATCCCTATCTATCTATCTCATCTTCTGCTGTCCCCTTTACCTTTTGTCTTCAATCTTTCCCAACATCAGGGTCTTTTCCAATGAGTCCCATCTTCTCATTATGGGCCAAAGTATTGAAGCTTCAGCTTCAATATTTGTCCTTCCAATGAATAGCCTGAAATAATTTCTTTAAATATTGACTGATTTTTATCTCCTTGCTGTCCAAATGACTCTCAAAAAAAATCTCTAGCACCATGATTTGAAAGCATCGATTCTGTGGCACTCAGCTTTCTTTACAGTTCAACACTCATAGCCATTCATTGCTACTGGAAAAACCATAACTTCGACTATAGGGACCATTGTCAGCAAGGTGATGTCTCTGTTTTTTAGTATGCTGTCCAGATTTGTCACAGCTTTCCTTCCAAGGAGTCTCTTTTAATTTAATGGCTGCAGTCATCATCTGCAGGGACTCTGAGCCCAAGGATATAAAATCTGACATTGCTTCCATTTCTTCTCCCTCTATTTGCGAGGAAGTGATGGGACCAGTTGCCAAGATCTTAGGTTTTTTTTTTTTATGTTAAGCTTCAAGCCAGCTTTTATACTCTCTTCTTTCATCCTCTTCGAGAGGCTTCTTAATTCCTCTTCCCTTTTTGCAAGTCTGAGATTGCAGCTAGTTTTCCCGGCAACCTTGACTCCAGTTTTCGATGTATCCAGCCTGGCATTTCACATGATGTACTCTGCATATAAGTTAAATAAATAAGGTGACAATATTTAACCTTGTCACACTCCTTTTCCAATATTAAACCAATCAGTTGTTCCATGTTCAGTTCTAACTGCTGCTTTTTGACCCACATACAGGTTCCTCAGGAGACAAGTAAGATGATCTGGTACTCCATCTCTTTGAGACCTCGCCACATTTTGTTGTGATCCACACAGGCAAAGGTTTTAGTGTAGTCAATCAAGCAGAAGTAGATGTTTTTCTGGAACTTCCTTGATTTCTCCATAATACAGCCAATGCTAGCAATTTGGTCTCTAGTTCCTTTGCCTCTTCAAAGACCTGCGTGCTCCTCTGGTAATTCTTGGTTCACATATTGCTGAAGCCTAGCTTGCTGAATCTTAAGGATAACCTTGCTGGCACATGAAATGAGTACAACTTTTTTTGGTAATTCGACCATTCCTTGGCATTGCCTTTCTTTAAGATTGGAATGTAAACTGATCTTTTTTCCAATCTAGTGGCTACTGTTGAGTTTTCCAAATTTCTTGGCATATTGAGTGTAATACTTTAACAGCATCATCTTTTAGGATTTTAAATAACTCAGCTGGAATTCTATTCTACTAGATTTATTGCTAGCAATGCTTCCTAAGACCCGCTTGACTTCATTCTTCAGGATGTCTCGCTCTAGATCAATAACCATACCATCATGGTTATCAGGGAGAAATAGGCATATTTATAGGCAGTAGGGAATGAGCCGGTAGAGAGAAAAAGATTAAAAATAAGTGATAGAATGGGGATGATAGAGGAGTCAACCTATTGGAGGAGACAGAATGGTATTGCTTGAATAGGTAGAAAGGAGTTAGCCTTGGTAAGGAGTAAGGCCACTTCATCGTGTGAGACAGAGGTGAAGAAGTGGCAGAAGGTACCTGAGTGGTAAGACGTAAGGAAGAAGGAGAAAGAGGGAGTTCAAGGTAAATGGCCTACATTTTTAAAAGTAAAATATGAGAAAAGGTTCTCAGCTGAAAAGTTAGAGGGAGGAGGAGCCAGGAGAGGTTTAAAGAGGGATGAAGAGGTTTGGAAGAGCCTCTGTGGAGAGCAGGATAGTGAGTTTATAAGGGAGAGGTAGTAGGATTGCCTTAGCAGCAATAAAGGCTCAGCTGAGGTTGTATAACATAAATCTATAGTGGACCCAGTCAGAATGTTTGTGTGATTTTCTCTACCTTCATTCAGCAGCATGTGTGTAGGAGTGAAGGTGATGAATGGTGAGAATGATCCAAGGCTGAGGTTTGTCTGGGCATAACCACTGATATAAGGGAGCTAGAGATCCAAGAAAGAAGGGCAGGGAAGTGTTGAATTGATTTACTAAGGAGTCAAGATGGTGAAGACAGTGTGGCTAGTGAAAGGGATATGGCCTTTGAGAGAATTGAGGGATCAAGGGATCAGAGGTCACGATGTGGATAATGTATGCTGAAGTTTCCTAGTATGAGAACAGTAGTTGGGAAGGAGAGAAATATTGTGAGCCATTTACCAAACTCATTGAGGAAGGAAAGGAAGTCACTTAGGGCTCCTTATAAAACAGCACCTGTGATTTTGAGGGTGATATGTATGAATAGCATGAACCTCAAAGGAAGGGAGGTTACTGAGTGACAGAGGTAGGAGACAACCTAGAAGTGGGAATGAGGAGTAAAGAGTATTCTAACACCCTCATTTTGACCAGTGAGTCAAGCAGAAAAAGTGAAGGTGCAGCCAATATGCAGCCAATACTGGAAAGCGTAGACAGAAAGGGTATGTCATTAGAGAGAATCTAGGTTCCTGTAAGATCTAGCAGATGGAAGGAGTGGGAGAGAAAAAAGATTTAAAATGAAGGTAAGTTTGTTGCCTTCCAGAAGGCACAGTAGAAGGGCTAGGTGGAGTTAGGTTGAAACTTTGGGGGTTAAAATGATAAATGTTAGAGAGGATGTGGGAAAACTGGGACACTAACGTACTGTTGGTGGAGTTGTGAACTAATCCAACCATTCTGACAAACAATGTGTTACTATGTCCAATTTGTAACAATATATGTAATTAAAACTGTGCCTACCCTTTGATCCAGCAACACCACTACTAGGTCTGCATTCCAAAGAGATTTTTTTAAAAAGGGAAAAGGTCCTCAACACACAATATTTATAGTAACTCTTTTTGTGGTGACAAAGAATTAGAAATTGAGGGGATGTCCATCAATTGCGGAACGGCTGAACAAGTTTTGGTATATAGTTGTGATGGAATACTATTGTGGTGTAAGAAATGACAAACAGGATGCCTGCAGAAAAACCTGGAAAGATTTAAATGGACTGATGCAAAATGAAGTGAGAAGAACCAGAATACCGAATATATAACAACAATATTCTATGATGATCAACTGTGAATGACTTAGTTATTCTCAGCAATACAATGATTCAAGACAATCCTAAAGGACTTATGATGAAAAATGCTATCGAATTCCAGAGAAAGAAATGATGGAGTCTGAATACAAATCAAAACATATTTTTTAAACTTAATTTTTCTTGGGTTTTTTTGTCTGCATTTTCTTTCACAACATGACTAATGCGGAGATATGTTTTTGCATGACTGCATATGTATAACCTATATAAAATTGCTTGCCTTTTTGATGAGGGGAAAGGAGAGGGTGGGAGAGAAAGAATTTGGAACTCAAAATTTTTAAAAATGAATGTTAAAAAAATTACATAAAACTGAAAAAAATTAGATAGTGGGGCACTAATCACTGAAGATTTTCAATGATGTAAGGGAGATATTAATTATAATTGGCTATTCATACTGGGGAGACCACACCAGAATGGGAACTTCAGTCACCAGTATTACATTGTCCCAACCTCTATGGAATACTCCTAAAACCATGGGGGGAAATACAATCTTGCTCTTGCTGACTGGAATTGGGATAAGCACCTCCAGTTTCTACAAAGCCTACACTTCACTCTCTTGAGGGGGATGTCCTATTCTAGAGCCAGAGGTATACATATTTTTTCCTAGATGAAAGGGGAGATGGAATAAATCACTGGTGACAATAATTCCCCCACTGAGAAGACAGGCAATGACAGAAGAATGAACCCAGGTGAACTGTACGAGTAGATAAAGGACAAATGTTAGAGCAGTGGCCCCTGTGGCCTCAGTCAAGTGGTGTTTTAACTAGCCATTGTGCTCAATATGTTTTTGTTTCTTATGTTTGGTATGTTCTCTTTCCTCATCTCCACCTTACAGAATCTGTCTCTTCCCTGAAGACATAACTCAAGCCCCACTCTCTAAAGGAAGCCTTTCCTGATCCCTTCAACTGCTATGCTCTATCAAACTACCTTGCATTTAATCACTTTTTAATAGTTGTATTATTTATGCTTATTTATTTGACTAGGCAATGGGGCTAAGTGACTTGCCCAGGGTCACACAGCTAGTAAGTGTTATGTGTCTGAGGCCGGATCTGAACTCAAGTCCTCCTGAATGCAGGGCTAGTGCTCTATCCACTGCGCCACCTAGCAGCCCCCTAGGATTTATACTTATATGTATATTTGTTGTCTCCCCCAACAGAAGTTTCTTACAGCAAGGATCGTACCATTCATTGTATTTATAACCCCAGCACCTAACACAGTGCCTAGAACACAGTAACAGCTTAATAAGTATTTGTTAACTATGTTCCCTTCTTTCCATATTCACAACCATCATTTAATTTGAGACCCTCATCTCCTCTCACCTGGGCTACTGCAATAACTTCTCTCCTCTCTCTAATCCAATCTCCATATGGCCAAAAAAAAAAAATCTTTCTAAAGCACAGGTGTGACCATATAATTTGTCTTAAGAATTTCTAGTCATTTTCTACTGTCCCTAGCATTTAAAAAAATGATGGAGCTTGGTATTTAAAGCCCTGTATATTTGATTTCTATCTTTACCAACTTATTTCACATTACTTCCTTTCATGCATTCTGCATTTCATCAACAATGTTCTACTAGTTATTCTCCCAACTTGGCATTTTCTCTTTCATCTTCCAGTTCTGGGCCTTTGCATATACTGTCTTGTATACATGGAGTACTCTCTGACTTCACCTCCCCTCTCTCAGAATCTCTAGCTTTCTTCAGGGTTCATCTTATAGACCACCTATGGGAAACATTTCCTGATCCTTTTAGTGGTTAATACTTTTAAAATGATTTTGTAGTTACTGATTTGCTTGTTTGTATACCCCACTAAAACATAAATTCTTTGAAAGCAAGGGCTGTTTTTTTTCTTTTGTATTTCCAGAACTTATGTTGCACATAGTAGGCACTCAAATAAAACTTGCTGAATTGGTTTAAGTAAGGAAGGTTCTTGCAAAGATAGCAGGGGCTAGAACTCTCCCTGGTGTAGGATCCCACATTAAGAGCAACCAGCTTCTTTTCTCTTCTGACCCTTTCAGTGATCTTTCAAGAAATGGCTTTAGGGTAATTTCAATAATCTGGCCCAGAAGTTTGGTGGGCAGATAAAGGCCAATAGACTATAGAGAAACAATCAGGTAATGCTGGTGGGAGTAGAATATACAGTGTTTGGGACACTGGGGAAAGAAAGAGGTTAAGTAGTAGCAATTATTCATAAGCCTATATGAAGTGTTAGAGGCAGAGAGCCATTTGGATATCCAGTAAATCTACTCTATGAGGCTTTCTGCAGTAGAGACAACGTGCTAAAGAAGACTTAACTATAACAGAGGTGGGATTTTTGAGCAGTAAAACAACAACTACAACAACAACAAAAATCCCTAATATCCTTGTCCCATATAGGCCAGGTAAGTTAGTCAGGCAAGGAGCAGAGATGAACAGCATAAAGCAGCTAGAGAATGACCATTAGCAGAGTAGCAGAAAGTAAACCGCAGGGGGAGGGAGGCACCATCTATTAGAAGGGAATGGAAGAAAGGCAGCTTGGTACATTGGAAAGAGTATTGGCTTTGGAGTCAGAAAATTTAGGTTCAAATCTTGCCTCTTTCATTACCTGTGTAACCTTAGGTATGTCACTTAACCTCTCTGGGTTTGTGTCCTCATGTGAAAATGAGGAGGTTGGACTCACTGATCTCTAAGGTCCCTTCAAGCTCTAAATCTATGATCCTATGGCCTATGGAAAGCATCAAAGCAGAGCTAAGTGGCAAGACATTGAGCTGCTGCAGAGGGCAGAGTTGGCAGCTGACAGCAGAAGAGAGCTACAGGAGAAAATCAAGAATGACAGCAGGTGGGATTGCTATTGGAGGGGAGAAAGTGAAGAGCAGAGGAGAGCTGCAGGAGGAAAGCATAGAGAAATAATGGAGTAAAACTCTGATTCAGGGAACAAATACGAACAGAAGCCCTATTGATTATAGTACTATGAGTCTTGAGACAATACAGCTTTTTGGGGGAGACTTGTTCACTGGGTAGTGTTTCTTCTTCTTCTTTTTTAATTATATAAGTTATTCTGAAGTTAAATACCCCCCCCCAAAAAAGCATTTCTATACACATGGCAGAACATATGAAAAAGGATTCTCTATGAAGTAGTGAATCTCTGTTTTACACTGCTGGCTTTTTTTTTTTTTAAGTATATAACAAATTCTACATATCACTTTCAAAACTGTCTCATTTCTCTGTGCTTCTGTTCTCTTCTATGTATTTTAAAAATGTTTTAATGGCTCACTTATTTTTTGGCATCACTACTGGCAACCCTTCCCTCCTCATCTCTTACTTAACAGTAAATTTGTGACTGCTTTAAAATAGATTTTGCTCTTTGGTTTATATAAATACTGAAAGAATAAGGAAAATGACTCAAGACAGTTCAGGTCAGATTGAAAATCGAGGGGGGGAAAACCTCTTGTAATATATAAGCATAGACAAGCAAAATGGCCACAGTGGCCATGTCCAAAAACACGTCTCTTTCTGAATCTTGTGTCTATCATCTGTCAGAAAGCATGCTTAATCAATAGTCCTCTGGAATCATGGTTAAGCTTTGAAGTAACAAGAGTTCTTTATACTTTTAAAGTTATTACAATGTTGCCTTCTTTGTACAAATCATTCTGGTTCTCTTCCAATTCACTCTACATCATTCTGGATTTTCTGAAATCGGCTGTCATTTTTTTTTTACAGAGCAATAATATTCCATTATATCCATGTACCACAATTTGTTCAATCATTCCTCAATTAAGAGGAACTCTAAGGTGTCTCCTTAGATTCTAGCTCTTTTTTCTCTCCTCAAGATCAAGAAGTTTCTTTTGTTTACAGCTATTCTGTCCTTGGCATTATCTTTCTTCTTACTCCTTCCCTCCTTCCCAAATTTTGCTTGCTTTCCTGCTAAGACTAATGTATTTCTACAAAAAATTGTCTCTGTGTTCAACCTTCCTTTGTTTCAGATACAAGTGAAGTTCATTTGATGTGAACATTCACCTGCCCATTCTTCCATGTGTATATACTCTTATTACTTACCCAGTTACAACAGCAAGTTTTATCCCCTTCTTCCTTTCTGTGAATATATTTCTTTTACATTCCCTTTTCTTTCTCCTTTAAAACAGAACTATTTCACCCTCAGCACTTTCATATTTGTTATTTAATTCCCTTGATTCCCTTTGAGGACATTAAGGTTCTGAAGGGACATTTGTTTCTTTCCCTCCATTAGAATGTTAGCACTCCATCATCATAACGCAACTTCTAATTACTCAAATTTACCTTTCTAGGTTTTTCTGGACTGTTGTGTTTGTATTTCAAAGCTTCTATTCTTCTCTGGTTTTTTAATCAGGAATGCCTGAAAAGCCTCAATTCCAACAAAAATCCATTTCCTCCCCTTTAGGATGACACTTAGCCTTGCAGGATATATTATTTTTGGTTGTAAACCAATATCTTGTCTTTCTGAATTTTATATGCCAAGATTTCCTCTTATTTTTAGTAGGTACTTCTAGGTCTTATGTGATCCTTGGTATTTGAACTCCTTTCTGGATGCTTACAGTATTTTTTGCTGTGGGAGCTCCGGATTTTGGTTATAACATTACTAGGACATGTACTTTTGGGGCTCTTTTTGGAAAGTGATAGGTGGATTCTTTCTATTCTTTCCCTTGCCCTCTGGTTCTAACAGATTTGGGCCATTTATGACTTGAAATATATTGTCCAAGCTTTTTTTAATATAATGGTTTTCAAGGAGTTCAATGATTCTTAAATTCTCTCTCCTTGTTTCCTGGTCAGTTGCTTTTAATATCTTACATTTTCTATTTTTTTTCAATCTTTTGATTTTGTTCAAATATTTCTTGCTATCTCATGGAATAATTGATTTCTGTTTGGTTTATTCCAGTTTTCAGGGAGTACATTTCATATTCTCCTCCTAATTCTTTCCTCCAGAACTTTTAATTAAAAAAAAAAAGATCTTAATTTATTCTAGGTAATTCATGTAATCCTTGTGGAAAATCCATTTTTTCCTTTGAGTAACAACTGTTTGCAATTGTTACTTTCTTCTTTTTGGAGATCTCTAGAGTCACAGTAATTTTTGATACTGGTTGGTAGTTTTCAAAAATTTTACTTATCTCTTACTTAATACTCTTATGGAATAGGGTCAGACTCTGCCCTCTGCTGATGCTTTTGTCTGAGGTAGTCAGTTCTGTATGGCTTACCCTGGGGCCCCTGAGTTGTGGTTGGTTTTTTAACTAACTTCCACCTCCTAGCTTAGACCTCTTTAGATCTGTTGAAGTTCAGAGCACTGGAAATTCAGGACCCTCTCTGTCATCTCAGAACAGATTGTTAGGGATAAGGGTATGCTGGTAATTGTTTAAGAACTGACTCTCCAGGGAAAAAAGTACACAGGACACACATTATTAACATTTTCTCTCTCATTTAAGTCCAGACTATTAATAACATAAATCAAGTAAGCTGATTTCTGAGGTGAAAATACTCACACTGAAAATTTAATAATCAACTCTTGAAGGTGGATTCTAGTTGGCCCCAGCAAATCCCTGGTTAGAGCCCAGAGCCCTCAGGCCTAGACTGTCCTGGTCTGAATGCCAGCAGTGGTCAGGAGCCACAGCTCCCCTGTACTTTCAAGATCCCCACCCTGTGGCTTTCTCGGAGGAGCTCTTCTTACTCCAGGAAAGCCTTTTAAGCTACACATGTAGCTGACCATACTTGGTCGTCTCTTGTCACTCTGGGAAGGGATGCTGGGATGATGCTGGCTTTACTGGTGGGAGTACCCCTAGTCCTATGGCTCTTAGGCTCCTGGCTTATTTCTTGTGTAGTTTTGAAGTGGAAAAAGTCACTACGGTTTTTCATTGCATCATTACACAATTTGATGCAAACTTCAGAGTTTTGCTGGAGCAATTATATGAGAGCTGGCTGGTCTGTCTTTGATCTTGGCAGGAAGTTGGTAGTGTTACCTTCTACTGGCTCAGGTTTGAGTCCTATCTATTTCCATTAACTTGTAAATAAAACTGGTCATGTTTTGAGCCTTGTGAACCTGTATGATTATTAAGGGAACAGAAGCTATCCTTGGGGAATCCTAGAGACTTCCAGATCATTTGGATGAGGGCTACAAATTGCAAAGGGGGACCCTTAGTGTCAGGAGGGAGCCTCTGCCAAAATTTTTACCCCTTTAATTTACATACACATTTTACATCACACCTACATACACAACCTCTGCTTCAGACATCATCACAAATTTGTAAAATAAAGGGGTGTGTTGTTGTTTGGCCCACGTCTGATTGTTTGTGACCCCATTTGGGGTTTTCCTGGCAAAGACACTGCAGTGGTTTGCCATTCCCTCCTCCAGTGGATCCATTTTGCCAGACAACCAGAGGTTAGGTGACTTGCCCAGGGTCACATAGCCAGGAAGTATCTGAGACAGGATTTGAATTCAGGTCTATCCTGACTCCAGGCCCAGTGCTCTCATCCACTGAGTCATTGGCTATCTCCTAACAATAAAAACAACACATTTCATATCATACCTTCCTTCCACCCGCCTCAGATTTTATCACAAACTTAGTGTTTAAGTCAATGGTTGTTCTCATACAGTTAGTAATGACTCATTAAAAATGCTAAAGCTAAAACTAAGACTAGGCTAGACAATGGTCATTGAAATAAAGCCAAACTCCATGGTAGAATCATCATAGAAACCATCAAAACACATCAACCTGGAGGCACTTTCTGTGACTATTCTAGACCCCCCTCTGACTTCTTGGGTTTTTTGGATATCTTTTTTATTTTCTCCCTTACAACTGTAAGTGAGGGATGGGGCAAGGGAGGTGTGTGTGTGTGTGTGTGTGTGTGTGTGTGTGTGTGTGTGTGTGGAGGGGTGGTGGCAGGGTAGTGACTGGGTGTAATAAACTCAATCTTACTTGATTATTAAAGGTTGGATGGAGGTACAGAATGATCACTGATATAGTACTGAAGAATCCACCTAGTTCAATCTTAAACCTGAGGCCCAGAGTGGTAAAGTGACTTGCCTCAGGTTCAGGTCTTAGGTGACAAGGGTAGAATTTGAACACAGGTCTGAAGACACCAAATCCAAGGTTCTTTCCTGCACCACACTACTTCCGGACACAAACTTCTTAGGGACATATAATCCTCATCTTGGTGGTTGACCCTCTGTGTCATACTGTCAGACCGTATTACTCAGACTTTGGGGATCACAGGAGTACATAGGGAAGGAGTGTGAGTGTGTGTGTTAGGGAATAAGTCTAGAATACCAACAAATACCTTCTCTCCTTGGAAGGAAGGTGGACGAAGGCCTTAGGATTCGAGTTGTGTGTCCACGGGTGGATGAGGGAGGATGTGTGTGTGTAGGTGAATGAGGGCAGTAAACAGTGTGTGTGTGTTGTACCTGTGGTGGAAGAGGGCAGTAGCGTGTGTGTTGTGCCTGTGGGAAGATGTGGGCAGTCATATGTCTAGTGGGTGTGTGTGTGTGTGTGGGGGTGACCATGGGTGGATGAAGGAGGATGTATGTTGTATATCTGCGGGTGAACGAGGGCAGGAAAGAGTGTGAGTGTGACTGTGTCTGTGTGTGTGTGTGTGTTGTGGCCGTGGTGGATGAGGGCAGTAGTATGTGTGGTGGCCTGTGGGAAGATGTGGGCAGTCATATGTCTAGTGGGCGTGTGTGTGTGTGTGGGGGGATGACCGTGGGTGGATGAAGGAGGATGTATGCTGCATGTCTGCGGGTGAATGAGGGCAGGAAAGAGTGTGAGGGTGACTCTGTATATGTATATGTGTGTGTGCGGGTGTGTGTGTGTGGGGGGGTGACCATGGGTGGATGAAGGAGGATGTATGTTTTATGTCTGCGGGTGAACGAGGGCAGGAAAGAGTGTGAGTGTGACTGTGTGTGTGTGTGTGTGTGTGTGTGTGTGTGTGTGTGTGTGGGCGCGCGCGTGCGTGTTGTGCCCGTGGCGGATGAGGGCAGTAGTGTGAGTGGCGTGCCTGGGCCAGATGTGGGCAGTCATGTGTCTCGGGGTGTGTGCGCGCGCGCGGTTGGATGAGGGCAGTCGCGTGCGCGCGTGCTCGCTCCCT
Organism: Vombatus ursinus; assembly: GCF_900497805.2. NCBI lineage: Eukaryota > Metazoa > Chordata > Mammalia > Diprotodontia > Vombatidae > Vombatus > Vombatus ursinus. The sequence goes on from NW_020951860.1 coordinate 1,295,740, forward strand.
GGCCCGCGCGCCTCCTTTGCCGAGTTGCCCCGCCCCCTTCCTTCCCCTGGAAGGATCCCGGGAGCCGGCGGGAGGGGCAGGGAGCCGCTGGTGCGCGCGCGCGGGCAGCCAGAGCTCCAGCGAGACCTGGAAGGTCCGCGTTGGCCGAAGGGGAAGCAGTGGGGCGGGGGTAGAAGGAGGAGGAAGGCTGGGGGAGGAGGGGCTCCCTGCGTCTCACCGCCTGGCGGACTGGGCGGGTCGCGGTGACGTAGGCAGGCGCCTGGGCTGTGCACTGGTTGTGGCGGCGGCGACAGCGACAGCAGCCTTGGAGGTGGTGGCGGCGGGGGAGCAGCAGCAGCAGCAGCGGCCGCGGCCGCCGGAACAGCAGCAGCAGCGGCAGCAGCAAGCAGCAGCAGCAGCGGCCGCAGCTGCTGGGGCTGGAGGCACCGCGGGCGCCCGCTCGGCTCGGCCGGCGGTCGAGCGTCTCGCCCCTGCGGAGCTCGCTGCTTCTTGCGTCTCGGCCCGGGCGGAGCCTGCGGCGGGACGAAGCGCCCCCAGGGAGGGAGGTGGGGCTGGAAGGTGAGGCGCCGGGGACCACCTCCTCCGTTCCCCTCCCCCTCTCCTCCGCGGCCGCCGCCCCTCCCCCGCCGGGCGGCCCCACCCTATCGGCTCGCGAGACTGGGCGGAGACGGAGGCGGCAGGTTTGGGGGATACCCGGGGAGGATGCGGGGATCGGGGAGCGCGGGGCTGGACCTCGGCCGGGCGCAGGCTGGGGGAAGATGAGAGGCGGGGGGCGTGGGAGTGGGGGTGGGGAGATGGTGTGGGGGGGCAAGCACGAGGTTCGGTCGGGTTGATTCGGGGGATTCAGAGGGGACTGATGATGTGAATGAAACTGCTGAGGAAGCGGAGGATTCCTTACTATGCCTTTGAAGCGGTGGAAGGAGATACTTCTGCAAGCCTCCGCCCCCAACCCCCTACCCCCAGCATTTTAAAATATGCTGCTATTATTCTGAGGGAAGGTGCAGTGATGAATGGATCTGAAGTGAAAAGCGCAGAGGTGAGATCATGTGTTGGAAGACTCAACTCTGAGCAGCAAGCCCGGGAGGGCCAGGTCTTAGCACACCTGCTTTCCAGAGGTGACAGCTGCTCCTTTCCCTGCATCCACTTATAAAGCCTGCTTTACGCGGACCTCCGGTGTATATTTATAAGGTTTCCTGGCCTTTTAAGAGAGGGGCAACCCAGAGCTGCAGTGAGGCCTTGGGAGCAGTGATTCTAAATCACTTATATAGGCATTTCTGGATGACAGTTTACAGTGGTTGTCGGAGAATGTTGTCTACTTCATTCTGCGAAATCTGGTTTCATTGGAATGGATATTTGAAAAACGATTAAAAATACAGCTGTATAGTTTTAAACGATTGACACCTTGTATTTGACAGCTTCTTAAAAATGAAGTTGTTCTTTGTCAGTGATTAGCAGAGATTTAATTAAGTATCTGATTAAAAATGAAGTATTTCTCCAAATAGGCCCTTTAACTTTTGAGAAGTTTTTGGCGTTCTTATATTTACTGTGCTTGGCAATGTGCATTGCTTTCCAGTAAAATTTATAATCGCATTTTGCAGGAAAATGTGAAAATCCCATCATAGAGAGATGTTACCCAAGATGCTACCTACATTTTTGTTTTAAACTTATTGTTAGCACAGTAAGTAAAACTTTGCTGACTTAGATTTGCTTCCTTTCTGTTTAGAGTTCACAATGAATTGACCTTACCTACTACCTATTAGTGAATGGAAGTAGGTGTGACTGATATTTCTTCCAGTAGTTCTCATATACAGGATAAGAAACAGTTCCAAAAGAAAATGTAGAGAATAATTTCCCATAGATTTGTCTGATTTTGGCAAATAAATCACTACTACCAAAATAATCAGAGAAGTGCTTTCTGAAAGCACCTGTCAGTTTCAGTAAAATAGGTATAATTCATTGTTCTTTCTTTCTTAAGTTGGCACTTAACTGAGCAAGCTATTTCATATCTTATAAACAGGAGGATTGCTTATAGCACAAATTGGTTGGAAATAAGAGGATGTAATAAGTATTAACTAAGAAAAAGTGTGATTCCAATTTTAACTATAAAGAAAATATTTAACCATTTTTAGGGAAATCAAGTATAAAATGGAATTATACAATGACTTTTTGTTTTTGAGGTAGCAGGAAAATTAAAGTCTATATATCTAGTTTAGAGTTTTGAAAATTTTTTTAATACTATTCAGTGAGAGTAGATACAAACAAAATATGAAATAAGTTGTTAAATGAAATTTTCTAAAGTAGTGCTAATAGAATGATATTTGCAGGACTGTTAGTAGGACAGCATCTTTATTTATTCAGTTCAAGAAACATTAAATACCTGCAATATCCTAGGTTCTTGGGATACAAAGAAAAAAAACAACCCAGTCCCCTGAAAAATTACTTGCTCTTAAGAAGCTTGACATTTTGAGTCACATTTTAAATGTGAGCTAGGCAGAAGATGAAGGCCACTTATTTCTGTTGAATGGCATATGATTGAAGGAAATTTTTGTATATCTTGCTTTTCACTAGTGCTACTTGCTGCTCATCATGGCTTTCTTATGTAAATATTAAGGTGTTTTTTCTGTTACTTAGTGGAATCACAGATAAGATGTCAATCTTTTCATTCATTTTTAAAGTTGCTACTGAGAGGCAATGGAGAACTAGCTTTATGAAACCCAGGAGAGCTGAATTCAAGTACTGCCTCTGACATGACCTTGGGCAATTCACTTAATTTCTCTTGTGTTCTAGGTAGGTCTCTTTAAGACTAAAACTTGCAGAGATCTACTTGCCTTGGTAGAGTGAGTTTCTAGGTCCTGGAATTCTCTAAATCAATGAAACCATGGTTCCATTCCTTTTTACTATTCCATACTATAAATATAAAAAATTTAAATATGTAAAATCCTTTTGCTTGATTCAAAACCTTTCATAGGCTGCTCCCTATCTTTCTAGTCTTCTTACACCTTATACCCCCCCCCCCCATTTAACCCCATTAGTGACACTGGTCTCCTTGAACAAGACACTCATCTCCCTACTCTGGGCATTTTCACTGGGTGTCACAGATGCATGGAATACTTTCCCTCCTCATCTCTGTCTCATGGTTTCCTTCAAGTCCCAGCTAAAATCTACAGCAACCTTTCATGATCTCTCTTAATGCTAGAGCTCTCCCTTAGGTGATCATTTCCTATTTATCCTGTATATAGCTTGTTTGTATGTAGTTATTTGCATTTTATCTCCCTCATTAGATTGTAAACTCATAAGAGCAGGGACTGTCTCTTACCTTTCTTTGTATTCCTGGAGTTTAGCACTGTGTCTGAGGTACACAGTAGGAGCTTAATACATGACTGACTGACCCCATTAACTCTATACATCTAAAATGAAATGGAAAGTTCTCATGGCAACAGCTGAGTTTTTTCAAACTGTACTCATGCTTTGTAGACAGCTTTCTTAAGATGATAAGATGCAAAAGTTGCTGATCTGCATTGGTAGAGGGAGTTTCTTCACCTGGAGTTCCCTATGCTAATAAAATTGCAGATCTGGACAAGTACTAACACAAATGATTCTACTTTATGGCATACCATTTGAAGCTGTTAAAGGTGTATGTGTATGTGTGTGTGTGTGTGTGTGTGTGTATATATGTATGTATGTATGTATTGTATGTCTATAAACACAATGGGGTATGTTTTGCTGATAAGGTGTTCTGTTTAATGATTTTGGTTACTAAGAAGTCAAAAAGTATACTCTAAAGAACTCAAAAGCCATCTTACTGATTTGGAAATTCCTTTCAATGAAGTAGATGATGTTGTAGGCTTTTCTTGGTTTCTCTTAAACATTGGGAGAGTAAGGTCTGAAATTTTTTCTACACCTTTGGTATCTTCACCTTCTTTAGATACTTTGTAAATTTGTACCTCAATGCCCTTATAATTATATTAATTGCATCACAGATCTCTCTGTAAACTTGTTGCAATTCTGTTGCCTTCAGTTTATTTGTTTTCCTTAGTGCCATTTCTACTTTCTCTCTAAGTGCCTCAGGGACTGTGATGTTAAGAGTCCAAGTATGGTGGTTCCTTGGTGACAAAAAAGTTATAATAATTTTTGTAAATCTCTTCCGTTTTTCTTTGTTTGTCCTTCTTGTTTTCATTCTAGAATGCCCATAGGATGATTTTGCCTAGTTGTATGTTTTGCCAAACTTTTTTTGGACTGGTTTTATCATCCATTATTTATCTCTGCTTTATGAGATGCTACTGCTCATGATTGTTCATCCTCCTTTATTGTAAGATTTTACAGATGAGTTTTTGGCAACTGTCTCCATTTGGCAAGTAAATCATCAAATGTTTGCTGACTAAGGCTCTTTTGGTCTTGATGTAGCAATTAATTTACATTGATTTAACTGAATGAAATTATCTTGGTCTGTAACTGTTAATAGAATTTCTGTTGTTCATCTTCCATTTTTTATTTTTAATAGCTTGTTTAATTCAGGGTTAAATCTTCTTAATTGTATGCTATAACTTTTTCTCATTTTTTCTTCTCATTTATTATAAATTATAGTCTTAGCTCTCACAAGTTGATCGTTCAGTGGTACACAGACATCTGACTCATGGATAACACCCTAGGTCCATAGTAAGTCTTTTCGTGTCAGTTAAAATGTAGTCATTTTCATTCTTTGTGACCTTTTTTGGTGCTCACTATGTCCAGTGCTTACCAATTCTATTTTTGAAGAAAATATTCATGATATAGGGGCACGAGGCTTCTGATAAATATGATCAGTCTGTAAATTTCTGGGCACTCTTTCTTCTGAACTATGGCTTTCCATATCTTTCCATCCTTACCATTTTCTACCTTTTCATTGAAGTTGCTGAGTAATAGGGTATATGTTAATTTGATTTTTAAGTTCTTCATAGAATTTATCACTTCTTCATCCTCAGGCATTGATGTTGGCATGTAAGCTGCAATTATTTTTACGATCTTTTTGCAGATTCTTATGATTTGTACTGCAATCGTGAAGGCCACATATCCAATGCAAAAAGGTTTCCTGCAGCTTTTAAACTTTTGATAAATTCCACTCTGCCAACTCCTTTCCTTGCTTCTCCAAGGAGTACCTGTTTGTTAGCCTTCCATTTAGTTATAAAGTGTTTCTTTCTTGTATCAATATCAAGATTGATGTGATTCTTATCCTCCAGAAATATGTTTACTTTTTGTTAAGTGGACAAAGATCTTACATTTAGAGTAACAACAATCAAGTGAAAGCTTGTTGATGGTCTGCAATTTGTGTGTTTCTTAGTACCCTCTGTACCCCTTCCTGTCACTTTGTGCCTGTGTCACTGCTGAAGTGTAGGGAGGCTGTAGATTGAAAGCCATTTTTATTTTCCCCTGTTTTGCAGATTGCCATGGTCAAAAAAAGCTTCCTCCCCAGGTGGTTTACTATTCCACTGGTGATATCTCTTCTCCATGATTAGCTAGGGTGGTCCTTGAAAAGAGATTCAATCCATTTCTGGGGCCATACTTGACACTCTTCCAGCATGGTAGAACCTGCCAGGGTTTATGTTTGACTAGCATAGCCTTGGAGAGTCCAGAGATAACTCCACACCACAGTGAAGCATCAGAATAGGCATTCCATGTGTAAATAACTATGACCCTCTGTTTCTCTAATATGTATATACATTTATTTTCTTCCTAATTTCCTTTCTTTCTTTCTTTCTTCCTTCCTCTTCCCTCCCTGTCTCCTTCCCTCTTCCCTTCCTTCCATCCTCCCTCCTTCCTTCCTATCTATCTACATATGTATCTATCTTCTGTTTATCTCCATATACAGTTTCCCAAAAGTTTTAGTACAGTCTTAAGCATTAATAACTTCAGAAGTATAAGTGCTGTAAATTTACAAAGAACATCATTTGAATTATTTAAATCTTTTGCATTTATTTGGTTTTGTGAATTTTGAATAATACATTTAAGTTTTAATATTTTAATTTTTTGTTTCATGTCCTCTTAAAGCCAAGATCTTAAGGTTAGGATTAAAAATGCAACCCTTTTAGTGACAGCAAGCAATGAAGGTTTTTGCAAAGTTTTAAAACTGACTAGGGTGATGTGTATAGCATGAGACTGTTTTTGTTGTTCAGTTGTTTTCAGTCATCTCTGAGTGACCCCATTTGGGTTTTGTTTTTTTTTTTTTTGGCAGAGATCCTGGAATGGTTTGCCATTTGCTTTTCCAGCTCATTTTACAGATGAGCAACTGAGGCAGCTAGGGTTAAGTGACTTGCCCAGGGTCACACCAGCTAATAAATGTCTGATACTAGATTTGAACTCAGGAAAATGAGTCTCCCTGACTCCAGGCCCACCACTCTATTTATTATGCCATCACTTAGCTACCCCAGCACAAGACTATAGTTATGTTTGATTTTAGTAAGAAACATCAAAATTAAAAATTTTAAAACAATTAACCCTTTATTTTTTGGAAAGTTTGTAGTATTTAAATTTCTGAAAATACTAAAGCGCAAACCTACAGGAAGACTTTGGGACACACCGTATATACACACGCACTCATATGCATCCATACATATACCACAGATGAATTACCAGTTTCTGAAGAATTAGAATGTGGGACTTAATGTCAAGACTGTGGTATGTATTTTTTTGTCACTGATTAAGGAAATCTTTTCAAGATCCTTCAGTGTATTGGGTCATGATTATGCGTGTCATTTATTGTTGCTTTATTAGTGTGCTACAATACTTGATGATAAAATGTCAGAACAATTTATTTTGCCCTTGGAAAAAAATTGCTGTTTAAAGACAATTGCTGGGGCTTGGCAGTGTTGTGTTGAGAAACTTTCAGATTTGTAGATTCTTGGTTTGATATTTTTCCCCCCAAGTTTGTAAATTATATTGTGATGACTTATTTTTCTTCTTGTTAAAAAGAAGCTTTCAAATTTATACTTGGGTTGTAATTTAAGCTTTTACCAATTTTTAAAATTATATGTATGAAACAGTATTTTATCTTGATCACTTTTTCAAATTTGCTCCTCTTTTTCCTTCCTCATCTTAACATCATCCAGATACCTTGCTGCCATTATTCCAGCCTTTACTCCATCTCAAATGAAGAAGTGGTCCTTTTCCTTATCAAGACTCTCTTTGTACAAGTTATTCCATTCTATCTCATCTCTCCAGGAGATTGTTCCCTCCATCATCCTCATCCTCTCATTTATTTTCAATTTTTCTTTGTATTTTAGCTGCTTCCCTACTTCCTACAAATATTCACGTATCTTCTCAATTCTCAAATCCTCCTCCCACCCCATCCGTTCATCCTGTTCATTCCATATCTCTCCTCCTTTTGGGGGCTAAACTCCTTGAGAAGGCCTTTTGGAGTAGGTGCCTCCACTTCTTTTCTTCTTACTGTCTTTGTAGCTATCATGCCTTCACTTTCTCTTCTCTCACTATCTTCTTAACCCTTTACAGTCTGGCTTCCAGCCTTATCATTCAACCTAAATTGCTGTCTCCAAAGTTACCAGTGATCTCTTAATTGCCAAATCCAGTGGCCTTTTCTTAATCCTCATTCTCCTCCACTTCTTTGCAACCTTTGACACTGCTGATCACCTTCTTCTTTGTGATACCCTCTTCTCTCTTAGTTTGCATGACTCTTCTCAATTCTGGTTCTCCTCCTACCTCTTTGATTGCTGTTTTTCAGTCTTCTTTGCCACATTTTTATCCAGGTCACTCCTGTTAAAAGTAGGTGGCCCCAAGGCTCTGCCCTGGGCCCCTTCTCTTCTCCCTCTGTACTGTTTCTTTTTTTGTCTTTCTTTTTTTTTTTTTGTTAGGGCCCTCGGTACCGTTTCACTCGGTGGTCTCATCAGCTTGCGTGCTTTCAATTATCATTTCTATACAAATGATTCTCTGATCTACTTATCCAGCTCTAACCTCTCTCCTAACCTCCTTCTCTTGCTGCCTACAGCTTTAACCCAACATATCCAGAACTTGTTATTTTTCTCCCCAAACCTTCCTCTTTTCTGAATTTTCTTGTTACTGTTACTACTTCCATCTTTCCAGTCATGCAAGCTTGCAGCTAGGTGTCATCCTCAACTCCTCACTTTCCCATCCTCTATATCCAATCTTTTGCCAAATTTTATTGTTTTTAACCTTCATAATATTTCTCATATGTTCCTCTTTCTCTCTGCTGACACTGCCACTACTGTAGTGCAGGCTTTCATCACCTCATGCCTGGACTGTTGCAATAGTCTTTTGGTTGATCTTTCTGCCTTAAGTTTCTCCCCAGTCCAGTCCATTCTCTACTGTGCTGTCAGATGGATCTTTCTAAATCTCAGCTCTAACCATGTCACTTCCCTAAACCCTTATCACCTCTGGGATAAAATATAAAATCCTCTACTTGGCATTTAAAGCCATTTATAATTTGACCCTTTCCTACCTTTCCAATCTTCTTATATTTTGCACACTACCATGTACTCTCTGATCCAGTATGTCTGGTGTCGTTGCTGTTCTTTGCACAAGACACTCTACCTCCTGATTTTAGTCATTTTCACTGGTTACCTCCCATACTTAGAATTCTCCCCCTTCTTATCTACCCCTCTTGGCTTCCAGTTGCTGTGCCCTCCTAATTGGTCTCTTTTCTAATTTAGTCTCTTCCCCATCCCATCCATAACTGCCAAATTTCTGGCCATGCACTTCCCTAAACTCTAGGAACTTCTATTTACTCATGATTAAATGCAGTATTTATCTCATTCTTTCAAAATTTCTATTTTAAGAATAATTTTTATGGTGTACAAAGTGATTAGCATACTGGGACATGTATATAATTTATAAATAAGTAATATATTGGAGTTGTGTGCAAATTTTTTTTACTGTAAGTTTGCATGATCAAAAAAGTTTGGAGACTTTTTTTTGGTGATTTATGGAGAGAAAGGTATTCTGCCACTATTCCTTCCTATTATTGGTCTTTATTCCTTCTTTTTACACAATCTTAGCATCGTGAAAGGGAAAGAGAGGGAAGAAGAGAAAAGAAACTCCTTTTTGCCACTACTTAGTAATCTTCTTCTCATTCCTTATCTCTTCAGCTTGGTGTTTTTGTATTTGTATTTACAGCCCTTTGTACAGTTATTGGTACACACTAAACACTTCAAGTTTGTTAATTTATGTTCCTTTCGTTCCACTTCTCACTAAGCCTTCTAAGCCCATCTCAACTTTTTACCCTATCATCATTCTCCTTTCCACTCATATATGTATTTTCTTTCCTATTAAAATATTAGCAGGGAACTGTTTCAGTTTTCATTCAGTATCCCCAATGCTCTGAACAGTCCTTACCACTAAGAAGTGCTTCACAAATACTTTTTCATTCATTCATATTCCTGTGTCCTAGCTTTATAAGTACTGCTCATCTTAGAGTCTTCCAACTCTTCTTTCATTGTAGCCAGTCCACATGACTGGGAAGATCAGAGTCTTAAAGTACAGAATGAGTTGAATCATGAGTTAGCACTACCATTGACAAAAGGACTTTTTTTTTTTTAATCTGTGTTAGGAAAGAGAGGAGTAACAAAGAAGCAATAGGACAGCTGTTTAGGAAGTACAGTAATGGACAGTGAGGCAGCTAGGTGATGTAGTGAATAGAAAGCACCAACCCAGGGTCAGGAACACCTGAGTTCAAATGTGACCTCAGACCTCAAGTAGCACTGTGTGACCTCTGGACAAGTCACTTAAACTCCATGTACCTCAATTTCCTAAACTGTAAAATGGGGATAATAATAGCGTCCCAAGGTTGGAGTGATGACTAAATGCAACATTTATAAAGAGCTTAGCACAGTGCCTGGCACATAGTAGGCATTTAATAAATGCTTATTGCCTCCCTTCCAGTGAGGACAGAATATGACTACTCATCTCTTATTTTGTTTTTGTTTTTGTTTTCTGTGCCAAGGAAATGTGAAGAATTGCAGAATAACATTAACAGACATGGTAGTTTACATATATTGTCTCGTCTGTGCTTCACCACAGCTTTTGAGGTGGGTGCTAACAAGTGTCATCCTTTTTTGTGTAGATGAGGAAGTTGAAGTTAAAATGTTGCCTCACTTTTTCACACTTACATGCTAGTAAGTGCAGAGATGGGATTTAATCCCAGGCTTCTCTGATTTACACAGAATCACATAATTTTAGAGTTGGAAGAGGACTTAGGGGAAATTATGAAATCCATAACAGAAAAAGAATCTGCATGACAACACACTCCATGACAATGGTCATCCAGGCTTGGGGTGAAGACCTCCAATGAAGGGGAAGGCTTTACATCGAAGGCAGCACCCTCTCCTTTGGGACAGCTTTAATTGGTAGGAAAGCTTTCTGACACTGGGTCTAGATTTGCCTCTGCAAATTTCTACCCCATGTTCCTAGTTTTGTCCCGTGGAACTAAGCAGAACAAGTCCTTCTTTCACAATGTAGCCTTTCAAGGACTTGAAGATAACTGTTGTGTCCTCCTCGAGCTTCCTTTCCTCCAAGCTAAAAATCCTTATTCTTTCAACTGGCCGTTATATGGCATGGACTTAAGGCCTTTTACCATTCTGGTTTCTCTCCAGGTTATTAGTACTTTTTTCTAAATTTTGGTGTCCAGAACTCCAGATGTGATCTGATCAAGAGACAGCATACATAGCTGGACTATCCCCTCCTTATTCCTATATGCTGTGTCTGTCTTGATGAAGTCAGTTATATCACATTAGCTTTCTTGATTGTCATATCACATTATTGATTCCTATGGTTTCAGAAATACAGAAGTCCGCAGTTCTTTTTTAGATAAACAGCTCCCTCCCTCATCTTATATTGAACTCTATTTATCTCTATTAAATTTCATCTTTTTTGATTCAGTCTATTGCATTACCCTGTTAAGATGTTTTTGAATGCTGTTATCATTGTGTTATTCCTTGTGTCATTGGCAAATTTGACAAGGATGCCATTTATGCCTTAATTCAACTCATCAATAAAAATGTTGAACACAGGCCTAATCGTAGATTCCTAGGGTACTCTATTGGCTATAACTTTCCAAGTTTTTTTTACTTAAAAACATTTTTATTATGAACTTAAATGTAAACTAAAATATGTATTTCTTTGTACTAAGTAGAACAGAAAAATAGGAATATTTATGAAACCAGGAATCTCTTATGTAAAGCTTGCTTTTTTTAAAGTATATGATAAATTTAACCTTTTTTTTTGGGCTAGGCAATGGGGTTAAGTGACTTGGTCAGGGTCACACAGCTAGCATGTGTCAAGTATCTGAAGCCATATTTGAACTCAGGTCCTCCTGACTCCAGGGCCAGTACTCTATCCACTGTACCACCTAGCTGCCCCCTAACCTGTAACTTTCAAAACTCTCTTGCTCATCTATGTTTCCTTCTGGCTTTTCTAACAGATTAGCTCAAAATAACATTTTCTTTTAATTTTTCAGTTTAAAAAAAAAACAGATATAAACACCCAAGGAGATTGTACCTGAAACTGCGGAGTTCCATTATATATAGCTTGCTTTTCTTTTAAATCTTTGACATGTAACTTTTAAAGCTGTCCTATTTGTGATTATTTCTGTTGTGATCTTCCTTCTGTTTTCTCCCTGTGCATTTAAAAAAAAAGATGCCTCAAGGACCTCTTTTTCTTTTTTGCTGTCTTATCTCAATGTCCCCTCCTTTCCAATGGATAACATTCTTCCCACAATTTAAAAAAAAAGGAAAAACAAAGTTCTTCTAACATATGCATCGTCAAGCAAAACAAAATCCTATGTTGGTTGTGTCTGAAAAATGTGTGTCGTGTTCTGCATCTTGAATCTATCACCTTTCTGTCGGTAGGTAGGTAACATGTTTCATTATCAGTTGTATGGATTGTGGTTGGTCATTGCATTGATCAGATTTCTTTAAGTCTTTAAAAGTTGTTTTTCTTTATAATGTTATTGTTACTACATAAATTGGTCTTCTGGTTCTGCTCATTTCACTCTGCATCAGTTCCTAAAAGTCTTCCCAGGTTTCTCTGAAACTATCCATTTCTTTTATTCCATTATATTCATATACTGCAATTCGGTTAACCGTTTCCAAACTGAGGGTTACCCCCTTAGTTTCCAGTTCTTTTCCTCTACAAAAAGAGCAACTATTAATATTTTAGAATATAAGGGTTCTTTTTTGCTCTCTTTGAATTTTGGGGGTATAAGTCTAGTAATGGTATTACATGGGTCATAGTTCAGTGACTTTTTGGTAATGGTTCTATATTGTTTTCCAGAATAGCTGGACCAGTTCATGGCTTTTAACAAGAGGGCAATACATATGTAATTCCAAATGGATATCCAGAAGAGTTGGACCAACACAGCTTCAAAGCTCCAAACAGTAGAACTGCAGATATTTTATTTTTTAAAATAAATTTTATTTTTTGTTTTGAACTTAAACACCAAAAAAGAGCATTTCCATATATTTGACATAAAAAAGAATCTGTGAATCTTCATTGCTTTATTTGTTTTAAAAAAGAAAAAAAGTGATGGTTCCATACTTTAGTTTCAAAACTGTCCTGTTTGTCTCTGCTTCCTTCTGAAGATCCTTCTTTTCTCCTTCTGTTCATTTAAGAAATATTTTAATGGATCTTTTTTAACATCAGAATTCTTAAGTCTTTCAAATTTGATTTTCTTTACAGTGGTGTTGTCCTTTGTGGGTTGTTCTCTGATTCTGATCATTTCACTCTGCCTCAGTTGATACTACCTGGGATTATTTGACATTGTCTTTTTTGTCATTTCTTATAGTACAGTAATATTCAAATACTACTTCATTTATACCACAGTTCACCCATTCAGCAGCTCATGGGTATTCCCTTAGATTCTAGTTTCCTAGTTCTAAGTTTGAGGCTATTTCTTCACCAAACTCTGTGTGTGTATGTGTATTCCTCCTTTTTTTTTTTTTTTCCAGATAAACAGGCATCATCTGATACCTGTTTCACCCAGGCCTTTTTCCAAGTTTGTATGTTTTTCTCTTATATCACAATTATGAGAAATAGCACCCTCTTCTTCCTCCTTTCCATACCAGTGTATTTCTTTTACCCTGCCTTCTCTTTCTCTTTTTCAAGTCCCAAGAACAGAATTAATCTATCCCCAGGACCTCTTTTTTTATTTAATTCCCTCAATATCTTTTGAAGATATTGGGTTTTGAAAGGACACTTGTTTCTTTTCCTTCTCTTACAATATTAGTGATGTATCGTCATGTAGACCCTGCCAGTTGCCCAAATGAAGTTACCTTAGTTTTCTCTGAACTCTTGTGTTCATATTTCAGAATTCCTACTCAGATCTCATTTTTTCATCAGAAATGCTAGGAAATCCTCTTCCCTTAGAGTGTGTTTTCCCACCAAAAGTTATTTTTGTATGTGAGCATGTATCTTTTGTTATTTTAGATAAATAGATAAATCACTTATTAATTGCTTATCAGGTGTCAGACATTGTGAATCCAAATATAATACAAAAAGACAATCCCTACACTCTAGGATTTTATGTTCTAATGATGAATACACATAAAGAGGAGCTGGAAGGCATGGGAATCATGCTTGTGAGGGAAAAAAGGTGGAAACGCCTGGAGAGTCAGAAATGGAACCAGGGAGCAGTGAGCATGGTTGCCCTGGGCACTTCAACAAATCATGGTGCTGAGAAAGAACTCGCTGATCAGATGATATTGTCTACTATAGTGTAATATATGTATAATAATAATATTGTGTTCTATGATCCTCTGTTGTTTTTAGTAGGAGCGATTATTGTGCTTGAACTGCTTTTTTATGGATGCTTGTAGTGATTTTTCTTTGCTGTGGGAACTTTGGTTTTTGATGTTGACATACCTGGGATTTTTCCTTTTGGGATTTCTTTTAAGAGATGATTGGTGGGTTCTTTCTATTTTCACTTTGTTCTTTTATTCTAATAGGTCTGGGTAATTTTAATTTATGAGTTCTTTTTTTTTTTTTTGACTAGGCAATGGGGTTAAGCGACTTGCCCAGGGTCACACAGCTAGTTAAGTGTTATGTGTCTGAGGCCGGATTTGAACTCAGGTCCTCCTGCATCCAGGGCCAGTGCTCTATCCCCTGCACCACCTAGCTGTCCCCCAATTTATGAGTTTTTGATAAATTCTCTCTCCCTGGCCTGTTCTCATGGCCAGTTGTTTTTGATATCAGATAGCTATATTTTCTTATGACTTTTTTCAGTCTTTTGATTTGTTCCAATATTTTTTGCTATCTCTTAAGAGTCATTGAGTGCAGTTTAATCCATTTGTGAGGGAATCCATTAGTTAGGCAAATTTTATCACTTTTCTGAGCTCTTTATTCTACCATTTCTTTTCTCTAGAGCTTTTATTTCTTTTTTTAATTTCTTGCTTCATTTCTTCAAGATATTCTCGTAATCATTGTGGAAAATCCTTTTTTTTCCCCCTTTGCATTGCTGCTTATAATTGTTAGGAAGTTATTCTCTTTTTTGAGGATTTCTAGAGCAATTAATCAAAAAACATTTATTAAGTACCTACCAGTGATCCAGGTACTATGCTGAGTTCTGAGGATACAAAAAAAAAGGCAAGGAAACAACATGCAAATATATATACAAAGCAAGCTATTTACAGGATAAATAGGAAATAGTTAATGGAGGGAAGGCACTGGAATTAAGAGGGGTTGGTAAAGGTGTCTTGTAGAAGGTGGGATTTTAATTGGAACTTAAAGGAAGCCATGGAGGTCAGTAGTCAGAGTGAGGAAGGAGAGTGTTCCAGACATGGGGGACAGTCAAAGAAAATTCTTGGAGCTAAGAGATGGAGTGTCTTATTTGTGGGACAGCCAGGAGGCCACTGTCACTGTATTAAAAGAGTACGTTGTGAAGTAAGAAGACTGGAAATGTAGGAGGGGGCTAGGTCATAAAGGGCTTTGAATACCAAATAGAATATTTTGTATTTGCTTCTGAAAGCAATAGGAAGCCACTGGAGTTTATTGAGTTGGGGGTGAGATGATTAGATATTCACTTTAGAAAAATCACTTTAATGACTCAATAGAGGATGGATTGGAGTGGGGAGACAGTTGAAGCAGACTGACCCACTAGCAGACTATTGCAATAATCGAGCATGAGTTGATGAAGGCCTGCAATAGAATGGTGGCAGTGTCAGAGGAGAGAAGAGGGTGTTTTGGAGAGATGTTGCAAAAGAGAAATTGACAGTCCTTGGCAGCGGCTTAGTATGGGGGATGAGAGAGAGAAATCCAAGATGACTCTTAGGTTGGGAGCATGAGGGACTGGGAGGATAGGAGGGGGAAGGGCTTAGAAGAAAAGAAATTTAAGATGTTTAAGATTGTTTAAGATGTTTAAGTTGTCTGCTGGACATTGTTTAAGATTGTTTAAGACGTTGAAGTTGTCTGCTAGGCATTCAGGGCAGCTAAGTAGCACAGTGGATAGAACACTGGAGTCAGAAAGACCTGAGTTCAACTCTAGCTACTCAGATAGTTGTGTGACCTTAGGCAAGTCACTTAGCCCTGTTTACCTCAGTTTCCTCATCTGTAAAATGAGTTGGAGAAGGAAATGCAAATCACTCCAGTATCTTTGCCAAGAAAACCCCAAATGGGGTCATGAAGAGTTGAACACAACTGAAAGGGCAGAACAACAACTGAACTTTCAGTTCAAGGTGTCTGAAAGGCAGTTGGAGATGCAAGATCAGAGGTCAGCAGAGAGTTTGAAGCACAATAGGTAGGTTTAAGAATCATCAGCTCACAGATGCTAATTAAATCCATGGGAGTTTATGAGATCACCCAGTAAAGTGGTTTGGAGGGACAAAAAAAGAGGGCCCAGGATAGAACCCTTTGGGACATTTATGTTTAGAGGGCATGATCTGGAAGAGGATCCAACAAAGTAGGCAGAGGAATGGCCAGAGAGGTAGAAGGAAAACAAGGAAAGGAGCTAGCATCCTGAAAATCCTGAGAGAAGAGAATATTAAGGAAAGAATGATCAACAGTGTCAAAGGCTACAGAAAGACCAGAGAGAATGACTGTTGTGAAAAGGTTATTAGTTTGGCAACCAAAAGATCATTTGTAACTTTGGAGAGATCAGTTTTGGTGGATTGATAAAGTTGGAAACCAGATTGTGAAAGGTTAAGAAGAGAATAAGAGGAGAGAAAGTGGAGGCAACTATTGTAGAAAGCTTTTTTGAGGAGTTAGCTATAAATGGCAGAAGAGACACCAGTAGTTAGCAGGGATGGAAGGATTGAGGGAGGATTTTTTGAGGATAAGGCAGAAATAGACATGTTTGTAACCAAAAGGAAATTAGTCAGTGGAGAAGGAGAGATTGAAAATACGTGAAAGAGTAGGGATGACAGAGGGGGCAATCTGTTGAAGGAGACAGGATGGTATGGGATCACTCGAACAAGTACAGGGGTTAGCTTTAGTAATGAGTAAGGCCATTTCATCATGTGAGACAGGAGTGAAGGAAGAGAAAGTGGCAGAAGGCATCTGAGTGATAGGAGCTGAGGAAGAGAGGAGAAGAGGGATTCACTGCACATGGCCTCAATTTTTTCCTGTAAAGTATGAGTTAAGGTTTTCAGCTGAGAGAGTGTGGGGATGGGGAGCCATGGGAAATTTGAGGAGGGATGAAAAGGTTTGGAAGAGCCACTATGGAGAGTGGGACAGTGAGTGGATCAGAGAATTGTAGAAGGATTGCCTAGCAGCATTGAGGACCCAGTTGAGGTTGTGTAAAGATCTGTGAAGTTTTGGGAAATGTCGTAATTTATTTTGTTTTCTTTGGTTTACTCATTTCAAACAGGTTTAGTTCCTAAATTGAGGCTTTGTTCCTGAGTCATTCTTTGTCCCCTGATGTTCTTTCTGGTGAGACAGTTGGCCCTAATTGATCTCATCTTAGGTCCTTTGGGTTCTTTTACTGACCTCCTCAGATTAGGTCCTCCTGGATCTTTGAGGTTCAGAACACATTGAATCTTCAAGGCTCTCCGTGCTAGCTCAGGATAGAGAGCTAGGGACTTCATAGTTCCCCTAGTGCCTGGGATATGCCTTATCTGAGGGCTGCTTTGCTTTTATTGCTGCCACTCCCTAGGGCTTCCATGCCCCTTAGGCTCCCTGGCCACCTTTGGGATATCTGACTTCCCTGGATCTTTTTTTTTTTTTATTAATTTATTTTGATTTATCAATAATCACTTCCATATGCTTTTGAGTTGAAAATTTTTCTCCCCCTTCCTCTCCACCACCCACCCCAAGACAGTGCACAATCTGATATAGGCTATACATTTACATTCCTATTAAACATATTTTCACATTAGTGATGTTGTGAGTAAAAATTAAAACCAATAGGAGGAACCATCAGAAAGAGAAAACACAACTCAACAGAAGAGGAAAAAAATAGCAATTCAACTTCCATAGTTCTTTCTTTGGATGTGGATAGCATTTTCCATCACGAGACTTCTGGAGATGTCTTAGATCCTTGTATTGCTGGGGAGAGTTAAGTTTATCACTATTAGTCATCACATAACGTGGCTGTTATTGTGTACAGCGTTCTCTTGGTTCTGCTTACTTCACTCAGCATCTGTCCATACAAGTCTTTCCAGGTTTTTGTGAAGTCAGCCTGTTCGTTATTTCTTATAGCACAATAGTATTCCATTACATTCATAGACCACAACTTGCTCAGCCATTCCCCAGTTGATGGGCATCCCTTCAATTTCCAATTCTTTGCCACCACAAAAAGAGCTGCTTTGAATATTTTTGTACATGTGGGTCCTTTTCCCTTTTGTATGATCTCTTTGGGATATAGCCCTAGAAGTGCTATTGCTGAGTCAAAGGGTATGCACATTTTATAGGTCTTTGGGCATAGTTCCAAATTGCTCTCCAAAATGGTTGGATCATTTCACAACTCCACCAACACTTTTCCCACATCTTCTCCAACATTTATCATTTTCCTGTTTTGTCATGTTGGCCAATCTGATAGGTGTGATGTGGTACCTCAGAGTTGTTTTGATTTGCATTTCTCTAATCAATAGTGATTTAGAACATTTTTTCATATAACTATAGATGACTTTAATTTCTTCATCTGAGAACTGTCTGTTCATATCCTTTGACCATTTATCAATTGGGGGCCCTGGATCTTTCTTACCTCCCCGGGGATTACTGACACCTTGGGATTTTTTCTGGAGGCTCTATTCTTGCTGCTTCTGGACATAGAGCCTTTTGAGCTGTACATTTCTCTGATCTGTTACTGGTTGCTCTGGGAGGCTAGGCTTGTTTGCCTGTGCTGGTGTCCAGCAATCTTCTTTCCTGTTGCCTTTGAGTTTCTGGTTCACTTTTTGTGTACTTCTGGGGTCAAAGGAATTATTTACTTTAGTTTCCCGCTGGATTTCTTTGTGGTACAAATTTCAGATTTTTGCTAGCGTGGTCCATGTGGGAGCTGAGTGGTCCACCTCCATTCAGAGTTATCTTGGCTGGAAGTCCTCATCCATTAGTTAAAAAAAAATTAATTTTAACTTAGCTTGAAGTAATGAATGCATTGCCTTTTTGCTGTGCAAATGTATTTTTACACAGTCAAAATTGTCTATTTGTCTGTAATAAATCTAGTAATTTATTCCGTTTGTTGGATAACTAGTACTTTTTCTTCATAATTGAAATATAGTATTTATTTTTCTTCCTTTCTATGTTTTTTAGAAATATTTAGATCATTGAAACAATTCAGTATGTGATCTAATGTTTAGAGCTAAACTCATTTTAAAAAACCAGTCTGCTATTCAGTGTTATGATTTTTATTGGATAATGATTACTTTCCCTAAAGTTTTGAACTTATCAGACAGATCCCTTGTATATATTTGATTTTAAGTTGTGATTTGGTGCCATTGATTTTTTTCCTTTTTTTAAATATTATGTAGTTATGATAATTACCACTTTCTTAGATGGTTACAGTCCTACTTCATCATAAGTACCTCACTCATCAAAATGATTCAATTAATTTTGGTCTGTTGTTCTACCTTTTTTGAATGACAGAGTTAGGAACATTTAATGGTGTTAAACTTCTAGTCTTACACTTGGGTTCAAAAACTAACTCATACATGTACAACCATTGGAATTTTAAAGGACTTGGAAGTTTTAGTGGCTGACTTGCTCCGTTTCTGACCTGAGTGAGTTGGTTGTTTCATAGGCAGCCTGGTGTCAGACTTAGGGCATTGCAGCTCAGGGACTCTGGAGCTCTAGCATCTACTAGGGTCAGCCTCCCTAGTAGTATGGATCATAGGAGTTGAGCACCAGGCTGGGCCCAGACAAATGTTCATATTCTAATTTTCTCTCTTGTTAATGTGGTTGTCCAGTCTTCGAATTTTTCCTTAAATACTGTTTTTGACTGTATCCTTTAAATTCTGATACACGATATGATTGATGGTGTTGTCATTATCCTTTGAGGTAATTATAATTGAGGTGGTGTTTAAAAATATCTCTTTGATTTTCTGAGGGGCAGATTTTGGGATTGAGAACCCTCTTTTGAACATTTTATGTATGTAAAATTACTTTATCTTTGTTCATATTTGGTTTTTATGGAAGAATCTAGTGATGCCCTGATGTTTATTGATACATGATTTCTTTCTTATAGATTATTTTGAAATTTGATAGGCTTGAGTGAATGGAATTTTGAGTTTCTCTGGGAGACAAGATTGTGTTTCTGGATTCTGTTTGTAGAATGTTGCTTGCTTTTTGATTGTTTTGGGCAATTTTCTTGTACTGTTTCATGAAATATAATGATTAGATTGTCTCTGGGCCCATACTTGAAGCATTTCTAGCTTAGGTCTTACAAGAGCTTGTTTTCTGCTGTTATAGCCATTAAGACTTCAAGGTCATTTCTACATCTTAGTGAAGCATGGAAATTAAAGTAACTTCTAAACAGATAATACTTAATACTTAGGAATTTTTTTTTTAAATTCAAAATGTAGATAAAGGAAATTGATATTTTTATGCCAATACTGTTTGTTTTTCAAAAATTGGTTATTTGCATTATCTTGTTAGATTATTTCAGCAACCCTGTGCAGTTGGTACTGCAGGTATGATTGTCCTCATTTTACAGGTGAAGAAATTAAGGCTTAGAAAGGTTAGTTGATTTCCTTGGACTCATTCAGAAATAATTGTTGCAAATGGAATTTGAGCTGAACTGTCTCCAAATTCCAGGTTTGGCATTTTTTCCCCCTATCATGTCAAGTCAACTCTTTTCTTTAACCTCTTGATAAGCTTTTGGTTGTAGTATTTTTAGAGTCAGTTGGGCATGAGGTGAAGTTAGGAAGACCTAGGTTCAAAGCCTGCCTTTGACACAAACTGATATATGACCCTGGGCAAATCACTTGTGTCCCTGAGCAGCTCTCTCTAAGGCTGTAAGTTGTGAGGAAGGTTCCAATCTTTACTGGTAGGAGTTCCTCACTGGGACCTCCCTATAGGAATGAAATCAAGATTCCTCCCTTCCCCTCAACCCCAAATTTGGAGTTATAACTGACGGAGACAAATAAGATCTTTGCCTCAGGACATTGACATCTGAAAAATATGGTATTTTTTTAAACTTACCTAATTTTTCAGCCTTATTTCCTGAATTGGGGATTTGTTTCAGGGCCTTATTTGATCTTGTTTTGTGTTCCCTAGGGTCTTGGCTGTTGTTTTCTATATATGTTGAGTACTGTGTTTTTTTTTTTTTTTAATTAATTTATTTTTAGTTTTCAACAATCACTTCCATGAGGTTTTGAGTTTTAAATTTTCTTCACCTCCTTCCCTTCCCCCTCCCCAAGACAGCATGCAATCTGATATAGGCTCCACATTCTTATTAAGCATATTTTCACATTAGTCATGTTGTAAAGAAGAATTAGAACAATGGGAGGAACCACAAGAAAGAAGAAACAAAACAAAAAAAAGAGAGCAAGTAGTGTGCTTCAATCTGCATTCAGACTCCAAAGTTCTTTCTCTGGATGTGGATAGCTTTTTCCATCATGAGTCTCTTGGAGTTGTCTTAGATCCTTGTATTGCTGAAAAGAACTAAGTCTATCAAAGTCCGTCATCACACAATGTGGCTGTTACTGTTTACAACATTCTCCTGGTTCTGCTCACTTTACTCAGCATCAATTCATATACGACCTTCCAGGTTTTTCTGAAGTCTGCCTGCTCATCATTTCTTATAGCACAATAGTATTTTGAGTGCTGTGTTTTTGAACTCAGGCACACTTCAGGCTCAGTAACTGCAAACTTTCAGTGTGCCTAAAGTAGTCTAATCTAGAGAGAAGTTTGATTCCTAACCTCCTGGTCTGAGCATTAGGATTTGCAAAAAAGTGCTGGTTTTGGGTCTGGGGAACATAAGTGTAGGCTTGCCCCTGGTTGGAGCTTCAGTAGACTTTTTTCTGGCTTCAGCTCCTGACAGCTAACTGGAAGACTTTGCAGGTTCAGAGAAGCAGAACAAGGGTCCCCTTTGATCTGAGCTTTCTGCCCTGGTCTCTCAGCTGTAGGCTGCAGACTGAGCTGGGTGCTGAGTCCTTAACCCCCCCCCCAAAAAAAAAAGTTTTAAAAAAGTACGTTTTGATCTGCATCCAGGCTCTGTCAATTCTTTCTCTGGAGGTATATAGCATTTTTCATTATGAGTCCTTTGGAATTCTCTTGGATCATTGTATTGCTGAGAATAGCTAAGTCATTCACAGTTGATCATCATACTATATTGCTGTTACTATGTACAATCTTCTTTTGGTTCTGTTCACTTCATTTTGCATCAGTTCATTTAAGTCTTTCCAGGTTTTTCTGAAATTATCCTGCTTGTCATTTCTTTTATTTTTGTTTTTGTTTTTTGGTTAGGTGACGGGGTTAAGTGACTTGGCCAGGGTCACACAGCTAGTAAGTGTCAAGTGTTTGGTCTGAGACCGGATTTGAACTCAGGTCCTCCTGAATCCAGGGCCGGTGCTCTATCCACTGCGCCACCTAGCTGCCCCTTGTCATTTCTTATAGGACGATAGTATTCCGTTACAATCATATTCCACAGTTTGTTTAGCCATTCCTCAGTGGATAAGCATCTGTTTGATTTCTAATTCTTTGCCACCACAAAAAGATCTGCTATAAATATTTTTGTATTTTATTTTATTTTATTTTATTTGATGTCTTTGGGATGTAGACTTAGAAGTGGTATTGCTGGATCAAAGGATAAGCACAATTTGATGGTCCTTTGGGCATAGTTCCAAATTGCTCTCCAGAATGATTGGATCAGTTTATAATTCTACCAACAGTGCATTAATGTCCCAGTTTTTCCACATCCCCTCCAACGTTTATCATTTTCCTTTTCTGTCATAGTAGTCAATCTGAAGGTGTGAGTTGGTACCTCAGAGTTGTTTCAATTTGCATTTCTCTAATCAATAGTGATTTAAGAGCATTTTTTCATGTGATTGTAGATAGTTTGATTTCTTAATTTGAAAACTGCCTGTTCATATCCTTTGACCATTTATCAATTGGGGAATTACTTATATTCTTATAAATTTGACTCAGTTCTCTATATATTTGAGAAATGGGGCCTTTATCAGAGACACTTGGTGTAAAAGTTGTTTCCCAGTTCCTCCTTTCCTTCTAATCTTGGTTTTGCATTGGTTTTGCTTGTGCAAAAACTTTTTAATTTAATATAATCAAAATTATCCATTTTACATCTCGTAATGCTCTCTATCTCTTAGTTGGTCATAAATTCTTCCCTTCTCCATAAGTCTGACAGGTAAACTATTCCTTGCTCGCCTAATTTGCTTATGGTATCATCTTTTATGTCTAAATCATATATCCATTTTGATCTTATCTGGGTATAAGATGTTGGTCTCTCCAGAGGTTCCCAAAGTGGGTGATACTGCTCCCTGGGGGGCACTGGAATGATCCAGGGGGAGTGGTAGTAGCCTCAGATGCAATTGGGGGCATTGAATAAAAATAAGGGGGCAATGGATAAGGATAAGAAAATTTTGAAAAACCATTTGTACATGTTTCATTTGTTGTGTAACAGAGTTAAAGTCATAGTGATTACATTACTTTCCAAATAAACACACAAAATGCAAGTTATAACCGATCAGTGGTCAAGTCCGCCAACAAGTCTTAATAAGTAAGTGTTGGCAGGCAAGTGTGTTGTGCATTGTCGGGAAGTCCAGTATGCATTGGCAGGAATATGCACGTGTAATGACTTGTTCACAAAATACGCAGGCCTGTTTTATATCTTCTACATTTTTTACAACTGCCCAAAATAGTTTGGCAGGCTGTCTGTTGTGCAGGCCTGCTTTGTAGTTACTTGATGCAGTATTGCATCATCAAAATTTCAGTGCAGGAAAAAAAATCCTGCAAATTTGCAATAAATTATTAAATTTAAGATGTGTCATTTTAAAATATTTTGTATGCTTTTGAAATGACGCAAATAAAAAACTGTTAAAGGGTTAAAGAATGTAGATTTCCAGGGGGGCGCTGAGTAATTTTTTTTTTTGAAAAGGGGGTGGTAGCCCAAATAAGTTTAGGAATCTCTAGTCTATACCTAGTTTCTGCCATACTGTTTTCTAGTTTTCCCAGTAGTTTTTGTCAAATAGAGTTGGGTTTATCAAACAATAGATTACTATGGTCATTTACTATTGTGTCTTGTGTTACCTAATTTATTTCACTGATCCACCACTCTATTTCTTTTCTTTTCTTTTTTTAAAATTTTAATTTTTTTTATCATCGTTCTGTTTCTTAGCAAGTACCAGATAGTTTTGATGATCAGTGTTTTACGATATAGTTTGAGATTAGTATGGCCAGGCCACCTTCCTTTACATTTTTTTCTTTCATTAATTCCCTTTGTATTCTTGACTTTTTGTTCTTCCTGAATTTTGTTAATTTTCTTAGCTCTATAAAATAATTATTTTATATGGCAATGAATAAATTAATTAAAGTAGAACTGTCATTTTTATTATGTTGGCTTGGCCTACCTAGGAGCAACTGATATTTTCCCAGTTGTTTAGATCTGACTTTGTGTGAAAATGTTTTATATTTGTGTTCATATAGTTCCTGGATTTGTCTTGTTAGGGAGACTCCCAAGTATTTTATATTGTCTACAGTTATTTTAAATGGAATTTCTCTTTCTGTCTCTTCCTGTTGGGCTTTGTTGGTGATATGTAGAAATGCTGATGATTTATGTGGGTTTATTTTATATCCTGCAACTTTGCTAAAGTGTTAATTATTTCAAGTGATTTTTTAGTTGATTCCCTAGGATTCTGTAAGTATACCATCATGTCATCTGTAAATAGTGATTGTTTTGTTTCCTCATTGCCTGTTCTAATTCCTTCAGTTTCTTTGTCTTCTCATAGCCAAAGCTAACATTTCTAGTACAGTACTGAATAACAGTGGTGATAACGAGCATCCTTGATTTACCCATGATCTTATTGGCAAGTCTTCTAGCTTATCCTCATTACAGATAATGCTTCCTGATGGTTTTAGATAGATACTACTTATCAATTTAAGGAAAATTGCTTTTATTGCTATGCACTCTAGTGTTTTTAATAGAAATGGGTGCTGTATTTTGTCAAAAGCTTTTTCTGCATCTATTGAGATAATCATATAATTTTTGTTAATTTTTTTGTTGATTTGGTCAGTTATGCTGATGGTTTTCCTAATATCGAACAGCCCTGCATTCCTGGTATAAAATCCATCTGGTCATCATGTATTATCCTGGTGATAAGTTGCTATGAACTCTTTGCTAATATTTTATTTAAAATTTTTGCATCTATATTCATTGAGGAAATTGGTCTGTAATTTTCTTTTTCTGTTTTGGCACTTCCTGGTTTAGGTATCAGCACCATATTTGTGTCATAAAAGGAGTTTGGTAGAACTCCTCCTTTACCTATTTTTCCAACTATTTTATATTGTATTAGAATGAATTATTCCTTAGATGTTTGGTAGAATTCATTTGTGAATCCATCTGGCCCTGAGGATTTTTCCTTAGGGAGTTCATTGATGGCTTGTTCAATTTCTTTTTCTAAGATGAAGTTATTGAAATATTCTATTTTCTCTTCTGTTTATCTGGGCAATTTATATTTTTGTAGATATTCATCCATTTTATTTAGATTGTCAGATTTATTGGCATATAATTGGACAAAATAGCACTTAATAATTACTTTAATTTCCTCTTCATTGGTGAATTCACCCTTTTCATTTTTGATACTGGTCATTTTATTTTCTTCCTTTTTTTAATCAAATTAACCAATAACCATTGGTTATTATGTTTTATTCATCACATCAGCTCCTAACTTTATTTTTTAGTTCAATAGGCCTGTTGTCTATTTCACATAAGAGTGAGGTTCATGTACTTTTCTCTCCACCTACCCCTTCCTCTTTGTATGTTCTTCTGATACACTAGTTATGAGAGCAAGTTCCTCCCCTGCGCATGTCTTCTTTTTCATGCTAATGTCTTTCTCATTTTACCTTCTTCTTTTTACAGTTGTAGAACCTCTGTTTTTCTTATTTAAATTAATCCCTTTGATACTCTTTGAAGACATTAAGATTCTGAAGGGAAACCTTTATTGGAATGTTAGTACTACATCATTTTATAGTGCCTTCTAATGGCTGAAATAAAGTTAGCTTTCTAGATTTCTTTGAACTTTTGTATTTGTATTTCCAAGTTCCTACTTAGCTCTGGTCTTTTCATCAGAAATTCTAGGATATCTTCTGTTATTTTAAAGGTATGTTTTTTCCCTTGTAGGATTATAATATTGAGCTTTTCAGTGTAAGTTATACTTGGTTGTAAGTCTCTGCCTTTTAGAATACTGTATTCCAAGATCTCTTATTTTAGCAGAAGCTTCCAGATTCTGTGTGATCCTGACTGTAATTCTTTGGTAATTGAATTGCTTCTTTTTGGATGTTTTCAGCATTTTATCTTTGATGTGTAAGCTCTGGATTTTGGCAATAGCATTCCCAGAACTTTTTCTTTTGGAATTCCTTTCAAGAGACAATATTAGTAGGTTCTTTTTTTTTTTAAAAGAGATTTGGGCCATTTTCATTTATGATTTCTTGAAATATGTTGTCCAGGATTTTTAAAAAAATCATGGTTGTCAGGGAGGTGCACTGATTTCTTTGATATTAGATATCTTAAAATCTCTTTTTTTAAAGAATCTTTGTAAAATTTTATTATTACATTTGTTACTGTCTCATGGTGTCATTAATTTCTCTTTTGTTTAGTCTAGCTTTCAGAGACTGCATTTCTTCAGTATAAGCCCTACCTACTTTCTAAGCTGCATGATCTATCAGTTATTTCCTCTAGAGCTTTTACTTCATTTAAAAAGATCTCTTGCTACATTTCTTCTAGGTATTCATGTAGGAAAATTAATTTTCCTTGTGGAAAATACATTTTTTTCTTTTGAGTCTCAGCTTGTTGTTATGGTTTTAGATTAGCAATTTTTTTTAAAATAGCTTTTATTAATTTTTTTTTGTTTTTTGTTTTTTTTGGTGAGGCAGTCAGGGTGAAGTGACTTGCCCAGGGTCACACAGCTAGTAAATATTAAGTGCCTGAGCTAAGATTTGAACTCAAGTACTCCTGACTCCAGGGCCAGTGCTCTATCCACTGCGCCATCTAGCTGCCCCCTTAGATTAGCAATTTTTGAGTGTAGTTGGTGTTTTCTTTGTTTTATTTTTCTCCAGCTTTAGTTCTTGAATTGGGGCTTTGTTTCCATCTCCTGTTGAATTTTGGGTAGGGTGGTTGGTCTTGCTGTGTTTTGCCCTGGGTGGGCTACACCCCCCCCCTTCCCCCCCTCATTCTTGAATTGACCTCCACTTCTCTGGCTGAGTACCACCCTGGATCTTTGTGATTCAGAGTACTGGCTCTTTGTGGTCCTTGCTGGCATCCCAGGGTAGAATGTTCTGGTCCTATCAGCATGTTGGCATATATTATACTGGTTGCTGTCAGTCACTATTTGCATTCCCAGTTGGTTGTTCTCTTTTTTGTTTCTTTGGCGAGATTTGCCATTATAGATTCTAATTTTTATATTCTGTCCATTATTTTTGCTCTGTAGACTATTAATTCTGTTCCTATGACTCTCAGTTCTCTTTTGAACCTATCACGATCAGGGTATTGTAGTCCTAGGGTCTCACCTTCTATAGGATTTTCTATCTCAAGTGGAGGATCATTTTCCTTTGTTTTGCAGGATTTAATCAGTTTAGTAGACCTGGAGGCCACTTTTTTGGGGGGGTTAATTTTTCCTCTACTGATTTAGTCTTTTTTTTTTTCTTTTTACCTTTATTTCTCCCTATTGCTTACTTTCTTACTCCTTACCCTCTTTGGGAGCTGGATCTCAAAGCAACTCAGACTCCTTCCATGCTGGGCAATTCCCAGATCACCAGCCTAGGTCTCTACCCCGGGTGGCTTTTGGGTGGATGAAAGTAACACCAGTTGGATGCTGAGCTCTTTCCCTCAGGCCTGGTAGAGTGCTGCACAGTGGCCAACCCCTCCCCTCCCAAAAACAAATAAACAAAAAACAGACCCCACACACAGTGGTGTCTTCACTTGGTGCCCTGCCCCACCTTCTTTATTTCCTCAGTTATCTGGCTGGGCAAAGCTCTGCTGTATGGTGTTGGGGGTTTGATTTCTGTTTGGTTCTCCAAGGCTCTGTAGGAGGAGAGAGTTGGAGTGATATTGAGTTTAAGCCCAGACACACATCTTGCTCCTTTCTCTCTGTTCTTCTGTTGTCTTACAGCAATCTTTTGTAGCCCACTTCAGTGCTGACTGTCTGTCTTGTTCTGCCCATGATCACTGCTGTAGCCCTGCCTCTCTGTTGATGCTGGAAGAATTTTCCACAGCCTGGAGCTGGGGTCTGGAAGGGGCATTGGAATGTGGGATTAGATTTTGTTGTAAGCCTGTGGATTGGGTCCTAGGATCAGCTAGTGCAGCCTCACTGTTTGTGGGAGGTGAGGAAGAGTCCTTCTGAATGATGTCCCTGATCATTTATTAGCAAAATAACATAAATCTTTCAAAGTTTTGAGATAGGATTGTCTAAATATTTTTATTTCTCTAATCTTAGAATATGGGGCATGTCCTACATATTTCCAGGCAAAGGAGTTTAGGAATCACATTCATTTTGTCCTCAACAGGAAAAGGTCTTTGCCAAAAAGAAAACATTTTTCCACTAAGATATAAAGTTGGACAGTCTTGAAAGTCATCTAGTCTAACTTGTACAAAGGATCATCCAGTATGCAGAAGATCTTTCTCTAGGTCTCATCATATTTCCAAGCCAGCAGACATATCATGAGTACCAAGGCAGCATTTGGGCTGTCCGTCTGTTAGCCCTCATTGACCTGGTACATGACCAGGCCAGCACCTCCTTGTCCAATCATCCATTATGCCACTTCTTACTAACGGGTTATAAGATTGTTGCAAACATGCTGAATCCTACTTGGGCCCATCACATCTTTCTCAAAGTACAATTTAGAAACCATACTATAAAATATCACATCAAAACAATACTGAAACTTATTATGTTTTAGAGAAGATAGAGAGCTGAATCACACTGAACGTGCTAAAATGTAGTGCATAAAAAATCCTATTATGTTGTCATATCAGCAGCTGCTCCATCAAAAATGGTATTTCATATTATGCTTTTCTTACATCAAGAAGCCATGTTCATTTATACCATGTGAAAAGGAAATTAACTTATAGAGCCGAAAGTCATTAGAGAATTTTTAAAATCATATTAGTATTCATAGAAGAATTTTAAACAAATGGGAACAGTAAGATTTTAGTGAATAATATGGGTGGCACACAACTACTCTGACTTTTGCACTTAAATTCTACAATTTTACCTATGAGTACAAGTAAAAGAGATTTATCACTTCTTGCATATCTAAAAGCTGGTCCTAATATCTTGATATAATTTCCAGGGATCCACAAATTTGTAAAGAAAACCTAATCCAAAGTTTAACACTTCCTTAATATAATATTCCCATATCTTAAAGCTCATGTGTTTCAGTGATTTCCTTCAAGACTCAGTTGCATTGCCACCTTTTTATGCATGGGCTAGTGAAAAAGCACTGTATTTGGATTAGGATCTGTTTGAATATCAGTTCTCCCACCTACTAGCTTTATGCTGGGCCTCAGTTTCCACATCTGTAAAATAAAGTTTTTGGCCTAGCTCACCTCTAATACCTTTTCCAGTTCTATAAATCATTCCTGGTCTCTCCCTCCCCACCCACCACTGACCTACCTCATTCTAAAGAGATCTTGTATTCATTTTGTATGTATTTTTTATGTGTGTCAGTTCATGTACATGTTCTCTTCCCCATTAGAATATAAACACCTTGAGGGCAATGTCCATTTCCCTTCTGTGGGAGTTGCTCTCCTGCATCTGGTACAGTGGACCACTCAGAGCCAGACTTTAAATAAACAGTCTTTTTACTAAAAACCATTGCAAAATTCTTGGGTAGGAGCAATTATCCAGGTGAATAAAAAAAAAATTCAGAAGATTAAAAAAAACTGCTGACAAGAAGGCAGTTGGCAAAAAGATTGAAAAAGCAAGATGGGTCTCTGGAACCTCAGGATCTCTTATTGAGAATGGAAAAAAAAACAAATCCAAATGCCAACATTTTTTTTTGGCACCAACACTTTTATACTCCTCTTGGTCAAAGGACCCCCAGCTGAGTGCAGTATTAATCCCAGTTGTTCCTGGTCTATATCCCAACTTCCTTGCTTGTTGGTTGGCATTGTGGAACTATGGAGGGGCTAACACACATTGTGCTGATTCTTGGCTCACAACAACTTCTCTCTTTTTATCCTTGGTTCTTAACACATAAATTGTATGTAGCAAGTGCTCAGTGAATACTTATTGATTTATTGATAGAAAAATATTTTGTATAATAAAAATGCTTGGACTGTACTTTGGGATTCATAATACTCAAATGAATCTGTGATTTTATTGATTTAGAAGTTCTCATAAATGTTTCAGATCACAATCCATCCACACCTCTGTATCCATGCTTCTTGTGAAACTCTTGTCTTTGTACCCCCATAAGTTTGATTGAAAATATGATGAGATCTAAAGAAGGACCTTCTGCATATTGGATTCATCCTTTGTACCAATTAAGAAACACTGAAGGGGTTGCGAGTGGAAAAAATTTAAGAATGGCTGGAAAATATGATCTTCAAGACTGTCCAACTTTATATCTTAGTCTTACAGCCTGCCCACACTCACTGTGTACCTCCCCATCCCCTTCTGTTTTTGTAAACTGTTATGTTCTGTGTTTTGCTCCATAGTAAAATTTAGGATGTAAGACTAGGTGCCAGGTTAGTCGTGAAAAGGTAATCACTGGGATGACCTGTGGTTATTTCTAGACCCAGTCCCACATAGTCACTTGTTGTTCAGTTGTTTCAGTCATGTCTAACTCTTCTGTGACCCCATCTGGGGTTTTCTTGGTAGAGATACTGGAGTGGTTTGCCATTTCCTTCTCTAGCTCATTTTAAAGATGAGGAGACTGAGGCAAACAGGGTTAAGTGACTTGCCCAGGGTCCCTTGCCAATGAATGAGGTACAGTGGATGCCATACTCACAGGAGGGAGGTGATGTATCTGAGGCTGGTTTTAAACTTAAGTCTTCCTGACTAGGTTTAGGGCTTTATCCACTGCTGGGTGGTAAAGTGGATAGAGCACTGGGCTGGGAATGAGGAAGACTCATCTTTGTGAGTTCAAAAGAGGCCTCAGACATTTACTAGCCGTGTGATCTTGGGCAAAATACTTAACTTCTGGTCAATGATATTAAAAGGAATAGTATTTCTTATAGGAGTATTTTAACTTGCACAGGAAGCTCAAAACTTAGGGGATATCCAGGGCTAAAAGGACAGACCACTGGTCAAGAGAGCAACTAGTGAACCAAAGAATTTACTGGACCTCAGGGGCCATGGTCTTCTGGTCAGTTCTAGGGGAAGAGAAGAGTTTTATTGATGGTCCTTTGGAGGGATTGTCTTTTGGCCACGGTGTACCTAGTTTCAACTCTCCAGTCCCTCATGTTAATTAGTGTGGAAGACAATTGGGCCTTATCTCTTCCAGGGAAGCATGCTGAACTCCTACACTGAGGCAGGGGGCTCACACCTTAAAAACTAGGATTATATTTCTCCCTTCCTCGACATTGGAAATGGGAGCTGACACCTCCAAAACAGGGCCAGTGGATAGATAATATATCTATACTAGAGCAGTGGGTGGAGAACTGGAGAGATCTGACCATTAGGGCAGCAACAAAGCTGGTCATGGTTGTGGTTTTTTATAAAAAGAAGACAGGGCTTCAATTGAGAGTGTCTGGTTTTTCACCTCTGATGTTGCTGATGTGGAAGCATCAGAGATTGGCCAGTAAGGACTGGTTGTGTACAGCAGTGGAGTCAAATTCAAATAGAAAGGGATCCCTGTGGGCTACATATTGACTTAGAAAAACCACAAATTAACATTATCTGTGTTATATTGTATTTTTATTTATTTTGCTAAACATTTCCCACTTCCATTTTAATCTTGGTTGGGTCTCAAATTTGACACTCTGGGTGTACAGCATGGGGATAGAAGTTTTTAGCATGAAGGTTTCCAAAAGCAGTGATGGGAATTTTGGGAGGTGGCATTCCTAGAAAGGAGGTGGCCTGTGGCTTAAGTCCTATAGAATTCAGAGAGGCCTCCTCCACAGCCAGAGGGCTTTTTGGAATATTACATGATGATTCCTTTGAAAATAAAATACACTTTTAATTAGTATTTGAATACCTAGAGGAATTGGTAATAGGGAATGCTTTTATTTCCCCCCTTATTGGTAGAAATTAAAGATTTCTTAGGGGAAAGTCTATTAACATGGTATTTGTGTGTTCCTTTTCTTGCAGATATGATTTCAGACATCATGAGCATATGATTTCAAGAATGGACAACTGGGAATCTATTAATTCTGATTAGCCTTAAGCAGACTCATAACCATAGAGAAACCTCATCTAGTTCCATACTTTCTGCTTTAAATCTGTCTTGACATCTCACTCCTTTGTGCAGCCATGTATGGGAGTGCTCGTTCAGTTGGCAAAGTTGAACCAAGCAGTCAGAGTCCTGGGCGTTCACCGAGGCTTCCTCGTTCCCCACGTTTGGGTCACCGTCGAACCAATAGCACAGGAGGGAGTTCTGGAAGCAGTACTGGAGGTGGCAGTGGTAAAACTCTTTCAATGGAAAATATCCAGTCCTTAAATGCTGCCTATGCTACATCAGGGCCTATGTACTTAAGTGACCATGAAAATATGGGTCCAGATACACCTAAAAGCACCATGACACTTGGCCGTTCTGGGGGTCGGCTGCCTTATGGTGTTAGGATGACTGCTATGGGCAGCAGCCCCAATATTGCTAGCAGTGGGGTTGCCAGTGACACCATAGCGTTTGGAGAACATCACCTCCCTCCTGTGAGTATGGCATCCACTGTACCTCATTCATTGCGCCAGGCAAGGGATAACACAATTATGGATCTACAGACACAATTGAAGGAAGTGTTGAGGGAAAATGATCTGTTACGTAAGGACGTAGAAGTGAAAGAGAGTAAATTGAGCTCTTCAATGAATAGCATCAAGACCTTTTGGAGTCCAGAGTTGAAGAAAGAACGAGCCCTGAGAAAAGATGAAGCTTCCAAAATCACTGTTTGGAAGGAACAATATAGAGTTGTGCAAGAGGAAAACCAGGTTAGTTATACTTATAATATATACTATACTATAGTATATAGGAAAACCAGGTTAGTTATACTTATACTATATACTATACTATATATATATAGATAGTATCTATCTGTGTGCACTGAATTCACATCTATATGAAATGAAATCACATTTTATTTTCCCACTTGTCCCTGTCTTTCATGCCATCTTTATTTTTTTTTTGCCCACCTGTTTCTTAATTTTTTTCCTAAATGCCTCATTTTCTCAATCTTGCTACTTTGTTTCCATTTGTTTAATCCATTTTACATCACTTTTCTGCTTATTTTGTTTCTTTTTGATTTTGAGAACTGCCTTTGAATCTCTCCTTTCAGCATGTTGTATTTTTCTCAGTTCTAATGAGAATATACTGTATCACAAGCTGTGGCATCCATTGCTTAGAGCATTTGAGAGCATATAAAGTTATCTTCTGTTTTCCCAAATGTCCAGAATTATAGCACAGTCTTCTTTAAAATTGAGTGCATTACTTTGAGCTGTTTTCAGTTGAACAATATAACATTGAGGATAGTAATTGAAAATTTAATATTTAATTTCTTTTTTTTTTGGCAAGGCAATTGGGGTTAAGTGCCCAGAGTCACACAGCTAGTAAGTGTTATGTGTCTAAAGGCCAGATTTGAACTCAGGTCCTCCTGGCTCCAGGGCTGGTACTCTATCCACTGTGCCACCTAGCTGCCTCTCCCCCTTTTTTTTTAATATTTAATTTCAATATTTGAGTATCAGCTATAAGTTATCAAACAAATGTTTATTTTATTTAGTGATATTAATATAATTTGATCTTGAAGATGATTAGACAGCCTGTTTCTTTTGGCTCCTTAATTCATTGAAGTTCAAGAAAAAGAAAAATGTAAAATGTTAACTTATATTTAAAAAAAACAGAATTGGCTAGATATTTGAATAATGAGCTATTCCAGGTCAAGAACCAAATGTATTATCAATTTCATAAGCTGTTCATTTAGTGCTAATCTACCCTTCGAGGTAATATAAATTATGCTTCATTCATTATTGTGTCATTTATCTCTCTTTGCAGATGTTTTATAACATTAAAAGTGTGAATATATACTTTAGGGTTCAAGTAACAGAAACCTAAAATAAACTTCTTTTTAAAAGGTTTTCTGGGAGCAGTCTTTGAACTTGTGAGCCTCAGTGTTTTGTTTCAAAAAAGCTAAACTTTCTTTGTGAGAGTTATTTTTTTAAAGCAGTTGGCTTGCCGTTGATGTTATAAATGCATAAATCACATCATTTTTTGATATATTCTGTATTGACTGTGAATTACTTAAGTGATTTGTTTGAAACTTCACCTGGCTCTTGGCATGTTGCTAAGAAGGAAAGGAAGTATTGTAACATTCTTGCTTTCTGTACGTATCATGCATGTATTGTTAAACATAATTTACAGTTGTGGTGGTTAGCTTTATTCTCCATCATAAATACTATGTATATTCAATAATTATATAACTCTCACTTGGTTATTTTAAAATCATAGGCTCTTAAGAAAAAACAGTTTCTACTTAAAAAAAATTACTTTGTGATGGTTTCCTATAGTAATTTT
This sequence comes from Vombatus ursinus, assembly GCF_900497805.2. Lineage (NCBI taxonomy): Eukaryota > Metazoa > Chordata > Mammalia > Diprotodontia > Vombatidae > Vombatus > Vombatus ursinus. The sequence goes on from NW_020951860.1 coordinate 1,329,997, forward strand.
CTAGATCACCTTGTCCTCAAACATATTGACTTTTTCTTGAAGATTTTGTTGGTGCTTTGGAATGCCATTTCTGGAAAGGACAAATTTTTCAGAAAGTCCATGACAAGGAAAATGTAATCTATTACATAATGTTAGCTGATGAAAGCAAAGTACCTTTGGTACTTGGTGGCCATTGCCACATACTCTCAAAACATAAAACATGTCCTGTATTTTCTGAATATTCATATGTTATGATTTTGAACTATAAAAATCAATATGGTAAAGATTTGATCAATTTTACAAAAAATGAAATAACTTATTACTATATGTTACTATAAAGAAGAATCTGCTTTTGCTGTATGTATATTTTTTTTTGTTTTATAATGATGATGATGATAATAGCTAGCATTTATATAGCACCTACTCTGTGCCAGGCACTGAGCTAAATGCCTTACATTTATTATCTCATTTGAACCTTACAACAACCCTGGTAGGTAGATGCTATTATTATCCCCATTTCACAGATGAGGAAACAGGCAAATAGGAGTTAAGTGACTTGCCCCTGATTACAGAGCTAGGAAGGGTCTGAGGCCGGATTTGATCTCAGGTCTTTGTGACTTTAGGCCCAGTGTTCTATCTCCTGCACCATTTTTGTCTGAAAAGGCATAAAATACTTCAAATGTATAGATATGTGTGTTTGTTGGTATATATACAGGGCATTCCATAAGTCTTAGTGCAGTTTTAAGCTTTTGTAGCTTAATATTAACTTAATAGTAGCATGTTACTGGGTGGCTCGTGCAGCTTAGGTGGCTCAGTGGAGAGAGCACTGGGAATACCTGAGTTTACATCCGGCCTCAGACACTCAGTAGCTGTGTGAACCTGGACAAGTCACTTAACCTCTGTTTGCCTATTAGACTGGAGAAGGGAATGGCAAACCACTCCATCATCTTTGCCAAGAAAACCCCAAATGGGGTCATGAGGAGTCAGAGACAACTGAACAACAATAACAATTACAGAGGTCCCTTGTAAAACTAGATAGATGTGTGGATTTATGTCTATAAATATTTTAATATACTTGTAATTTCATTGTTGTAAGTGAGGTGAGGAATTTCCTCTATCAGTGCTAATCAGTATCTCTTCTCTGTTACTTATAGACTTAGAGAGATGTCTGAGGCATTAGAGATTAGAGGTAGTATATATCAAAGGTGGTACTTGAATCCTGGTCTTCTGAGTCCCAGATCAGCTTTCACTCACTTTGGTGCACTGCCTTTACCTTACACACATGTGGATTAACAGAAATTTATGAAGTAGCTTTTACTTAGCATGTACTGGTCATTATGCTAGATATGAGTGGTACAAAAAAAAAATGAAACATTCTGTACTCTTAAGGCTCATTCTGATAGATATTGATATACAGAATAAATACAACGTAGTCATGGAGAGATATGATGGGGAGACCATGAAAGACTTATGTAGAAGTAGATATTTGGGCTGTGTCTTGTAGAAAGGAGAGTCTGAGGAGCTGGAGATGAGGAAGAAAAGGAAATGCATTAAAGGGCTGGGGGTGAGGGGTTACCAGTACAAAGGAATGGAGCAGGAAATGGAGTGCTGTGGGTGAAGAAGAGAGGGAAGGCCAGTTTAGTTGGAATGTAGAGTGGCAGAAAGGGAGCAATGTGTAATAAAGCTGGAAAGATAGGTTTGCAGCAGGTTTGAAAAGGTTTAAAAGCTAAATGAAGCAGTTTATATTTTATCCTGGAGACCATACAGAGCCCATGAATTGATAGGGGAATTGAGTAGTTGTTTGAGTAGGTCAGATCTTCACTAAGGGAAAATCACGCTAGCAGCTATGTGTAGGATGGACTGGAGTGAGGAAAGACTTTAGTCAGGGAGACCAGTTAGGAGGATGTTGCAATAATGTAGGTGAGAAATGATGATGGCATCAATTAAGCAGTGAGTAGAGAGAATGGATTGGTTGTGAGAGATGTGAAGGTATATACAGCAAGATTTTGCAACTGATGGGATATGTAGAGTGAGAAAGAGTGATACCAAGGCTGTATATTTATGCATATACACATACATAACATTCACTTGCATATGTACATATATACACAGATAGGCAAGTGTGACATAATGTATGGAGAGATGGTCCTGGAGTTGGGAAGACCTAGGGTTCAAGGTCTGCTTCTGACACATACCACCTGTGAGATTAACCTTAGGCAAAGCAGTTAACTTTTCAGTGCCCTATGTGACACTCTAATTTAAAAAATTATAGGTGAGGGCATACCGCACACAACGTACCTGTTGGGCCATTTTCTTGCTTTTTAAAAATTGATTTCATAACATTTGTGTATTTTGAGTATCTTAGTTCCTCATTATGCATTGTAAGGTATTTAATAGTTAAATATGGATGTATCAGGATACCATCCAACTTCAAATGGATTAATTGATGAAGAAAAAAAATCAAAGCCTATTCTAGCCATCTAAATGGAATTTTTTTTAAAGTCAAGTAAACAAGCATTTATTAAGTGGCCCCAGTGTGCCAGGCACTCTGCAGAGAAAGGCAAAGTCCAGTCCCTGCTTTCAGAGAACTCACAGTCTAATGTCTTAATTTCAGCTCATAATCTTAACTTTTTAATGTGGTAAATCTTAAGGAAAATAATACACATGACAGGAAAATACCAAGTAGATTTGTTTTTAAGTGGTTTATTTCCTAAGGACTGATTATGTAATGCTTTTTGTTAAATGGATATTATATGTAAGTATATAAGAACTGAATTGAGGTCATCAGCTTTGACACTGTTTTTTCTCCTCCTCTGTTCCATGTATGTCTTGGGTGCTCAGAAATTAAAGAGCAAAAATAAATGTTTCATGCCATGTCTTCAGTAAAATGCCCGTTCATAACTTGGGTATTACCATTAGAAGGCTTAAAATACTAACGTTAACATCAAAGAAAATAATCACGCATACTCCTTTATTTTGAAATAATCTAGTTAATTGCCCTGTTTTGAAACTGTTTGTCTTCCCCTCTTTCTAATTATTAGGCTGTTTTCAAAGATAATGCATTTGAATTTAATGAAAACTCTAGGATATTCTTGGTTCTTTGAAAGCGAAGTAGTCCAGGGAATTATGATGCCAGAAAAGCTATGTAACTGCAGAAGGGTGAACATTGACTTTTCTAGATTTTATCCTCTGTTCTAATTAAACATTTACTGAAGCTGGCAGCACTTGATTCTTCTTGCATACACTGTAATTACTACTACAAAGCTAAGAGTATGCAACTTTGGGCCAAAAAAGGAAAGGTACAATTTAAAAGTAAAGTTGAAACACTGCAATGAGTTGTAGTAACTAGGAATGCTAATTAATAGATTATAGTAAGCCAGTGGTGTACCCTAATTAAAATTTGCATTCATTATATTCTCTAGAGCCTTCAGTGGTCCCTCTTCTCACTCTTTATAAAGAGGTTGGTTTAATAGGATTTACTGTAATTAAACCAATTTCCCCATTTTACTTAGGGACTAAAGATTTTTTGCTATGTTTTGTCTATTCAGAATATGTAGTCTGAATAGGGCATTGATATCTTGATCCAGTCATAACAAATTAGACGCATTTGCTTACAAATGCCTGGTGTGCGGTTCATTTTTGCTGAGTTATTGCAGAAGACTGTTTCTAATGTACCCCGCTTTTTTTAGATTCTAATAGTCCTTTTGTACTTAAACTTTCAGATATTGGAAGCTGGTTAGTTTAAACAATCAATACTATGACAGAGACTCTTAATTGCATGTTTGTACTGACCAAAGACAAGAATCCAACTAAGCCATGGTTGAACTTCCAGAGCTAAGGCTTTGGAAACATATACTTACATGCATAACTGATCTGTAATTACAAATATTTTTATCCTTTCTCTATGATAATACCATTTGCTGTTACTTTCATGAGTACATTCGTTAAAAATTTATTGTTCATCTTTCACATTTGACTCTGAAGTCAGTATATTCTATTTTAAGTAGTTTGGTAACTGATTTAAATTTTTTTTTTTTACTCAAGTGTTTTTTTCTTTCACAGTATCCAGAAATCGTTTTACAAATTAACATAGTAGTTAAGTAGATAGTTTTTCTTTTATGACTTGCTTTTACCAGTTGGACATTTATATAATTGAAGCCTTAACTTGCAGTATTTTGAGGCCATTTCTTGGATTTAAAGATATAATTCCTTTAAAAAAAAAACACTTTAACTGATAACTTTTATTTACACCACCTGCATTTCCTCATACATCCCTCCTTACCTTGAGAGCCATGCCTTACAACAAACAATTAAAACAAAACAATAGTTTAGCAAAACTAATCAACATATCTAAAAAAGTCTGACCTTGTGTGCAGTATTCGACATCTATAATCCCTCATGTCTGCAAAGAAAGTGGGGGAAGTAACTTTTCAAAATCTTCCCTGGGGCGAAGGCTCATCATTATTACAGTTTCACAGTGTTCAGTATAGTTTCAGCTATTTTGAAGTTGTTCTTTCCATCACCATTATCATCATTATGTATATTGTTTTCAAGTTTTTATTTATTTCACTTTGCATCAATTCACAGAAGTTTTTCCATGTTTCTCTGCATTCATTATATTCACTCTTTCATACATTGCAATAATATGCCATTGCATTCAATAATGTTCATTACATGCATAGTCAGCAGGCATTTTATTAAGTGCTTTTGATGTGCTAGGCACTATGCTGAGGGCTGGGGGTACAAAACCCTTCAGGAGTTTACATTCTAACTTGGGGAGTCAATAGGCAAACAATTATATACATGCGAAAGAGAGAGTGATGGATGGTAATCTCAGAGGGAAGACACTGGTCAGGGAAGGGGAAACAGAAAGTTCTGTTGTAGGATGTGGGAAATGTTCTGAGACCTGGAGGAAGCCATGGAGCCAGAAGGTAAAGTTGAGGAGGAGATGGGGTAGCCATTATGTGTGAAGAACTCAAGAGGGCTAGTCCCTATCATAATAGAGTGAAAGAAGATTGTAACTAGGGGAGGCCGGATTGTAAATGTCAAACAAAGGATTTTGTATTCAATTCTGAAGGTAATGGGAAGTCACTGGAGTTTATTGAGTTGTGAAGTTAGGAAGATTACTTTGGCAACTGAATGGAGGATGGGATTGGAGTGGAGACAGACTTGAGGCAGGGAGCCTGATCAAGGAGCTACTGTAATAGCTAGGTATGAGGGACTGGGAGTCTGGACTATGATGGCTGCTGTGTAAGTGATTTAGGAGTTCATTTATGGCTTGTTCACATTTTTTTCTAATAAATGATTTATTTAAATAATTTAGTTCCTCTGTTAATCTGTGTATTTTATATTTTTGTAAATATTCATCCATGTCATGTAAGTTACCAGTTTTATTATATTTTCCTTTTTCAGTTTTCATAAAACAACTTATCTCTTTTTCAAAAATCAAACTATTTTTTCCCAAAACAAATTTTAAGTTTATTTAATTTTGTTAACTTTTTTGACTTTTTCAGAAATTCTACTTTAGTGTTTTATTAGGGTTATTGGTTTTTTTTAGTTTCAAAAAATCATTGCTTAATTTAATGATGTGTTCTTTCTTTTGTTGGTGAGATACAAATGTTTCCCTAAGGACTGCTTTGGCTTTAGTATATTATTTTTGATAAGTTTTGTATACTATTTTATTGTTATTTACCTTTCTTCAAAAACATTTTATTAAATATAATTTTTATTATGTTGTGGTTGGTAAGATATAAATTTAGTATTTCTGCTTCTCTGATTTTTTTGAGGTTTTTAATTTCCCTAGTTCATTATCAGTTTTTGTAAAGGTACAAACATAGTGAGAATCTCTTTTCTGTTCCCGTTGAATATCACCAGTTAGCTATCATCTCTAACTTTTCTAAAGTTCTATTCACATCCTTTATTTCTTGTGTTTCTTTTTGTTGGTTTGTTTAGGTCTAAAAGAGGTATATTGAGGTCTCCTACTATTAGAGTTTTACTATTTCTTCCTCCAATTGGATTAACTTTTCCTTTAAGTAATTGGATGCTATACCATGTGGATCTTTGAGGCATAATGTAGTTTCCTGCTTATCTCCTTTTTATTTTTGCTTGGTCAGAATTCATAATTACTAGACCTGTTTTTCTGAGTTTATCTGAAGTAGTATAGATTTTGCTTCAACTCTCAATTTTAATTCTTTGTGAATCTTTTATTTTTTAACTATTTTTTATAAATAATTAACAGTAAGCAGTTGTGAAATGTTGTTGGATCCTGCTTTCTAACTCATCCTTTCCTCTTCAGTTTTGTCAGTGAATTCATCTCATTCATGTCTGTGTTTGTGATTGTCAGTTTTATATTTCCAAGAGGTTTGCTTAACACTTGTTGTTCAGTTGTGTCTGATGTACATAACTCCATGGACCATAATAGCACACCAGGCTCTTCTGTCCTCCATTTTTAGCGTTTTTATACTGTCCGTGGGGTTTTCTTAGCAAAGATACTGGAGTGGTTTTCCATTTCCTTCTCCAGTGGATTGATCATTTTTTTGTTATAACTCTCCACTGTGACTTGTTCATCATTTCGTTGTTACGCAAGCCCCTCTGCCATGACAAGACAGTGATCCAGGAAGGGTTGCTTAACATGAGTGATCGATAATTGAAGGGATCTGTTTCTGTTCTGGTTTGCCTCTTTTATACCCCTTGGCCCTCCCTTTATCACAGATTTTTACCCTTTCTGCCTTCCTTCCTCCCTTCCTTCCTTCCTTCCTTCCTCCTTCCCCTCCTCCCTCTTTCCCTCCTTCCTTTCCTTCCTTCCATATAATTTTCATTATATTAATATTTCTTGTTGCCTGATGGAGATTCTTTCTGTTTAGTACATTCTGAAGTTCATGAAATTCAATTCTTGGGTAAGATTTACCACTCTTTATTCCAATTTATTGTCTTTTCTCTTCTTTCCTACCTACCTGTTATTCCCTCCTCTTTCTCCTTCTTCCTTCCCTAGTTTCCTTTCATTTCCTTCTAAGGTTATCAAAATAGAACAGAATTACCCCCAGGAATTTTGCATTTCTTGTTTCTAGGTACTCTTGTAGTTCTCCTGGCCAGTACACACTTTTCTCCTAGACTCTATTTGGACATGTGTAGTTAGTCTCTTCTATGTTTGCCCGTTAGTTTCTCACAGTCCAAAGCATTTCTTTATAGCATTTTCTTCTTTTTACTTATATCTGCAGTCTCACTTCCTGCATTGAGGCTTTGTGTTTGTGTCATTCTCTGTTCCTTTCTATACTCTTGGCTGATATGTGCGGGCAACATTTGATTGTGGATGTGGTAGCTAAGAGTAGTTGTTTTTTGTTCAGTCATTGCAGTTGTGTCCAATTCTTTGTGTCCCCATTTGGGGTTTTCTTGGCAGAGATACTTGAGTGGTTTGCCATTTCCTTCTCCAGCTCATTTTACAGATGAGAAAACTGAGGCAAACAGGGTTAAGTGACTTGCCCAGGGTCACACAAGCTAGGAAGCGTCTGAGGCCAGATTTGTACTTGGGAAGATGAATCTTCCTGACTCCAGGCCTGGCACTCTATCCAGTGTACCACCTAGCTGCCCAAAAGTATTACTAGGTTCATTTTTTTTTTTTTTGCATCCTTGATTTTCTTAATCTCTCTGTAGCATTTGACACTGTCAGTCAGCCTCCTCTCCTTGATATTCTCTTCTCCCTAGATTTTCTGGACACCACCTTCTTAGTTCTCCTACCCATCTGACTATTTCTTCTCAGTTTCCTTACCTAGATCTTCATCTAGGTCATGCCCATTAACATTTGATTTCCACAGAGTTCTGTCCTGGCCCTCTTCTCTTATCCCTCTATACATCTTCATTTGGTGATCTCATTAGCTCCCGTGGATTTAATTATCATCCCTATGATGATGATTCTTAAATCTATTTATCCAGCCCTAACATTTCTACATATCTCTGGTCTCTCATTTCCAACTTCTTTTCAGACATCTTGATCTGGTGGTCCTTCAGAGATTTTTAATTCATTGTGTCCAAAACTTAACTCATTACCTTTCACCTTAAAACCTTCCTCCCACTTCTATCTTCCTATTACTGTATAGGATACCTAGGAGTTATCCTCAATCCCTCACTATCCCTTATGCCTCCTACCACTAAACTCAATCTAATCTGTTGCCAAGGCCTGTCAGTTTCACCTTTGCAATGTCTCTTGTATATACCCCCTTCTCATCTCTGACACTATCACCACTCTGGTGTTGACCCTTATCCTTCACACCTGCACTAGCCTGTCACAGGTTTCTCCCTACTCCAGGCCATCCTCCATTCAGCTGCCAACTTGTTGAAGTTCTGGTCTACGTCACTTCCTAACTCATCAAACTCCTGTGCCTCCCTATTACCTCCAGGATCAAATGCAAAATTCTCTTTTTTTTTTTTCCCAAAATCTTTCATAACCTAGTTACCTCTACCTATCTTTCTAGTGTTTTTACAGTCTTTTGCCCTCTTTTTCCCAACAAACTCTTTGATTCAATAACATTGGCCTCCTTACTATTCCCAGAACACAATGCTCCATCTCTCAGCTCTGGGCATCATCTCTGACTGTCTTCCATTCCTGTAATGCTCTTCCTCCTCATCTCTGTCTCTTGGCTTCCTTCAAGTCTTAACTAAAATCCTACCTTCTTCAGGAAGCCTTTCCCAACCCCTCTGAATTATAGTGTCTTTCCTGTGTTGATTATTTTTTATTTATTCTGTATATAACTTTTTTGTACATGCATGTTATCTTCCCCAATTAGATTGTGATCGCCTTGAGGGCAGGGACTATCTTTTGCCTTTCTTTGTGTCCCCAAGGCTATGAATATGAATTGTGACTGGCACATAGTAGATTTTTAGTGGTTATCTTTCTTTCTCAAAGAGGACCAAAATGACATCACGTACAGTGGGTCCAACTGTGACTGATCAGACCAATATGATCCTGGAAGGCCACAGGTCAGGCACAAATAGTCCATGTGGGCATTTGGAGTAGAGATGTCCCTATATTTGCAAATCTCATATTTTTTTTTTGTTCAGCTACTGTAATTCTGCTTTCCTTATAGAGCACAGGGCCTTCTTTAATGTGGGCATACCATACTGAACAGTCTTGTGCCAGTGTCTCCCATGTCTCACAATTGATTTTAAAGTTCTTCAGACAGCCCTTGAGAGTTTCCTCCTTGTATCACTTCTCCTGACCTCCATGTGAGCATTTACCTCATGGGAGTTTTCTGTAAAATAGTCTTTTAGGGAAATGTACATTTGGCATTCGAACAACGTGGCCTGCCTATCAGAATTGTGCTTTCTGTAGTAGCTGAATTTGAATGCTTGGCCGTTTAGCTTGAGAAAGCACCTCAGTGTCTGATACCTTATCTTGCCAGGTGATCTTCAGAATCTTTCTAAGGTAATTCAAAGGGAAGCAATTCAGTTTCTTAGCATGGTGCTGGTAGACTGTCCAGGTTTCATAGGCATACAGCAGTGAGGTCAGCACAACGGTTCTGTAGACCTTCAGTTTGGTAGTCAGTCTCTTCTCTCCCACACTTTCCTTTGGAGGCTCCCAAACACTGAGTCAACCTCATTATCTGGTGTACTTCCCTGGAAAGTATACTACCGAGGCATTAAAAATTTCTCCATTTGAGCTCTTGGTCCCCTGTACCTGCCCTGAGACTGCTGATCTCCATGGACTTGGGGGGCTCCCTGGGAAGGTAGCATAGGGTTACTGAAGAGAATGGTTCCAACTTGAAGATACTGGGCATTATTGCTACTTTATCTTTTGTTTGAGAACAGCTGCCTAGGCCAGTGTGGGTATTCCCAATGTGGGAAGAGGATTTATGAGTTCAGGGACTGGCCCAAGCAAGAAATGCATGTTGACCTCCACCAATAATCCAGGAGACCTGGGCTGCATCTTCATTCTCATTGTCCTCTTCTCCCTCCTGTAGGGAATACCTAGGGTGGGAGAATGTAGGGTCATTTGATCAGGCCTGCTTATCTTTGCCCCCAGACTTAGGCCCATCTGAGAAGCTGCCTCCCAAGGAAAGGCAAGTGGCAGCTAGGGCTTGGAGGCTAGGCATCAGAGCTCTCTGGAAGAGGAAGGGGCCCCTGGCTTGCTGGTGCTGTGGCTTCATGAGTCCAACTGTTGTCCCTTCTATTAACGCCCAAAGAGTTCTCCTGACAATAAAGCCCAACCCAGCCTCAAAAAAAAAAGAAATGCTTATTGACTGATTGACTGTAGGAATTACTAGGTTTTAGGTCAACGTCCTCCTTCTTGAATTAGGTTTTGGCATTTGTTCCTTTTCTTTCTCCTTCTGGCACAATTTTGAATCTGCATTTAGCTTTGTCCCTTGTTTTGTGAGCATGACTGGGTCCCACTCACATATTGTTTATTGTGCTAGTAAGAGGCTCCCTGGACCTACATATTTTGTATGTGCTACCTGCCAGAGGCAGCTAGATGTTTCAGTGGACAGAATTCTGGGCCAGGAGGCAGAGAATTCTGAATTCAGATTCAACCTCAGAGACTTAGTAGCTATGTAAGCTAACCGTAGCAAGTCACTTAACCCGTTTGCCTCAGTTTCCTCAGTTGTAAAATGGAGATAACTGTTGCACAGTTGTTATGAGGAACAAATGAGATAATATTTATAAATTACTTATGCCTTGGCACATAGTAGGCACTCTATAAATACTTATTCCCCTTCCCCATATCCCTTCCTGACCCTTTATCTTGCTGTGGCTTGGGCATGATGGACTACCTTGGCTCTGGGTTGCCTGAGTACTGTGCTGCTGGGTGCCAAGCTGGCCCCTTTCCCAGTTGTACCTTGGGCAGAGCTGTCCTTTTTTTGAGGCTTCTAGGTTCTGAATTGCTGGAGTGTTGCACACTCTATTTCCTTAATGATGGTCTGGCCCAGTCTCCTATTATAACCTTCACTGATGCTGTTTGCATCCGATGTGCTGTGCTCCCTGTGTGCTGGTACACTGCTGGGCACTGATCAGGCCTCATCTTATGCTTTGTCTCCTTTGGGGCTATCTGGGCGCTGGTTCCTTAGCTGTTAAGCCCTACATACTTTGCTTTGTATTATTGTCCCTTTGTTGGGCCTGCCTGGCTGCTGTGCTGATTTGGTCCTGTTTTCTCCTGGGCCTCTAAAAAGTTGCATAGGCATAGAGTTGCCTGGGTGATGAGCTATTTGGGTGCTGATCTCACCTTGTCTTTTGGTATGGGTCTGTGCTTTGGCTTTTGCTTATCTAGTTTTTTCTCCACTTCAAAATTCCTAAGGTCTTCAAGATTCTGGAAGTCTTTTTGTTCAATCATGGACTAGCTGGAGGAGCTCGTACATGTTTCTCTTCGTGTTTTGTTTTGTTTTTTTTTCCATTGTTTCTTTTATTTTTTGAGCTTTTCTAGGATCTATGTCAGGGGACCTGGGCTTCACTAGGCCTCACCATGCCTGATATTTTCACAGTTTCTTTCTGTAGCTCCTTATTTTTAACTGTGAATTTTTATATTTTTGCTATATTTCTCTTTTTACATTATTTTTATTTTTCTTTGATCTGGGAGCTTAGGGTTTTGGTATAATATACCTGGGAGTTTTCATTTTGAGATTTCTTTCAGGAGGTTAACCAGTGAATTCTATTTTCCATTTTGCCCTCTTATTCTGAGAGAACTTGGCAGTCATCTTTTATGATTTCTTGAAAAGATGTCTAGGCTATTTTTTTTGGCCTTACTATACCATCTTAGGAAACATCTTTTTTAAAAGTTAAAAAAGCAGATGGAATAGTTAGGCATAACTCCAGTGACCTAGGTAGGTGCCTAGTAAAATGGATGATGGTATCTTCAGATATTAGGTGGTTTCAAGGAATGTATTTAGGGGAGGCAACAGTGAATTATGTTTTGGACAAGTTGAGTTTTCAAGCTTATAGGACACTGGAATAGAGGTGTTAAGCTATCTAGTTAAGGATTTTGGACTGAAGTTCAGGACTTGTAGTAGGGTTGAGAATAGTTTTTTTTCTTTGGTTTTTTTTTTTTTTTTTTTGGTCTAGGAAATGGGGTTAAGGGACTTGCCCAGGGTCACACAGCTAAGAAGTGATATGTGTCTGAGACCGTATTTGAGCTCAGGTCCTCCCGAATCCAGGGCCAGTGCTCTATGCACTGCGCCACCTAGCTGCCCCGTGAATAGTTTTCTTACAGGTGATGATGGAGTCTGTGAGTCATACAAATGGTACTTAGTTCCTAGGTTGAGAGGAGATAAAGCCCTGTATAGAGTCTTGGAGGTATATTCAGATAATTATTTACAATGGAATAGGGTTCCTAGAGGGAAGGGATAATGCTGTTTTTGTCTGTATGTCTTCCTTAGCACACTGTAGATATCATCCTTCCAGTCCCCCAGCTTAATAACCTCTGAATCTAGACCACACCTTATGCAATCAATTGTCAAGTCTTATCACACTTTCTGCTTTTCATCACTTCTCACCTAGACAGTAATTATTATAATAGCAGCATAATTAGCTCCTTGTTTTTCCTATTCTCTTACCTCTCCAATCCATCCTACCCGTAGCTAAAACACAAGGATAACCATGTGTTCCCTCCCCACCCCCCCAAAAAATAAAATTTTCAGTGACTCCTTATAGACTCTAGGATAAAGTACAGACCCCTCGTTTGTCATTTAAAGCCCTCCAAAATCTGGTTCCTACTTTTCAAGATATACTTCATTTTACTTCCCTTCACACACACACTGCATTCCAGCTAAACAGGCCCTGGTGCCTGGGTACTGAATATATATGTATTTTTTAGAGGTGGAGCCTGTCGTGTGAACCATCCACCGCGGGCACCACTGTCTTTATTTCTGTATTTAGTGCCTGTTACAAGGAGGGGAGCACGGGACGAGGGGGATGGGAGCAGAGGCAGACACAGAAGGGCCCCCAAGGGGAAGGGGCAGAGGCCGGCCCGGCCGCCGACCTGTCTCCGCGGACACGAGGCCTGGAGGTCACTTTAATTACAGCCGGGGCCAAGGGGCCAGCTGAGCTGCAAGCCAGGTTACCCCAGCGATGATGAAGGGGCATGTGAAGAGCCTCCCCCGGGGCCGCCTCCCGGCTCGCTCAGCTCTTGTCGGGGGCTGCGATCTTCTTCAAGTGGTGGTAGTTGGGCAAAATTTTCATCAGGAAATCCAGCTGGCGCGTTTGGGGCAGAGGCCTCTCGGCCTGCACCCGGCGCCAGCAGTCAGCCCCGTAGATGACGGTGTTCTCGGGGACCACTTCGAAGGTGTTCAGGCTGCAGCAGGCCCCGAGGATGCAGCCGCTGGTCAAGATCACGTTCCGCCCCACGTGGGCTTTGCATTCGATGACGTTGTTGTCTCCCATCTTCATGGCTTCGGAGCAACAGCCAACCTCAAACACGTTGTGGGTGCCGATGACCATGGGCCTGGGCTCCTGGCCCTCCGCGTCTGGGAGGATGTTTTCATGATACCCATTGAGGATCAGGGCCAGCTCCTCGATGAGGTTACCCTCCCCAATCACTATTGGCCCAGCTTCCGCGATGATCCGGGCCTTCGGGTGAATCACCGTCTGGGAGCCTATGGTCACATCTCCCCTGATCTCACTCTCCACACACACTACCGCTCCCGGAGCGATCTTCACACTCTTGGAGAGTTTCTCCGTCATTTCCCCTCGCTCCAGGGGCAGACACCACCGCTGCATCGAGTGAGGGTGGGGTCAGCTCTGCGCTCGATTAGTCAGCGGTAGGGGGGGAGGAGGGCGCGTGCGCGGCGGATGGGGTGAGCTCGGGGCTCCACTGTGTAGCCTGATAGGCAGTGTGAGCAGGTGGTACTGAATATAATATTAAATCTCCTATATCCTAGCTATTGCATAGGTTGCTTCCAATGGCTACAGTGCTTTCACTCTTTACTCTTCTGCCTTTTAGAGTCTATAGTTTTCTTAAAGGCTCAGCTTAGGTGTTACCTCCTACTTAAAGTCTTTCCTAATTATCTCCAAATTGTTAGCCGTTTTTCTCCTCAAATTACCTTGTATTTACTTAACTGTGTGCGTGTATTATCTTTCTAGAAAGGTACCTTGAGGCAGAAATTATTTTTTCTTTTTGCATTTATATTCCTGGCACCTACCACAGTACCTTGCACATTGTAAATGCTTAATAAATATGTTTTGAATTCATTTGAATCCTGGTTCTAAAAATTTGGAATTCTGTTTTTGATGCAGAAGAAGATATTTACCCTTTAAAATTTTTTTTTTCTTTTTAAGTGGCAGGTCCTGGGAGTGGTAGCGGAGGAAGTGGTAGTGCTGCAAGAAAACATTAGCTATATAGTCGTGTCATGGAGGTGGTGTAACGATCCATGTTTTGTTAATCTGGACACTTGGCCACCTAGTCTGGATTTGCCGTTTCTTATTTGTATAACCATTGGGTAAATCATTTAAACTTTGTGGAACTTAGTTTTCCCATCTGCAAAATGAACATAGCTGGGTTAGATCTTAAAAAAGGCCTTATTCTTACTATAAAAGTAATTTTTCAATGATTTCTGTGAGTCTGTGGCATGTTTTCATATACTATTTTACCATGATTCTGAATCCAAATTTAAAAGTAGGTCAGATAATGAGCATGTTGCTTTGCTGAAAATCAGAAATGAGAACTAAAAATGGACAACATAGAATTGATAGTATCTTGAGTATTACAAAAGGAAATTATGTGTCCAGTGTCCAAGAAGTAGGTTCTACTATTAGATATTTCTTTTTATTTTATATTCAGGAAGCTATATTAACATTCAATCAGTCTAATATGTGATCAAAGAAAATTTTTATTATATTTTTTAAATGTGAAATTTTCCTGGAAATTTGCTATTGGTAGGCAAATAGGCAATTTGTGCTTAAATTCTTTTGCTATTTCTGGATTACAGAAGTGGACAAGTAAAATTTTACTTTATTGACAAATATTGAAGTATGTAGTGACTGTCCTTGTATTCCTTTTTAATGTAATTTATTTTATTCTAAATTTGACACATACCCCCAAAATGAGTGTTTCCATATACAAAATAGAACATAAGAAGAATATATATGAAACTGAATCTCTGTTCCATACATTTTACTTTTTAAAAAAGTATGTAATAAAGTCAACATAGTTTCAGAACTGTCCAATTTGTCTTTGCTTCCTTCTGAACTTCCTTCCATTCTCTTGTCTGCATTAAAAAAAAGAAAAAGTTTTAGTCCTGTCTTTTTTCCATTTCTTTTTGGCATAATAGTTTTTAGTTTTACTTTTCCACATCACTTAAAATGAAGAAGAAAAAAGCTCATGTAATAAATAAGGATTGTCAAATAAAACCAATCCAGTAGAGGCCATCTCTAAAAATGTTTATCTCTGTCTCTGTCAGGAGATAGATAACATGCTTTATCGTGAGTCCTCCTTGGGCTTATGATTGGTCATTGCTTTGATCAAACAGGTCTTAAATCTTAAGTTTTTTTTTTTCTTTACATCGTTCTAATTGTATTCTTTCCTTCACTCTGCATCAGTGCATACAAGTGTTTCTAGATTCTCTGAAATTGTCCCTTGCCATGTTTTACACTTTAGTAATATTCTGTTATGTTCGTATATCCTAATCTGTTCAGTCATTCTCCAGTTGATGGATAGGCCCTTTAGTTTCTAATTCCCTCTTCTCTTTCTTCCTTCCTTCCTCTCTGTCCTCTCCTCCCCTTAAGGAGCTGAAGTTTATTTTGCTTTTGACTGTTCTCTCTGAGATATTATCCTCCCTCTTAACCCACAGCTCTCCCTATCCTCACTTGGTTCCTTTTTGTGTTTGTTGCATTTTTACATCAAACTGTGTATAAATATTCAACCCTCCTTTTTCCGTCTCAAATACAAATGAGATTTATCTGAAGCCTGTTCCTGCCTACCCCTTTCTCCATTTTGTATATTCTTCTTTTCATGTACATACTTATGAGACTCTCTTTTTTCTCCATATCTTCACTAGTATATTTCTCCTTTTCCCTTCCCTTTTCTTTTTCCTCTTAAAGCCCTTGTCATTTTTACTCCTCAGTATCTTTTGAAAACTTTAAGTTGGGTCACTTGTTTCTTCTTATCAGAATGTTAGTGTTTATCCTCATAGAGCCCTTTCTAATTACTCAAATAAATTTGCCATTCTAGGTTTCTCTAGAGTCTTGTACTTGCATTTCAGAGTTTCTACTCAGCTCTGTTATTTTCATCAGAAATGTCTAAGGTCCTCTATTACACTAAAGGTATATTTTTACCCTGTCAACTTTGTCTAGCTTTGCAGGATAAGTTTCCTTTTTTAATTGTAAGCCTATATTTTTGCCTTTCTTAATATTTCTTTTCTTTATACTAGAGGCTAGTCCATCTTTTGTGATCCTGATTATGATTCCTTGGTAATTGAACTTTTTATTTCTGGCTACTGTATTTGTTTCTTTCACTTGGGTGAGCTCCGTTTTTGGACTTTCCCTTTTGGGGTTACTTTCGGGAGGCATTCAGTGGGTTCTTTCCATTTTCACTTTACCTCAGCAAAGTGCAAAGATTCTGATCTGGATATAGAACTTCTGTTTTAAATTTGTGATTTCTTGAAATATAATGTCCAGGTTTTTTGTTTTTAATCATAGTTTTCAGGCAATCAGATGATTCTTATATTATTTCATCTTGACTTGTTTTACATCTCACTGTTTTTGATAGCAGATACTTTAGATTTTGTTTACTTTTTAGTCTTTTCATTTTGTTCTGATATTTCCTATGTAGGCTTGATTTCTTTTTATTTTAATTTTTGGGGAGTTCATTCTGTTCTGTTATTTTTGTTCCTTCTGATTTTTTCCTCCAGAGGTTTTATTTCATTAAAAAAGCCTCTTGCTTCATTTCTTCCAGATAGTTATGTAGTCTTTGTGGAAAATCCATTTTTTCTCCTTTCTGTCTCTTCTTGCAGTTGTTAGGGGGTTGATCTAACAGATTGGATTTTTGGGTGACTTTGAATCTAACATAATTCTTTATAGTGGTCAATGTCTACTTATTTCTCCAGCTTTAGTTCCTGAATTGGGGCACTTTTTTTTTTTTTTTTTTTGCCCGACTCTGCTCTATGTTTGGGTGGGGTGAAATAGCCCTGCTTGACTTCTCATGGTGTGGTCATGCTAATATGGATCTTTGCAGTCACTTAGTCAGCAAAGATTTATTAGGTACTTACTTGTTCCACCCTGCTAAGCAAAGGCAAAAAACAGGCCCCGCTCCCATCTAATGGGGGAGACCAAATGTAAATAACTAGACAAGTACAAGATACAGACAGGGGAGGTGGAAGGTAATCTGGAAGAGGTCATTTTTAGCTGGAGTTCTTTGTGATGGAGCTTCAGTGTGCTTTATGGTGACTCAGGACAGTGCTAAGGATACCTTGGTGTCCTTGGGCATGGGTTGTCCTGATCCCAGCACTCTTGCTTTGGACCTGGTTGCTACTATTCTTGTTGTGCTTCCAGGGTTCATGTTATGGTTTCCTTGGGGTTACCTAGTGGGAGCCCTCTGCATTTGCTATCTTTGGATATAGAACTTTACAACCTTCAGGTGTATTTGCTGTTGGGTCTTTGATTGTGTTTGGGATATTTCTTCCCTCTTAAGTTAGCCAGTCCACGAGCATTTATTGAACACTTACCGCCTGCTTCTTTCTTACATAGCACTGGCTTTTTCCCCCCCTGGACCCATGAACTTCTGTCTGACTTGTGTAGTTCTGGTATAAATAAAGTCACTGTAGATTTCTCATTGGATTTCCTGATCCTTATTTGGTCTAGTACTCTTTTTAGGTTTTTGATGGAGTGAATTTGAGATCGAGGCTTAGCTGGAAGCGTCACTGTCCCTACATAGTCTTGTTATTTCTCTGGGGCACTAGAAAATTTGAGCAGAATAATTAACTGTCAGGATATGCAGTTACAATTGCAGTCATATCCTGCCTTTAGCATTCTTATTTGTATAGTGAATCATTCATGAATTATAGTACTTTTCCTAAAGGAATGTATTACTGCTAGAAATAATTTTTCTCAGTGTTCTCTTTACTTCTTGCAGAGTGAGGCCAGTACTTTCCTTCACCAACTATTTGGCTTTTGTGTGAAGAAACCATCTTTGTAAGGCAGCTGAAATTTGGAGAGGAGATGACACTGATGATGATGATGATGAATGGAATGTTCTTTTGCTAGCACATTTATTTTAGGCTGTTAACTTTTGTAATATGCTTCATTTTTTTCCTCATCTATGTTCTTGTATATTACATGTTTATATATAAGCCAACCACTAAGAATTGCTTTCTGATCATAATTCTCCCAATCTTTTCCTGACATTTACAAATTTACATTTACCTGATGATTTTAATGAACTACTGCACTGCTGGAGAATTACAAAATATCGGAATACCTCTTTTAAGGGAGAGTATGTATTTCAGTTATTCATTGTTTTCAGAAAGTTCATTACTAGTAGTGATAATATAGAGGACATAAAGATGCTTTCTATTATGCCACTAAAGGGAGGGGTAGTATAGAAGCTTACTATAGAAAGTGCAAATAAAAAATTATATGAGATAACATTGACTCTCATTGTTGTCAATAAATGTGTTTGATTACATTTTAATCAATATAGTAAGTCAAAATGACTATCAGATGCTTTCTTATTTGGACTAGGAGAAAAGGTGGAGACAAAAATAACTTTCATACACAAATATGTGTGTGTATATACATATTGCCTAGCATAGTGCCTTGGACATATGTGGGCACTTAATAAATTAAACTGAAACTACAGATGTGATGCCTGCATCATTGAGAAAGGAGAACAGCACCTTGTACACATAATGAAGCTCATAGGATAGAGAACTCAGGGATTTAAAATATGTATGAAAGAGAAAATAGAATGTATGTAGTTGTCTGCTTGTTGGAAGAATAACTTCTTAGGAATGAATAAAATTTAGTTTTTTAGGGCCTTTGAAAAATAAAATTAGGTGTATGTTCATAATAAAATAAATTAGAATATACATACCTGATAAAGTAACTCTTATTTATTTGGATGCTTGTTGCAGATTCTTTAAGTAATCATAATACATGCTATTTGTGCATCCTTGATAACAAGTCTTATTACTGTACCTTTTTGGGATCACTGGAAATTTTGTTTTGTTTTGTTTTAATTTGTTTATCTTTATTTAGTATTTTATTTTTTCCCAGTTATATGTAAAAACAATTTATAATATTTGTTTTTAACATGTAGAGTTCCAAATTCTCTCCCTCCCCTACCCTCACCGCACCAGTTGAGAAGTCAAGCAATTCAGCATAGTTTATGCAAGTGTAGTCATGTAAAACATATCCATAATAGTCATGTTGTGAAAGAAAACAGAGCAAAAAAAAACTAAAAAAAAATTAAAGTTTAAAAAAAAAAAGCATGTTTCAATCTGTATTCCGACACCATCGGTTCTTTCTCGGGGGATGGATGGCATTTTTTCATCATAAGTCCTTCAGAGTTGTTTTGGATCATTGTATTGCTGAGGATAGCTAAGTTACTCACAGCTGATCATCTTATAATATTGCTATTACTTTTACACAGCACATTTCACTTTGTATCAGCCCATGCAAGAAGACTTGCATGGTTTTTCTGTTCATTATTTCTTTTTTTTTTGTTTGTTTGCTTAGGCAGTTGGGGTTAAGTGACTTGCCCAGGGTCACACAGCTAGTAAGTATCAAGTGTTTGGTCTGAGGCCGGATTTGAACTCAGGTCCTCCTGACTTCAGGGCCAGTGCTCTATCCACTGTGCCAACTAGCTACCCCCATTATTTCTTATAATACAATAGTATTCCATCATAATCACATACGACATACCACATACCACAACCTATTCAGCCATTCTCCAATTAATGGGCATCCTCTCAATTTCTAATTCTTTACACCCCAGAAAAGAGCTGCTATAAATATTTTTTGTACATACAGGTCCTTTCCTTTTTGTTTTTATCTCTCTTGGGATACATATTTAGTAGTGGTATTGCTAGGTCAAAGGGTATGTTTGGTTTTATAGCCCTTTGGGCATAGTTCCAAATTACCCTACAGAATGATTGAATCAGTTCACAACTCCACCAACAGTACATTAATGTCTATTTTTCCCCACATTGCCTCCAACATTTGTAATTTACCCTTTCTGTTCTGTTAGCCATTACGTATGAGGTAGTACCTCAGAATGTTTTAATTTGCATTTCTCCAGTCAATAGTGAGTTAGAGTATTTTTTCATATGGCTGTAGATAGCTTTGATTACTTCATCTGAAAACTGATCATATCTTTTGATCATTTTATCAGTTGAGGAATGACTTTTACTTTCATAAATTTGACTCAGTTCTCTGTGTTTGAGAAATGAAGCCTTTGTCAGAGAAACCTGCTTCAAATTTTTTTTCAAAGGTATTATTGCTAACTGTATTTCCCTCCATCCTATTACCCTGTCCCTCTCCCCCATTTATTCTGTTCTCTCTCTCTTTTCACCCTATCCCTCCTCAAAAGTGTTTTGCTTCTGACTACCCTTTCCCCCAATCTGCCCTCCATTCTATCACACCCTCCCCTTCTCTTATCCCCTTCCCTTCTTATTTTCCTGTAGAGGAAGATAGATTTCTATACCCAATTGAGTATGTGTGTTATTCCCTCTTTGAGCCAATTCTGATGAGAGTAAGAAGTTCATTCACTTCCCCTCACCTCCCCCTCTTCCCCTCTACTGTAAAAGCTTTTTCTTGTCTCTTTTATGTTAGATAATTTACCCCATTCTCCCTTTCCCTTTCTCTTTTCCCCAGTACATTCCTCTCTCACCCCTTAATTTTATTTTTTAGATATCATGCCATCGTATTCAGTTCACATCTATGCTGTCTGTTTATATATACTCCTTCTAACTACTCTTGATAATGAGAAAGGTCTAATGAGTTACAGATATCATCTTTCCATGTAGGAATATAAACAGTTCAACTTTAATAAATCCCTTATGCTTTCTCTTTCCTGTTTACCTTTTCATGATTCTCTTGAGTCTTGTATTTGAAAGTCAGATTTTCTATTCAGCTCTGGTCTTTTCATCAAGAATGCTTGAAAGTTCTCTAATCATATTGAATGTCCATTTTTTCCCCTGTAGGACTGATTATACTCAGTTTTGCTGAGTAGGTGATTCTTGGTTATAATCCTATCTCCTTTGCCCTCTGAAATATCATATTCCAAGTCCTCCACTCCTTTAAATTGGAAGCTGTTAAATTGTGTATTATTCTGACTGTGGCTCCATGATACTTGAATTGTTTCTTTTTGGCTGCTTGCAATATTTTCTCCTTGATGGGAATTGGCTATAATGTTCCTGGCAGTTTTCCTTTTGGGATCTCTTTCAAAAGGGAGGTGATCAGTGGATTCTTTCAATTTTTATTTTACCTTCTCGTATTAGAATCTCAGGGCATTTTCCTTGATAATTTTTTTTTTTGGCAAGGCAGTTGGGGTTAAGTGACTTGTCCAGGGTCACACAGCTAGTAAGTGTCAAGTATCTGGTCTGAGACCGGATTTGAACTCAGGTCCTCATGATTCCTGAGTCGGTGCTCTATCCATTGCGCCACCTAGCTGCCCCTTGATAATTTTTTGAAAGATGCTGTCTAGGCTCCTTTTTTGATCATGGCTTCAGGTAGTCCAATACTTTTTAAATTATCTCTCATGGATCTATTTTCTAGGTCAGTTCTTTTTCCAGTAAGATATTTCACATAGCCTTCTGTTTTTCCATTCTTTTGGTTTTCTTTTATTGTTTCTTGATTTCTCATAAAGTTATTAGATTCCATTTGCTCCATTCTATTTTTAAGAAATTATTTTCTTTAGTGAGCTTTTGGCCCTCCTTTTCCCTTTGACCATTCTGCTTTTTAAGGCATTCTTCTCCTCATTGACTTTTTGGACCTCTTTTACCATTTGGCCTGGTCTATTTTTTAATATGCTGTTTTCTTCAGTATTTTTTTTGTGTTGCCTTTACCAAGCTATTGACTCTTTCTTTCATGATTTTCTTGCATCACTCTCATTTCTCTTCCAAACTTTTCCTCTACCTTTCTTACTTGATTTTCAAAATCCTTTTTGAGTTCTTCCATGAACTCAGACCAATTCCTATTTTTTTTTTTTTTTTGGAGTCTTTGGAAGTAGAAGCTTTGACTTTGTTATCTTCTTTTGAGTGTGTGCTTTTGATCTTCCTTGTCACCATAATAACATTCAGTACTCAGAGTTTTTTTTCTGTTGTTTGGTCATTTTCCCAGCCTATTACTTGACTTTTCACTGTTTGTTAAGGTAAAGTTCTGCTTCCAGAGTGGAGGGCTCAGTGTCTCAACTTTAGAGGTTTTGTTGAAGCTGTTCTGAAAGATACTTCTAGGGACCTGTAAGTTTCCAATTCTTCCAAGGTGGCATGATCCAAGATGGGTGTGCACAACCTGTGGCTTGCCGAAGGATTTTGGGTGACCTGCAAAAAAGGTAGAGGAAAATATCCTTTGTATGGAAAGGAAATCCTTTGGCATGCTGCAAGTTGCCCATGGGCTACTGGGGTCAGGGCCACAATAAAAGGATAGTTGAAAGGATTATTGAGTATTTAGGTGAGGATGTGAGGAAAGTTCAGGAGCTGGGTTGTGTTTTTGGAGTTCAGGTCCCATACCCCATCATTCCCCCCTCAAACAAATGGGACCTAAATTCTTTTGGGGTAGGAGGCAAAGGTCTTGGCTTTGGAAAATGCTTCCTGCTATCAAAGGGTGTAGAGCTGTCCCTGCTTCGCTGGGTCATGTTCAAGGGGTCAGACTTTGTGGGCTAGAGACCTTGGACTCAGTTGGAGGTTGGTATATAGCTTGAGCGGTCATCTGGAAGTTGATGGCCTGGACCCTGGAGGAGACAAACCTGGCAAGGAGGTTAAGCAGACAAGGCCCAAACAGGCATAAAAGGAATATAGAGAAAAGGCAGTTTCTCTGGAGGGAATTAAAGATGACCATAGCAAGGCCAAAACGTAAAAGGAGAAGGGCATGTATAATTTTACCTCTTTTTATCCACCTGTCCACTGGAGGAGGCCGGGGCCTTTCCAAACAGTAGCTTGAGGTCTTCCATGGGTTCACGGGTATATTCCGGAGTCTCTGGGCACAAGTTGGGCAAGCCTGACAGACTCATTGGATAGTTTCTCCTAGCTTTACCAGTAAAAATAAGTTTTATCAGAGACTAGAGGGCATTTTTCCCCAGGTGTGTGGCCTGGTGTAAACCAAAAAGAAGCTTCCATTGGCTTTCCCCTGGGATAAGAAGTTGGTCTGAGGGTATCTGAAACCACCCAAAGGGGGAAAGAGAGTATCCCCTTTCTTTAGCAAGTCTCTGTTTTTGGTGGCTGTATGAAGGTGTGAAGGGATCCAGGGAGCTGTGATACTAAAGGAACCAGTATAGTTAACTGGTGGGTGGCATACTTTGCTTCAGTGTCTGCCAAGTAATTTCCCAAGGCCTGATCCATTTTCCCTTTCTGGTGGCCTTTGCAAAAAATAAAGCTATCTCCAATGGCTTTTGAACAGCTTGGAGGATATGTGAAATCTCCTGGGCATGTTTGACAGGGGAGTTTTTTGCTGCCAGATATTTCCTTTCTTTCCAAATTGCTCCTTAGGCATGTAGAACATGGAAAGCATATTTTGAGTCAGTAAAAAACATTTACCCTTTTATTTTCCCCTAGCTCTAGGGCTCTGATGAGTGCTATTAATTCTGCCTTCTGGGCAGAGGTCCCAGGGGGTAGGGGTTTGACCTCTGTGGTGTGGTGGAGGCTCACTACTGCATACACAACTCTCCTAACCCTTTATTTGATAAAGTTTGACCCATCTGTGTACCACACTGCTTTGGGGTTTGGAAGAGGAGAATATTTTAGATCAGATCAACTGGCATAAAAACAGTTTATGCCAGGTCTCCTCACAATCCGGAACCAGGGCATTTGAGTGGGCAATGTCTGGAGGAGGGTTGCTGGATTAAGTGTGTGGCATACCCAAAGAATTATTCAGGGGTATCTAAGAGTAAGACTTGATATTTGGTGAGTGTACTGCTAGCCAGCCACTGATGGCCCTTTGCTTCCAGGATGCTCTGAACTTGGTGGGGAGTCAGAACTTCCAGGGGTTAGCCAAATGTAAGCTTATTTATTTATTCATTGATTCATTCATTCATTTTGTCTGAGGCATTGGGGTGAAGTGATTTGCCTAGAGTCAAACAACTAGTGAGTATTATGTGTCTGAGGCCAGATTTGAACTCAGGTCCTCCTGGCTCCAGGGTCAGTGTTCTATCTACTGCTAAGTGTAAGTTTAGAGATTTCCTCAATTAGAATGGCTGTAGCAGCCACTTCCTGGAGGGCGTGAAGGCCATCCAGCAGCCACAGAGTCTAATTGTTTTAAGAAATAGGCACCCAGCCTGGGGTCAGGTCCTAAGGACTAGGTTAGGACTCCCAAAGCCTGTCTTCTCCTTTCACCAACATACAGAGTGATAGATTTTTCTAGACTGGGTAGAGCTAATGCTGGAGTGGTGGTCAGTTTAGTTTTCAAAGTCTCAAAAGCTTTAGCCTGGTCACGGCCCCACTCTAGAGGGAGTGTGAGTCAGGGCCTTGAGTAGAATCATAAATAGGCTTAGCAATAAGACAAAATCCAGCCTTGCCTAGAAAAGTGTGCTTTGTGGTTGGAAAAGGGATAGACAGGATTGCCCTTACCTCTCTGAGGTTAAGGAGTAAGAGGTGGGTGTTAGTTCATGGCTCAGATACTTTACAGTTTGACACGCTATCTGGACTTTGTTCAGAGAGACCATATCTACTAGTTCCAAGTCCCTTAAATCTCTTTCCAGGGCCTGGCCAAATAAATAGGGGCTATCCCAAAAACCTTGGGGCAAGACTGTCTGTATTCGCTGACATGGATTTGATTTCCCGGGTGGTGTCCATTCAGAGGCAAAGATAAATTGTGAATCTGTGTGAAGAGGTATACAGAAAAGGGCATCTTTGAGATCCAGGGTGGAAAATCATTGGGTACCCCTAGGGATCTGAGTGAGTATATGTGGGTTAGGGACTCTGGGCATATGGGAATAATAGCTTTGTTAACAGCCATGAGATCTTGAACCATTTGGTATTCTCCCTTAGGCTTTTTTATGGGAATGATAGGAGTGCTGCGTGGGGACTGACAGGGGTCAAGGATCTCATACTTAAGGAATTTTTCAGTCAATGGTTGCAGTCCCTTCCAGGCCTCAAACTTAATTGGATATATAGAGTGACAGGTTTTTCTAGATTGGGTAGAGCTAATGCCAGAGTGGTGGTCAATTTAGTTTTCAGAGTCTCAAAAGCTTTACCCTGGTCAGTGCCCCAATTTGGAGGGAGTGTGATATATCAGGGTGGATATTGGCGGCAATGGGGGAACATATTAGGGTCTTAGAGGCAAACGACATCTGAGGTGGCATGAGTAGCTTGTCCAGGAATTCCCTAATTCCAAACAATTGGCTTCACTGTTTCCCACACTTCCAGGGGAACATGGGGAGGTCTGAGGTCTTTCAGAGGAAAAAGGGAAATGGGAGGCTTAACTAAAGAAAATTGCCCCCCCTATTTCACCATCAGGTCCCTTCCCAACAAGGGGCAGGGCAAGAGGAGAGTATAAAGAAGGAGTACCCAAACAACATAACCTCAAATAGGCAGGGAAGAGGGTATGTCTCATGACATCCCTTAATTTTCCTTTCAGTACCCATGACCTTGTTCTCTAGCATCCTAGAGAATTGAGAGAATTGAACTTATGCTTCTGGATAGGATGTCCATCCCCTTCGCGGTAGAAGGTGTGCCCAGGTCCCTGGCCTCAAACCAAACCTCTGGACCAAGAGTCTGAGAGTTTCAGGCCAGGTGAGACAGCCTTGTAACTGTCTGACCTGAATGGAACCCGAGAGCATCAGGCCCAAAAAGCACCTCCCAGCCTTCCTAGGTGCTTGGAGAGTGACCCCAACTTCAGAGTGAGAAGGGGAGAGAGAGAGAGAGAGGGGAGGTTTACATACCTTCAGGTCTTGGCTGGAGAAGAGCTTGAGGGGATTAGGCAGTTTCCTGGTCAGGGAACTAAATGTTGTGGTGTAGGGGTCTTGGGAACCCTGAAATGCAAGGGCAAAGGACATGGATCTTCCTAGAAATAATTTGAGCATTCAAGCCTTCTTTCAATCCAAGTAGTTTATTGAAACATCGGTTGGGGTGGGCAAGATTCCTTGTGTGTCTGTGTATTTGCTAGGGACAAGACTGACTTTTTTGGCTAATTGTATTTTTTAAGGACTCTTCTGCCTCTCTCATTTGACTTTTAAAATCCTTCTTGAGCTCTTCTAAGAAGGCTTTTTGGGCTTCAAACCAGTTTATGTTCCCTTTTGAGGTTCCGGGTGTGGGTTTGTTGACAATGTTGTCCTCTTCAGAATTTCTGCCTTGATCTTTACTGTTCATGTAATATGAATCTATGCTGTGTTTCTTTTTGCTCATGTTTGCTTATTTCCTGGCCTTTAAAGAGATTGAGCTGTCCTGCTGGGAGCAGAGGTCACTGACTCAAGCTTCTTGTGTTGGGAGCCTCGGGCCTGGTCACTGGCTTTGTGTGCTGGGGCCTCCGATGTTGGCAGTTCGAGGCTGTAGGGTTCTGGCAGCTTACCTGGTGTTGGACTGGAATCAGCAACACTGGAGCTCTAGGGGCAGGGTTGGGTAGTCTGGCCCCTGGAGGTTGCCTGCTTTTCCTTTCCTTTTGCTTTCTTCAGCTTCTTTCAGATGGATGTTGCAGGATGTTTATCCACCTGGGGTCCCTTAGAGCGCTTCACAGAGTTTTGCTGAGGCACTGGGAGACTGCTGTAGAATGCCAAGGCACCTGGTGGTTTTCTGAGCTGGTTTCCACCAGTTCCCCCACCCACACTGGGGCACTCGGGGGTCCAGGTGTTGGTGTTTGCCTGCTCCACCACCTGGGCTTCGGGATCTTCTCTTGGCATGCTGAGGTGGGGCTTGCCACTAGCTTGCTGGGAAGCCTCTCCTTCCCCCAGGGCAAGAGGGGCCTTTCCCGTTAATCCCTCAAGCTACCTGGGCTATTGAGCTATTCCAGAGTTTTTCCTGGGGCACTATTTTCTGGGCTTTCAGAGGTTGATAAGGGAGGGTGAGAGCAATTTACTTCTACTCAGCCATCTTGGCTCCCAGAAGTAGAAGTCCAAGACTGACTTTTTTTGTAGGGAAAAAGATTGTGGGAAGATTTGGATGGGATTAAATGTTGACAATGAAGGGCCGGGCTGGGTCAAAGATTATGGGAAGATTTGGATGGGATTAAGGGGTGGGAAGTAGCCTGGGGTTATTTGGAGATAACAGACAATGAAGGGCCGGGCTGAGTTGAGACCACAATGAAAGGTAGGGATGTGTTGGGAAAGTTTAGGAACTGGGTTGCTTTTTTGGGTCCAGGTCCCATATCCCATGATGTATTGCGGGGAGGAAGTCCTTTAGCTTTGGGCTGATAACTTTTTTGATTCATTCTTCAGTTTTGTGTAAGTATCCCTAAGCCAGAGGTGTATAAAAACTCGAAAAATAGTGCTTCCCAGTTGGCCAACATCGGAATTTGTTTTGCTTGGCTATGCTTGTTAAAAAGGTTTGTTTCTTTTTCTGGGAGACAGGGAAGTAGGAGGGAGAAAAAAAAATACCTGTTAATTGAATAGTAATAACAATAATAGCTTGCATTTATATAATGCTTACTATGTGCCAAGCACTATGCTAAGTGTTTACAATCACTCTCATTTGATTCTCACAAGAACCCGGGGAGGTAGGGGCTATTATTTTCCCCTTTTTTCAGTTGAGGAAACTGAGGCAGACAGAGGCGATGTAACTTGCTGAGGGTCACATAGCTAGTAAGTATGTGAGGCCAAATTTGAACTGAGGTCTTTCTGACTGTAGGCCCAGCACTCTATCAACTATGCCACCTGGTTTCCTCTCAATAATATTAATATTAATAATATGATAGTAAAATAAAAATAAAGTAGTGTTACTTATCCTGTTTTAGATGGATTGATTTAGTGAGCACTTGGTGATTGTGGGTGATGGTGGGGTAGTCAATGCCTATTTTATAGTTTCTTTTCTTTCATCCATTTCATTCATATTTTTACATTGATACTTTTCAAAACTTACGTATCAACTATATCTTTTCTCCCACCCTACTGCCCCTCCTCCCCCCCCAAAAAAACCTTAGGTGGTGGTATAATACAATACAATGCTCCTTTTCCTCTTGTGAACAGATGGCTTCACCCTGTGGTTATATGCCTACTGCTGATTTTTCAAAGACTAGATGCCATGCATTTTGTATTTTGGCTGCTTCTAGGTTCTCTTCCCACTCACTGGCTTCAGAGAATCTTGAAACTGCATGTACTTGCTGTTGACATTTATGTGGAGGAAGTAGAAAATCACTAAATGACAAGCGAGATGTTTCTTTATTCAAAAAATTTTGAAGCTTCCTGAAGTGAATTTTGGGCCCTTTTTACCAGATATTTATTTGTGATGATAACTACTAAATATATATTAAGTAGTTTTTTCAGGAGTACTTTCTGAAATGCAGGCTTATGAGTCTTAATCTTTGTTAATTTTGGAATACTTATAAAAACATTTAGAGTAAATTCAACTGTGTTTTGATCTTCACAGGACATTAGAGAGACAAACATAATTAAACTGATTTTTAATGTGGTGACTAGTAGCCTAGATGGGCAGCTAGGTGGTGCAGTAGATAGAGTGCTGGGCCTGAAGTCAGGAAGACTCACCTTCTTGAGTTCAAATCTGGCCCCAGACACTAACCAGCTATGTGACACCCTGGGCAAGTTACTCAACCCTTTTTGCCTCTGTTCTTCATATGTAAAATGAGCTGGAGTTTTCTTTGCCAAGAAAACCTCAAATGGGGTCAATGAGAATCAGGCTTGACTGAAACTACTGAACAATAAAAGTAGCATAGCTTAGTCTCAAATAAATATGGTTTTTGAAACATATTTGAATGTGGATGTGTTTGATCTTAGAATTCAGTGAAGCTATGTACGGAAGGGGAGAGAACTTGGCTAGTTTCTCTCATTTTCCCTCCCTGTTAAAAGTTCTTCATTCCATTAGTAGGAATGGACAGCATCACCTTCCAGACTGATATAAAACATATCTTGCTTTTCAGTTCAAGAATACTGGTTCATGTATATAGGGAATGAAGGAAAAGGAAGTAATTAAATAATTGAGGGTTTTGGTAGGAGGGTGTTGGTAGTGATTTTGCCTTCAAACTACTGCTGAGCTAGGCTAAGCAGAGATCTTATTTATCACTAGGCAGAAGTTAATTAAGCAGAATCAGCGGCTATATAAATACATACTGGA
Source organism: Vombatus ursinus (assembly GCF_900497805.2). Classification (NCBI taxonomy): domain Eukaryota; kingdom Metazoa; phylum Chordata; class Mammalia; order Diprotodontia; family Vombatidae; genus Vombatus; species Vombatus ursinus. The sequence goes on from NW_020951860.1 coordinate 1,359,318, forward strand.
AAGCCAGATTTTCCAAGCTTCATTGTCGGAAATCAATTCTACTTAACCAGACCTTATTAAAGCCTATTATATAGAAATAGCACATATTCTACTTTGGGGGATTACGAGATAAGAGACTCACTTTTGTATAGATGACCTTGTTTCTTATAAAAAAACCTTGCAAATATTAACCCTATTTTACAGATGAGGGCTGTAAGCCATAGAGCAGGCCCGTTAGCATATATATTTTAGGTAGGCGCTGTGGATGAACTCTGCTCAGAATTGCTAGAGGGAAAGCTGGGTCTGTGATCTCCTCTTGCCCTCGTGTATAGCCTCTCGTCAGGTGTGCTCCTTGCAGTGTTCCCCAGATGGTGTGCTTTTGCCCTCTCCCAGTCCTCAGTGTCAGCAGACCTTCATGCTTGTTGCCTTTTGCCTACCTTGCCTGGACAAAGGGACTTGTGACTTTTTCTGGATTTCTTCATCAGGATTTGGCCTGGTGCATTTTCTAGATCTGTTTTGTAAGGTCCTTGAGGCAGGGACTGTTTTTTGCCTCTTTCTGTAACCTCAGTATTTAGGACTGTGCCTGGCAGATAATGGGCACTTAATAAATGGTTATTGATTATTGATTGGTTTAGAGGAGTTTTGTGGATGAGAACTTGGCTGTATTGCTTCCTGCTACTTCATCATGTTGTCCTGACATTTAGTCTCTTTTCCTGACATTTTAAAACCCTTTATAACCTCTGCCTATTAATGCAGTCTTCACATTATTCTCCTCCACACATAACCTTCCTTTTTCCATCTCTGTGCCTTTTCATAGCCCCATGTTTAGAATACATTCTTTTCTCATCACTGCCTTTTGTGATCCTTAGCTTACTTTGTTTTTTTAAAAAATAACATCTTTAATATTTTTAATATTAAAGTTTAATTTAATATTAATTTAATATTAATTTAATATTTAATTTAATTTAATATTAAATTTTAATATTTTGCCTTTGCAAAAACTTTAATTAAACTTAAAATAGGTCTTAGTACATTAAAATACTAAGCTTTCTAATTGTATTCCAAGCATGGCCTTTGAAACATAAATATCCTGTGTATCACAGAAGAGCAACCTTGATCTGTAATTATGCAGAATGGCTTTTACAAACACAATAAAAATATTTACACCCCCTCCCCCCCAGTACACATAATGGTATGTACAAAAGCAGTTGACAGTTGTAGCTCAGAACAGCAAAAAAAAAGAGTATTAGCACCTGCCCCCATCAAAAAATAGTGTAGTCCATTGGTACATTGATACATACTGGACTATAGATGTAAATAACCCAAAATAGTTCCTCCCATAAAAAAGTTCTTTTTGTTCTTCATAATAGGCATAAGCCAAAATAATTTTTTAAAAGCCACAGCAATTGACTGAAAGTAAATGAGAACAGTCTTACATAAAAATGAACATAAATTTAAATATTACTTCCCTAGCGTAATGGTGGGATAAGAATCAAAACTGTTTGTGTGTGTGTGTGTGTGTCTGCGCATGCGCATGCACACATGTGCACGAGTGTCTTTTAATCCTATATCTAACTACTGAATTTGGAAATCTGAAATAGGATAATTTGAAATTGGTGCAAGGGATGAGAGGGGTTTCAAAAAAAATTAAAATGCCAATTAAGAGGTTAATTAACTTTGTACAATAACTTCTAAACAATAACAACAAAAAATTTTAGTGTAAAATCAATCTGCAAATAAAGGAATTTTTTTCAAGTGGGAGAAATTGCCAGTTTTTTAAAAGGGAACTCCTATGGGAATTTATTTGTCTGTTTTCCTATACTGGGATTATGAATTTTCCCCTATGGAAGTAGTTTATGGTGACATTATTACTGTTGGGTATTCATGAAATGCTTTCAATAGAGGGGAATCCACCCCCCCTCCAACCCCCAAAAAAGGCCAAAAAAAAGAAAAAGAAAAGAAAACCCAAACCTTGATTTTTCATTTTACACTCTAGCAAAATGCACGTATATGTCATGTTTTCACGTTGTTTTCTAAGAACAGTGAATATTAGAACTATGTTCCTCAAAAAACACCCTGTAAAATCACCATGTACTTTTGAAATCATGATGTATTACTTAGAAGACTGTCAGTGTGGCCTATGATTTCAATGTAAGGGACAACATGGATGTAACATTAGGATGAAATTTAATTACTTAGCAAGAACAGAAATTGAACATTAAAAAGATAACAGTCCAATATAAAGTTCCATATATGTCTGTTCCCCTCAACAGTAGACATTTTGCTTATTTGATTTTAGAAATTAATTGTACATTAAGAGTTTTTAAAGATACATTTGGAACGCTGCAAAAGTTAAATGTGCTCTCAGGAATTCAAGTGGCCTGGCTTATTCAAATGACCACTAACCAAGAATCTGTATACTGAAAGGCACAAATTTCTACGCTTTATCCAGTTCTTAGCTTACTTTCAAAGCACAACCCAGGTGCTGCCACTTCCTATGAGGACTTTGACATTTTCCACCAAAAGCAAATACTTTTTTTTCTTTTGAAATTACTTTATAATATTTGTCATATCTTTTCTGTTCACTCATCTATTCATATGTTGCATCCCTCCAGGAGAATGTAAGCTCTTTGAGAGGAAGGTTTATTTTGCTTTTGTGTTGCTGTTCTCAGTGCACGGTTCATTGCAGATATTGGACATTAACAAGTTATTGTTAAGTTCAATTGAGATGTATTTTGATACTTTAGATCTTGGATCTCATCAGTGTGGTTATTATCTCCAACAATGTAAGACACTCACTGCCCACGTGGAACTTCTATTTCTATTGGGGAAAAGCAGCATAATAAGGGGAGATGGAAAGCAGGAAGGGGTGTTGTGTGGAGGTGGCAGTGGGGCGGTGAGGAGGCTTAGTTTCAGGCAAAATAAGCTCACCTCTCAGCACCTGACTTCCTGGGGTAGAGTCCAAAGTATTAGTAAGAGGGAGATGAGGATGACGGTAAGAATGTAGGCAGCATGGTGTGGATATTTGTAAGAAAGGTGGTTTTAGGTGAAAGATAATAAATTCTGTTTTGGACATGTTTGAGATGCCTACAGGATATTCTGCTTTGAAATATGCAAAAGGCAGTTGGTAATATGAGATGAGAACCCAGGAGGATGTGTGTGTGTATGTACATGTAGATATATATTTGGAAATCATCTGTATTGAGGTGATAATTAAACTCATGGGAGCTGATGAAGTCACTATGTGAGAGACTATATAGAGAATTGATAAGAATTCCCAGGACAGAGCCTTGGGGTACACCCACAGTTAATGATTATGACATGGATGAAGATGAAGATTCAGCAAAACAGACTAAGGATCAGTCAGACAGGTAAGAGGAGAAGCAAGAGAGCAGTCATAAAAACCCAGAGAGTAAAGAGTATCCAAGAGAAGATAGTCACTGAAGCAGTCTGATGCTTTGGAGAGGTTAGCTAGTGACAGAATGCCTCCCTTGTGTGATCAAATATCCTAATTGACACATTAACCAAATTGGAAAAGGCTTGTCTCATTCTGTACTCAGAGTACACCTCCACTCTCTTGAGGGAGGAAACATGTTTTACCATTGGTCCACTGACTCAGCATTGCTCTTTGCATTGGTCAGTTCTGACATCTTTCATTGTTGCTTGCTTTTACGTTACTGTGGTCATCAGAGCAACTATTCTTTTAGTCCCTTACTGCACATCATTGGATTCTTCCTTGAATGTCCTATTTCCCTCATTCCTTCCTCCCCCTAAAACTTTTCTCCTATCTATCGCATTTTATCCACTTAGAAGGCTATTGTGGTATTCCAGGGCCTCATAGCCTCTCAACTACATTATTGTAATAGCCTCCCACTTCTTGTAATGAATCTACCTTGCTTCCAGGTAGGATTCTACAATTTATCTTTCACACAGCTGCCATTATTATCTTAAGGTACAGAGTTCATTCACATTACTCACTCATATACTTTACATTCCAGCTAGGCAGGTTCCCAAAATTGCCTCAGTATTCATCCCATCCCTCCCACCAACAAGACCAGTGCCTGAAATATACTACTGTACCTTTCAAAGTGCTTATTTTCCTTCAAATCTAGGCTCAGGTATCACCATTAGACCATGAACTACTTGAGAGTAGACTTTCCTTTCATTCCCAGTGATTGTCAGCTCATTCTCCCTCTCTCTGCAGTGTCTCTTCCAAACTTTGTCATGTCTCCTCAAATCTTCCATGGCTCACCTTTCCCCTACCCTCTCAGTCAGGAACCTTCTCTTATATTTTATAGAAGAAATTGAGCCTCCTCTCTCACCTTGAGCTCCTTCTTCTTCAGCTCATAACACTCATATGCCTTCTGCAACTATCTCCTCCTTCACTGCCATTTCTTATGGTCAGATAATCTTATTCCTTTCCAAAGCTAACTTCTCTAGCTGCCCAAGTGATCCCATTCCATTTTATCTCCACCAGCAGATTTCTCTCTCTCATCCTTAATCTCTCACTTCCTTCCATTTGAACTTGTTTACTGACTCCTTCCCTACTGCCTACAAACATGCCCCTATCACTTGATCCTTCCATCCCTGTTAACTGTCATATTATGTCTCTTCTGCACTTTGTGGCCAAACTCTTCTTATAGTCTGGCTTCCAATTTTGTCATTCTGCTGAAACCACTTTTTCTGAAGTTGCCAATGACCTTTTAGTAGCCAAATCCAATGGCCTTTTCTCCTTCTTCATCCTTCAACCTTTGACACTGTTGATCATGCTTTCCTCTTGTTTTTGGGACACTACTCTCTCCTGATTTTCCTTCTGCCTATCTAATTGTTCCTTCTCAGTCTCCTTTGTGCAGGATCTTCATCCACGGTCCTTCCCTCTAACCATAAGTATCCTACAGAATTCTGTCCTGGGCCTTCTTTTCTTCTCCCTCTGTTATTGCACTTGGTGATCTCATCAGCTTCCATGTATTTAATTACTATCTCTATGGTAATCTAATCTGTCATCTGCCTCTCCTGCTCTAACCTCTGAAGTCCAATGTCACATCTTCGTTTACTTTTCAGACATCTTGGAGGTCAGGTAGACATCTTAAACTCAGCATGTCCAAAACTTAATGCTTTCCTTTTCCCTAAACTCTCCCTCTCTCCTATCCTCCTTATTACTATAGAGGGCATCACTATCGTCCCATTCCCCCAAGGTTGCAATGTAGGGGTCATCCTGGATTTCTCACTATCTCTAACTCCTCATACCCCATTTGTTGCCAAGGATTGTCAATTTGACTTTTGAGGTATCTCTTGAATATGTCTGCCTTCTCTCCTCTGACACTACCACCACTGTAGTGCAGGCCCTCATCACCTCATGCCTGGACTGCTACAGCAACCTGCTAATGAGTCTGCACTGCCTCAAGTCTGTCCCCACTCTAATCTATCCTCCATTCAGCCACTAAAGTGATTTTCCTAAAGTACAGGTCTGACCATGTCCCCCCTCTTATGCACTAAACTCCAGTGACTCCCTGTTGCCTTCAAGATCAAATACAAAATGCTCTTTGGGCCTTCAAAGCCCTCCATAACCTAGCCCTCTTCTAACTTTCCAGTATTTTTATTGCTTACTCCCCACCATATACTCTTTTAATCCAGTGACACTGGCCTCCTGGCTGTTCCACAATCAGGACACTCCATCTCTTAACTCTAGGCATTTTCTTTGGGTGTCCCTCATGCCTGGAATGGTCTCCCTCTTCATCTCTGCCTACTGGTTTTCCTGGCTTCCTTTAAGTTCCAACTAAAATCTCATCTTTTACAGGAAACCTTTCCCAACCCTTTTTTATTGTAATGCCTTCCCTCTGTTAATTATTTCCTATTTATCCTGTATAGCTTGTTTGTATATTTATTGTTTCCCCCATTAAATTGTGAGCTCTTTGAGGTCAGGGACTGTCTTTTGTTTCTTTTTGTATCCCCAGAGCTTAGCACAGTACCTGGTACATGGTAGATGATTAATACATTTTTTTTGACTGCTTAGCACAGTGTCTGGCACATAGTAGATATTTAATAAATGCTTATTGACTTGACTGAATTGATTATAATTAGCAGTTCTACAGTGTGATGAGGTGAGAATGATAGTAGCAATTGCTTCATTTCTTCCTCCCTCCCCAAATGCTGGCACCTAATACTTTGGAATAGCCATGGCTACTGAAGACCCAGAAGAGAAGTTTCTCACCATCAAAATCCTTTGCAATATTAAATAGTTCACCATCAGAAATGGATGTGATTTTGTTAATGAAATGATTCTAAATAAAATGCATTATCATGACCTGCTGCTGCATCTTAAGAACCCTTTGACCTCTCTGTTTGACTTGCACCTGAAACCTCCTATGTGCCTTTTCCCTCCTTAGGATCTGAGTTACTTGATAGCAGGAATTGTCTTTTCTATTTGTAATCCTGGTGCTTATCATCTAGTTAATGCTTAGTAAATTTTTTTTAGTCATTCATTTTTCAGTCGTTCATTCATTCATTCATTTAGTACTCATGAGTAACTCAGAATGCTTGACAAGTCAGTCTAAAAGACATACTATATAGACTCCTAGGGTCAAGCATGTTCCTCATTTTGTATTTGAGGTGACCAATATATGGACAAGTGATCACTGTCACAAAAGATGATTACTCAAGTGTTTAGGATTTGATAATGATGAAAGGAGAACTTGAATTCAAAACTTTTATTTTTTCTAGTGCTATTTTTTTAGGCAGCATGAGCATCACCTTAATCCTATTTTATTAGGAGCTTTTAAAATTGGTATTGTGTTTTATTCTGTGTAATGTACATTTCCTCACACTGGTAAAGTCTTGGTCCATTTAAAGTCACAATCAAAGTTACTGAATGTAGTATTTTTACTTTCTGAAATTTTTATCCTCAAATTGTTTTATATAGTAGTTTTTCTTTTGGGAAAGAAAGAACTTGTCATATTCGTAATTTCATTTTTGCTAAATTGTTTATGTCATTGTACGAAGGGTGTTTCTTTCCATTTAATTTGATTGAAGTGAAAAATAATTATTTGCATTTGTCTGGATAATCATAAGCCCTTATGAAATGTAGCTTTTCTTCTTTCCTCTTGTCCTTCTCACATATTTTTGTTGTTTTCTTGGCAGAAACGGTAGTATTGTAAATACATTCAGATTTGAGATTATTTTTCTTCTTTCATCACCTGAAATTTATAACCTTGAAGTATCCTACTTTTTATAGTATTTGCGTGAATTCTACATAAGCTGATATTTTAACACATCTTTTAAAATAAGTTATCTATACAAAAATGGGTATAGAATATTATTTTTGAGTTTGTACACTTACTTGCTGGATTTCATTTATTGGCACTTTTTTTCCCCCTAGACTCCTTGCTTTAAATAGTTGACTCAATTTGACATTGTGCTGCTGAAGATCCCATTACAGTTTTTTTGAAATGTCAAAACAATGACTTCATCATGCCTGAGTGATATGAAACTCATCGGTGTTTCATTAGAGTATTATGTTAAGGATGTATCTTTGTGATCTTACAGTGTTTTAGTTGCTGAGTTTGTTGGTTTTACGTGAAATGAAGATCTCCACTTGTATGTTTTATTATTTTATTCACAATACCTACTGTATTATATTCAATTCAAACCATTCATTCTTCATATTTTGCTTACACATAGACTTTTAAATTGTGACTGCTTATTATTACTCATTATTTGGGTGAAATCTGAAATCAATGTGGAAACAAAGGTTCAAACTTCTGAGTATATCATTTTATTAAATGATGTATGCCAGTTGCATTATAAATCAAGACCAGGCCTCCTCAGCTTTACACTGGACCCCAAATGGAGGGAGAGACATTAAAAGAAAACAATTAACAGGATATAAGCCAGGATACAAGATTAGGTAATCTGATTTCTAATTGGAGGAAAAATTAGGGGCTTTCTGAGTTGGAAGGGGGAGAGTAAACAGATATAATTCTCTGATGACTGTATTCAGTCAAAGGAACAAAGAAACAGTAACTGATTGACCAGTTTGGGGACAGTTTCTAGATAAAACAGGGCAGTTGGTGGTGCAGTAGATAGAGTGCCAGGCCTGGAATCAGGAAGACTAATCTCCCTGAGTTCAAATCCAACCTCAGACACTTATTAGTTGTTTGACTCTGGGCAAGTCACTTAACCATCTTTGCTTCAGTTTCTTCATCTGTAAAATGAGCTGGAGAAGGAAATGGCAAACCATTCCCAGTATCTCTGCCAGGAAAACTCCAAATAGGGTCACAGAGTCATACATGATTGAAATGTTAATGAATGACAAAAATGGATTGCTTGAAATGTGTAATTGTGAGAAAATTCCTTGCATCAATCTTCAGATCTGATTGAGTTTCTGGGCAGCAAAACCCAGGTCCTTAGTTAAGCAACAAGCATGGGCTGGTTTAGCTTCCCAGCCATGTAGGGATAGGTTCAAACAATGCAATAAAGTTTTCTCAGAAGACAGAAATTGGACTAGACCCTTAATTGAATAGAAAGCTAGATCCAGAATTGAGTCACAGGGTGGTTGAGTCAGTGTAGTTCCTATAATTCTGTCTTGGATGTGAAGAAGAAACTTGTCATCTCCTTTTTTTATCAACCAGCATTTCTGTGTTCCAGACACTGTTTTGAGTAAATTCAGTAAAGGTAAATTGAAGTTAAATACTCCAAGCAAAGTCAGTATATTAACGGTGATGCATATAACTGTTAAGAAAGGGGGTCAGACTGGCCACCTCGGTAAGGACAGTGACCCCAGTGAGAAGGGAGGACCTTCTTTATTGACATTCAGGAAAGAAGGGGATCTGGGTAGTCAGGGAACATTATAGTAGGCTATACTGAGAAAAGTGGGTTGGCATTCAGGTATGGCTAATCAAGACCCAGTATTGTGGGACCTATCTGCCTCTTGTACTCTTTGCTGGGGAATCAGAACTATCAGACTTGTCCCCTTGGAAGGGATAAAACTCCCATAATTACACAAGGATAATCAAGGACAGATGACTTGTCTTTTGGGGGATGGCGCCAGGTCAAGCTGGTTGGGGTTTAAAGAAAACAAGCAGCTGTCCCAGGGACTAATAGTATGAGTGATACCAGCATTCCCTTTTAATTATACCTTTAAACTAACTTAGAGGGAAAACTGCATTCCTGAGCTTAACTCAAGGTCATAAAAATTTGGCTTTAGCCAATTATTAAGGGATACAGAATAGTTTTAATTTCTTCACGCTGAGGATACAAATATGAAAAATACACAGTCCCTGACCTTTAGGGAGCTTACATATTTTTTCGAGGGGGTGATAGTGTTAATATACATCTATTTATAAGATAATTATAAGGGATGGGAGTTGTCGGGGATGGGGTGGGGGGGTTCAGGAAGGGAGTCATGTGGGAGGTAGTTCTTAAGCCATTTTGAAGGAAACTGGGGATTTTAGTGGTTTTTGTTGTTTAGTCACATCTGACTTTTGTGACCCCATTGGGTTAAGTGAGAGTAAAGAGTTGAGGATGGCACCAAAGTGGCAGATCTTTGTGACCAAAAAGATGGTGTTGCTCACTGCAAAAATAAGGAAGTTTCAAAGGGGGGATGGGTTTTAGGGAAAGATAATGAATTATATTTTGGACATGCGAAATTTAAGTTGTCTTACGTGGATTTTTTCTGTTTATGCTTTCCCATTCCTCTCCCCTCTGTCCACATATGTCCCTTACCTGCAGGGGCTCTGCCCAAAAGAATGTAAATTTTGATCGAGGAAACCTCAAAAGATCTCTTGGGATTTAAGGGCTAGATTTCTTTCTTAAGGACTATGCCTTAAATCCAAAGGGAGATTTAAGGCAGAAACCTTTAGCCAGATAGGTCGATTAAGGTGGAGGGTGGAGAGAGATGATAAAGGAGGGATTCTTAGAGGAGTAGTTAGATTAAAGAATAGGAGGGCAAGCCAGGGGGTAGAAGTAAATTAGAGGTGTTAGGAGGGATAAGATAAATAGGGCAAGAAAGATAGTGAGAAAAAATAGAATGGAAGTAAATATACAACAACTAATTATAACTTTGAATGTGAATGGGAGGAATTTATTTATAAAACAGCAGAATGGTAGCAGAATGGATTAAAAATCTGAATTCAACAATTTCAGTAAACAATAAAAATGAGACATACACACATTTAAAATAAAGGCTTAGAGTAGAATTTGTTATGTAAAAAAAGTAAGGATAGTAATCATTATCTCAAAGTTAAAACTAAAATGGATTTAATTAAAAGAGAAAAATAGGGAAACTATACTCTTTGTCGCCAATATTATTCACTATTGTTTTAGACCTTTTAAAATAACTAGATAGCATAAAATACCTGAGAGTATACCTGCCAAAATAGACACAGGAACTACATGAACATAAATAAATAACACTCTATACAAATAAAATCAGATATAAATAATTGGAGAAATATTTATTGTTTATGGGTAAACAAAGCCAATATATTAAAAATGACACTTTTACCTAATGTATTTATTCAATATCATCCATCCCAATTAAATGGCTTAAAAATTATTTTTCCAAGTTAGAAAAAAATAATAACAAAATTCATTTGGAAGAACAAAAGATAAAAAATTTCGGAGAAAATTTTGGGAAAAAATAAGGCAAAAAATGTAAAGGAAGGAGATTCAGCAGTACCAGACCTTAAACTGTATTGTAAGGCAGTAAATATCAAAATTATCTGATATTGGCCAAGAAATAGGAAAGTAAATTAGTGGAGCAGAGTAGACATATAATACACAGTAGTAAAGAGCTGTAGTAACTTTGTGTTTGACAGGTTTTTAAGTTTTTGGGATAAGAATTCATTTTTTTGGTAAATATTGTTAGGACAGCTGAAGAACAGGTGGGAATTGAACATAGACGAATATATTAAGCCACATACCAGGATGGGATCAAAATGGATATATGATCTAGATTTAAAGGGAGATATCACAAGAAAATTAGAAGAACATGAATCATATTACCTATCAGACTTATGGACAGGAGAATAGTCTATTAAGAAACAAGTGATAGAGAGCATTGTTGAGGTATAAAATGGATAATTTTGATTATTTTAAATTTAAAAGTTCTTGTATAAATAAAACCAGTATAGCCAAAATTAGGAGGAAAGCAGAAAATTTCATAGACAGTCTCTTAGATAAGCATCTCAAATATATAAAGAATTTTGTCGAATTTGTAAGAATACAAGTTATACCCTAATTGATAAATGATCAAGGCATAGGAACAGGCAGTTTTTTAATGAAGAAATCAAAACTATGTATAACGATATGAAAAAATCCTCTAAATCATTATTGATTAGAGAAATGCAAATTAAAACAACTTTGAGATATCATCTTATACCTGTCAGATTGACTAAAATGATAGATGCTTTTCAATTATGGAATGGCTAAACAAGCTGTGGTATATGACTGTGATGGAATACTACTGTGATATAAGAAATGATGAGCCTCTTGATTTAGAAAAACATGGAAAAACTTGGACCTATGAGGGAAGATGTTATCCACCTCCAAAATACACACAGTATGATCTTATATATATGTATATGTTTTTAGATATGTATATATATGCATATATATACATACACATATTTATGTTTAATTGTAGCCTTCTCTAGGATGGGGGGAAGAAGGGAGGAAAAAATAAAATAAAAAGTGCACAGCAGAGAACAAAAGAAAACCTAGAAGGAAGCACAGAAAAGCTGGGTAGTTTTGAAAACAATGTGTAGTATTTATTACGTAGGTTTTCTTGAAATGGAAATATATCATTCTGTATTGAATTTTTTCTTGTGTTCTGCTGTGCACATGGAAATGGTTTTTTTTTTTCTCATTTTGCACCTACTATGTTCCAGTCACTGCACAGGTGATATGACAAAAGTAGTCTCTGTCCTCACAGCTTACATGCTATTTGGGGATAATGTTATATAAACCTCTGTTTCAAAATAGATACACAGTCAGTCTTCAACATTCATGCATTTAATTTTTGTGACTTTAAGCATTTTCGTGGTTTTATTAGTAATCTCATTTTCACTTTTGTGTTGGCAACCGTGCACATTCATGCTATATGTAGTAGAGAAAAAAATGAGAGGCATGATGAGTGTAAGTTTGTAGAGCAGCTGGTAGCCTACTAGCTGCTTCATTGGACTTGTTCACTCTACCATTGCACAGTTCCCTGTGAATTTGTTGCATGTTTTCATCGTTTGCCTTTAGAACTCAAGTTTTATGTTGTAGTTATGCCCCCAAAATGTAGGGTAGGTCCTTTGGACTCTAAGGTGATATTGAGACCTCACCAGTCTCAGTGTCTTCTGACAGCAGTAACTAAAGTCCCAGCAATCTCTCTCTTGGTTTTCAGAGAGCAGCCAGGGTAGAATAGTTTACAGTAGTATAGTATCCAGTACAACACCCTCACACTGCTATCTGACATAGTGAAAAGTAAGATTCAGGTTTAAAAAAGTTTTAGTTTTAATAATTTTATTTTATTTGCAGTATTTATGGGACTGTAGATTTCGTGTGTTATGAAAAGTAAATATTGTCAAAAATCAGTGTGGTTTTTTTTTTTTGAGATATTAGTACAAAAGTTCACAGAATTCTAGTGATTACTAGTGGGAAAAATGTTTTGCATGTTACCAGTTTTATTTTGTGTACTGCATTTTATGAATTATGTCATGGTTACTGTGTTAGGAAAAGTACCTACTTTCAGAATTAATGTTTTGCAATTAAGAAGTATATTCAGAAAAGTCTATTTTCAAGCAATCTCTAGTGAAAGAGTACAGTTTTTGGTAGTTGTGTGAACCTTGCCCCCTGTTTGCCATGGGTTCAGTGCACCAATATTTGTGTTTTTTACTTTGGTGCAATTTTGTAAGGTCATTATCCTTGTGAAAATTGAGGATTGGCTATTTGGTGGGAGAAGCCAGTAGTAGCTGGAGGATCACTAGAAGATAATATGTGGGAGGAGAGCATGGCCAGCAGAATCAGAAACTGTAGAAAGGTCAAAATAGATTAAGCATTGTGCAAGGGCTTATAAATGACATTTTAAAAATCACTGGTCACTTTGGAGAGGACAGTTTCAGTAGTTATAAGATGAGAAACCAGCCTGAAAAGGGTTGAAGGGATAGTGAGAGAAGTAGAATCTGAATATTGGCAACTTTTTCTAGGAGTTTGGCTGACAAAGGGATGAGAAATATAGAGCAAAATCATTGTTTGACAACTATTAAATGACTTGTATTAAAATAAATTTCTGGAATAGACAGGAAGTTATTTTTTTATTTTCTTGTAGAGGTCCCAGCAGTGCAACTGTCATTGAGTTACAGATTTAAATCCCTGTTTCAGTCTTAAGTCTATTTAGTGAGAACGTTGTTGTGAGTTTCTTCATAGGTTAGACCAATATTTTTCTGTCTTGCAGAATTAGTTTAAACTTTATAACAATTCTTTGTTACAGTGGTTCAATTTCAGACTAGGCTAATTAAAATGACACTAGCCCACTGTCATTCTGGTTCTGAAGCTCTTTACAGCAAAGGTTATAACTTAAAAAAAAAATAAAAAAAACAAAACCCAGGAGCATGATAAAGGATGATTTGCAGATTAAATTATTGAATTTCATGTAGTTCTTTAAAATTATATTTTTTTCCTCTCAAACTAACCAAATGTATGAACTTTAATAGAACTTCTGCAGTATCAGAGACCATGTTCTGGAGGACTTAGCCCTATGACCTCTAGAACTTACCCTTACTCCCATCCTCAATGAAGAGTATTTCAAGTGGCAGGGTCCAGCTAGGATTCACGTTACTCTCCAGACATTGTCATCTCATGCCCTTAATTGGCTCAGATCCTAAACTTCACCGCATTCCTCCCTTTCTACTTTTGAATCAGTACCACCATTGATTCTAGAAAGGGCATTTCCCGTCCTCCACCTTGGCCACCAGCTCCTTTTTAAGTGTTGTCTTCTGTTAGAATATAGACTCTTATGGAGGGCAGGGATAGTCCAGTTTTGTGTGTGTACTCTGAGCTTTTAGTATAGTGTTTGACACTTAGTACATGCTTGCATAATGCATTCTTTTCTTTTATTAGTTTATTTTTTAATTAAATTAAAAATTTTGAATTTTACAAACACCGGAAAAGAGCTTTAACATAAACTATGAATCTCTTTTCCATATGGTTTGCTTTTGTATGTGTTATATATGCATATATGTATATCACACATGTAATATATGTATATCGTAAGTATACATTCATATATGTATGTTACACATATCACACACATATTATATATGTAAAATAAGTTTAACATACTACTTTCAAAAGTGACCTGCTTATCTCTGCGTCCTTCTGCACTTGGTTTGTTCTCTTCTCCTCTGTGCACTTTTCAGATTATTTCTCTGGCCTTTTCTTTTTTTTTTCCTTATTACCCTTTCTGCCCTTTTCTTAGTGCTCTCTTTCCAATTAAAAATAGAAGAAAAAAACTACTCAAAACAAATAAGCATAATCTGTATATCCACAAGGTGACCTTATCCAAAAATGTACATCCACCTCCATGTCTTGCATGTGTCAAGAGATGGGTAATGTGCTTCTCTATAGGTCCTTTGGAAATGTGGTTGGTCATTGCTTTGATCAGTTTAACAAGTCTTTTAAAGTTTTTACAGTTTTTATCTTACAGATAAGAGTCTTTAGTGTTGACAGTTACTAAATTATTATCCTGGTTCTGCTCATGTCACTTTGTATCTTTGTACTATTCTTACTTCCTAGCATTCTCTGAAATAGTCTTTTTTGTTTCTTATGGGATAATAATGTTTCTTTTTTTTAAGTAATAACTTTTTATTGATATTTTGTTTTTTACATCACTGTAGTTTCTACCAGCAATCTTTCCTAGTAACCTTTCCCCATCCCTTCTTCAGAGCCATTTCATATACAAATAGTATATTTTTAAGGACAAAAAAAGAAAAAAAAGGAAAAACCAGCTTAACTGATTTTTGAAATCTGTTACCAAAATCAAAAAAGTCTGAAACTATGTGCAATATGGAATATTTGTGGACCTTCTACCTCTGCCACGGGGTGGATTTGGAATGCTTTCTCATATCTCTCCTTTGAGTCATGTTTATTTTTTATAACTTTGCTGTAGTCACTTTTGATTTTTTTTGTGTCTTTTTGGTTCTTTTCGTTTACATTGTTGTAGTCATTGTACATATTGTTTTCTTGGCTCTGTCTGCTTCACACTGCATTAGTCCATGCTTTTCTATATTCATCAAATCTCATTTCTTATGTACAGTAATATTCTATTACATTCATATACCACACTTTGTTTAGTCATCTCCAACTGATGGGCATCTACTTTGTTGCCAATTCTTTGCTATGACAAAAAAATGCTGTTGTAAATATTTTGGTATATATGAGGTCTTTGGGGTATAAACCCAGTAATAGAATCTCTAGGTCAAAGGCTATGGATAATTTAGTTACTTTATTTGCATAATCCCATATTGCTTTCCGAAATGGGCGTATGGATTTACTGCTCCACCAGCAATGCACTAGGCTGCCTATCTTTCCATAACCCATCCAGCATTGCCTATTGCCATCTTCTGTCATCATTGCTAGTTTGCAGCTTTAGTTCAAGATCTTGATTCCAGGATGCCTGCATAGACTTGATGGTTCTTTGCAAATACCCAGTCTGCTGCTGTCTTTCAAGGATTCTTTCAGGCTGAGTGACTCCCTGTCTGTGACAGAGTAATTTAAATGCTTCTTCCTGCTACTGCCCTCCCCAGTGGTACTAGAGAGAACTCTGTCCCTTCATAGTACTACTTTATGAGGTTTATGCAGCTATTTTGAAACATCTCTTTGACCTGTAGGGAATTAGTTCTGTTTCAGGATTACAGTTTTAAAATAGGTGTTAGGAAAACTAGAGAAACAGACATGGCCAGATAGCTAGGTGGCAGAGTGGATGGACTAATGAGCTTGGAGTCAGAAGTCATTTTGTTGTAAGGCTCAAATGAGATAATATTTATAAAAAGTCCTAGTAGGTACTATTATTCACTTCCCTTTTTACTAAATGAATACTTGTTATACCGAATTCAAATATCTGTGCTAATGCATATGTCAAATGTTAGCTGTAATCAAGTTCTCCTTCGGCAGCATTGAATCATTTGCCGGTGAGTATTATAAATATTTCTATGAATATGAAAAGTTACATATTCAAGATATGATATATATATCTACATCTACACATATGTAGGTATATGTGTGTGTACATACACATATATTTGTAGAAAGTAATTTTTGAAGTTGTTAAAATATTTCCTGCATGGAAAGATTAATCCTGTAGTGCCTTAACTTCCTTTTTTGGGAGAGCAGAGAAAAAGAAACTAATTTTTGCAACAATTATATGGTAGGTAGTATGGATATTATTGTAGCTATTTTATGAATGAGAAAACTGAAGCCTAGAGAGCTTAAGTAACTAACCAGGGTAAACCAATAAAAGTAACGGACATCAGAGAATAAAATATGTGTGTTTTTAGACACTATGTCCAGTATTCAGATATTAGAATCTTCCACTTAACATTGCTTTCCTTCCTTGTAGTTGGCTCATTTTAGGATGAACCAAAGTTTGATTATCACTCTCTTTAGACTATAGAAGCAGACTCTCACATATGGCCAAAGCCTCAGTTTCCAAAGTCAATTGGTTATTTTTATTAGCTTATGTTCCACTGGTTAACTATAAAAACAAATGAAGGTTTATTACTTTTTTTTTTTTACTTTTTAATTACATTTTAATTTTTAATTACCAGACATGTAAAATTGACTTATGTAGTATATGGAAGCTAGTCATTACTTCTTAGTAATAAATCATAATTCTAAAGTAATAAGTGTATCTATTTATATTTTTAAATTGATTTCTACAAGCACTTATTGTCTGCTATGTGCAAGTGCTATATTACTATAAAATGCTGTGGATAAAAAGGTAAAAACAGTTCTGTCCTCAAGGAACTTAAGTTCTCCTGAGAGAATGCAACATGTTCATGTATATAAATATGAAGAACATACAAATAATATAAAGTAATTTCAAGGATGAAAGTGTTGATAATTGGGGGGGTTCATAAAAAGTGGCACCAGAATGGTACTATGAAGGATGCCAATGTAGGAGGAATAACTGAGATTTGTATGCCAAAGTTTGGGTCCAATGATGTCTTGATAGAATGTAATGTTGGGCTGATTGAATGAGATGAATTGTAATAGGGATAAATTTAAAGTCTTATTCTTGGGTTAAAAAAAAGTCAACTTCGCAGATTCAAGATGTGTGAGATGTGTGGCTAGATACCAGTTCATTTGAAAAATATCTCTTCTATTTAGTCAGCTATGTAATTTAACAAACAAGCTAATGTAGTCTTAGGCTGAATTAAAACTGTGGTTTGAATTAAAACATTGTTTTTCAAAGCAAGGGAGGAAATAGTTCTACTGTACTCTGCTGTGGTCAAACCACCGTTAAATGTCACTTTTTAGGGAGGGCATTAATAAGATTGAGGGAGAGGGAGACAAAGAGGATGAAAGGCACAGAGACCGTAACATCTAAGTACTGGTAAAAGGAACTAGAGAAGAGAAGTGTTAGCCTGTACATGATAGCTCCTCTTAAGTATTCAGAGGTATTAGATTTGCCCTTCTTGTCCCCAGAAGACAGAATTAGGAGTAATAGGTAGAACTGGGAGTGACTTAAATAGTTTTATTGATAGTTTTTAAGCAAATGCTGGATGATAATTTATTTTATATACTGCAGAGGGAGATGTTAATGTACATTTTGGACTCAACCACTGTGGTTCCTCTGAACTCTCTCTCTAGTAATAAGTGCATCCATTGTGATTTGGTGAATTGAGTCTTTACGTGTATATGTGTGTGTGTGTGTGTGCTGCCCTGTCCTCTTTCAATTAAATGTTATCAGTAGTGACTAGTGCCTTAATTTTGTTAATGTTTATGTCAGCTGGTTTATATACTGTTACAGTTGTTTAGCCTCTGCTGTTGACATGCAAGAAAAATTTTTTTTGCCTAGTTTTCTGGGGTATTTGTGACCACACTGATTCCATAGAATACACATGTGGAAGATAAATTACTCATGTGTGTTTTGAGAAATTTTAGATCTTGGTTAATTCCTTTCAGAATTATTAATGGTAATGGTTGAACTGCTGGCATTTTGCAGATCAGTTTTTCTCTCCTTCATTTGAGGATAAAATAAGAAGAAAGACTACATCTCCAATGTAAAGTGTGGGGTTATTAGAAACCTTTAGTTATTCCTAGCTTCCCCAGAGGATCTAAGTAACCCTGTTTTTGCTCAATAGCAAATCACTGATTTAGGATTTTTGGTGTGTGTTTTTTTTTTTTTTTTTTTTTTTGTCATTAAAGCACATGCAGATGACAATCCAGGCTCTCCAGGATGAATTGCGGATCCAGAGGGACCTAAACCAGCTATTTCAGCAAGACAGTAGTAGCAGAGCTAGTGAACCCTTTGCAGCAGAGCTGACTGAGGAGAACTTTCAGAGGCTACATGCTGAACATGAGAGGCAAGCCAAGGAACTCTTCCTTCTTCGTAAGACCCTTGAAGAAATGGAGCTGCGCATTGAGACTCAGAAACAAACACTGAATGCACGAGATGAGTCCATAAAAAAGCTCTTGGAGATGTTGCAGAGTAAAGGACTGTCTGCCAAGGCTACTGAGGAAGACCATGAGAGAACAAGACGCCTGGCTGAGGCAGAGATGCATGTACACCACCTGGAAAGTCTCCTGGAACAAAAAGAAAAAGAGAGCAATATGTTGAGAGAGGTGAGTGTCTAACTTCTTTATTGTCATTTTCCTATTTTTTTTTTTTTTTTGCTAGCATCTCTTCCTAGACACAATTATCTCTTTTGTTATTCTAGGGGAAGAAGACATTTCTTTCTCTGTTGAATTTTTCAGTGATGTTTATTCTATCCCACCTCCCTAGCAGGGGATAACATTGTCTCCTCTGTATGCTGACTTAAAGTAGGCTGTTATCTCTAGGGTTTTTTGGTATCTAAAGATTTAGGCACTCAGTTTCTTCTGACCTCTTACATTGTTCTTTTTGTGGACATATAGGAGAAGCTAACTGTTAAGAAAATCTGATCATTGTTCAATTAAAAGATGAATAAAATAAAACGAGCAGCTATTTGTATTTAAGAGAGTGCAGAGAAAGATCTTGGCAGTTATAATGAATGGTTGCTCTGTGGTTTCCATGGAAATAGTTACCTTAACCGTAAAAGAACATTTGATAAAGTCATCCACTGCTGGGTTGGCACAGCTAGAAAAGGTATATATATAAAGGAATAAAGTCACATATATTTTAAAGAGAAATTCAGTCTTCATCTAATATTCAGCCGTCCTTTTTCAGTTTAAGCAAAATGTAAATGAAAACTTCTTATCTTTGATAGAAAAAAGCAAAATGGTATCAATAATAATCGTTCTGTGATTGATCAGTGTGTTACTTTTGTTTGTGCATAATAAGACTCTTTTGGTCTGTTAGCCTAAAAATGCCATGCTTTGTAACTAAGAGGATAGAATATGTTTTCTGAAATTGTTATCTGTAATATCTACTTGAAATTTCTTCAGTGTTAAATGCTAGTTGAACACAAATGACCATTATATTTTCCAGTTTTCTTTATGTTTTTCTATGAACCATTAAATATTATTATATATAGTGTTTTAGGAGCTCTGCCTTCACTCTGGCTTCAAAGTGGAGAAAACTTTTATAAATATATATTCTCATAGAATTTAAAGCTATAAGGGACCTCATGCATCTAGTCAAAATGCTTCATTTTATAGATGAGGCTCAGAATGATGGTTTATCAGTTATCATGAGAATATTTGCCATCTTTGGAAGAAAACCACTGCAAATTGTACACGTAAAATAGAATTACTATTTGAGATGTTTATTGAACACTCACTCCTAGGAGAAATCATTTTAATTGATCTTAATAGGTTCCTAGGAATAATAGAGCAAAAGATAACATGGAGGTGATTTGACTCAAGAGATTTACTTGTGGTTCCATTTATACCTTTAAAAAATTTTTTAAACAGAAAAGATATATGCCCTCATACTGCATGCTGTAATGAAATTAACCCTTAAAAGAACTGTCAAGTTTTTGGAGATTAAGATATAGCTCAGTTAAAAGTGAGAATAAATTAAAGTTACCTCTTTAAGCTAAAAGAAAAAATATGAGAAAACTGAAAATTAGGACATTTAAATGTTTATTAAAAGGAAAGCTGTGGCAGTAATATTTTAGGGAAACATATAATAGCTACTTCTGAAAGGTGGTCATAGCTAGGTATCTAAATTTTAGTGTGATATGTGGCCTATACAAAAAAAAGGAAAGATTTTACACAATGTAGGGTAGTCCAAATATATTTAAATTCTATATTCCCTTAAATCTTTACAAATTGGAAGCAATAGGTTTCTAGTGGAGGAAGGCTATTCTTTTTACCATGCCAACCCCCATTTTAACCTAGTGTTTATACTTAGTCATGTATTCACTATGCCATTTTGTTTGTGTTTCATCATTTATTGAAGAGATAAGAAATATTTTTGTAGATATTGCATGATCAGTTCTCAGAAGATTCTTGTATGATTGGGAATGTTTTACACTGAATAGGGAAACATGTGGGAAAGAGGTGAAAGGGAAATAAGAAGAAGGCTGGGTTAAGGGAAAGGCAGCTGGGTGGCACAGCAGATAGAGCACTGAACCTGGAGTCAGGAAGACTCATCTTCCTGAGTTCTGATCTGGTCTCAGATACTTAATAGCTGTGTGACCCTGGGTAAGTCACTTAATCCTGTTTGTCTTAGTTTCTTTTCTGTAAAATGAGCAGGAGAAGGAAAGGGCAAGCCATTCCAGAACTCTGCCAAGAAGACCCCAAATAGGGAATCACAAAGAGTTGGATATGACTGAAAAACAACTGAACAGCCACAGCAGGGCATGGAATGGAAGCACAAGAAATTAGTATGGAAGGAAATACTCATTTAGTGATATTAACTATGAATTTGAATGGTGTGAACTCCTGCCTTTGCAACATCGCTTGATTATTTCCACCACTGTAGTGCAAATCTCTTATCTTCTCACCCCTGGACCACTGCAATAACCTGCTGGTGGGTTTGCCACTTCAGTTTTCTCCCCACTCCAATCCATTCTCCATTCAGCCTCAAAAAGTGATTTTCCTAAAATACAGGTTTGATTTTACCCCCATTCCCCACCCCCAATTAAACTCCAGTTACTCCCTTTTGCCTCCAGGAGCAAATACAAAATGCTCTGTCAATCAAAGCCCTTAGTAATACAGGCCCCTCCTACCTTTCCAATCACCTTAAACCTTACTCCCTGGGCTAGCTAGTAAGTGTGAGGCCAGATTTGAACTCAGGTCCTCCTGACTCCAGGGCCGGTGCTGTATTCACTGTACCACCTAGCTGCCTCTCCCTGGGCATTTTCCCTGGCTTCCTTTAAGTCCCAACTAAAATTCTGTTTTCTATGGGAAGCTTTCCCCAACCCCTTAATTCCAGTGCTTTCCCTGTGTTAGTTATTTTCTTTTTCTTTTTTTTTTTTTTTTGGCTAGACAATGGGGTTAAGTGACTTGCCCAGGGTCACACAGCTAGTAAGTGTTATGTGTCTGAGGCCGGATTTGAACTCAGGTCCTCCTGAATCCAGGGCTGGTGCTCTATCCACCGTGCCACCTAGCTGCCCCCTAGTTATTTTCTAACTATCCTGTATATAGCTTGTTTTATTTGCTTGCTTTCTCCTCCATTAGATTGTAAACTCCTTGAAGGCAGTTTTTGCCTCTTTTTTGTGTCCTCAACACTTAGCACAGTGCCTTCCACATAGTAGGTGCTTAATAAATGTTTTTTGATTAATTAATTGAATATGTTAGAATACAGAGTCCAGCAATATTTTGTTTACAAGAAACATTCAGAATAGAAAAATACACATAGAATTAAAATAAGGAACAAAATCTGTTTTACTTCAACTTAAGTAAAAAAGGCAAGGGATAGCAATCACGATTTGAATCAAAGCAGCAGCAAAAATAGATAATTAAAAGAGATAAACAGGGAAACTACATTTTGTTGAAAGGTACAAAGTAAATGAATGAATATTAAACATGCATACGCCAAATAGCATAGTATCTAAATGAATTACAAGAAGAAATTGACAGTAGAATTACAATAATAGGAAATCTCTACTTGCCTCTTTCAGACTGTGATCTAATCACAAAATAAATAAGAAGGAAGGATCTGATTAGAATTTTAGAAAAGTTACTTCTGATAGACCTAAAGGTCTATTAGATTGTTGAATGGGAATAAAAATGAGTTGATCTTATTTGTCAGCTGTGCATGGAAACTTAAAAAAATTGACTATGTTTTAGGGCATAAAAACCTCAAAAACAAGCATAGAAAATCAAAATATTAAACCCATCTTTTAAGTATCATGATGTAAGAAAAATTATATTAAATAAAGGGCTACTGAAAAAAATGAAAAATTAAAGACTTAATATTGTAAACAATGCATGAGGCAGAGAACAAATCATGGAAGCAATTGGTGATTTCTTTAAAGATAGCATTTCAGAATTTTTGGGATGGAGACAAAGCAGTCTTTTGGGGAAAATATATATATGCCTAAACACTTTCATCAATAAAAGAAAAGAAAGAGAAGAAAAATGGGTTGGGCATACAGTCAAAAAAACTTAGAAAACCAACAGATGAAATTCCAATTAAACACCAAAATAGAAATCCTGAAAGTCAAAGATGAGATCAATAAAATTGAAAGCAAAAAAAAAAAGGATTTAATTAGTAAATAACACTAGATACTTATTGGTTTTGGGAACAAACTAATATCTTAGACAAACCATTAGTTAATTTGTTTAAAAAAGGAAAGAAGAAAACCAAATTACCAGTACTGAAAAGGTGAATTCAAAATTAAAGAAGAAATACATTATTAGAAACTAATTCACCTAGTTTTGTAACTAATAAAAGTGACACTCTAAAATAGATCACTATTGACAAAAATATCAAATGCCCAGATTAACAAAACCAAGAAATATAACTCTTAAGAAATTCAGAGAAAGAAGGAACAGCTAGGTGGTGCAGTAGAGTACCGGCCCTGAAGTCAGGAGGACCTGAGTTCAAATTCAGCCTCAGACCAAACTCTTGACACTTACTAGCTGTGTGACCCTAGGCAAGTCACTTAACCCCAATTGCCTAATTTAAAAAAAAAATAAATTCAGAGAAAGAAATTGAAGTTATATATGGTTTTTCAAAAAAAGGAAAGTCTGGGTCATATGAGCTTATAAGCAAATTCTCTCAATTATTAAATAATAATTCCCAAACTACAGAACTATTTGAAAAAGTGGGGGTGGGGAAGAGTCTATCAAATTACTTCTTTGTTACAAATATGGTCTTGATGCCTAAGCGAAGAAGAGTCAACACAGAAAAAGAAACCTCATACCCATTAGATTGACAAAGGTGAATAAAAAGAAAATGACGTGTTGGAGATTTGTGGGAAAATAGGCAATTGATAGACTGTTCTTGTACTTGTGAATTGGTCTACCCATTCTGAAAAGAAATTTAGAACTGATGGAAGTGCTTGGGTGCTTGTGCTCAGACCCTAATTCCAAAACTATATTTCTCCCTAGCCTTAAAAACGCTATCCCTGGCAGTTTCTCCCCAGCCCAAGGACACTGTGCCTAGCAATTACTCATGAGTGGGCCCCAGCAAAACACTTATCTCTCTCCCTGGTGCTGTTACAAACTGCGCCTGTCGGAATTATTAGTTTGAATTGGCTTTGTACTAGCTCATAAAGATATTTGGTACCCACTGGACTGTCTATACCAACTCCTTATCTCATAAATGCATCCTGGACTCCTCATTATGTATATCCTAGACTTAAGACATATGTACACTCCCTCCATCTAGTCTTCTCAAACAAGACATTGATTAGTGGCAGAGTATACAATCTCAGTGGGCCCTGAGTGGTAGGTAACTTAGTGACGCAGCAGACCTAAAAACCACACTTATCCTCCCCCTTTTCCTTGTGAACTCCGGGTAAAACCCCTGTGCAGTAGATACAAAAGTGCATGTTCCTTTAAGAATTGACTACTCCTTAACCACTTCCTAATCCCTCCCAAATCACCTAATTAGCATAGTGGCACTTGTTTTGTTATAGTTTTTCCTATGTAAGCTTTAACTGTACCCCTCTAAGGTTATAGATTTCTTAAGAACTTTTGCCTGCTGGATAGTGTGACAATAAATCTTTGCCAAATTGAATTAAAGATTGCTTGAGTCCATGAATTCTTTCCAGATGACCCTGTCTTGTACTTTGGTTTGTTCCTCAAAAGTTATTAAAGCTTGCATACCTTTTATCCCAGTGATACAGTTACTAGGCCTATCCCTCTAAAAGATCAATGAAAGAGAAAAAAGACCTGTATGTACCAGAATTATAGCAGCTCTTTTTTTCTCCCATGGATGTCCCCACCTTCTTAGCTGAGGACTTTGCTTCATATTTTTCAGAAAAAGCTGAGGCCATTCACCATGAGCCTCCAACTTTGTCATCCCACCAAAACTACTCTCACCAAAGTTACTAATTGCCAAATCTTGTACTCATTGCCCTTTTCTCAATCCTCATTCTTGTCATTGCAGCCTTTTGATCACTCTCCCTGATTAATAAGTGTTTTTTTATAAATGGTCTTTCTTTCCTTAGTGCTTAGACAGTGCCTGACACTTAGTAGGTAGGTGCTTAATTGACTGAGTACTCAAACCATTGAAGTCATAGGTCTTTGATATACTGAAGTAGGTTATACTATTTATTACCTAGGAAACATTAATGTGGAGTTTAAAAGAGTTGGGCTCAGCATCAGGATATTTAGACCAGGGGTTCTTAACCTGTGTTCCATATTCTTCAGAAAAAATTTTTTATAACTATTTCTGTGTAATCAATTTTCTTTGTTTTCCCATATATTTTATTTTATGCATTTAAAAAACATTCTCTGAAGGTCAAAAATGGTTTAGATTTTTTGATTTAGAAATTTTGTTCACTAATGGCAGAATTTTTTTTAGTGGTCTTTTTTGTTATGAGTGAAAAAATGGGAGTCTCATCTGGTAACATTTTATTATCAGACTACAATTATATGTCTTTGGATTTTCCAGATAAAAAGCCAGTGATTTTCTAGTTAAAAATTCCTCTATTTTTGAAAAACATGAAACGTACAGTAAAAAAACAAAAACAAAACAAAAACGAAAACAAACAAAAATCCACCCAGTATAATATCTTTTGTTGATTCTAGGTTCTTTATCTTCATCTTGCCGTCTACTCTTTAACTTTGATTGATGTGAAAATGACACCATCTGGTGGTCAAACTTCAAACAGCAGTAGGTTGCTTTCCACAAAGTAATGTAAAAGCAGAGCAAAAAACCTAGAGTGTGTCTAGTGCCAAACAAACCATGCCTGGTGAGGTCATAGACATTTAAGGCCGTTGGCTGCTGAATGGATGCTGGGTGGATTGAGGTCTTGACTTGGTGACAGAAGGACCAGAGTTCAAATCATGTCCCCGGTAGCTACTAGTTGTGTGAGCCTAGGCAAATAAGTCAGTTGGTCTCTTCATACCTTATTTTCCTTATCTGTAAAATGAAAGGATTAGACTTAGGGACTTCTAAGGGTCCTTCCTCTATAAATCTGTGACCCAGTGACCCCATGATCCCTAGCAGTTCTGAGGTTTACTGGCAGTGGGGGATAGAGAAGGTAGAATAAGGAGAAAAGAAAGGAGAAAGGGGAAGAGAAGAAGGCACAGGAGGCTTAAAATGGCAGTTCATTTCAACTATCATTAATTCAGAAGGGAGATTGTCTAGTAAGTATAAGAGAAAGAATAAAACAAACAGCGATGATTGGTGATTTACTTTTTTTTTTTTCAGCCAAAGACAAGGTTTATTAGAACATCTACCATATTGCACAGACTCTAAAGGAGTCTGAACATTAGTGAGCTATTGGCGAGAGTTTAAGAATCTGAGCTGGTGATTTACTTCTGAGGTACACTGAGGCAGATATTTGTTGCCCTGATGACAAAAAAGATGTTTGCCATCTATCTAGGATATAATGGTTGACTTTCCAAGATTTGCAGAACCTTATAGCCAGTGCCATTTTTGCTCTTTAATATGGGCACAAATAATAATGCCAGGAACAATCTAAAATGCCATGCTGAAGATGATGAAGTCTTGAATGAGAATCTAATGGTCTTAGGAACACAAGTAATTTTTCATCATTGTTACCTATTGAAGGCAAATCCTTCTACAATGAAGAAGATTTAGGAATGCTGGTTAAGAAAGTATAATTTGAGGGGCAGCTAGGTGGTACAGAGAATAGAGCACTGGCCCCAGAGTCAGGAAGACCTGAGTTCAAATGTGGCCTCAGACACTAGCTGTGTGACCCTGGGCAAGTCACTTGCCCCTGATTGCCTCAAAAAAAAAAAACAAACAAAAAAAGTTAATTTGTAAAGAGGATTTGCTATTTATTGTTCAGTGTCAGCTTCAAAGGTGGTCTTCAGTGAAGTGCCGTGGTAATTTGAGCTTGGTGTTGTGCTTTTTGCCATTTTTATCAGGTGATAACCTGGTGGTGAAGAAGGACCTTAAGCCCATGTTGTATAAGGTTTGGTTGAGGGAATGAGGGATGTTTAGCCTGGAGTAGAGAAAAATCATGGTTTTAAGCATAATAATAATAAAATAATAACAATAATAATAGCAGTCCTTTGGTTTTGAAGAGGACCAGTAACATCACGGGGTGATGTTTTGAATAGTGTGTGAATTGGATGTAAGTTCTTGAATCATCAAAGTCCAGTGGCAAGACAGAAGTCAGGATGAATGGTGATGGCCTGGGATGCAGTGGATAATGTTGATGTCTTGGACATCCAAGGTCTGAGCGCTCCACAGCATCTTCTTCGGCTGCCTTTGTGGTCATTGAAATAAAGTGTTCTCATCTGCCCATTCTTCTGGGGGAAGTCTTTACATCCTTAGGGTAGACATTGCACTCACTCACCTATGGGTTTGAGACCTGTTAGTTATCCTCAGGGTGGTTTAGCCCATCTACCAAGACAGTTTTACCAGGGTGTGACTTCTGTGCATGCTACTACTTCTTGGAGCCGCTGGGGATACAATTAATAAAAGGAAAGATAGCAATAATAGTAGCATTTATGTAGTACTTTAATTTTTGTAAAGCACTGTTCATAACTGTGTTCAAGTATTTGAATAACTCTCTTATGTAGGAGGGTCTAGATTTGTTCCATTCAGCACCATAGAGCAGAATCAGCAGCAGTGGGTAGAAATTGTATTGGTGAAGGGAATTTCTCACACCAATAAAATTACAGGTTAAAATAAATAAAAAAATGTCTCTTTTGTCTCTTCTGTCTCCTCTATCCTTTCTTTGGTTATACATATTCCTCTTAACCAAAGGTATGAAAGATCACGTCATAATAAAAAAATTTGTTTTGGATGTCCATTTGGAGCTTATCTTTGTATATGGCACAAGATATTGGTCTAAACTGATTTTCTTATTTTAAAATGTTTTTGGTATATTGATAATTTTTGATTTGGTTGGGTCAGTTCTTTCCTGGCTTTACCCCGTTTTATATTATTGCTCTTCCAGCAGTTGTTCCAGCATTCACCGTACCCGCCTTTTGTTATCTTTGCCAATTTACTGGATGTGAGGTAAAACCTTTGAGTTGTTATAATGTATATTTCTCTTATTAGTGATTTGGAGCAATATTTCATGTGGTTGGTAGTAGTTTTCAGTTCTTTTTTTTTTTTTTTAGTGAGGCAATCTGGGTTAAGTGACTTGCCCAAGGTCATACAGCTAGTACTGGTCAAGTGTTTGGTCTGAGACCGGATTTGAACTCAGGTCCTCCTGACTTCAGGGCCGGTGCTCTGTCCACTGCGCCACCTAGCTGCCCCAGTTTTCAGTTCTTTTGAGAGCTGTTTGCTCATATCTGTTGACCATTTATCCACTGGGGAAAATTCTTGGTCTTATGTATTAGTATTAGTTGTCTCTTCCTCTTGGCTATCAGGCTCTCATCAAAGATATTTGATCCAAATTTTTACATCTATATGTGTGAGTGTATCTGTTTTTATATCAATGTAACTAAATACACACACTCCAATGGACACCTTCCGTTATCCTTTTTTCATTGCTAACTCTAACCCTAATCAACTGAACAAAATAAATATTTTGTTCACGTAACAGCTTTTTATCTTCCTGTAATCAAACATATCTATTTTATCTTTTTTTAGTTCACAGTTTTGTTTTTTTAAATTGAGAGTAAGATAAATTGATTCTTAGGTATTTTGATATTTCATCGTATTAAAGAGGCAATTCTTTTTATTTCAAAAAAAAATTTTTTATTAATTTATTTTTAGTTTTCAACATTCACTTCCATAAGCTTTTGAGTTTTAAATTTTCTCGTCTTCCCTCTCCTCCCCAAGACAACACACAATCTTATATAGGCTCTACATATACATTCCTGTTAAACATATTTATCTATTTTATCTTTTGTGGTGATCTCTGTCCCTTATTTGATTAAGAATTCTCTTCTTATCTACAGCTGTGAAAAACTACCTAATCTGGTTCTCTTCTGATTTTTCTGTGCTGACTCTCTTGATATTAAGGGCATATATTCATTCTGCAGCATTTATTGTAAGATGCTGAATTTCAAACTAATCTTTGTCACCTACTTTCCAGTTTTCCTAGGAGTTCTTGTCAAATAAGGGGTTATTTTCCAATGAATGTATGTATTTAGGTTTATCAAGAGTGGTTTATTGAGTTCAGTTGCTAAACTTAATTTCTACCAAACTACTTTCTACTTTTACTAAGCATTTCCCCTCCTCCCCCTAATATGTTTTTGGGTTTATCCATGTTCTGTTGACTCTCTTTTCTATTTTTTAACCAGTATCAAATATTGTTTATGATTAGTACTTTATAATATAGCTTGTGATTTTGTAATGCTATGACCCCTTCATTTCTGCCTTTTTATTTCATTATTTCCCTCTAATTTGTATTATTTATTAAGATGATCTGTTCGTGTAAGGAAATCTGGGAACCAGAGACTGAAATAGGTGACATTATTATCAGAACATACTAGTATACCTGACTAAAAAGAAGAAATAAATGAGTTTAGGAAACTGATCTGTAATCTTACAGGGGAGGTTTGATGGTGTAATTAGATTATCTGGGCATCTGCTAAAAGCAGCCAGTAATTTTTGCCTTGCCTTAATGATAATTCTATCCTTCAAAAGGTGGAAGATTGAATGAAAGATTTTTTCTGGATCTGATTCTCACTGGGTTACTATGATGCAAATGAAGGGAACCTTGGTGAGAAATAATTATCTTTAAGTTTGTAACAGATTATGTTTAAGTTTACTTCTCTTCAGTATTTTTTTGGGTCTTCTTTAGCAAGCTGTTGACTTGTTTTTCGTGATTTTCTTGCATCATTCTCAGTTTTTCCTCTATTTCTCTTACTTGCTTCTCAAAATCCTTTTTGAGCTCTTCCATGGCCTGGGACCATATTTTTCTTGGAGGCTTTGGATGTAGGAGATTTGACTTTGTTGTCTTCTTCTCGTTGTATGTTTTGATCTTCTTTGTCACCAAAGTAACATTCTGTGGTCTGACTCTTTTTGTGCTGCTTGCTCATGATCTCGGCCAATTACTTGAGTTATAAACTCTTTGTTAAAGTAGGGGTCTGCTTCCAGTGTGGAGAATGTACTGTCCCAAGCTTCGGGGGTTTTGTGCAGCTCTTTTCAGAGATACTTCTAGGGACCTTTAAATTTTCAGTTCTTCCAAGGTGTTATGATGAAGGGCAAGGAGTTTATTCCTTTCCTGGTCTATGCTCTGGTCTATGAGTGACCACAAGCACTCTTTTCTGTCTTGGAACTGTGAGGAGGATTTCCTCTCCACAGCCACTACAAGCTCCACCACACCAGTGCTCCTCTTCATCCCAGAATCACCACCCAGAACTGTGACCCAGATCCAAGCACCGGCAAAGCAAGAGAATCCTGCCTTAGCACCAGCAAAGAGATCCATGCAATTTCCCTCTCTGATCAGCCACTTGATTTCCCCTCAGTCTGTGGGCCCGAAACTCCTGAAGTAGCCGCTATCCCAGGGCCGCACTTGGGGACTAGAGGCTGGGACCGCAGGGCTGGGGCCATGCTTCTCTCTCTAACTGCAGACACAGACTTTTCCCACGAAACTTCTAAGTTGTCTTTGGCGGTCATGGGTTGAGAAGTCTGGAAACTACCACAACTGCCCATGATTCAGTCCTCTGAGGCCTGTTCCAGGTTTACTGAGGCCTGCATGCCCATGCCAAGCTGAGCTTCTCTCCCAGCCCGACCTGATCGATCTGATCAACCATCCAGGCTCTCTTGAGCGGTAAATATGTTTCACTGTCTTTTTGTGGGTTCTGCTGCTTTAGAATTTGTTTAGAGCCATTTTTTATAGGTATTTAGAGGGGTTTGGGGGAGAGCTCAAGCACGTCACTGCTTTTACTACGCCATCTTGGCTCCCTAAGTTTACTTCTCTAACATGCAATCTCTTGGAAGAGCAGAAGTCAAAGGGTTCAGATAAAGGATAGGTTGGATCCTGTGGATCCAAATTCTTCTGGGGAAGCTTGCTCTGAAGAGATATGATACTTTTTAGAATGAAATTCTCAAGGCCTAAGGAGAAACTACAATTGAGAAGGAAAAGAGGAATTTGAAGAGAATTATTGGATGCACAAGAAATTCTTTTTTGTTTAGTATTTTATTTTTCCTAGTTGCATGTAAAAACAATTTTAAACATTCATTTTTTAAAACTTTGAGTTCTAAATTCTCTCCCTTCCTTCCTCCCCACTGCCCCACATTGAGAAGGCAAAAAATAGGTTATTATACATATGTAGTCATGCAAAACATATCGTAATAGTCATGTTGTGAAAGAAAACATAGACAAAAAAAAAACTTCAAGAAAAATAAAGTTAAAAAAAATAATTCAATCTTTTCAGACCCCATCAGTTCTTTCTCTGGGATGGACAGCATTTTTCATCATTAGTCCTTCAGAGTTGTCTTGGATCATTGTGTTGCTGAGAATAGCTAAGTCATTCACAGCTGATCATCTTACAATATTGCTGTTACTCTCTACACAGTACATTTTGCTTTGCATCAGCCCATGCAAATCTTCCTAGGTTTTTCTGAGAGCATCCTGTTCATCATTTCTTACACTACAATAGCATTCCATCATAATCTTATACCTTAGTCTGTTTAGCCATTCCCCAACTGATGGGCATCCCCTCGACTTCTAATTCCTTATGCCCCAGAAAAGAGCTGCTATAAATATTTTTGTATGCATAGATCCTTTGCCTTTTTGTTTTTTATCTCTCTTGGAATACAGACGTAGTAGTGGTATTGCTGAGTCAAAGGTTATGCATGGTTTTATAGTCCTTTGGGCATAGTTCCAAATTGCTCTACAGAATTGTTGAATCAGTTCACAACTCTATCAACAGTTCTTTAATGTCTCATTTTTCCCACATCCTGTCTAACGTTTGTCATTTACCTTTTCTGTCTTATCAGCCAATCCGTTAGGTATGAGGTAATACCTCGGAATTGTTTTAATTTGCATTTCCCCAATGAATAGTGAGTTAGAGTATTTTTTCATATGGCTATAGATAGCTTTGATTACTACTTCATCTGAAAACTGATCATATCTTTTGATCATTTTATCATTTGGGGAATAGCTCTTATTTTTATAAATTTGACTCAGTTCTCTATGTGTTTGAGAAATGAGGTTTTTATCAGAGAAACTTGCTTCAAAATTTTTTTTCACAGTTACTATTGCTAACTGTATTTCCTTCCATTCCTCTCACCCCACCCCATTTATTCTATTCTCTCTCTCCTTTCACCCTATCTGTCCTCAAAAGTGTTTTGCTTCTGACTACCCCTCCCCCTATCTGCCCTCCTTTCTATCACCCCCCCACCCCCTTATCTCATCCCCTTCTCCTCCTAATTTCCTATAGGGTAAGATAGATTTCTAAACCCAGTTGAGTGTGTATGTTCCCTCTTTGAGCCAATTCTGATGAAAGTAAGGTTCACTTACTCCCCCACCCCTCCCTCTCTTCCCCTCCATTGTAAAAGATTTTTCTTGCCTCTTTTATGTAAGATAATTTACCCCATTCTCCCTCTTCCTTTCTCTTTCTTCCAGTACATTCCTCTCTCACCCCTTAATTTTATTTTTTAGATATAATGCATTCATGTTTAGTTCACACCTATGCCATCTGTCTATATATGCTCCTAACTACTGTAATAATGAGAAAGGTCTTATGAGTTAAACCCATCATCTTCCCATGTAGGAATGTAAACAGTTTAAACTTATTAAATGCCTTATGATTTTCCTTTCCTGTTTACCTTTTTATGCTTCTCTTGAGTCGTGTGTTTGAAAGTCAGATTTTCTGTTCAGCTCTGGTCTTTTCATCAGGAATGCTCAAAAGTCTTCTATCTCATTGAATGTCTATTTTTTTCCTCTGAAAGATTATACTCAGTTTTGGTGGGTAGGTGATTTTTGGTTGTAATCCTAGCTCCTTTGCCCTCTGGAATATCATATTCCAAGCCCTCCACTCCTTTAAATTAGAAGCTGCTAAATCATGTGTTATCCTGACTGTGGCTCTATGATACTTGAATTGTTTCTTTCTGGCCTCTTGCAATGTTTTCTCCTTGATGGGAATTTGGCTGTAACATTCCTGGCAGTTTTCCTTTTGGTATCTCTCTCAGGAGGTGATCAGTGGATTATTTCAATTTCCATTTTACCTTCTGGTACTAGAATCTCAGGGCAGTTTTTCTCTTGAAAGATGATGTCTAGGCTCTTTTTTTGATCATGGCTTCAGGTCGTCCAATAATTTTTGAATTACATCTCCTAGACCTATTTTCTAGGTCAGTTGTTTTTCCAGTAAGATATTTTACATTGCCTTCTATTTTTTCATTCTTTTGGTTTTCTTTTATTGTTTCTTGATTTCTCATAAAGTTATTAGCTTCCATTTACTCCATTCTAATTTTGAAGAAATTATTTTCTTCAGTGAGCTTTTGAACTTCCTTTTCCGTTTGGACATTCTGCTTTTTAAGGCATTCTTCTCCTCATTGGCTTTTTGGATCTCTTTTACCATTTGGCCTGGTCTGTTTTTTAAGGTGTTATTTTCTTCAGTATTTTTTTGTGTTGCCTTTACCAAGCTGTTGACTCTTTTTTCATGATTTTCTTGCATCACTCTCATTTCTCTTCTCAACTTTTCTTCTACCTCTGTTACTTGAGTTTAAAAATTCTTGAGCTCTTCTATGGCCCAGGACCAATTCCTGTTTTTCTTGGAGTCTTTGGAAGTAGGAGCTTTGACTTTGTTATCTTCTGAGTGTGTGTTTTTGATCTTCCTTGTCACCATAGTAACTTTCAATTGTCAGAGTTTTTTTCTTTTATTGGTCATTTTCCTAGTCTATTACTTGACCTTTCACCCTTCGTTAAGGTAGGATTCTGTTTCCAGGGTGGAGAGCTCAGTGTCTCAAGCTTCAAGTGTTTTGTTGAAGCTATTCTCAGAGATA
The DNA here is from genome assembly GCF_900497805.2 of Vombatus ursinus. NCBI lineage: Eukaryota > Metazoa > Chordata > Mammalia > Diprotodontia > Vombatidae > Vombatus > Vombatus ursinus. The sequence goes on from NW_020951860.1 coordinate 1,392,928, forward strand.
CTTCTAGGGATCTCTAAATTTTCAGTTTTCCTAAGGTGGTATGATCTAAGGCAGAGGTTCCCAGACTTATTTGGCCTATTGTCCCCTTTAAAAAAAATTTCTCAGCATCTCTCTGGAAATCTACTTTCTTTAATCCTTTGTTTTTTTAAAATTTGCATCATTTCAAAAAAATATAAAATTAAAAAAAGATACATCTTAAATTTAATAAATTTATTGTAAATTTGTGTTTTTTCCCTGCATTGAAATTTTGATGGCATGTCTAACTGTATAGTATTGTAAACAAGTCATTATACATATGTCGATGTATGTTGGACTTCTCAACAATGCGTGACATGCTTGCTTGCCAACACTTGCTTGTTAAGAACTGTTGATAGACTTGACCACTGATTGATTATAACTTGCATTTTGTGTGTTTATTTGGAAAATAATGTAATCACTATGACTTTACCTCACATTTCTTTCAAAATTTTCTTTTCTTCTCTTCTTTCCTTATGCTTCCACTGCCCCCTTATTTTTATTTAATGCCCCCCAGTTGTATGTGAGGCTACTCCCACCCCGTGGATCGTTCTAGTGCCCCTTAGGGGGCTTTATCACCCATTTTGGGAACCTCTGAGCTGAAGTCACCTATCATCATTGGCATTTTAGACATCCCACAGGTACCTCAAACTCAAAATGTCCAAAGCAGAACTCATTATCTCTCTCTCCAAATTATCTTCTCTTCCTCAATATCTCAAAATATTACTCTCAAAGCTGCCACCATCTCCTCTGTCCACCCCACGGCAACAATATTGGCATCTTCCCTAACTCCTCACATTCACTCTTCCAGTATAACAAAGCCATTGCCAGATCTTGTCATTTACCTTTAAAGCATCTCTAGTATATATCCTCTTCTCTGTACCCACATAGCTGCCATTCTGGTATAGATAGATCCTCATTATCTCTTCTTAGACAGGAGCTCAGCTCCCTGCAGATTATCGAATTTGGCTAAACTGAAAGGGGCAGTGGAGACATGATAAAGGGTTAATATTACTTTATTCTCAAGGTGGCAGGTTGAGACAAGGAAGGAAAGCGTCTATCTTTTCTCTTTATTCTTGGTGTTGGCTAGCCAAGACAAGGAACAGGAGCGTGTGCCCTTCATCATCCTCATTTACTGACCAGTGTCTGTTTGATTTATAGAGAAACAGACAAAGAAGGCAGCATGCCAACAATAAACTCCTAAGTTTACATTATCTGTGGTTATATAATGATGTGTCAGCAATGTGAAAGTGTAGTGTTAATGTTTACATGCCATGTATCCTGGCTGCATGTATCAAATTGGATGCATACCATCTTACACACATCTCTCACCTGAGTCTCTCTACCTCCCCACCCATCCCCCCACATTTATCTGTTTTGTTGTACGCTGAAGTAATAACTATGTTGGACTACTGGCTCTTCAAGTTTCTTGGGCTTCATTTTCCTTGTCTCCAAAATAGGGGTTGATGAGTTGGGGGGGGGATTACGTTTGCTCTTCCTCTATCGTAGGGCTTCAGTATGTTGTGAGGGTTCAGTGATATATGTGATAATGCTGGAAAGTTCTATTTAGATGTAACACATTTTTGTTAAAATGGTTATGGTGTAACTTCCCCATTCTTAGTGGAATTGGAAGCCAGGTCTTGATTATGTAGTTCTCATGATATAATGAGTGTGCTATGAGGAATTTCTTGAAATAAAGATTTGTTGGTGAGACTTCTAAATTTGGTAGCAGCCTTTACTTGCAAATGTCATTCTTAAAATCTCTTCTGGACATTTCTTTGTATGTGTATTTGTATTTGCAGTCTATACTTCTTTTCTTTGTTTCCTAGTATCTCCTAGAGGTGTGTGACTTTTAAAAAAGCTCGAGAGACATGATTTCTGGGTAATTAATCATTTTATTTATAGTGCTAGCATATCACCAATAAAATGAGTCAGTGATGCTCTTGAATGCCAAAGACAATCATGGTAGTGGGCTCATAGTTTATATGCCCTTGGAAGAGTGGATGGCAATCAACTCTGAACCAGTGAGAGGTAGACCCATTCTAATGAGGGGATGGGGGGAATGTAATTTCAAATCATTGATTATTAGTAGTCATTTCTCTCAGGTGACAGCATTCATATATTCATGCTTGGACTTGGAGTTCAGTCTCCTTACAGCCTTATTTTGAGGAAAACACTTCATAAACTATTGTATACTGTGTAAATGTGATCTTTCATTACTGTAGCACACAGCCTTATAAATCACTTTAAATCACTTGACCTTACTTTCTTCACCTAAAAAAAAATAAAAGTCTTTAAAAGTGGGCTTCTTTATCTTAGCATTCTTTGTGGATTTTTTTCTTTTGTTTGTATATCCCTAGAACAATTGCAGTAGGTGGTTTTCTGCAGATTTCACATCTCTGCCTGAAAGCCTAGAAATTGTCAGTAGCCCTGCTTTGTCTCCTAGGTCCTCATTTTTTGAATGTCATTTTTAATAGTTATCAAAAGCATACCAGTAATATGATGGTGATGCTTTTTACATTGTATAGAAATAAAATGTAGTTGTTTCTGACCTTTTCCAAAAATTGACTTACCCATGACATTTCTTAGCACTTCAGATTCTTCTATTTACATTGTAAATAAGCAGGTATCTCGTTTACATAAAATAAGCATTTTTAGGGGTATGGTTGCTATGGAATGGGTTATCAATACAGATCCTTTCAATAACTACAAAATAGAAATGTGATTGTTTCATTGTTTCTCCTTTACAAAAAAGAAAATATTTCTAAACACCCTTTTCTTTTGGTTATATTGCTATTCAGGGCTTTTTTGTTTCTTTTTGGTTGCAAAGTCAAGTTATGAGAAGCAAATGTGGGAAAGTCATACAGCTTAAAAAAGACAGTGGTCTGGGAGCACAGTCTCATTTCAGTTGAGGTAGGCATTAAAAATTTTTTTTCTAGTTAATAAAATTCTGCCTGCCCTAGTGAAAGAAAACACCTGTAACAAATTTGTATAGTCAAGCAAAACACATTTCCATATTTTCTGTGTCCAGAAAATGTGTCTTGATCTGCATCAAGTTCCATACCTCTATCAGGAGGTGGTTTAGTATGTTTCATCTTGAGTCTTCTGGAATTATGATTGGTTATTGTGTTAATCAAAGTTCTTAAGTCTTTCTGTTTGTCTTTATAATGTTCTTGTATGAATTGTTTTTTTGTTCAGCTCATTTAATGTACATCAGTCTATGCAAATCTTCCCAGATTTCTCTGAAACTGCTCCATTATCCTTTCTATCATCTTTTCTTGCAGCATAATAGTATTCCATTACATTCATTGGGGTAGCCACTTTGACTAATTTTTGACAAGCTGTTGCTTAGAGACAGTAGCCTTCTGTGCTTAAATAAATAAATTAGCTGGAGCAGCAAGGATTGGAGATACATTGTGGAAAGTTAGAGGTTAAAAATTACCAGAGGGTTGAGTCATGTATAATCATTTTTTTCCCTAAAGGTGGAGTAGAAGAATTCTACTTATTTCCTGTGAAATAGAGGATGTTGCAAATTTCACTTGGGCTTACTCATTTTTTTTCTCTTATTTAGGAGATGCATCGGAGATTTGAGAATGCTCCTGATTCTGCTAAAACAAAAGCTCTGCAAACTGTTATTGAAATGAAGGTGAGAACCTTAAAAAGTTCAGGTTTTCAGTTCATAGAGACCACTTGCTGTATGTTTTAGAAATGATAAAAAATAAAATCTTGGGGCAGGTAGGTGGCGCAGTAGATAGAACACTGGCCCTGGAGTCAGGAGGAGCTGAGTTCAAATCCGGTCTCAGACCAGACACTTGACACTTACTAGCTATGTGACCCTAGTCACTTAACCCTAATTGCCTCACCAAAAAAAACAAAAAACAAACAAACAAAGAAAAAAAAGTAAAATCTTACAAAATTGCAATAATTGAGGGGGAAGTTATTAATACTTGTTAAAAAGATTGACTTATAGAATATTTTAAAATAGATGCAATTTTGTTACTTTCAGATATAGGTGGTAACTCAGTTAAAAATGTTATACAAGCATTTACCAATTTTAATAATAACCAGTATTTATATAGCATTTCAGACTTTACAAAGCACTTTTTATATACTATCTCATTTGATTTAAATGAATGTATTAGAATATTCATGTATTTGTTTTGTATCCTAAGTTAATTCATAGGATCCTATATATATATATACATACATATATATATATATTTCATGGTAGAAAAAATGATGAAATAATGTATTCCAACTCTCTGATTTTATAGAAGAGAAACCTGAGCCATGGAGGACTTAAGTGATTTGTACATCACCAAAAGAGCCAGAATTTGAACATAGGTCACCTGACTCCAAATCCAGTGTTCATTTTGCAGCATCACACCAATTGCATGTAACCTTCAAATTCTGGAAAAGGGCAGAGCCAAAGCTTAGAACACTATCCGCAGTGTACCCTCCTAATCCATATTGTTTGATTTGATTTGGGAAAAATGTGTCATAATTGGTATATTAGTTTTTTCTTAAATATTTGAATACTGCTATATTTTAATCTTTTAGCTTAAAATGTTTTTTTAAAATAATTGGTTAATTAGTGCTATCCTTGGGGAATAGATTTCCTAATCAATGATATACTTTAACTTAGTAGAAATGTCTCAGATGCCTAATTAATGGAGGGGAGCCAAATGGGAGTAGAATTGAATATGTTTTTTTTTTTTTTAAATCTTCAAAAAATGGTTTTGTTGGCCTCAGCTTTAACTTTTTCCCCATCCCCCACAGGTTGATGGTAGTAAATGATTGACTATTAGAGCACAACACTTTCTCAGTACAGATATTGAACCACCGGTTCTTTTGGTAGAGGTGGGGCTCCGTGGAGCCAGGGTCTCTCAGGACAGTTAGAGTCCCAGAAAAAGAACTTTTTTTAGTGTAAAACAAAGTGTGTGTGTGGTTGAAGGCTCAAAACTATGATTTGGAAATACCCTATAGGATTTGTTAACAGGTGTGCTGTTATGGAACCTCTTCTGTGGGTCTTCTGCTCATGTGTGCTCTCTGCTCCTGCAGTGTCCATACTGTCCAAAGTATGATCAACTTAGTACCCTTTGGGTTTCTTGGGGCAAGCCAAGGGAAAAACACAGTCTGACCACTAGAGCCTCCAAGCTACTGCTGTGTCCCTTTGGAGCAAATTAAGGACCCATGGAGGGGCTAAGCAGCCACACATTGCCTGAGTCTGTAGCCCAGTAGAGAGCCAAGGCAAGGAGGAAAATTAAAGCTTCCTCATTCTTTCTCTGGGGACAAGTTAAGAGCCTGAGGAGGGGCCTAGCTTCTATGCTTCAGCCCTTTGGCCTTTGGCATGCTCAGGAGAGGCCTCATTCAAGGAAATTTCGAATATGGCCTTACAAACTTGCATCAGTCACTTAGGTATCTCTTACAAATTCACGGCCAGGTTTTGCTGCTTTCCCCAGAGAATGGGAAAACTCGCCAGTTCCCATTGCCTCCCCTACAGGCAAAGCGAGAGAGATAAAGTAATTGGAAAGTTTCTATTCCCACTACTTTCCTCCTCCCCCTCCCTTGTTTACTCATTCTTCCATTTTTACTTCCTGAATTGAGACTTTCTGTTAGAACCATCATTTTTGCTCTTTCCTTTTGGGAGTTCTCTTTAGTGTCCCACCTTTCCCCCCCCGACTCCTTCCCTTTCAGTTATCCACTTCCAGACCGTTATTGTTAATATTCTTCTGCAGTCCCTCTTTTTTCTGAGAGACTGTAGGGGTCATCATCCCTTTGTTCATCACCAGTGTAACATGCACCCATTCCCTTCATTCCTTTGCCTCCCCTCTTCCTGTTTATTATAGAATAATTATTATTATTATTTACCTGCTCTGTAGTTTTGTTCATCACCAGTGTAACATGCACCCATTCCCGTCATTCCTTTGCCTCCCCTCTTCCCATTTATTATATAATAATAATTATTATTATTTACCTGCTCTGTAGTTTTGTTCAAAATACCTTGATTTGCCTGTAGCTCTATTGTAGTGTTAGATTTAGTCTCTGGTTCTTCAGTTCTGCCCTTCTACATTGACTTCTCTTTCTTTAAATTCTGCTTACATTTTAATCTATTAGTGATCCATGTTTCCTTTTTTTTTTTAGCTCCTTAATTCCACTTTGCCTTTCTTTAAAAAAAAAAAAGCCTTTAAATATTGGTCAGTTTTTAAATTATATATAATTTCATTAGTAATTTCCATTTTCCCCAGCTGTTTGCAAAATTTATTATTTGTTAGGGTATTGTGGCGTTTAACTTTTGGTGTTTTGGAGTTTGAAATATAAAATTTTTTTTTCTTCTGGTTCTGTTTCTGTTTTTGGAGTCAATTTGTGCTCCTCTCTTTTCTGTATTCAGATCTGGGCAGGTTTTTTTGCATTATATCGTGCATCATGGTGTTGTGTTGTTTAATTTTTTAATTTGTCTTGTTTTCTGGTATCTGATGCTTAAGCTTTCTTTGAATATCTTGTTTTTGAAGTCGGTAGCTTTGGCTTGGGTATGCTCCTTTAACATTGTTGCTTTTTGCTTCCCTTCTGCCTGATCACAAAATTTTAATGTTAGAAATATATTAATCTTTCTTTGGAGAAACTCTACTGTGGATTCTATTTTTTTTCCTGATGTGCAAATTGGGTTTTTTATCTCTGCATTGAGAGCTATAAAGTCTTAACGTATTCCCCATTTCTTCTCTTTTGACTTCCATTTTTCTTTTTAACCATTCGGGAATATCTTGTTCCACGCTCTGCTAAGATTCCTTAGAATCCCCTTGTTTCTTTAGACCTTGTTTTACTTTCCTTTGTTGCTTGTTAAGGGAGTGATGTAATCTCCTGGGGGGTTTACTACACATTTTTCTAGTTTTAGGATCCTTTCTGTTGATTTGTTTTCTTATGTTTCAGATTTTTATTGAATTTTTTTCCTCTCCAAATCTTTTGTTTTAGCGTTGTTTTTTTTTTTAATTGTCCCATGTCAGTCACTTTCTGACACTTTTCCCTTTGCTAATGGTTGTACTTTCAGGAGTAGGCTGCAGAACTGCCTCAGCCTTTGTACTTTAAGGAATTCAGTATTTTTATGTCTTTGTTCCTGTCCTAAGTAACACAATACTATTCAATCTAGAAACATGTGACTCCTCTATGGGTTTTAATCCCATTTCCTTCAGGCCAGTTTAGTTATTCACTCTGGCCCTTTTGCACTTCTTCTCTTGGCTGTTCTCCATGACTTCTTTGAAATGGCTGCTGCTTTAAAAAAAAATTAAATTTTTACAATTAATTAAAATATTTTATTTCTCTCCCACCTCCCCTTTTGGAAAAAATGAAAAACAAAACTCTTTTAACAAGTATGCATAATCAAGTAAAATAAATTCCCATGGTAGCCAATAATGTCTTATTCCGCACCATGAATGAATTCATCCCTTTTCTGTCAAGAAGGGAGGTAGCATGCTTCACCACTGGTCCTTTGGAATCATGATTGGTCATTGTATCGATCAGAATTCTTAAGTCTTTCTAAGTTGTCTTAGTAGTGTTGTGTATACGTAGTTTTTCGGGTTCTATTCACTTCAGTCTACGTTAGTTGTGACTGCTTTCTTCAGTGTTTTACACTGGATGCTCTCCAACCTGGGGGGAAGGGTCTTAACTTAAAGGCTGTCCTAGGCAGAATGCAGTATGATTCCCCCTCCCCACCCTTTCATCCCCTATGTGACTGCACAAAATCTGTGTCTGTTGCTTGTTTTGGGCTGGGGGATGGCACATTGTGGGATATGCTAGAAATATCTCTGTAGCAGGATGGCATCTGAATATGGCCTGGTGTACAAGTCACTTGGTCAGTTTGTAATTTCCTGCCGTGTGCATTGGAGGATGATTCGGGAATGGAGTGGGGTGTGGATGCTGCTTTAAGGATTGGCACTCTTCAGTGTTAATTCATAAGGATTTTACTTTGCTTCTCTTTTTTCTATTCTGTGAATTCAGCTGTAATTGCTTTCATATGGAGCATAATTCTTTTTGAAGGCTCTGGGGGTTGAGAATTAATGACAACTGAGAAGAATTATGATTGAGAAGAGTTGTCTCCTTCACTATCATGTTGGTCCTTACTATTGTTGGCACTAATCATGCCAGCACCACAGTAGGATCCATATTCGACATTCATTTATTCTAAAATAATTTATCTACCAAGACTCAAGTTTTGAGTGATAATGATTTATGTTCTGAGAAACTAATAGTGACTTAAAAGGACTTTTCTGGGGAGGGTTAATGGGGAGAGTTTTATTTAGTTTGTCGAAAGAAGCAACTTGCTGTTTATGAACCAGAAGTTGGCTCTTCACTGAATAGTTTTAGATAATAGAGGTCAAAATCATAGTGTGAGCAGTATATCATAATGGCACTCTCGTTACCACATAGTATTTTTCAGCAAAGACTTTGAAAATTTAATTTTAATTGGAGTGATCTTGGGAGTTTACTGTTATGATTCTTTAGATATAGTAGGTAATGCACTGATTCACAATCTTTTTAAATAGCGTATTACAATCTTGAGCCTTAATACCTAAACATATATATTGTCCTTTAAGGTATGCAAGGTGCTTTATAAATATTCTCATTTTATCCTTACAACAACCATGGGAGGAAGGTACTATTACCCATTGGACAGATGAAGAAACTGAGGCAGCTAACAGTTAAGTGATTTACCCAGTGTCACTCAGCTAGTAAGTGTCTGAGGCTGGATTTGAACTCAGGTCTTTATGATTAGGTTCCAGTTTTCTGTGTTGGCCATATATATGTGATTACTTAATAAGTGGTTATTGACTGAGCAAGAGGAAAGGGAAAGGTTTTCTTGTAAGTGAAGGTTAAGATACATTATGAAAAATGTAGTTCAATCAACTACCCTTTTTGGAGGAGTACAGATTCAATTCAATTAAAATAACATTTATTAAATAGTTATCGTTTGTTAAGTGAGAGGTGGCATAGTATAGTGGATAGAAAGCTGACCTCTGAACCAGAAAGACCTGGGCTCAAGATCTGCCTTTGGTCATATCACTTCATCTCTCCATTGCCATAGGCAGCTCTTTAAAAACTGTAAGTCTCAGAGAAGGCAGCACTTGCTTTGATGGAAGGAGATTGCTCACCTGGGAATTGCCAGTACTAGTGAAATTATAGATCCAGTTCCTGTCCCCTATCCCTATTTTTTAGGCAGTCCTTATCCCGGTTCTAATTATCCCATCTCCTCTTTAGTCCCACTCCAACTTTGTTTACCACCTTAGACTCTTCATTCTACAATTCTCTTTGTAACCTAGTTGTATTTGCAACACAATCCCTTGTATCCTCAGATTTTCTAAGCCACATTTCTTTTATATTTGAAATTATGGTATGTAAGTGATGAATTTACACAATAAGCAGTGATGAATATGGGACATTTTAGTGAAGTGGACATTTATGAACTGATGCAGAGGTAAGAAAGCAGAACGAGAAAATGAAACCATTCCATTGATCTTCCTTTAAAAAAAAACCAACCTAGTACCATAGTTTTGAACGTTATTATTTTTTATGAAGTGTGCCAATCCCTACTTACTTGTATTTTTTTGAACCTTATCCCTTGATACTCTTGACCTTTCATTTTTCCCAAATGAATTTTGTTTTATTGCAAAATATCCCTTTGATGATTTTGTTGACTCCAATCCATTAAGTAAATTGCTTTTCTTAAAGTGACCAAGTCATTTTCATAAGTCACCGTGTCTTTCGCTTAGTCAACATTCTAGGGGCTCTCTTTTACCTCTAGGACCAAATACAAACTTTTCTGTTTGGTATTTACAGTAGCTCTTTACAATCCGGTACCAACCTTTATTACCTTATTTGACATTTTCCTTTACACACTTAGTCCTTGAAGGCAAAAATTACCTTCTTACTGTTCCTTGTATTTGACACTCCATCTCTACTTTCTCTGTCTTTTCACAGACTTTCCTCCTTGCCTCTTTACCTTTACCTCTTAAAATCCATAGTTTTCTTCCATATGACACTTCTCTAAATGAAGTCTGTCTTAACCTTCCAAATCCCAACTACCCAACCCTCTTTGGCTCTAAATGTCTTTGTATTTATTTTGTGTAGATTCATATATGGACTCGTGTATCTCCTTTGGATGTAGGTTGGCATGTAGGTTCCTTGAATACAGGAAGTTTCAGTTTTGTCTTTTTTATCCCCAGTGTCTGAGTTTAGTTTTAGTGACCATGTCTTTTTTTTGAGAAAGTATGGTGCAGTGGAAAGACCTCTACAATTATTCACAAGAGACCTGGGTTTAAATCCTGTCTTGTTACACTAATTGCATGAATAAGATCAAATTACTTAAACTCTCTGACCTATGGTAGTTTCCTCTGTAAAATGAAGACAATAATACCTATAGTACTTAACTCACAAGGTTATTGTAAGGCTCAAATAGCATATATTAGAGCATTTTATGAACCTTAAATTGCTATATAAATTTCAGTTCTGACTGCCCTCATCATCATCCACTGCTTGTTTCCCTCTGAGCACCTGGCATGGAAATCTGCACAGAGTTTTTGTTGTATTCAAACATGATTGAATGAATTCTACTTGTTAATCTACTTAGAGGATTCCTAATTTGAACTATTTTGACCACATGACTGTTCTACTCCTGTCAGGACTCAAAAATTTCCTCCATGGAGCGTGGGCTCCGAGATTTGGAGGAGGAAATCCAGATGCTGAAATCAAATGGAGCTTTGAGCACAGAAGAACGGGAGGAAGAAATGAAACAAATGGAGGTGTATCGCAGCCATTCCAAATTCATGAAAAATAAGGTAATGGGATGTCAGCCTTCAGTCCTCCAAAACAGTTTAATGTATTAGGGAGAACATAAGATGTCTTTCTTACTGATTAAAGGGAGCAGTTTTGTACCTTATTTTTATGTTGCTTAAGAAAAGCACAAATATTATAATTTCAGACTTTGAAACTGAGTATTGAGGACTGAATTGCTGAATGGATACAAATTATTAATGTGATTTCAAATAAAGTTAGTCTCATGTGGCTTAGTGTACATTTAAAAAATTCAACATTTTTCATTTTTCAGTAGTTTTGGGCTGACTTAGAAACCTATCTAGCTATGCTTTCCTCAGTATGCAAGACAATATAATGTTTTACTTCTCTTGTGAATTATTACAATGCTCAATAGACTGAAGTAATTTTTCTAAACTAGGTTAAGTAAAATGAATTGACTTGTGCTTTTTTATATGTTTTTATTAAGGAAAACTACATACCTCTTGAGAAAGGTAAATGGGGAATTTATCCCCTTCTGTCCCTCATCTCCATTCTACCTAGTTATTAGAGCATTATATAGCAAAATAGGTAGTAACAAGGCATACCAGTTTTCATTCAATTCAGGCAAATCTCTTTTCTTTTGACATTTTCTTGTATATAAAATAGTTGCTTTTATTCTTGCTTAGGGCCCCCAAACATTCAGCTTTGATTGATCTAAATACCAGGAAGACCAATTAGAATAACTAGCTAGTTGGCATTTTAAATATTTGGGAATGAATTAATGACACAAAGCAATTGGAAAGCAGAATTTTTTCTTTCTAGTGACTGATTATTCCATTATAACAGGTCCCCATTTCTAATTTTTCTTAATTCTAGGGAGGCTCCTCACTAATATAAAATAATTTCCCTATTACTCTGTGTAAATATAAAAAAGGTCATTAGATCCAAGGACTCTTTCTGGTGAGTGTCATAGTTCAGTTTTCCCAAATCCTGTTTTTAGTTAATATCCTATTCCTCATTCCAACCCCTCTCCCCCAGCTCCCTGTATTTAAGTTTTTTCCTAATAAACTTTTTCCCTTGTGACATTTATATTGTCTTGGCTCTTTCTTGTTACCCCTAGCTTATCTATGTCACTCATAACTAGCTTTTAAATATATAATTATAATTTATATTACATTGTACATCAAATAAGATAATATTTGTACAAGTACTTAGCACAGTAGCTGGCACACAGTAGGTAGTTAATAAATGCTTATTCCCTACCCTCCCTCATTTTATATTGCTTATAAATTTGCCTTCAGCCACTTCCATTTGAATTTTTGAATTTAAACATCATAGTTTCTAGTTTTTTAATAGTTTTGTTTTTATGATCTTGTTTGGAAGGAAAGCTAGCTGCAATTATTTATGTATTGGTGAATAATCACTGTAATTGCACATCATTTTTTGATAAATCCTTTCCAACCTATGCTAAGATCCTTTAAAAATACTAGTGAGTAGAACAGCCTTGAGTGTTTTTATTTTTTTATTTTTTCTTTATAACTTTTTCTTAATTTCAATTCCTGCCCTGGCCTTGAAGCAGATAATTAGAAGACGTAAACTGACACAGAAGTGAAAAAAGAATAACAATGTCGTGACAGGTAGAGCAACTGAAGGAAGAGCTAAGTGCGAAAGAGACCCAAGGGGAAGAGCTGAAAAAGAGAGCGGCTGGTCTCCAGGCTGAGGTCTTTGCCGTAAGATTCATTTCTGTGTGTGCAGTGACCCCTTCCTCAGTGGGACTCTGCTAGCTCTGGGCTTTCTGGGTGGCTCATGCTTCATTTCTCTTGTGGTCAGCAGCTGTGCCAAATATTAGCACTAACCGGCCTCCTTTGCTTTTTAACCAGTGTCTGTTCAACCAGCTAAAAACATGCTCAGGAAGCCTGTTCCTGGTGATTTGATGTTTTTTGTGAGATTCTCTTGAGGGTGTTGTCAATCTCTTTTCTTCTGACATTTTCTTGTATATAAAATAGTGTTGAACAATAGGGACTTCCCTTGTCTTGGACACAAAAGCATGGGTATCTCACACTTTCAAAAGTTTCAGTCCCTATCACATGGTAAAGATGATAGATATTTGAAATTATCAAGCAAAATATATTCCTTGCTTTGTGGTCATTAGTTAATAAAACTCCTGTAAGATTTTACTTAGCAGGTATTATTTTACCTAGAACAAGAGATAAAAAGATCAATCAGCTTGCCTTGAATTACATAGTAAATAAAGGAAAACTTGGGGATGTCCATTGCACTTTTGAAACAGACCGTGATTCTGTTCACAAAAGCTGTTATTTGACATTGTCTACCTAAGTTAAAATGTTAGGGAGAAAAGGCTTAAGCAGATAAGATATGGGTCATTTTTTTGGTAACAGATTAGCAAATCTTATTAGCAGATTAGCAGAAATATTAGCAAAAAAAGGTATTGCAGGACAGAGAAGTCTAATTTTCAGACTTAACCTGATGTATAAGAAAACCATATATTGTCTTGAGAAGAAAGTTGATAAAAAAATTTTTGTTTGTAGCGTTGTGTTTTTTCTTTTTGCTTTCTTTTTTCTCTTATTTTAAAAAGGACCATTAATGATATTTAAAATTTATGTAATCATTCAAATGATACAGAGAGTTGATTATGGTTCTATTGAGTCTGCTTCTGTCACTGTATCTCTGTTTCTTTTTTCCTTTCTTTCAATAGGAAGATGTAATTAATGGAAAAACCTAGAGTGGGGTGGGGAACCTGTGGCCTTGAGGCCACATGTGGCCCTCTAGGTCCTCAAGTGCCACCCTTTGACTGAATCCAAACATCACAGAACAAATCCCCCAAATAAAAGTATTTGTTCTGTAAAACTTGGTCAAAGGGCTGCACCCAAGGACCTCGGTGGCCACATGTGGCCTCGAGGTTGCAGGTTCCCCTCCCCTAGAACATGATATGGTTCCTGCCTTAAACAAGAAAACTATTCTCATTTGTCTTTCCTTACCAGTTACCAGTTACCATTGCTATTATGGAAATAAAATGCACTTAAAAACTTTCTACTGAAGAGAGGTAGTTGCATTAAAACATTCTTGGACTTTTCTTTAATGTTTATTTCACTTATTTTTTAATTTTAATTTTTAATTTTTTTATTTTTAGGCAATTGGGGTTAAGTGACTTGCCCAGGGTCATACAGCTAGTAAGTGTCAAGTGTTTGGTCTGAGGTCGAATTTGAACTCAGGTACTGCTGACTTCAGGGCTGGTGCTCTATCCACTGTGCCACCCAGCTGCCCCTGTTTCACTTATTAAAGCAAAGTACACTTAAAAATATTAGTTATAAATTTTTTTGGTCTTGTTTTCATGCAAAGGAGAGGGTAGTAAGCATTGTATTCAAATTCAAAAGCATACATGAGGGTCAGCTAGGTGGTGCAGTGGATAGAGCTCTAGCCCAGAAGGACCTGAGTTCAAATGTGGCCTCAGACACTTGAAACTTACTAGCTATGTGGCCCTAGGCAAATCACTTAACCTCGATTGCCTTACCAAAAAGGAAAAAAGAAAGCACATGTGATTTCTATCTGGCTTTATATTTTAAGTACATAAGCTGATGGGATTGGAGAGACGAGGTAATTGCTTAATTTAATAATGGAAATTCAGAGGAAGAAATAAGGTGCACACTCTTTTGGCTTGATTTAATTTTACTCTACGAGAGATATAAATCTCAAATTGTAAATATGAATTATTGAGGAACCACACTTTATACTTTGTTATAACTTTTTTTTCCATTTCTTTACAAGAAGTCTGCCTAACTAAAAAAAAAAATTGTAGGTGCTATTTAAACATCTTATTATACTTTCAGTTTAAGTACCTAAGTCAGCTCCATTTAAAAGTGGCTTATAAAAGTAAAACAAAATTAAATGTATTTTAAAAAATAATTTGAAATACTCCTTGGGAGTGAAAGAGCTGCTTGATTTTTCCTCTTTGCTGCATCTTTTATAAGCCTTTGTTTCACTTTTTGGGGAACGAGTCACCCTGATTTGTAAAAGAGAAAGGTGGAAGTATGATGTCTGTTGATAACTCTCATATCTTATAATTAGTTCTGATTTCTTTTTTATTCCTTTCATACTCCTTTTCCTGTCAAGTAGATAGAAATAAGAAAACTCAGACTTGATTGGTTAGTTTTTTTCTATTCTTTTAATGGATTTCAAAAGAGGAAATGCAGGTGCTATTATGGAAAGAGCATTGGCTTGGACACAGAAGATCTGAGTTTGAATCTCTGTTTTACAGCTTATTAGTTGTTTGACTCTCTGCACATTACTTAATCTCTATGATCTTCAGTTTCCTCATATGCAAAATGGGGGGTGATAATGTTCATCCTACCTATCTTATAGGTTTTTTTGTGAAGAAAGTGATTTGTAAAGTATAAAACTTACATAAATGTAAGTTATTTTTGTTTACAGAATGATTTCGCAGAACATATTTTCATTCTCATTGATATTGCAGATTATTAAGAAAAATTATGTTTAACTTTCCAACTTGTGGTTTGTAAAATATTCAGATTAGAAATGGTGATGTTTTTCCTTTCTTCTTCACTGAATTTCATTTTCTTCTCCAGATTGGTCAGGTGAAACAGGAACTGTCCCGAAAGGACACAGAACTCTTAGCCCTACAGACAAAGCTAGAAACGCTTACAAATCAGTTCTCAGATAGTAAGCAACACATCGAAGTGCTAAAGGAATCGTTGACTGCGAAGGAGCAGAGAGCTGCCATCTTACAGACAGAGGTAAATCCTGTTGTTGATGTTTTTGTTTTGTTTCATTTGCTTGTTGTAGCTCTTTTATTTATCTTTTTTAGACCCGGGGCAAGTTGCTTAATTTCTTGGGACCTCAGGTTCTCCATTTGTAAGATGAAAAGGTTGAACTAGATGACCTCTGAGGTCCTTTCCTGCTCTAAATATATGATCTTATAATCCTCTGTCAGGGCCTAGCCAGGCTGTTTTTCAAGAGACCCATTCCCATTTGGTTGGCCAGTGAGATTTTGAATTCTTTGGTCATAGTAACACATTAAACAAAACAAATTATGAAGTGGCCCTCAATTCTGAGTTTTGCCCCATTGCCTTCTGCATTGAGAGTTGCCAGAGTAACAACAAAAGGAGAATAGAGTGCTAAGAGTAATAGTTTTTAGAATATTTGTAAACCTTAATATATCTGTTGGAATACTAAGTATAAAATACTTTTAGAATGACATAATAAGTTGATTTATTCATTGCTGGAGAGGAACTAAGCTGTATCAGTGTTGATCCTCATGGTATACAAGAAATGAGAAGATGTAAGGAAGTTCCAGGTAAATGGAAGGATTGCTCATAGGTTCTCTTTGTTGTTTTTTCCAAAATACTGTTTTTATGATATTTTTTATTTTTATATCATCATTTCTAAATTTATGCCTACCTTCTTCCCTGACCAGCAACCTGACCTTTGCAACAGATTAAGAAAAAAAAAAAAAGAGGAAAAAAGGCAGTTTAGCCAAATCAAGCCAGCCAGTACGTCAAGCATGTTTGACAAGTATATGTGATATATAGATATGACTGTAGTCCCTCCCGTCTCTAGAAAGGGAATGGAAGTACACATTTCAAACTCTTCTCTGTGGCCAAGTTTGCTTATCACACTTGTACAGTTTTTGGTGTAATTTCTTCTTTTTTCTTTTTGTTTATGTTGTTGTAGTTGGTTGTGCCTGTTTTTTTTCTTGGTACCACTTACTTTACTCTCAATCAGTTTCTATTTCTTTCTCTGTTCATCTGAATTCTTTATATTCATTGTTTCTTATGGTACAGCAGTATTCTATTATATTCATGTGCAACAATTTGTTGATCATTTCCCTTATGTGGTGACCGTCTGATGACCTACTTTGTTTCCTGAATTTTGTTACCACAGAAGTGCTACTTTGAGTATTTGGTTGTATATGGGACTTTTTCTCCCTTTCAGCTTCTTGGGCTCTGTGCTCAGAAGTAGGATTTCTGAATCGAAAGATACACGTAATTCCACAGTGCGTTGCAGAGTAATTGGGTCAATTCAGAGCTCTACTAACTGTGTATTAGTGCCATAGCTTCTGTTTGGAGAAGCAAATAAAGAAGTTGGCAGATTCAGTTTCAATATGTTCTCAAATGTTGCTTTGCAGTGTAGTCCCAGTAAGTATAAGCAAAAAGTTCATTATGAAGACACCTAGGTTGTATTTGCCAAAGCCTCTTACAAAGATGAAGATATAAAGGAATTCTTTGAAGAACTATAGGGATCCTAAGCTAAGTTAGGAGGCAACTTAGTGGATAGAGTCAGAAATAACTGAATTCAAATCTGGCCTCAGACACTCACTAGCTGTGTGACTCTGGGCAAGTCACTTAACCTCTGTTTGCCTTAATCCACTGGAGGAGGAAATGGCAAACCATTTCAGTGTCTTTGCCAAGTAAACTCCATGGACACACCACGGTCCATGGGGTCATGAAGAGTCAGACACGACTGAATCAATTGAACAACGACAGCAAGCTGTGTTAAACATTATATCAATGCAAGTTATTTAGATTGTAAAGTAAGTTACAGAGATTGATACTCTGAGACTTAAATTTGAATGTGAGTCTAAAGAGAATGAAAGACTACTTGTTGGAAGTGACTTGGGGTTTAAAATGTACCTTTTGGGTAGGGATTGGACTAGATCAGAGCTTCTTAAGCTTTTTCCACTCGTGACCCCACCCATGGTTTAAGAAGCACTGGACCGGATGATATATGGTTCCATCTAATTCTTAAATTCTGTGGTCTTATGATGTGAAAGAGTCACGATAGTGAGGAGACAGGAGTGACAAGAAGCAGCCTTAGCTTACAAATACTCTTGATCTCTTTGCCAAGCAGAGATGTGGCAGCCAAGGGTAATTCTAGTTTAGAATATAAACTCATTTGGAAAACAGTAGGAGTATGGCAAAAGATTGAGAAGTAGCTGTGTCTCACAGAACACAGAAGAAAAGGAGGCCTTTAGAAACCTTGGCATGAGACTTAGTTATCAGATTATCCTAAGGGCATATAAGGATGAAGCCTTAAGGTTTCATCAGATGACATAACATAATATAGTGCTTTGTAAACCTTAAAGTCCTATGTAAATGTTAGCTGCTGCTGTCATCATCATCATCATCATCATCATCATCATCATCATCATGAAACAGACAAAAGAAATGTCATAAATTTGCTAGTATTTCTTTGCTGAATCTTTTTTTTATCATTTGTTGTTGTGGAATCTTTGTTTGGCACATAATGAAAGTAAAGTCAGAAAAATCAGCTGTTTGAGATTATACACAGAGAAAATCTGTGATGGACATGGAATTTTGTTACTAAGAAATCTCATTTTGTGATATCTGAAAGTAAGGAAGAACGTGGATGTTTACAAAAAATCATGAACAGCAATATTACCCAGATATATCTGAAAGTAAGAATATAGATGTTTACAAAAAATCATGAACAGTAATATTACACAGAAAGGTCTCCTTTTTAAGAGTGGGTTGACAAACCACAGGCCTTCAGGCCTGTTGTATAGCTAATGAGCTAAGAATAATTTTTACATTGTAAAATAAAATGTAGTATATTTAAAAATGTAGAAAATGATTCTTAACTCTCAAGTCATTGTTTGTCAGCTTCTGCTCTATGACAGTGATCCATACTTCTTTCAAAGGCATCTTTGATCAAAATGTGAGGTGAAAACTCTCACGTAATATTTCAAACTTTGAAGTAATTTTTTTTTTTGGTGAGGCAATTGGGGTTAAATGACTTACCCAAGGTCACATAGCTAGTACGTGTCAAGTGTTTGGTCTGAGGCTGGATTTGAACTCAGATCTCCCTGACTTCAGGGCCAGTGCTCTATCTACTGCGCCACCTAGCTGCCCCGAAGTAATTTTTTTTTTCATCAGCATCTGCATGATCACATGGTTGCTTGAAGGATGTTGATAATAGAGGATCTCATGATGTTATTTATTATAAAAAAAAGTTTGACTTAGGAGAGCAGAATGTAGCCTTCAAGGCTTTCTTCCAGCAAAGTGTCTCTCATTCCCATGTTTAGATGTTACAGGATTCTTTGATAATTTCAACTCTGGTGCTAGCTTTGTTCGGTCAGTGTTCCTTAGACTATGAAGTTGTATGTCGCCAAAGATATTTGCCACTATCATAGAGGATGTTTTGTGCAGAGTCAGAAGAGGAATTGCATACAAATCTTGAGGTCCTCCTGATTTTCCTGTTGGCGGATGACTTTGTGCTGATTTCATCAAGTCCCAAGATGATATGGCATATAAGAAAAACCAAAGTTATGAAAAATTACTATTATTGAGATCACTATTTCTCAAAGTGTGGTCTGTGAACTTCAGGGGTTCTCCAAGAATCTTTAAGTGGTTCCACAAAGTCAAAATTGTTTCCATAATAGTACTAAGACCTTATTTACCTATTAAAATACTCTTTTCTTTTCCAACTATTTATCTGTGTGAGGTTAGTTTTTTTTTTATCAACTTTAATCAAAATAACATATCTCAATGGAAACAGATATGAGAATTCAGCTGTTATTTATTAACCTAGACATTAAAGAGAATTGCAGAAATATGTACAACAGTGACACTCTTCTCATTAATTTTTTTGGTCTTGGGAACTATAATTATTTTTCTTTTTTAAATATTAATTAATTTATTTTTAGTTTTCAATGTTCACTTCCCTAAGATGTTGAGTTCTAAATTTTCTTCCTCTCTTTTCCCTTTCCCCTCCCCAACACAGCATGCAATCTGATATATGCTATAGATATGCATTCATATTAAATGTATTTTCACATGAGTCATGTTGTAAAGAGGAATTAGAACCAATGGGAACCACAAGAGATAAGAAACAAAAAAAAAGAGAGTAAATAGTATACTTTTTTCTGCATTCAGATTCCATAGTTCTTTCTCTGGATGTGGATAACATTTTCCATCATGAGTCTTTTAGAATTGTCCTGGATTCTTGAATTGCTGAGAAGAACTAAGTCTATCAAAGTTAGTCATTGCACACTGTTGCTGTTACTGTGTACAATGTTCTCCTGGTTCTGCTCACTTCACTCAGCATCAGTTCATGCAAGTCTTTTTAGGTTTTTCTGAAGTCTGCCTGCTTATCATTTCTTATAGCATGATAGTATTCCATTGCAGTCACATACCACAATTTGTTAAGCCATTCTGCAGCTGATGGGCATCCCCTCAATTTCTGATTCTTTGCCACCACAAAAAGAGCTGCTATAAATATTTTTGTACATGTGAGTCCTTTTCCCATTCATGTGATCTCTTTGGGATATGGACCTAGTAGTGGTATTGCTAGATCAAAACGGTATGCACAGTTTTATAGCCCTTTGAGCATAGTTCCAGATTGTTCTCCACAGTGGTTGCATTAGTTCACAATTCCACCAACAATGCATTAGTGTTCCAATTTTTCCACATCTTCTCCAACATTTATCATATTCCTGTTTTGTCATATTGGCCAATCTGATAGGTGTGATGTGGTACCTCAGAGTTGTTTTAATTTGCATTTCTCTAATCAATAGTGATTTAGAACATATTTTCATATGACTATAGATAGCTTTAATTGCTTCTTGTGAAAACTGCCTGTTCGTATCCTTTGACCATTTATCAATTGAGGAATGACATGTAATCTTAGAAATTTGACTCAGTTCTCCATATATTTTAGAAAATGAGGCCTTTATCAGACACTGGCTGTAAAAATTGCTTTCCAGATCTCTGTTTCCCTTCTAATCTTGGTTGTATTTTCTTTGTTTGTGTAAAAACCTTTTCAATTTAATGTAATCAAAATTATTTTGCATTTCATAATGTTCTCTATCTCTTCTTTGGGCATGAGTTCTTCCCTTCTCCACAAATCTGAGAGGTAAACTATTCCTTGCTCTCCTAGTTTGCTTATAGTATCAGCCTTTATATTTAAATTGTGTACCCATTTTGACTTTATTTTGATAGGTGTAAGATGTTGGTCTTTGCCTGGTTTCTGCCATACTATTTTCCAGTTTTCCCAGCAGTTTTTGTTAAATAGTGAGTTCTTATCCCAGAAGCTGGAGTCTTTGGGTTTATCAAGCAGTAGATTACCATAGTCATTGACTGTTGTCTCTTGTGTACCTAACCTATTCCACTGATCCATCACACTATTTTTTAGCCTGTACCAAGCAGTTTTGATGATTGCTGCTTTATAATGCAATTTAAGATCTGGTGCGGCGAGGCCACCTTCTCTTGTATTTCTTTTCACTAATTCCCTTGATATTCTGGACCGTTTGCTTTTCCAGATGAATTTTGTTATTATTTTTCTAGCTCTATAAAATAACTTTTTGTTAGTTTGATTGGTATGGCACTGAATAAGTAAATTAATTTAGGTAGAATTGTTATTTTTATTATATTAGCTTGGCCTACCCATGAGCAACTGATGTTTTTCCAGTTATTTAGATCTGACTTTATTTGTGTGAAAAGAGTTTTGTAATTGTGTTCATATAGTTCCTAGGTTTGTCTTGGCAGATAGACTCCCAAATATTTTATAATCTCTACAGTAACTTTAAATGGAATTTCTCTTTCTATCTCTTCCTGTTGGGCTTTGTTAGTAATATATAGAAATGCCGATGATTTATGTGTTTATTAAAATATCCTGCAACTTTGCTAAATTTGTTTATTATTTCAAGTAGTTTTTTAGTTGATTCTCTAGGATTCTCTAAGTGTACCATCATATTATCTGCAAAGAGTGATAGCTTTGTTTCTTCTTTGTCTGTTTCTAATTCCTTCAATTTTTTTTCCTCTCTTATTGATAAAGCTAACATTTCTAGTACAATATTGAATAGCAGTGGTGATAATGGACATTGTTGTTTCACCCCTGATCTTATTGGAAATGCTTCCATCTTCTCCTCATATAGTTACTTTTCTTTAAATTTTTGTTAACATATAATAGGTTTATTGTCATTATCAGTTTTAGTTTTTTAATACAATAATTATTAATAGATATAATCTACATAAGCACAAGCTTTTTGGGGTTCTCATTGTTTTTAATAGTGCAGAGGAGTCCTGAGACCAAAAAGTTTGAGAACTGCTGGCTAGGCCATATGTACTAACGTCATCGAAAGGTTACTGGAAAATTCACAAGTGGCGGTAGCCGTGACAAGGGTGATTTGGCTAACAGTTGGCCCAGTCCCCATGATTGGCCTCTGAGACCATGTAATGATTACCTTGCTAGTTTCAGTAGTGTCATGTCGGAATCACTTAACAGACAAGAAGTATTTGTTAAATGGCTTAATTAAATTATTAAATATGCCAAGCATTGTGCTAGGTGCTGGGGATGCAAGGACAACTGCACTGTCCTCTGCTTTCAAGGAGCTGACATTCTTTCAGGGTCGGCAATGTATGCATATTTTAAAATTGATTTAAAATAAATATAGAAATGAAAGGATATTGGGGAGAGGTTACAAATATTTCCTTCCCTCCACTAGCAGTTGAGGATATCAGCTTTGAAGGAAACTGGGGATTCTGTGGATTGAAGACAAGGAGGGAGTGGATGTTGGCATGAGAGTCAGCCCATCAAAAGTCACAGATACGGAGACTGATTGCCATGTGTGAGAAACTCCAAGAAAGCCACTTTGACCTACACAGAGGACAAACAGAAATAATGCCTAATATCCCTGGAAGGTCCGACTTGACTTAGGTTGTGAATAGCTTTATATGCCAAATAAAGGAGTTGTACTTGATCTTAGAGATAATAGGAAGCCACTGGAATTTATTGAACAGGGGAGAGTCCTGTCTGACCTGAGCTTTACGAAAATTAAGTTGGTAGCTGTGTGGACTGTGTATTGGAGAGACGAGAAATTCGAGGTTGGGAGACCAGTTTGGTAAGCTATAAGATGTTACTGGTTTGTTTTTTTTTAAGCATTTTGGATATTAAAGATTTTCCCAAGCATTCAGAGATTTTGGAGAGGCAGTACCCGGAATGGAGGGTATTGCCAAGCAGAAGCAATCTCTCGTGAGCAGGAGTCCACGAATTTAAAACTGTCAGGGCTCAGGTAAGACTCACCAGGCAGTGAACCGAGACACTTGATACTCAGTAAGACTGTTAGGAGAAGAATGGAGAACTATAGTTTCAAAAATTTGTACTATCAGGAGTCTGTCCTAGCAGAGGGCAGCAAAGTACTCGTATACCGTCTTCATTCTCATAAATGTATATGTATATTTGTATACCCACGGATAGGTATACATTTTTATAAAAGTAGCACAACCTGATCTCTTGTTTGTGTGATGTTTGGGATGGAGGGAAGGAGGAATGAAGCCTTATATCATTATAGAGGTGAGAGTAGGGAGGAATGAACCTTAGGAACCATTCTTTGGGGAGGGGAGAATTTTAGTTACGTTATATATGCATGTTTTAGTTATGGTATTTGTTGTAAACTTGTTCTCTACAGCTACCTGCCAGAGCTGTTTAGGTCAGTAAAATACTTAGGTACATCTAGGCATTCTGTACATTATTCCCATCCCCTGGCTAAGTATAGTAGAGAACTTGGAGAAAGAAAGCAGGGTACATTGCATTTGGGAAATTGTGCAGTGCTTTCAGCAATCTCAAACTGTGTCCTAATGCAATAATCCTTTTTAACACTAGTATTCTTGTGATGCTGCATGGATGTGAATACTATTAATAAGAGCTCATATTTACAAAGCCCTTTAAATTTTAAGTCAGTTTCAGAACAGTAGACACTACAAGTGATGTGTAGGGGCAAGGAAGAAAAAACTTAGTAGGTATAAATTCCTGCATTTTAACAGTGAGGAATTACATGTGAGAAATGGCACGAGTGATGTCACCTAGAAATAAAGGGTCAGAAAAGGAGGTTGACCTTTTAGTAGTAAGAACTAGGGGCAGCAGATGGATAGTTTGAATTATGTAATCTCAAATAAGCCTAGAGCAGAGGTTTTTAAGTTTTTTTGTATCATAGACCCCTTGGGAGCCTGTATACTCCTCACAATAATGTGTTTTTATTTTTTTAATCATTCCTGAGAGAATTCAAAAGTCCAGTTAGAGGTTAGTGAAAATTAAAATGTTATTTTTTCCCCATACAAGTATATAGGCTCTCTTCAGAATCCTTGACCTAGAGGATGGCTTGCATTTTGTTGTGTGTATTCTTTTGTGGAGGATATGCCAAATGAGTCAAAGGAGGATAATGATGATAGCTCCTACCTCTCAGCCTTGTTGGTATTCAAGGAGATAATATTTGTATAGTGCTGTAAAGCTTAAGGCACTGTATAAAATCTAGCTATTATTATTTAGTAAACTCTTGGTTTCTTTCTTGTTCTTTTTTCTCATTTTCTTTTCTTATCTTCTCTGTGCCTTGAACAAAAAGAGTTGGAGCTTGGTCATATTCTACCTTGTTTTTTTTTTTCCCAATTAATTAATCTGTGTCCTATTTTTGCTATCCTAACACCTGACACACATAAAAATAAAGATTAGACTTAGTAGTGCTACTCAGAATTAAATTCCATTGAGAAGATTAGATATTGGAAAGATGAAGAGGTAATACAGACAGTTCTTACTTATAAATTTGAAAATTCAACTTAACATAATGAATTCTGAAAGAAATCTGATTGAGGATTCTGAATGAGGATCTGATTGAGCTGATAGCTGTAAAGATTGTAGGAGAAGAAAGGGAAGCTTTGGAACCCAAAGTCAAACCAAAACACTTCACAGCAAAACAGCTAGCAGAAGCATTTCATAATTTGAATTTTTTTTTTTGAAAAGATGGATCGAAATACTTCAAGATTTTTAAAAGTTCAAAGACTAGGAAGAGACAGAGCCAAGATGGTGGAGTAAAGGCAGGGGCTTACCTGACCTCCTCCAAATTCTGCTTCAAAAAACTTTAAAATGATGCCTCAAAACAAATTCTGCCATCACAAGACCAACAAAGGGACAGTGTGAAACAGTATTCCAGCCCAAGACAGCTTAAAGGGTCAGGGGGAAAGGTCTATCCCACTGGGGTAAGACAGGAGCTTGGTTTAGTGCACTCTGCACTATGAGGCAAACCAGCAGGGCAGCAGTGAGGTCTTGCTGCACGGCAGTGAGTAACAGTGAGGCCCTCGACCCCTGTAGAAGGCAGCCAGTAGTGAGCCACTCCTGGTGCAAGCCACCAGCAAGACTTGGGGGTAGCAGGGGGAGGAGAGCAACTGAATCTGTGGCAGTGACTTCCGAATCTCTCAGGCCATAGATGGCAAGGGAGTCAGATGGGTACTTGGTTCTGGGTTGCAGTCGCAGGGTGAAGAGGAACCCTAGCCCATTAGCACTTCCAGCCACAGGTGAGCAAGGACCTTGGTCGCAGTTCCAGGGTAGAAAGCCATATTTGTGGTCACTCACAGACCAGAGTACAGTCCAGGAGAGCAGTGACTATGCCTCTGCTTAGATCATACCACCTTAGAAGAACTAACTCTCCATGAACCACGGTCCAACCATCTCTCCATACCTTCATTAAAAAAGTTGCCCAGCCAACCCTTGGTGATAAAGACTAGGTGTAGTGGGTGGGGAAGGGGCAACATACTGCACACCTATGTTAACTTTACAGTACTATGCATGCTTTATCATTAACTTTACCTTTCATAATTCTGTTTATTATTATGGTACAATTTTGTGACTTGTGTGAAGGTATTATGCCTTTGTTATATAGGCTAAGTGAAATGGGTGGGTAGGGGTAGATTTACATTAAGTAAAAATTGCTTTATAAAGAAGGTAGATTTACTTTTATAAAGCAACAACTATCTGTAAAAGAAGAAAACAGCTGACATTTTATCTGTTGGTATTAGTAGTACTAGTATAATTCTGGTTTCAGCTAGAAGACTACTATTAGTATCATTCCTGCTAAGTTGATAAATCACAATTAATACATTAATGGCATATTTATGTTTTATATGATTTTATATAATTTTATTTTTTCATAGTACTACATAAGTTAATTGATTATAGCTGTCTCCAGATACCCCTGTTTCTGATTTGATACAGTTAAAAAATTCTATTACAGCACAGAATTCTATGTAATGGAATAATGGAAGTCCATAGACAATAGCCCACTATAGTACAATATAACAAATTCTTCCTTTACTCTCTAGACATATAATAGTAATGTCATATGAAGAAAAGATACCTGATTTCTGCTTTGCATAACATTATTACTTATAAGTAGGGGAAGGAAAAGAAGAAGAAATCTGAGTTCTTTACAACTCTGATTTAAATAATTACCTTTTAACTCTTCTCATTTATTCTATTCTTAGACATTGCAAACTTTTTTCAAATTCTCAGACCATTCACCAGATCACTGTCTCTAAAACACACACACACACACACACACATACATGCACACATGCACACACGTGTACATGTTCAATGTTATTTATAGGAGGAAAGTTATATAAGTGAAGATATAATACCTTACTCTTCCCCCAGTTACGCTCGGAGCACTTATTTTCCCTTTCTTTTCATGTACTAATGGCTGGGCTTAGACCTCATCTGAATCTTACTGTTCTTTTGCTTTAAGGAGATTATCTAGTCTTAGGAGCCAGATTTATGAGTTGCTTGAGTATTATCTCATTTAAGCTTTATATCTGTCTAGCACATAGCAATGTATTTTGCTTAGAATACGTGTTTTTAAAATGCTCATTCTATTTGATGTATATATTGTGGACTAGACTTGTACTTTTATCAGCAATTTCATGGTGAAGAAATTCCCTCTATTAATGCAGGTTGGCACCTGCTTTGTGATTTAAAGTCTTAGAATATTGTCTGAAGAACTGAGAGGTTAAGTGACTTGGACGTAGTCCTTTTGACTCCAGGTTGCCTCTGTATCCACAATGCCATGGTATCTTTCTTGTATTTTACAAGTAAAAATATTGAGCCCTACAGTGGCAAAAACAAATTTCTCAAGGTCTTAAAAGTGAGTTAGTGTTAGAACAAGGGCAGAAATAGTTTGGCCTGACCATCCATATATGGGGAAAAATGTTTCTTGCTTAGAGCAGGGCTTCTTAAACTTTTTCCATTCCCTATCCTTTTTGTGTTTCAGCCCCGTTTAAGGGCATGTGCAGTGCAAAGTGAGCGTGCTTTGTGTTCAGAACCAAGGCTGCAGTGAAGTTGTATGCTGCCAGAAACACCTCGGATTCATTATGTGTTTGATTTTTAATTAATTTTTGGTTGTTGCATGTTCAGAAACGCTTTACTGTTGCCAGATTTTTCGCCACCCCATTTGGGGTTGTGACCCACAGTTTAAGAAGTGCTGACTTAGAGGATAATCTGTAGAATCAGCATATATATGCATATGTGTTTGTGTATGCATAAACACATACACACATGTATGTGTATGTATCTGAGACACGAATGTGGAGATAGACTACTATTTAGGTCTAGAGTTTTGAATAGAAGGCAACAGCTTAGCTGGATTACCTCTTCCAATTGATAAAGCTCAATTCAGCGATCCCAAGCTTTTGCCTGGAAAAAAAAAACCACATCTTTTTTAAAAAAAAAACAAAACTTTTTATTGATATCTTGTTTTTAAAAAATATTACCTATACCACAATCCTTCTAATAGTGAACATTTCCTTTTATTTAGGTCACTTTTATCATTTTGTTGAGTATGATGCATTAATTTTATTATTATTTTGATTTGCATTCTTTTTATTATTAATGATTTGGTGTAATATTTTATATAATTATTTGATGCTTTGAATAATAGCAGTTGGACAAGAAAAAGGAGGGGACACAAGAAAGAAATTTCCAATAGGAAACAAAATTTTATCTCTTTGCTGTTTGAGTTTTATATACCAATGAAAAATGCAGGATGAAATAATAGAAAAGACAGTCCAATTCAGAATACCTAAAAAGTTCATAAATTATCCAGGAGTCAATCTACAACATTCTCTTTTAAAAAATAGAGTGCAACATAGAGATTATCAGTGTTCATGACAATATGTAAATTAATATTTACAGATTCAATGCTATATCAATCAGACTACCATAGACATACTTTACAGCATTAGATAAAATACTAATAATATTTATTTGGAAGAACAAAAAAATCTAGAAAATTAGAAGGAATCATGAAAAAAAGTAGGGATGAATGGGAGATAATAGTGCTAGAGCTCAAGATATACTATAAACTATTACTGCTTAAGAAATTAAAAAATAGATCAGTATAATAGACTAGCCAAGGAAGAATCAGAAACAATTTAACTTAATAAGCCAGTTTTATATAAACTCAAGAGCATAAATTACCTGGAGGAGTCATCCTTTTTTTGTCAAGAATGCTGGGAAAACTGGAAAACAGTCTGATAGAAATTAGGTTTAGTTCAATGGCTTACACTAAATGCCTTAAAAAATTCAAAATGGATTTGTGACTTGAATAGTAAACATTACATAGTTTAAAAAAAAAGAGATTAAAAGGAGAATTAGAGCATGTACTTTTCCGTACACAAGGAGAGGAAGTGAATTCTTAAAAAAAACAAGGAATATAGAAGATTACAGAAAATAAAAATAGATAATTTCAATTATATGGAAGTGGAATAGTTTTAGCACTGGCAAAATCAATGCACCCTTCATGATAAAGAAATCAGTTGATTTGGAAAAAAGGCTTTTTATCAAATATCTCTGATAAGGTTCTGACATATAAAATCAAAAGACATTCTCCAGTAGGTAAATGGTCAGAGGATATGAGCAAATGGTTCTCTTATAATGTTTCTTGTCTTCATCACCTTTTCATTCTAGTCACCAAGTATCAAAATATATCTTGTCTTAATTTGGAGAGTTTCATTGTGTTCTCTAACTTCATCCTTCACAACAAATTTTGTTGCATAATTTGAGAGTATTTTTCTGGTGGTCTTTCTGCATACATTTCTCATGAGTACTGCAATATCCTGAATATTTCTGACTGTCTCACGAAATGCTGTTTCTTATTGACTTCATACATAATGTAAAAAACAACTCTGACACTTTTTCTTCTCTATTTTTTTTTTTTTTTGGCTAAGCAATAGAGTTGTGACTTGCCCAGGGTCACACAGCTAGTCAATGTTATGTGTTCGAGGCCGAATTTGAACTCAGGTCCTCCTGGCTCCAGGGCCGGTGCTCTATCCACTGCACCACCTAGCTGCCCCGCTTTTTCTTCTCTAAATAGAATCTGTGAGCCATCCTTCCATTTAACTGCAAGTTCCTTCTTTCTTCTGGTTTCATTTTATATCACAGATGTTTTTGTTGTTGTTGTTCAGTCATTCAGTCGTGTCCAATTCTTTGTGACCCCATGAACCATAGCATGCCAGGCCCTTCTGCCCTCTACTCCTGAAGCCTGCCCAATCTCATGTTCATTGCTTCTGTCGCACTAACTGTCCATCTCATCCTCTGTCATTCCCTTTTCCTTTTGCCTTCAGTCTTTCCCATGATCAGCGTTTTTTCCAGTGAGTGCTTTCTTCTCATTCTGTGGCCAAAGTATTTAAGCTGCACCTTCAGTGTTTGGTCTGCCAGTGGTCTGAGTTAATTTCCTTAGGTATTTGACTCTGTTTACTTCACTTGGCATTTTTTCATGTAGCTCTTTCCATGCTTCTCTGTATTCATGATACACATAATTTCTTATAGCACAGTATTTTTCCATTCCATTAATTCATTCATTTCTTGAAACATGATATATCCATTTTTATTTTAAACAGATCATGACTTTCAGAGAGTCCAATGATTTGTAGATTTTTTTCTCCTTGTTTTTCATATTAGTCATTTTTTATGTGAGATAACTTTTTTTTTCCTCTTTTTTCCCTGTCTTTTGACTTTGTTGTACTATTTTTGGTTTCAGGTAGAATCTTTAACTTCTGCTTAGTCCAGTATAATTTTCACATCATCAGTTACTTGGTTCAAGTTATGTGCCATTTCTATTAAGTGGTAAAATTCTCTTTCTAAGACTTTCTTCTAGTGCTTTCATTTCTTTTCTAATTTATTCCTTAAGATATCTCATTTCATTTATGATATTTTAAAACTTCATTTCTCCCAGAAATTCAAGCTGACCTTTTGGCCAAGCTGTATTTTCCTTTGAGTGGTGTTATTCACTTCTTTTATTGTTGTTATTATTTTGTCTTAGCTGTTCTTGACTCCATGACAGTTTTTTTCAAAATCCCAGATGTCTTTTTGTTTGCTTGCTTATTTTTTCAGCCTTGCTTTTTGAACTAGGACTTCGTGTCAGGTACTGCATACTTTTGGAAAAAAATCTTAGGGCCTTTTTTGGTCCTGATATGTATTCTGTGGGGGGTCCTGTGCTACTCACTCTGAATATTGAGTATTGTGTTTTCAAAAGATTTCAGTTACGGCTCAAATCCAGGACGTGCTTTTACCTTTTTTTATCTTTAACTTTTATCATACCCTTAGCAATTGTGATCTAGTGCTGAGTCTGATTGCTGCTTTTCTGGGCTGATTTTGGAAGCTCCTAACTCAGGTTTGAGTCTGGGCAACACTACTGAAGGTGTACTCTTTGTTGAAGCTCCATTAGACTTTTTCCTGGTTCTAGTTCCTGCAGCTATGTGGAATATTCTGCAGGTTCATCATGACAGAATGATAGGCTCACCCTTTGAGCTCCTTGGCCTGATTACTTAGCTGTCAGTCCCCCCCCTGTGTCAGTCAGTGGGCTGAATCTGAAACCATGATTTAAGGTCAGATCCTCACAGCTGCAGACTGGCTTCTTCCATAGTTCACAGTGTCAGTCCCAGTCCTGGGTCTGCATCTCTTCTTCCTTATCCTATAACATAGCACCTTAGGCCCCAGTGTAGTCCCTTTGTTGGAAGGCTCTCTCTCCTTGAGTCCTCTTGGCTCTACCCTTTTCCCAGTATCTGTAAGGCTTCTTACTATTACCCTGTGCTGACCTGGGTTTTAAAAAATGACTCACTGTGATTTCTTCTTGAGTTTCCTGGTTTTCACCCAGTGTGGTGCTCTTCCTTAATCTTTTATTCCCTCCCACTTAATAGTATTTTATTTTTTCCAATTGCATGTTAAGATAGTTTTCAACATTCACTTTTATAAAATTCTGAGTTCCAAATTTTTTCTCTCTCCCTCCACTCCCCCTTCTCCACAATGGCAAACAATCTGATATAGGCTTTATATGTATAATCATATTAAACATAGTTCTACATTAGTCATGTTGCGAAGGAAGAATCAGAACAAAAGGGAAAAACAAGAAAGAAAAAAAACAAATAAACAACAGAGAAAATAACATGCTTCAGTGTACAGACTCCATAGTTCTTTATCTAGGTGTAGATAGCATTTTCCATCATGAGTTTTTTGGAATTGTCTTACATATCATTGTATTGCTGAGAAGAGCTAAGTCTATCAAAGTTGGTCTTAATCTTTTTTTTTTCTTTTTGGTGAGGCAATTGGGATTAGGTGACTTGCCCAGCTAGTGAGTATTATTATATCTGAGGCTGGATTTGAACTTAGGTCCTCCTGATTGTAGGGCCGGTGCTCTATCCACTATGCCACCTAGCTGCCCCCTTTACTACTTCCTTTTGCTTCTCCATCTTTGTTGGTGTCCCCTGTGTTTTGGTATTTATCAAAAACTGTACTATTATATTTGATTGCTTCTGGTTCTTGCTTATAGTTTTTTCTATTGACACTCCTTCTGAGTTTTTCAAACTGTGGGACCAGCTGCCTGGGGGAATGAGGGTGGTGGAGAGGGTTCATGGTAGGAAGATCTTTTCAGAGGTGAGTTTAAGCAATTGCACGAATTATTGTATATTTTCCATTATTCTGCATAAATGTGTCTGCATTTTATAATAAAAACAGAGTTTAAAAAGAAGTCAACCAAAATAAGACTAACAAGGTGAATTCACTTCAACTAATAATTATCATAGTCCAGTGCTTATTTAATATGGCATTTACAAAAAAATGTCAAATTAGAGATGTCGTCAATAGAGACTTTTAAGTAATGGAAATATAGAAACACAAAATAAAAAGCCCACACCTAGAACTATGATCCATTATATTCATCACAAATAGTGCTATTGATAAATATTTAAAAAATCACTTTGTTTACTTTGTATAAATGCTTTTGCTGCAGATAGTATGAAATTCAATAAATTGGAAGTACATCTTTTTGTTTTTGTTTTTGGTTTTTTTTTTGTTTGTTTTTTTTTGTTTGGCATTGGGGTTAAGTGACTTGCCCAGGGTCACATAACTAGTAAGTGTCAAGTGTCTGAGGTCAGGTCCTCCTGACTCCAGGGCCAGTGCTGTATCCACTGTGCCGAAAGTACATCTTGAAAGTAAAGTATACATCCCGAATATGTTGGCAAGAGAAGAATAATGCTAATACTAAATTACACCAGTTTTTTAAAAAAACCGTATGTTTTTTCAAAAAGCAATATAAGGATAGTGACGATTGTGCAAATGTTCTTTTGTTGGTGCTGTCAGTAGGTTAAAATGAAGTTGTCGTAAAGTCATATTAAAACAGCTTTAAATGATTTCACTTTCAAAAACATGATGGAAAGAATTGTCCATATGACCTTTACAGCCAATTAATTGAGAAACTAAATCTTTCTAATTTGTATTACAAGTTGATAAAGCAGGAAGATGTAGCTGTTGAAACTGATGTTAAGGGAGATTTGTAATTTAAATAAATAAGTACAAGATCCTCGGATTCATACTCTAAGAAAGATAAAATATATTCTTTTAGAAGTTAGAGCTATGTAATAAATTTGTAGGATAATATGTTTGTTATATTTCTTAATTTTAAAAAATACTTATATTTCAAATAAAGCAGAAAAAGTAAAGACTTGTTTATTAACCCTGTGACCAGTCTATGAAAGCATTTCACATTTTATTTTTATAAAACATTCGCTCTGGAGTCAAAATACCAGGATTGAAATCCTGTCTCTGATACTTACTGCCTATATGACATTAGGCAAGATATATAGCCCCTCTGGGCCTCAGCTCCCTAATCTCTAAATGAGAGAGTGGTGATGCAGTCTGTTGGAGGAGATGGGATGGAATGGAATTACTTGAACAAGTAGAGGGGTTGGCCTTGGCCAGGAAAAGGGCCACCTCATCTTTTCATATGAGATAGGAGTAAAGGAGGAAAAATTGGGGGAAGGTATCTTAATTTTGTAACATGAGGAGAGGAGAAGAGAGCCTTGTCAATAAATGGCCTCATTTTTTTTTTCAGAAAAAGCCATGGTAGGTTTGGGGAGAAATGAAAAGGTTAAGAACTGTTGTGGAGAGTGGGATAGTGAATTAATTAGAGAAGCATAAGAGGATTGCCTAAAAGCCTTCAGGACCCACTTGAAATTTAGTAGCATAAATTTGTGGTGGTCCCAGTGGGATCTGTTGCACGAATGTAGGAGTGAAGGCAGCAGATGGTGGAAGTGATCCAAGGCTGAAGCTGAGCAGGGCACAATTGTGATGGGATAAGGGAGAAAGAGACTCGAGAAGAGGATGTTGTACAGTTAATTGATCACCCCAAGGGGTCAAGAAAGAAGGTGGATAGTGCAGGAGTGATGTCCTGGGAGAGAACTGAGGTGTGGAGGGAGCACATATAGTAAGTGCTGGAGGGGTGTAGAATCATAGCTGATGACAGCTCATGTTGAAAGTTAACCTTTGAGGCCTAAAGATGATTGGTTATGGATCTCTCATTGATCAGTCATGGGATCAGGAAGCAAACTGATATTTAACCTGGCATCATGGGCCTTTCTGGTCTCGCAGGGTAGATTGGTTCTTTATCTGATATGGTCAATCCAAAGCTTTGTGTCCCTTTTTTTATTTCTCTCTTTTTTTGGTTAAGTAATGCTTTAAAGAATGTATCTAATGTGGTAACTGAGACAATGAGATTTTCTAAATTCACCCATCTGTACTTTATTATGTTTTAAGATCTACTTCACCTAAACATCTTTAGTCATAATTGCATATTTCTCTTTCAGGTATGAGAGAAAGGCAATTATCTCAGTCTGGTAAAAACAGAGTAAAGTTTATATTAATTTAAATGTTCTTGAAGTTTTCCAGTTCATTTTCTTTCAGTGCCTTTACTGATCTTGTTGACTTCACATGCTCTAATGAAGGATTTTCTTTCAGCACCACTGTAGCAGCTATTCATATTCTGTTAAAATTGACAGTACCGCCATCTTTTTAGTATATCCAATTTTTTTTTTTTTTTGTTCTGAAACATTAGGTGGATGCGCTTCGATTACGGCTGGAGGAAAAGGAAACCATGCTGAATAAGAAGACAAAGCAGATACAAGAGATAGTTGAGGAGAAAGGAACCCAAGCAGGAGAAATACATGATCTCAAGGATATGCTGGATGTGAAGGAGCGGAAGGTCAATGTTCTACAGAAGAAGGTAAAGTGCATGTCTTGTAACTCCACACTACACCCTTGATGACATCTTCATTTTTGCTACCAAATAATAGCTAAGATCTGCCAAAATGTTTTTTTTTTTTTTTTACGACAGTTGGGGTTAAGTGACTTGCCCAGGGTCACACAGCTAGCAAGTGTCAAGTGTTTGGTCTGAGGCTGGATTTGAACTCAGGTCCTCCTGACTTCAGGGCCAGTGCTCCATCGCCTGCGCCACCTAGCTGCCTGTCAAAATGTCTTTCTTACTCCTCTGTTTACATTTTTGAGATTAGTGTGAGTGGATTATTAATGGTAAACTGTTTTGCTTAGTTTTTAAAAGTTCATTTAGCTCATTTTTGGTAATTTTTCGTGCATCTTCTGGGCTTCTGTACAGAGCAATATTTCTCAAACTCTTGGTTTAATTTCCTATCTTTTGCCCCCAAATTTCCTAACTTTCTGTTTAGCCTATGAATAGCTTATACCTACAAGCTTTTTTCAATTAGTTAATTAGTAGCTAAATTAATTTTGAAATGCTTTTGTGGAGAGATGATAAAGTTGGTTACTTCGTTTGTATGAATGACCAGATTCCAATTTGTAGGAAAGAGGCTACAGTGACTTATTTTGTAGCTTGGTGAGATGTATTTAGGCAAAGAAAGGGTTTCTTTCCTTTTTTAAAAAATCTACATCATTAAAAATTGTATTTTAAACACAAATGCTGGCCCTGAAAGTTGATGGAAAAACTTAATGATAATCATTCTTTATAATTTAACCCAAGAGATAACATGGCATAAAGTGTAGACAACTGGATGTGGTATTCACTTATTCTGTTTTTAGGTTGTAGTTAAACTTTGGACTTCCATTCATCTTTTAATGGACCTTCTAGTAATGGTATTTTCACTTAACGAAATGGATAGCAGATGAGCAGTTATGAAAATGACCATGTTGAAAATTTTAGTGTGTGCTGTGTAATATTACCACTGAAATAACTCACCAACATGTCTCTGAAGTCTTTACTGTAAAATAGCAAGACTGCATTAAATTACCAGATTTTAAAGTAAGCTGAACTACTTGGAAAACATACAAGTATAACCCAAAACATTTCCTAACTCATACTTGGAATTTACTTCAATTTGGTTTTCTGTCAACTTCTTGACAGAATTCATAATTTGATCACTATAAATACGATGACTACATCTTGGTATGAGTTATGATTAGTCTCAGATCTTTTTATTGCCTTCCATTAACTTCCTACTTGTCAAAAGTTAGAAAAGATGATTTTCAGTCAATGCTTCTTAGCTTTGTCTTCAGATTAATTTATGTGCGAGTTACTCTGTTAGGTGACTAGGTTATTAGGAGTCTATGAATAACTGTACTATCCATTGAATAAGTTTTAACAGGCTCCTCCAAACCTTTTCATCCCTCTTCAAACCTCCTGTGCCTCCCTCTCCTTCCCACCCTCAGCTGAAATCCTTGCCTCATATTTTACAGAAAAAAACTGAAGCCATTTGCTGTGAACTCCTTCTTCACCCATCTTCTTCATCTCTTATCACCCAGATGCCTTCTGCCATTATCTCCTTCTTCACCCCTGTCTTGTAGTGAGATAGTCTTATTCCTTACAAAGGCTAAGGTGATCCCCTTCCATCCGTCTTCTTACAACAGATTGCCTCTCTGTCATTCCCCACTGTATCACTTATTTTTAATCTCTGGCTCATGCCCTACTGCCCATGTCTCCCCCATTCTGGAAAAACCCTCACTGGATTCTTCCATCCCTACCAACTCTATCTTTGCTGCCCTTCACAGCTAAACTCCTCGAAAAGGCCATTTACAGTAGGTGCCACTACTTTTTCTCCTCAATCTGGCTTCTGATTGTAACATTCCACTGAAATTGCTCCCTCCAAAGTTAATAGTGATCTATTAGTTGTCAAATCCAGTGGCGTTTTCTCAATCCTCATTCTCCTTGAACTCTCTGCAGCCTTTTGACACTGTTGATTACCTTCTCTTCCTTGATGCTTTCTTTTCTCTAGGTTTTTGGGACACCAGACACCACCCTCTTCTGGTTGTCCTCCTATCTATCAAACTGCTCCTCTGTCTCCCTTGCTGGATCTTCATCCATATCATTCCCTCTAACTGTACGTGTTCCTCAAGGTTCTTCTCTGGGTCTTTTTCTTTTTGCCCTCTATACTACTTCACTTGGTAATTTCATCAGCTCTCATGGATCTAATTACTATGTCTGTGATGATGGTTGTCTTTTTAATTTAAATTTATTTTTTATTTTTACATTCTCTCCTTCCCTCTGACCTTTCCCCCTCCAGTTGATAAGGCAAGAAATTTGATGTCCATTATACATATACAGTTTTGCAAAACATATTTATGTATTAGCAATGTTCTAGAAAAGCAAACAAATAAGAAAAATAAAGATGGAAAAAAATCTACACTCTCAGTCCATTAGTTCCCTATCTGGAGATAGATAGCATTGTATGTCATGAATCCTTTGGAGTTGTAGTGTATTATTGTATTGATCAGTGTTATTAAGTCTTTCACAGTTGATTTTCTTTAAAATATTATTGTTATTGTGTACATTCTTTTCCTGGGGGCAGCTTGGTGTCATAGTGGATTGAGTACCAGCCCTGGAGTCAGGAATACTTGAGTTCAAATCTGACCTTAGATTCTAACTAGCTGTGTGACCCTGGGAAGGTCACTTAACCTTGTTTCTCTCAGTTTCTTCATCTGTAAAATGAACTGACAAAGGAAATGGCAAAACTCTCCAGTATCTTTGTCAAGAAAACCCCAAATGGGGTCTAAAGAGTCAGACATGACTGAAAACAACTGAACAACAACAAGATGTTTTTCTGGTTATGCTCATTTCACTTTGCATTAATTCGTGTGGGTCTTCCTAGGTTTTTTTGAAACCATCACCCACATCATTTCTTACAGCACATTAGTATTCCACCACAGTCACATCCCACAACTAGTTCACCCAACAGATGGACATCCCCTCAGTTTCCGGTTCTTTACTATCACAAAAAGATCTGCTGTAAAGTGTTGCTATACATATAGATTATTGCTGGGTCATAAGTTATTCACAGTTTTGCAGCCCTTTAAGCCCTTTTATAGACATTTGGGGATAGTTCCAAATTGTTCTCCTGAATGCTTGGACTAGTTCACAGCTCTGCTAACAGTACATGGAAGCACCTATTTTTCCCTATCTCCTCCAGTATTTAGTCATTTTCTTTTCTGTCATCTTAGCCAATCTGTTTGTGAACTGATACCTCAGAGTTGTTTATTTTGCATTTCTCTAATTATTAGTGCTTTAAACCATTTTTTCATATCTATTGATAGCTTTGATTTCTTCCTCTAAAGACTGCCTGTTCATATCCTTTAACCATTTAGCAACTGGGGAATATGTTGATGATTCTCAAGTCTACCTATCCTGCCCCAGCCTTTCTGTTGACCTCTATTCTCACATCTTCAATTGCCTTTCAGACATCTAAACAGAATGTCTGGTAAATACCTTAAAATCCACGTGTTCAACACCAAACTCATCTTTTCTCCTAAACCCTCCCCTTTCCTATTTTCCTAATTATTGTCGAAGATAACACCATCCTTCTAGTCCTTCATGCTCATGACCTGGTAGTCATCTTCAGCTCCTTGTTATCTCTTACCCCTTCATATCCAAGCTGTTGCCAAGGCCTGTTGATTTCACCTCTTCATCTCTCATATATTCCCCCTTTCTTCCCCTGACACTGCCCTTATCACCTCATGCTTACATACAGTTATCTAATTGTAATAGTGGCTGGTGGGTCTGCCTGCCTCAAGTGTCTTCCCCACTCCAGTCCATCTTCTATTCAGTCACTAAAGTGATTTTTCTGAAGCCGGGGTCCAACCATATCACTCCCCTACTCAATAAGCTCCAGGGGCTCCCTGTGGCTTCCAGTGCTTTCTTTGACATTCAGAACTCTTCATAACCTCCCCCCAACTCCCTTACTTTCCCATTCTTCTTACATCTTAATCTCCACTACATAGTCTTTGATCCAGTAGAACTTTCTTCTGTCAGTTGCATGAACAAGGCATTCCATTGCTCACCTCTGGGCATTTTCTCTGACTGTCCCTCTTGCTCAGAATGTTCTCTCCTCACCTCTCCCTACTAACTTCTCTGGCTTCCTTCAAGACTCAACTACAGTCCCATCTTTTAGAGAAAGTCTTTTTATAACCCCTCTTAATTCTAGTGCCTTCCCTCTGTTAATTATTTCCTATTTATCTATATAGTTTGCTTTGTGTATATTTGTTTTCATGTTGTTTCCTCTATTAGATTGTAGGTTCCTTGAGGTCATTATGGAATGTTTTTTACTTCTTTTTTGAGTCACTAGTGATTAGCACAGTGCCAGGTACATAGTAGGTGCTTAATAAATGTTTGTTGATTATTTATTATTTGATTCATACATCTAAACCAAAATAGTTCAGGTAGCTGATGGATAATTAGATTCCCATGTTAGAGATGATTGATGAAATAAATGAGAGGTGATTTAGGTCTTTGTTGTTTAGTTGTTTTCAGTTGTATCCAACTCTTTGTAACTTCTTTTGGGCTTTTCTTGGCAAAAGATACTGGAATGGTTTGCCATTTCCTTCTCCAGCTCATTTTATAAATGAGGAAACTGAGAGAAACAAGGTTAAGTGACTTGCCCAGGGTCAAACAGCTAATAAGTGTCTAAGGTTGGATTTGAACTCAAGTCTTCCTGACTCCAAGCCTAGTGTTCTATCCACTGTACCATCTACCTACCCCAAATATTTAAGTCACTGGTTTACAAATGGCTTAAGGTGGAACGATTATTGAAATTGAAAGCTGAAATTGAAATTTCTTATTGTACCTTTTATTTTGTTTATTTTTCTTTTTTTAGATTAAATTAATTTTTTTCTATTATATTTTAAGTTCTGAACTGTCTTCCTCCCTCTCTCCCTCCTTCTGTACCCTGCATTAGAGAAGGCCACCATTTGACACAGAATAAATTGAAGGGCTTCTATCATTTTAATACATCTGATAGGTGTTGAGATAATATCTCAAAGTTGTTTTAATTTGCATTTCTCTAATGAATAATGATTCAGAGCATTTTTTTGGTATGGCTATATATAGCTTTGTTTTCTTCATTGAAAAACTGCCTTTGACTATTTATTGATTGGGAAATAACTCATATTTCTATAAATTTGACAAAGTTCTTTATGTATTTGAGAATATCTGTATTTTCTATATGTATTTATCGAAGAAACTGTCTATAAAGTTTTCTCCCCAGTTTTTTACTTTCCTTTTAATCTTGGCTATATTGGCTTTATTTGTGCAGGAGCTTTTTAATTTAATGTAATCAAAATTATCCATTTTATATATCATAGTGCCCTCTATCTTTTGTTTTCTCATAAATTGTTCTCCTATCCATAAGTCTGATAGGTGATATGTTCCATGTTCTCCTAATTTACTTATGATATCTCCCTTTATATCTAGGTCATGTATTCATTTTGACCTTATTTTGGTAAATGGTATAGATAATGGTCTGTGGCAAATTTCTGGCAGACTGTTTTCTACTTTTCCCAGCAATTTTTAGGAAATAGTGAATTCTTATCCCACAAGCTTAAATCTTTGCGTTTGTCAAAACAGCAAGGTTACTATAATCATTTGTGTATTATTTGTCTACTCTATTCCATTGATCCACCTTCCATTTCTTAGCGAGATAGTTTTGATAATTGCCTCTTTATTAAACAGCGGTATTGCCATTTGAGATCTGGTATAGCTTAACTTCCTTTCTTTACCTTTTTTTTCATTAATTTTTTTTTTTTAT
Source organism: Vombatus ursinus (assembly GCF_900497805.2). NCBI lineage: Eukaryota > Metazoa > Chordata > Mammalia > Diprotodontia > Vombatidae > Vombatus > Vombatus ursinus. The sequence continues at coordinate 1,432,914 of NW_020951860.1, forward strand.
ATTTTTGACCTTTTGTTTTTCCAAATGAATTTTGTTGTTTTTTTCTAGCTCAATAAAATCAATTTTTTGATAGTTTAATGAGATGGCATTGAATAAGTAGATTAATTTGGATAGAATTGTCATTTTTTTTAAAGTTCAAACTAATAATACCTTTATTTTTGAGATGTAGTAGAATTTACATAATAAATTTGATACAATGTAGCTTCCAAGAATTAATGTCTTAATCATATCTTTAGAGAGATTTGAAATAGTGATTCTGACTTGCATTCTTAAGTATTACCTATTTTGCTTAAAGAAGGTGGATTCTGTTTCTAAGGAGCATTCATTTCTGACATTTCAATCCCTGACTTCAGTGGCTGCAAACTCTGCACCTCTGTGCCACACTTAGGACTAGTGAAGTACATGTCAAACAAGAAATTGCTTTAACACAATAATAACAGAATGTATGTATACAACTATGGTATGAGGCATACTGGGCCACTCTCCACAAAGGGAACATTCTTTGCCATGGGTGGCTAATGTATCGTCATTGTTAGGAGCACCTGTGATAGGGATACACCACGATGACAATTTAGCTTTCAACTTTTGGATATTAATAAGTGGTAAGAGAAAGATCAGAAATTCTGCAAAACCATGCCACAAAAGTTCCCAGTTCATGTACTCAGAGCCAACTTCTCGAATGCTTAGGGGTTTGCAAAATACGGATCGAAAGCCTGAGGTGCTCTGTCAATGTAGCAAACTTTCCTTTTTGGAGAAAAATTACGAAATTAAGCAAACTACCTAATTTTAAAAGTTCAACAATACACTATTTGATCTTATAGAATGATGCTAATGGTGGTTACTGAATAAATCATAACATCTTTCTTCTAACCACCTTCCTCCAGCTGTGCAAATAGCATACTGTAACTTTTGATTTTTACTTAGTGGCTGATATTTCTGAGTTTGAGAAAAATCATTCTTGTACTGGATATTCATAATTGACTGTCCCACAGTGGCATTCTTGGAGTAAATGGTGAATTTCCATAAGAAAAGCCACAAAAATGCTTTTACCTCAGGATTGAACTGGGCTAAGAGCCCTGGCTTAAATCCATGAAAACAATGAGTAAACTGGGACCAAACTAATTGTTCCAGGACTTTGTTTAGTTCCAGGGCATCCAGCTGACTTATTCTCAGTACTGGATTTGTGTGCTCAGTATTCTTTCTTTTGGAAGACATATCTTTTTTACTGTAGGACTTAACACAATCTGAAGGACTGTGACTCTGGTTTGGCTTGTTGTAATAAGGCACTGTATTGGTATTCAGTAGATAAGCATCCACATTTTGCCAGCATTACTGGAATACCACAGGTTAGAACATCAGATTAAATCCCTCTGTAAGCTGGTTTCCATAGCTAATTATTTTTATGGAAATAGAGGAGCACCTGAAGTGAACGTGTTTTTTGGAAAGTGTTAGGAGCCTGCTCCTGAGGAGCAGAATCTGAAAAGACTGGGGATTCGTCTACCCAACCCAACTGTGATGCGGGCATTTTGATGGGGCCTTCAGGGATCTGGGAAGGCCTGAGCCTGAAAAAGCCAATCCCCTCCACCTTTACTGCCCCCCCCAAATTCCTCGAGGAGAATCGACATTTTTATTATGTTGGCTCTGTCCATCCATGAACAATGAATATTTCTCCAGTTATTTAAATCTGACTTTTTTGTATAAAAAGTGTTTTAGAATTATGTTCGTGTAGTTCCTGGGTTTGTCTTGGCCGGCATACTCCTAGTTATTTTATACTGTCTATGGTTATTTTAAATGGGGTATCTCTTACTATCTTCTTGTGGGGATTTGTTGGTTAGATATATAGAAATGCTGATGATTTATGTGGGTTTATTTTATATATTGCTACCTTGCTAAAATTATTGCTTCAACTAGCTTTTTAGTTGAATCTCCAGGATTTTCTAAGTATATCATCATAATATCATCTGCAAAAAGAAATAGTTTTATTACCATCTTGCGCATTCTGATTCCTTCAACTTTTTTTCTTCTCTTATTATCTTCTCTAGCATTTCTAATACAGTATTGAATAATATTGGTGATGATGGGCATCCTTGTTTCATTCCTAATCTTGTTGGGAAGCTTCTAGCTTATTCTCATTATAAATAATTTTGCTGATGTAGGTGCTTCTTATCATTTTAAGGAAAAGCCCACTTATACCTATTCTTTTAAGTGTTTTTAATAGGAACACGTGTTGGATTTTGTCAGAAGTTTTTTTTTGCATCTATCAATGTAATCATATGATTTTTGTTATTGTTATTGATATAATAAATTATTGATCAATATTATTGATCAATCAAATATTACTGTTATTGATGTAATCAATTAATAGTTTTCCTTACATTAAATCATCCCTGAATTCCTTGTGTAAATTCCACTTGGTCACAATGTATAATCTTTGTGATATACTGTTGTAATCTCTTAGCTAGTATTTTATTTATTATTCATTAGTGAAATTGATCTATGATTTTCTTTGTTTTTGTTCTTCTTAGTTTAGGTATCAGCGCCATATTTGTTTCATAAAAGGAGTTTGATAGGACTCTTCCTTTGCCTATTATTCCTAATAATTTATTTAACAGAATTAATTGTTCATTAAATGTTTGATAGAATTCACTTGTATATAAATCTAGTCCTGATGCTTTTTTCTTAGGAAGTTCATTTATGGCCTGTTAAATTTTTTTTCTGTAATAGGTTTATATTTTTAAGTATTAAAGCAGCTTCTATTTTTAAATATTCCATTTCACTTAAATTGTTAAATTTATTGGCACATAATTGGGCACCTAATAATAACTTTGATTTCATCTTCATTAGTGGTATATTCACTATTTTCATTTTTTTATATTAGTGCTCTGGTTTTCTTCTTTCTTTTTAAAAATTATGTTAACGAATGGTTTATTTTCTTGTATTTTTTATTTCATAAAACCAATTCAGTGGTTTTCTTACATTTAGTTTTATTACTCTCATCTTTAATTTTTAGGATTTCTAATTTGGTGTTTTATCATAGATAATTAATTTATTCTTTTTCTGGTTTTTTTAAATTGCATAGGCAATTCATTGGGCTTCTCTTTCCATATTTTATTGATGTAAGCATTTAGAAATATAAAATTTCCTCTAATGACTACTTTTGCTACATCTTAGAGGTTTTGGTATGTTGTCTCGTTATTATCATTCTGTATAATAAAATTATGTATTCTTTCTATAACTTGTTTTTTAGCTTACTCATTCTTTAAGATTAGACTATTTAGTCTCTACTTTTTGATCTGCATTGCAATGGTCTCTTATTAAATATAATTTTTATTGCATTATGATCTGAATAGGATGCATTTAATAATTCTGCTTTTCTGCATTTAACTGAAGATTTTAAGTCCTAGGATATGGTCAATTTTTGTAAAGGTACCATGTACCACTGAGAAAAAGGTATATTCCTTTCTATTCCCATTCAGCTCTTTCCAGATATCTGTCATATCTAGCTCATCCAAATTTCTATTCATTTCCTTGACTTCTTTCTTATTTATTTTTTAGTTAGGTTTATCTAGTTCTGAGAAGGAAAGGTTGAATTCCCCCACTATTACAGTTTTGCTGTCTATATAGCATTTGGTGTATATAGGTTTAGTATTGATATTACTTCATTATCTATGATACCTTTTATCATAAGGTAGTTTCCCTGTTTATGTCTTTTAATTAAATCTATTTTAGCTTTAAGTTTGTCTGAGATCAGGATTGCTTCCCTTGCTTTTTTTGCATTAACTGAAGCATAATAGATTCTATTCCAGGCCTTTATTTTTACTCTCGGCATATGTCTCATTTTAAAATGAGCTTCTTGTAACAACGTATTGTCAGTTTCAGGTTTTTAATTCAATCCATTTTATGGGTGAGTTCATTCTATCCACATTCAGAGTTATAATTATTAGTTGTATATTTTCCTCCATCTTATTTTTCCTCACTGTTTATCCTTCTTTCCCTCTCTTTTTACCCTATTCTTCTTCAGAAGTCTATTTTGCTTCTGACCACTGCCTCCCTAATCTGCACCCCTTCTAAGAATTTGTCCCTTATTCTCTTCTCTTTCCTTCCTATTCTTTAACCTAACTTTTTTTTTTAACTTACCTACTTGATTATTCCTCTTTAACACAGTTCTGATGATAATAAGGTCCTAGCACTATCAGCCCTCCACCCTCTCCTGCCTTCCACTGAGACAGTTTTTCTATTCATGCCTCAAATTTTCTGTTCAGTTCTGGTCTTTTCCTCACAAATACCTAAATGTCTTTTAATTCATTAAATATCTATTTTTTTCCATGCAAGATTACATTCAACTTTGCTGGGTAAGTTATTCGTGGTTGCAGACCTTGTTACTTTGCTCTTGGGAATATCATGTTCCGTGCTCTTTGGTCTTTTAATTTAGAAGCCGCTAAATCTCGTGTTATCTTGAATGTCGCTCTACGGTATTCAAATTATTTCTTTACAGTTGTTTGTAATATTTTCTCCTTTACCTGGCAGCTCTGAAATTTGCCTCCTCAATTCACTGTGGTTCTTTGATCCAGAACTGGATGATGAGGGACAAAACTGCAAGTTAATACCTGGTACCATCACAATGCCCTGATATGTATCTGGAGGTGTTCTGGTAATCATCCGGGACCTCTTTTGCCCTGAAGCACAGTTTCTTCCTGAGTTAGAGTGCTCTGTGTATAGAGCATTTCTGGCCCAACCCCATTGCTAGTGTCTATACACCCAGTGTCCATCTATCTGTCTGTCTGTTTTCACCTGCACTGAAAAAAAATCACTTTCATTTTTTTAGTGGATTTCTACCATCAGTCTTTGGTTTGGTGTGTTTTCTAGATCTTTTTGAAGGAGTTTTCTTTTTTGGTGGGGTATGGGGTGGGTGGGTGGAGTGGGTTGTAAATATTGCTGTACCTTTTCTTGCTACTTGGCCATTTTGGCTTTGCCCCTCCTTGCTTATTTTCAACCTTTGATTACCTGCATCCATTTTCTCAGTGTTGGTTTTTTTTTTTTTTTAAATTTTGGGCCACCAAGTGTTCTTAAATAGTCACAAAATGTTAGGTAATTTTTTGATCAGGGTGGTGTAGTAGATCAGAGCTGAACAATTTAGTTCCCATATATGTTCTCCAGCAAAGGGCAAAGGAGATTACCAAACTGCATAATGATTAACAAGTAGAAAAAGAAGCTGCAATAAACTCCTTTTCCTTGTCCAGGTCATATCACCCAGAAGCTTGTAGGCACTCAGGGGAGGGGCCACCTAGAGGAACTGGAATTAGTATAGCACTTGGAGACCTTTGAGTCAGAGTGAGTGGCACTGCAGTAACGCTGGGAGCCTGTAGCAGTGCATTGTACCAGAGAGCAGGAAGACTGGATTGCTTAGGTGAAGCTCCAGGGCAGTCACCTCTAGTGTTCTGACTCCCAGAATTGGGCTCAGTCCCAGCATCACTGCCCTTTCAGATTGTACCCTTTGAGTGCTCTCAAAGTTTGTTTCATGCTGACTTACGCTTCCCTTGACAGCCTTAAAGAGATAGAGCTTTTTACCTGGAAGATACAGGTTGGCTTGGGATGTGCTAACATTTTGTGCGTAGACACTAGTGTATGTCAGGGTCAGTGGTAGGACAACACATGTTACAAATTAAGAACACATAGGTATCCACCATCCTTAGATTGTAGATGGAACCTTACCCTGACAAAAAATTCCAATTCAATAAGTAAGGCTAGAACTATGAATAAGTTAAAAAAAAAACAATTAGTAAGAAATTTTATGGATCCAGGAATGTCTAGGACATAAACTTATGGTAAGAGAATAACTCCACATCAACTATGGGCAAAGAATCAGATAAAAATGTGGCTTGGCCATAAGAATTAGAATTCCTGAAAGAAAGGAAGCTAAAGATAAAAAGAGATTATAAATGAAACAACGTTAGAGGAAAGAATTGGAAAGAGAATAAACGACTAAGTATAGGAAATGCAAAACCTTACCAAGAAATGGAATCCCTGAAAATTAGAGTTGACAAAACAGTTAGTTAGTAAACATTTATTAAGAACCTTTACTATATCAGGAACTGTGCTAAGCACTTGAAATGCAAAAATATGCAAAAGACAGTCCCTGCCCTCCAGGAGCTCACAATCTAATGGGGGAGACAACAAACAAATATGTACAAATGAACTATATACTGGCTAAATAGGAAATAATTCCCAGAGGGAGGGCACTAGAATTAAATGGGGCTGGGAAAGGCTTCACAAGATTTTAGTTAGGACTTAAGGGGAGCAAGGGAAATCACTTGGAGGAGATGAGAAGGGAGAGAGTTCCAGGCATGGGAGACAGCCAGAGAAGATTCCTGGAGTTAAGAAATGAAATGTCTCGTTCATAGAATAACCAGGAGGCCAAGTGTCATTGGATCAAAGAATATATGATGAGGAATAAAGGGTAAGAAGACTGAAATGTAGGATGGCGGTGGTTACAAAGGGCTTTGAACAGAAATCAATGACTGTATGAAACATGAAAGAATAATAGGAAAAACAGTTAAAACTGAAAAAAGTTTAAGGTTCCTGTTAGAAAAAATGATCAATAAAACAGGTCAAGGAGAGATGATCTAAGAATCATTTCCGTATCTGAAAACCATGTCCCCCTCCCTAAATCCTGGACAACATATTTCAAGCAATCTCCCCCTAAAAATCTTTTCAGTTCAATTAGAACTAGAGGGCAAAGTGAAAGTAAGAAGAATTAATCCACTGGCCCCTGAAAGAATCCAAACTCTCTAAAATCCAAACTGGCTGGAACAGCATAACCAAAATCCAGAGTTGCCAGGTCAAGTAATGTTAAATGCCAGGAAGAAAAATTTCAAGTACCAAGGAAGCACAGTCTGAATCACATAAGACTTGGCAGATACTAATATAAATATAAAATATTAACAACTGTACATAATATAAATATAATATTCCAAAAGGAAAAAGACTTCAAAATAACTTACCCTGAAAAACTGAATATAATAGTACAAAGGAGGAAAATGAGCCTTTAATACAATGGAGGACTTTGAAGCTATGTTGATGAAAGGACCGTAGCTGAATAGAAACTTTGAAATACAAACACAGAAGCTATGAGAATTTGAAAAGGTAAATGTGTTTGAGCAATTGGAAAGGTGGGCATCATGAAGAAGTGTTTGCATTTTAATAAGAGGAAAAGAGACAAGCGTTCCCTTGGAATTATAATCCTTCAAGTGTCATAGAGTAGGCTAAATAAGAAGAATGGCTCGCTTGTAGGTGATACTATGTTTTAATTATCTTAATGGCAAAAAAAAAAAGTCAGGGAACAAAGATGAAATAAAGAGATACAATCAGGGTCTGAGAAAGTAATATGCAAACATGGAGGAAAAAGATGGAGGGAGTAAGTGTTGTATGAACCTCACTTGAATTTACTCACATTTACATAGGCATGAAGAGTTTGGATTTGAATTAAACTCAAATGTAAAAAAAGGCAAGAAAGGAAGAGGGGGTTTTTAAAGGAGCGGATAGAATCAGGGAGAGAGTCATTATAAGTAAGATAAACTTCAAATATAGAGGATTGATAATGAAATGAGTATTAATAGAAGAAAAAAAGGATAACAACGTGTGTTGTGACCAGGCATCTGGGTGAATGGAAGAGAAGGGGCCAGTGTAGCAGAAGTAGATTGTTGACCGGTGTCGAACACACTTTATTCTATAGAGTCTATACTCGCTCCCTTCTTTTTAAAGAGGAGTACAGAGGAGTAAGGAGAGGAAAAAAGTATAAAATAACAATAGCTAGAGTTTATGTAGTGCTTTAAGGTTTATAAAGCACTCATGTTATCCTTAACAATTCTGTGAGATAGGTGCTGTTATAATCTCAAGGTTCAGTGACTTGTCAAAGTCAAATATCTACTAAGTATCTGAGGTGGGATTTCAACTCAGGCGCAGTGCTGTTGCTCATTCTACCTCCTTAGCCGTGTTGAGAGGATAGGAAGGAATGGAATACACTGTATTTAAACTTATTTTGCTTAATATAATTTCAGTAAATCTTAACATCTGCCTTACATGACTCTGTAATTTAACTTCAGTATGCTTTCTGAAGGATGCAGATCATCAGATAGTGTATTTTTTCCAGTGAATGAATGGTTTTCTTACCCTACTCTTACCTTTTCCTCCTTACTGTATTTTCATTGCTATGAAACAAATAAAACATGCTATTTCTGAGCATCATCTTTTCCACCTCATCCATTTATGAAACTCACCTTACAATTCCTTTAAAAAAACCCTTTTCTCTCAACAATTTATACTTATTGCTCTTAGCTATGGTCATTGGTGTTGTGTGCTGGGGCCTCAGGTGCTGGCAGCTGGAAGCTATAGTGGTCTAGCAGCTTACCTGGTCCTGAGCTGGGGTCCTAGTGGTGTTGTCTGGCATGTGCTGAGACCAGGTGGGGTTTTTCTGCATTTCCCCAGAGCTACACTGAAGCATGTGGAAGTCTGGCCACTGGAGGATGCCTGCCTGCCCGGGGCTGTGCCACCACATGTGGGAGGTCCTGTTGTTGGCATTTGCCTGCTCTACCACCCTGGGGCTCAGGATCTCCCATAGGTTTGCTGAAGTGCTCGTTGCTGGATTGCTGGGATGCCTCCTTTGTTTGACTATGCTCCCCTTTTTACCTGAGTGAAACAGACCTTTCTTGGCGATCTTCCTAGTGTCCCAGGCTAAAACACTGCTTCTCCCTCTTTTTCTGTTGTCTCCACTGTTCTAGGATTTTTCCTGAGGTACTATTTTCTGGTTTTTTTTTAAGAGGTCAAAAAGTGTGAGTGAGAACAATTTACTGCTTACTCTGCTATCTTGGCTCACAGAAGAGAGTGTGTGTTTGTGTGTGTGTGTGTGTGTGTTTTTAAAAAAAGGTTTCCACAGTTGAACACAGTATTCCATATGGGGTCATTCCAGGGTGGAATTTAGTGGGATTATCTCTTTCCTAGTTCTGTACATTATTCTTTTCTTAATGTAGCCTAAATTCATAAAAAAAAATTTCACAGTTATATTATGCTTTTCCTTCCTGTGAAGTTTGTAGTTCAGGTCTTATTATTACGTATCTCCAGGTCTTTAGATGAACTTCTTTCTAGCTATTACTCCGACTGTCTCTTTGGGAAATTGATTTTTGAACCCTAGGTAAAGAGTTTGTAGTTCTGTGTATTAAATTTTATCTTATTCGATTTGACCCAAGTGTGTAGTCTGTTGGATTTTTTAAAAAAAATTTGGCTCTTATTATCCCTGTTAGCTGTTACTCTTTTAGCTTTTTACCATTTGCAAATTTAATAAACATGTTATATGTAAGAATAGCAATAATGATAACAATAATAATGATAATAGCCAGTATTTATATGGCAGCTTCTGTGTAAACCACTGTGCTTAGTGCTTGATTGTCACTTGATTGATCTGGACTTCCAAATCTACTTTGCCTGGTATACCCTTAAAAAGCAAAATGCCTTGAGAGCTCTCTCTGAAAAGCAGAGTCTGTCTCTTCCCCCTCACCCCCGCCCCCCCCTTAGTTGCGGACAACCTGATTTCTCTTGTGGTAGGAGACTCAACTGAAAGAGACAGGAGTCTGGGATTGGAGCAGAGAAGTATTGCTTAGGGAGCCAGAGACTGGGGGTGGGAGGGGCATAAAGGACTCTTGTTGGTACCTTAGCCTAATGCATGAACCCCCTGGGCAGCCTGAGTCACTTTGTCTGGTCTTAATCCCACTTCTGACACCAATTAAACTGTCAAGCAGAAATTAAAACTACATGGGATATGGTAATAACTTGATTTATTACAAAAGAAAGGCACATGAATGCAGGAACTCCTTATACTAAAGAGTTCACAATCCAAACAGAAGCTTGTATATTTATGAAATTGCAACCAAGGTGAGAGGAGTGGACAGTAAGCTCCTCCTAAATGAGAATGGCATGGCAGGAAGAAAAGAGCAGTAGAGGTTGGGAAAGAATCCCATTCTGAAGGAGAGGAAACAGACAGAGGAAAGAGGGAGGAGGAAACATGAATAAGTAAGATGACAAAAGCAGCATTCTTCCCTCTTGGGAAGTGCTAGACTATGAGAATGGGATGGTCTGCTTATCTGCAAGGGTCCCAGCTGCATAAACAGTTTCTCAGTCTTGTGCAGACTGATTGGCACCTGTCTTTGTAGCTGGTTTGCCTCCCAAGGACGCACAGGGAGTGCAGCTATGGGTGCAAACAACAAATTATATCAGCTGGAGGGGGGGGCTTCATCCTTGATATATTCAAGGCCTCTTGCATACTTTGTGTCCAGTGTTTCTAGAAGATATGGCAACTCAGGACATGTTCAGGGGGCTTCTAATCACCATTTAGTCACAGTGTGCCTTTGTTCTTACTTATATGGGGTGATATTTTCAACTGTGGTTTAAAAAAAATAAAAGAGTTTTGATCGAATTGATTGATTACAAAACCATTTGGAAGATGTATCAGTGTCCTTAGATATTTGCCGTGTAGTAGTCAGATGCATCAAAATTTATGAAATCTTTTGTGCTTCAAGTCTAAACTTAGGTTAATATTAATATTAGCCAATTGATCTTGTTAAGAACAGAAAGATTCCTTATAATATTTTGTTTGAAACCCTTACATATATTGTTGCAGGACCTCAAAACCAGTGCATTTGTGAAGGCCACAACTGGTTCTTAACTTTTTTTCAAGGATCTTTTAATTTGTGCATATAACTTCTCCTGGTTGTGTTCCCATCCATCAGCCTTTCTTAGCTATATACTTTAATCCCATTAGCCTTAATGGGTCCTTTGGAAAGCTTTTCCATTTACAGTCTGCCATTGACTTGCTTCTCACCTTGGGGAAGTTGCTTAAATTTGCTGTTCAACTTTCATATCTTTTTGAAGAGAGATACTGTCACTAGTGCATGCAAATAAATTGAGATAATGTATTGAAAGTGTCAAAAGAAAGGCAATATATAAATCTAAGTTGTTTATTAAGAGCATTTTCTGTTATTTAGCTATTTTTGTTTCATATAGCTATTACATTATTCTTCCTTTACTTGTTTGTAGGAACATTACCTTTATCATTTTTTATCATCTTGGAGGTGTTTAAATACTGTGATCATATGACACAGATTTCTTTAGGCCTGTTTTCATTTCCATTGTTTTTCTCTGCATTTTCTCTCCTTCATGGCCATGAATTATATTTAAGTGCAGCTTTGAAATTCTGGGGGTTGGGGGCAGATTTGAATTGTATGTGAAGAACAGAGGTCCCCTATTTGCGGCATCCTGTTCTCCAAACCCCCATGGGAAACTACAGGCAAAGCTGTGAGCAACGTAAATTAATTCTTCCTTGTGTCTGCCTTTCTCAATTGCCTTTCCTTTTGGCCCTCCTTCTTATAGATAGAAAATCTTCAGGAACAGCTTAGAGATAAGGAGAAGCAGATGAGCAATTTGAAGGAACGCGTCAAATCTCTACAGGCTGACACCACCAATACTGACACTGCATTGACTACTCTTGAAGAAGCCCTTTCGGAGAAGGTGAGTGGTAACCATGTCCCTTTTGCTGTACTATTATTTGCCAGCTGTCTTTAAGGGTGGGTGCTGAATAATATTTTGAAAATAAAGGGGATTAAATAAGGGATAAGAATGGTGCTCAGGGTCAGTTTCATGATGATAACTGGCATTGGAAAAAAGGCAAAAACTTATACATCTTATTTTGCCTTTTTATTTTGTTTACCAAAAAGAAAAATATGCCACCTGGAACATAAGGGGGAAAACGAATAGTAGAAAATTAACTCAAGACAAGTAAGACCATAATTAGAAAGCACCTAGCTGTTCTTGATAAGTTCAGATCACCATACACAGCTGAACTGTATCCCCCATAAAAAGTATTAGATGTGATTATTGAACTATTTCTATGATATTTTGAAAGATTGAAAGATAATTTGGAAGATATTTTGAAAGATTTGAAAGATTGAAAGGAAAATAAGAGAGTTTTGCAGCACTGGACAAAGGCAAACACTTTTTGCAATATAAAAGAAGTGGAAGGGAGGAAGAGAGGCCAGTTTGTAAAACCGTAGTCTCATAAAATTAACTTTGGTTCAAGGTAAGCTCAAATGAACTATTACAAGGATGGTTAGTCCCCTCTTTGTTAGAGCATTTAATTAAAAAAAAAGTAATGAGAGGGTGAAGAATAATTCATGAACATCCAGAAAAAGAAACAATGATTGCAAAGACCTGGGTTTTTGTATGCCAGACTAATCTCATTCCCTTCTTGAACGGGGTTACTAGACTGATTTCATCAACAGATTTTATTGAATCTGTCTTACAGAGAAGATGGATATTTGTGGGATAGTCAGTAATAATGTTAAGTGTATTCATAACTTGTTGAATGAATAGACCAAAGGAATAGTTGTTATTAGGTCATTGTGATCTTGATAATAATTCTTGAAGGAGAGTATCCTTGGCCCTACTTTGTTAAAATTTTTTTAATCGGTAATTTATACAAAGGAAGAATGTCAAACTTATAAGATTTGGAGAGACACAAAGCTAAGGGGGCATAACTAACATATTAGATGAAGTAGGTCTTAAAATATCTTGATAGGCTAGACATCTAATAAGATAGTATTTAATAGAGGTTGTAAAATCTTGGGTAAAAAAAGTCAATTTTACAAATATTAGATTGGGGAAATTTGGCTAGATAACAATCTGTCTGAAAAGATTTCTGGGCTTAGTGGAATTCAAGTTCAGTATTCCAATACAAGTTGGACTAGATAACCTCTGAAGTGTCTTCTAAATCCGAGATTCCATGGTTCTGTGAAATCCCAAGGGGTATAACAGAAGAGAATATTCAGCACTCTCTTGCTGGCATGTGTCTTATAGGAAGAGAGAAAATCCTTTTACACCTTTCCAGTTTTAGCAACTGCCATTAGAAAAGACACATTTCATACCTGAAGTTAATTGCAAGATTTTCCAGGTAGCCAAATACTCTGCCACCAGCTCTGGGGATTTTTTCTGCTTTGGAATTTGATGTATTTTAGCCATGTAGATTTTTAGAATATCATGGCAGTTGTTGTTGTTGAGTTGTTTCTATTGTGTCTGAGATTTTGTGACTCCATTTGGGGTTTTCGTGGCAAAGATAACTAGAGTGGTTTGCTGTTTCCTTCTTCAGCTCATTTTAGAAATGAGGAACTGAGGCAAACAGGGTTAAGTGACTTGCCCAGGGTCACATGGCTAGTAAGTGTCTGAAGCCAGATTTGTTTTTGTTTTGTTTTGTTTTTGGTGAGGTGATTGGGGTTAAGTGACTTGCCCAGGGTCACACAGCTAGTAAGTGTCAAGTGTTTGGTCTGAGGCAGGATTTGAACTCAGGTACTCCTGACATCAGGGCCGGTGCTCTATCCACTGCGCCACCTAGCTGCCCCTGAAGCCAGATTTGAACTCATGAAGATGAGTCTTTCTGATTTCAGGCCCAGTGCTCTATCCACTGCGCCACCTAGCTGCCTCTATCATATAGCGTTGGAGTTCCTGAAATCTTTCTCTGTTGCTCCAGTAATTATTTTCCCTATGGGATATTGCAGTTAAGATTTAGGCTTCTCTTTCTGTAGTTCTGATCATGACATGCCGCTTTCCCCAATCTTCTCCCCTCTTACCCCACCACCTCCCCCAACTTAGTAAACTCCAGTAAGCTCTCTGGTACCTTTTGGATCAAATATAAAGTTCTTTGTTTGGCATTTAAAGCTTTTTTACCGCCTGACTCTTTCTAACTTTTTCCTGTTGTCTATACTGCTTCCCTCTGCATACCCTGCAAGCTAGCTATACTGGCTTTGTATGAAGAAGCTAGGAAGACCTGAATTCCAATCTTACCTCAGACACAAGCTTCATGAATCTGAGTAAATCACTTTCACCTTTAGCTTGAAAGGAGAGTCCAAGCCTGGGGCAGCCGTGGCATTACCAGTCTACGTTGGTTGTGACTCCTCTCCTGTCTCTGACCTTATTTCTAGCCATACACCTTTGCCCGAGTCTGGCACAATACTTCCCTTAAGGCAGACTTAGTGATTGCTGATTCCCTTCCTGGAACCTCCACATCATGAGAAGGGCCAGACTCATTCCTCACTCTACATTACCAGCCTGCTGCACTTCTACCCCTGCTGCCTGGTGTGTTGGGGATGATGGTAGCATACGTGAATTCATTCCTCAGTGATTAGCACGCTGCCATGCTGTCACACACCCCTACCTTCTCTCTCCTCCCTCCCGAATCCCCCGGCTATTACTGTACAAACCTCATTCTTTGTGCCACACTGCCTGCTCCCAAGTTCCCATTCCATTTAACTATTCTCTCCTTCACCCGACTCCCAGCAGTCCATTCAAGATCTACCTACCTCTTCTGCTGTGCTTTCTCAAATGCCTGCTCCAGAGGTAACAAACTTGCTGTCATCTTAAATCTTTTCCTTCCTCACTCTTTCAGTTTCCTTGCATTCAGGGAAACCTCAGTCCTCTTGATGACACAGCTTCCCTGACCCAGAGCTTGTTACACTTTCACTTCTTACCCTTTCTTCTCTCTTCCTGCCTTTCACTGGTCATGGTGGAGTAATCAGAGTGCTCCTTGATCCCCATTGCCAGTTCCTGGACTCACTCTCTACCACCATCACTTAATAACTTGTCCTCCTTTGAGGTTCATTTAGTACGTATTTATCACCTAATCAGGATTCTGGTAGCTGTTGTTTACCAGCCCCTGAGACATTCCCTTTCTTTCTTTAATGAATTCAGTGCCCAGCTCAGTCTTTTTTTCCTTCCCCTAACTCTTGCCCTCATTTTAGGGGACTTCAATGTGTACACGCGCGCACACACACACACACACACACACACACACACACACACACACACATACACTTACACAATACATGCCTATAGACAGACAGACATGGTCATACCCTTGATTTTTCCATCATCCACAAGTACTCTACTTCCTTGTTCACAAGCTCTGAGATTCCTTTATCTGGTCATAATCTTTTGACATTCTCCTTTTTCTCTGCCTTATAACCACTAACCTTCTATTTTATTCACTGTGACTTCTGAATCTCTCAACCCTTCAGTACTTTCCCAGGTCATCATCCCTGTACTCCACATGTTCTCCTCTCTTTCCTATCTTGACATTTTTATGAACTAGTTCAACTCTATCCTTTTCTCTTGACTGCACTGATCTTGCCCTGCCAAGCCAGAGCCTTGGATTACTCCTACTATCTGATGCCTTCACTCCTCTTCACATGCTACTGAATGAAGTTGGAGAAAATCATGAAACAGCACTGACTGGATTCACTACAAATTTTTGTCACTTAAGTGCAGTGGTGAGGCTATCCTTATGTACTTCACTAAGCATTTCACTGTCCTCTTATCCTTCTCAAACCTCCCATGGCTCTGCTTCTCCTTACTCTCTCAGTTCAGAATCTTGCCTCATATTTTACTGGAAAAATGGAAACCATTTGGGGCAACTAGGGGGCGCAGTGGATAGAGCACCAGCCCTGAAGTCAGGAGGTCCTGAGTTCAAATCCGGCCTCAGACCAAACACTTGACACTTACTAGCTGTGTGACCCTGGGCAAGTCACTTAACCCCAATTGCAAAAAAAAAAAAAAAAAAATGGAAACCATTTGCTGAGAGCTTTTTCTTTTTCCCTTCTCCTAATCTTATACACCCAGGTATCTTCTGTCATTATCATCTCCTTCACCCTAGTCTCATATGAAGAGGAGGCCTTTCTCCTTGTTAAGGCAAACCCTTCTGTGTACACAAACAATACCATACCATCCCGTTTTCTCTAGCAGCTTGCTTGTTCTGTCATCTCTACTCTCTTACTGGTTTCCGTCTCTTCTTGTCTATTGGCTACTTACCTATGTCTACAAACATACTCATGTCTTTTCCATCTTCAGAAACCTACCCTTGATCCCTTTCACCTTTAGGTTTATGTTTGTTTGTTTTTTTTTAAAACACAGGCTGTGAAAAGATTTCAGGTAGCCTGCGAAAAATGTAGAGGATGTAAAACAAGCCTGCACAATATGCCACCCGCAGACCACTTTGGCAGGCTGCAAGTAGCCTGCAGGCCATATGTTGTGCAGGCCTGCTTTAAAGCCTCTCAGAATTCCTTTCTTCCAGACTCAGCTCAGTCACCTTTTTATTTTTGTTGTTGTTGTTGTTGTTGTTGTTGGTGGTGGTGGTGGTGGAATTGTGATTTGATCCAATCATTTTATTTTTTTTAATTTTTTTAAATTTTTTTTTTATTTTTATTTTCAACATTTACTTCCACAAGATGTTGAGTTTCAAATTTTCACCCCATCTCACCCCTTGCCCCACCCCAAGATGGCATGCATTCTGAATACCCCTTCCTCTAGTCTGCTTTCCCTGCTATCCCTCCCCCCACCTTCCCCTTCTATTTTCTTGTAGGGCAGGATAGATTTCTGTACCCCATTTCCTGTATTTCTTGTTTTCCAGTTGCATGTGAAAACATTTTTTTTTTAAACATGTGTTTTTTTAAACTTTGGGTTCCAAATTTCCTCCCTTCCTCCCTCCCCACCCACCCTCATTGAAAAGGCAAGCAACTCAATATAGGCTATACTTGTGCAGTTATGCAAAACACTTCCATAGTAGACATGCTGTGAAAAACTAACTCTATTTCCCTTAATCCTATCCTGCCCTCCCCCATTTATTCTATTCTTTCTTTTGTCCCTCCTCAGAAGTATTTGCTTCTGATTACCCCCTTTCCCAATCTGCCTTCCTCTCTATCATCCCCCTACTCTCTTGTCCCCTTCCCCTCCTATTTTCCTGTAGGGTAAGACAGATTTCCATACCCAATCGAGGGTGTATGTTATACCCTCCTTAAGTCAAATCCTATGAGAATAAGATTCACTCATTTCCTCTCACCTTCCCCCGGTTCCCCTCCACTGTAAGAGCCTCTTCTTTTCTGTTTTTTTGTGAGATAATTTACCCCATTCTACCTTTCCCTTTCTCCTTCTTCTGGTATAATCCTCTCTCACCCCTTAATTTTATTCTCCAGATATGACCCCTTCATCTTCAATTCACCCTGTGCCCTCTATCTACCTATCCATCCATCTATCTATCTGTATATATATACATACACATAATTTTTTCCCTCCAACTACCCTAATACTGACAAAGGTCTCATGAGTTACAAATATCATCTTTCCATGCAGGAATGTAAACAGTTCAACCTTAATAAGTCTCTTATGATTTCTTTTTCCTGTTTACCTCTTCATGTTCCACTTGAGTCTTGTATTAGAAAGTCAAATTTTCTATTCAGCTCTGGTCTTTTCATCAAGAATGCTTGAAAGCCCTCTATTTCAGAATGACCATTTTTTCCCTTGAAGAATTATACTCAGTTTTGCTAGGTAGGTGATTCTTGGTTGTAATCCTGTCTCCTTTGCCTTCCAGAATATTATATTCCATGCCCAGCGGTCCCTTAATTTTGAAGCAACTGAATCTTGTGTTATCCTGATTGTGTTTCCACAATACTTGAATTGTTTCTTTCTGGCTGCTTGCAATATTTTCTCCTTGACCTGGGAACTCTGGAATTTGGCTATAATATTCCTAGGAGTTTTCCTTTGGGGATCCCTTTCAGGAGGAGATCGGTGGATTCTTTCAATTTCTATTTTGCCCTATGGTTCTAAAATATCAGGGCAGTTTTCCTTGATAATTTCTTGAGAGATGATGTCTAGGCTCTTTTTTTGATCATGGCTTTCAGATAGTCCAATAATTTTTAAATTCTTTCTCCTGAATCTATTTTCCAGGTCAGTTGTTTTCCCAATGAGATATTTCACATTGTATTCTAATTTTTCATTCTTTTGGATTTGTTTTACGGTGTCTTAATTTCTCATAAGGTCACTAGCTTCCAATTGCTCTATTCTAATTTTTAAGGAAGTATTTTCTTCAGTAAGCTTTTGGACTTCCTTTTCCATTTGTCCAATTTTGCTCTTTAGGGCATTTTTTTCTTCATTGGCTTTTTGGACCTCTTTTGCCATTTGGATTAGGCTATTTTTTAAGGTGTTATTTTCTTCAGTATTTTTTTGGGTCTCCTTTAGCAAGCGGTTAACTTGCTTTTCATGATTTTCTTTCATCAATCTCATTTGTCTTCCCAGTTTTTCCTCTACTTCTCTTACTTGCTTCTCAAAATCCCTTTTGAGCTCTTCCAAGGCCTGGGACTGATTCGTATTTTTCTTGGAATTTTTGGATGTAGGAGCTTTGACTTTGTTTTCTTCTTCTGGTTGTATGTTTTGATCTTCTTTGTCACCAAAGTAAGGTAATATAGTCTGACTCTTTTTGCGCTGCTTGCTCATGATCCCAACCAATTACTTGAGTTTTAAACTCTTTGTTAAAGTAAGAGTCTATTTCCAATGTGGTGAATGTACTGTCCCAAGCTTTGGGGGTTTGTACAGCTGTTTTCAGAGATACTTCTAGGGACCTGAAAAGTGTCAGTTCTTCCAAGGTGCTATGATAAGGGGCAAGGTCTTTTCCTCTCCACCGCCACAACAAGCTCCACCACGCCAGTGCTCCTCCTCGCCCCAAGGCTGCCCCTCAGAACTGTGACCCAGATCCAAGCACAGGTAAAGCAAGAAATTCCTGCCTCAGCCCTGGCAAAGAGATCCTTGCAATCCCCCTCTGATCAGCCACTGGATTCCCCCTCACTGTGTGGGCCAGAAGCTCAGAAGCCAGCCGCTGCCCTTGGGGCGGCTGAGATCTAGATTCTTCTCTCATCACAGTAACAGACTTTTCCCACTGATCTTCTAAGTTGTCTTTGGAGTTCGTGGGTTGAGAAGTCTGCAAACCGCTACAGCTGCCCGCGATTCAGCCCTCTGAGGCCTGCTCCAGGGTTGCTGCGCCCGCCAAACTGCGCTCCTCTCCCAGCCCAGAGTGATATACCTTTACTATCAGCCATCCAGGTTGTCTTGGGCTGGAAATTTGTTTTATTCTGGTTTTTTTTTTGTGGGTTCTGCTGCTTTAGAATTTGTTTAGAGCCATTTTTTGTAAGTATTTGGAGGGGTTTGGGGGAGAGCTCTAGCAAGTCACTGCTTTCCCTCTGCCATCTTTGGCTCAGTCACTTTTTGAAGGAGGTCTTTCCCAGTATTCTCACATGCTAGTATCTCTGAGAAGGGATTACCTTTCATCTCTCCTCTGTACGTATCTTTTGTGTACCTACTTATTTGCTTGTGGTCTTCTCCAATAGAAAATGTCTCCTTGAGTGCGGGGATTGTTTTTACCTTTTCTTGTATTCACAGTGCATAGCACAGTATTTAGTACATAGTAAATGCTTAATAAAGGGATGTTGATCAATTGATTGATAGGTTTATTTCCTGTACTGACCACTTGAAGCGCCTTCGATTAATCCCATGCCTTTCTGGTTACATCATTTTGATAATTCCTTTGCTTGCCCTACTTTTATCATTTTTAATCAATTCTACTGTCTTTGTGTGTTTTTTAATTTTAAAAAAAATGACATATTTTTAATCTAGTACATTTGAGATTGCAAAATTTTCACAATTTATTTATTCAAAGCTGTAGGGGGGAGTTTGTGTGTGTATATATATATATATTTTTTTAAGAATGGCTATTTAAAGAAGTGGCTAGACTCTTCCTGTGGCAGCTGGGAAATCTCTAGAACATCCCTGTGTGTTTTAGACTTGATTTTTTTCAAGGACGTGGTTACTATTCTCTGAATCTTTGAGCTGCCCATCAGGGATTAGGGTTTTGTTGCTTCAGTTTTCCAACTTACCTGTTGTAAGCAAGTCATTTTAGTAGTATGCTTTCTTCTTACCTAATTTTTATGTCGCATGCCTCATACATCATAAATTCTAAGATGTTTTTAGTGTTTTTTAAATAACTGGGCTTGTGGATAACTCAAAAGGAAATGTTTGTTTCTTCTTGTTTGTCAGATACCAGAAGTAGTTAGGTGGTGCGGTGGATGGAGCTCTGGGCCTGAAGTCAGGAAGACTCGAGTTTAGATGTGGCTTCAGATACTCTCTCTGACTCTGGGCAAGTCAATTAACCTTTGTTTGCCTCAGTTTCCTCAACTGCAAAATGAGGATATTAGTAAGTCGGTGCTTGAATAGAGGCTTGTTTCTGTCCTTCCTTTCCTTAATGCCCTTAGCTGATATGACCAATTTTATTTAGATTTTTGGTTGCTTGGAGTATGTATTAATGGAGTTACTGCAAATGGATGTTTTAGTGATCTCCAGTACTAGCAGAAGTTGAAAAAAAAAATAGAACCAGAATATTCATGAGGGCAAAGTCAGATCAATGTTGACTGTTGTCAAAATCATCGTAGGAAGGATAGTTGCTTTGAAACAAAGGCAAAATAAAAAAAAAAACCCCACAATTTTTAAACCTGTTGTAGATGGAAAGGAAAAGTATAATTTCTTTAGCCATAGTCAGAATTGATAGCAATACCAAATGAAACCCTTAAGAGATTATTGTGTTTTTTTCCTTAGGAGAGGACAATTGAACGCTTGAAGGAGCAGCGGGACAGAGATGAACGGGAGAAGCAAGAGGAGATTGACAACTATAAGAAAGACCTGAAGGATTTAAAGGAAAAAGTCAGCCTCTTGCAAGGAGACCTCTCTGAGAAAGAGGTTAATCTCATAAAAATTTATGTGCTTGATTTGACTTAATGACTAGGGGTGTGTGGTGTGTGTGTGTGTGTGTGTGTGTGTGTGTGTTTACTCATGTTGTGAGTGTGTATATATTGTCATAGTTATTTTTGGGGATGGTTATCATATAGAGAATAATTGGGAGGGTGAATCTAATCATAGTTTATGCAGCAAGCTTTCTGAAAATCACTTGAAGGATGTATTCAAAATGGCTATATTTTGGGAAGTTGTTCAGTGACTTAGCAGAATAGTACATATACATTTAAAATTCTTGGCTAACTCCTTGATGAATTTAAATTCTGCTAATTTATACTATTTCTGTATATCATCTCTTGAAATCATTGGGACCCTATTACATTTTTAGGGTTATTAGGATGATGGTAAGGCAACAGAAGGAATGTGAAAATCAAGGAAGGATTTATTGACCTTCAGCTCTATAAATGTTTTTTGTTATTGGCAGAGAAATCTGGAATTGTCATCAACCAACTTAATTTCCTTTTAGCATGCATTTGGAGATGCTCCTTTATGTGAAGTGTGTGAACTGAAGAGCAAAAATGGCCTAAAGCCATGTGAACTGATAAAACGTTGGCTTTAGAGTTACCCTCTGAATGCTTATCCTTTGGAAATTTATAGAAACATAAATTTATAGCATTGCCTCATATAGTCTTTTCCATGTAAAAGTGAAAATACTGTCATATGATTGAGCTCACACCTATTCAGGATTATTAGTAATAGAACTTGACTTACAACGTTAAAACTATAATTCTTTATATGACTAAATAACTTTCAGCTATTCTTAAATACCCTTTGACTTTAGGTTAGATTTAAGTTTAACATGGAGCAAAGCTGACTCTTCTAATGATCATTCTTTGCTTTTTAAATAAGAATACATTTGTATATACCAGTAGAGTGAAAATCAGAACACACAGACATGGCATAAATTTTGAGACCTCTGGCTAGCATTTATATCAAGTATCTGTTATTTTTTAGGCTTCACTCTTGGACCTCAAGGAACATGCTTCTTCTCTGGCTTCCTCAGGATTGAAGAAGGATTCAAGGCTTAAGACACTGGAGATTGCTTTGGAGCAGAAGAAGGAAGAATGTTTGAAAATGGAATCACAATTGAAAAAGGTTAAAAAAAATTGCCCTGTGTTCTTGCCTTATTTAAATTGTAGATGAGTTAGGAACCTCCATCACTATCAAGTGAAAAACCTTGTAGTGATCCCAGAGATTTAAAATGTCACATTCCTGTACCTTATTCCCACAATATCTTTGTGCTATGTGTGTGCCTATGTATGCATGTGTGCTCATGTGTGCATAGTGGGAAGGGAAAGGAAAAAATTAAAAAAGATAGAAAGCGTGTATTATGTATCGTGCTCGTAGCTCCTTTCCTTCCTAATCTGTTACCTCACTGAAATTCAGTCCCTCCAAGGAGGAGTGGAGTATAGTGGGAAGAACACTGGATAGACCAGGAAACGTAGTTTCTTGGCTTTTGTGTTCATGGGCCATTTGGTGGACTTTTCTTGGCTTTAGTGTTCTTACTCTGAAAATGATGGGTGATTCCTTAGGTTATTTCTATTAATTCCATTCTATTAAGAAATCTTTGATTTTCATATAGTGGGTAGATATTTTAGCATAAAATAGAAAAATGGGCGGTGTCTTATATGGTTTCCCTTGGTACATAGCAGCATTTGGTAGACTAGGCATAAAACACAGTTTTCCTGATGATCAAGTTAATATTCTTTCTATTAGAACAATTTCATATAGCCCACATTGCTTCCTTTTCCAAGAGTAAAATACTAGGGTCAGCCATCCTGGGTTTATAGAGTGCTGGACTTGGAATTAGAAAGACCTATGTTCTCTTCCTGCCTCAAACACTTAATAACATTATGATCTGTGGAAATCACAGAATCTCAGTATTTGAGAGTTGGAAGGGACCTCAGTGAGCACAGGACAGGGGACGTTAATGTGGTTATGAAGTGGTAGAGCCAGGAATAGAAAAGAAAGTTTTCCACTTTAGCTCTTTCCCAAATACATAAGTCATCTGGCAATATTATTGGTTTTAAGACTTCATATCATGAAATGCTGGGAAGTCAAATTTCAAACCTAAGAAAATGAGCAAGTTATGTGTCTTAAGCTAACTTTTGAATAGATAGAAACTACTCACTGAGCTTCTTTCCTTAGGGGTTTATTTAGTGGTGTTTGATTCAGATCAATCAATAAAAATTTAGTAAATATCATGATGTGTGAGGCACTGTTCTGAGTGCTGGGAATACAAAAAGAACAAAAGATAGTCCCTGCCCTCAACAAGCTTACAATATAATGGGGGAGACAACATGCAAACAAATATATGCAAAGCAAGTGATATATAGGATAAATAGGAAATAATTAACAGAGGGAAGGCACTGGAATTGTTGGGGAAGGCTTCCTGTAGAAAGTGGGATTTTATTTGGGATTCTAAGGAAGCAAGGAAGGTAAGTAGTAGGAGTGGAGGAGGGAGAGTATTCCAGGCATGAGAGACAGAGAGAATACCCGGAAACTAGAGATGGAATGTCTTGTTCCTGGAACAGCAGAATGCCAAGGTCACTCTATCAAAGACTTTGTGGTGGGGAGAGAGACAGATAGGATGTGAGAGTGAGGAAGGTGATCTGTGAAGCAGAGTGCTGGACTCATTCATAGATTTATCCTTTCCTAGCTAAACATTTGCATTCAACAAATATGGTGGCCCCAAGGCAAGACAACTACCACAAGACAATGTCAACAGATTATAGTGCTTTTCCAAGCACGAACAGTTCATTGCTAACTTGGAAAGAAAGTTGAGCCAACACACAATTGGCAACAGTGGAGCAGACAAGGATTGGACAGTTTTCAGAGATTTGGTGTACAACACTGCATTTACTCATCTGGATCTTGCAAACATCAAGTTTGGCTTTATGAAAATGATTGAGAAATTCAGAATCTGCTAAAAGAAAAATGAGAACTCTACAGGGTTTACCAACAGAATAGTTCATCCATGTCTAAGAAGGCAGCATTTAACTCCATCAAAAGTAAAGCGCAAGCAAATTTTAGAGAGATGCAGGATTCTTGGCTCAGTAAGAAGACAGATGAAATTCAGTTTTATGCTGATAGTAACAATGCAAAGTGCTTTTATGATGCCCTGAAGGTTATTTATGTTCCAAAGACCTATGTTTCATCTCAACTACTCAGGGTTGATGGAGCCAAGTTGGTTAATGATAAGGACATGATCCTGGAGAGATGTGTTAACACTTCCAGAGCCTTCTCAACAGACCGTCATCGACCAATGCTGAAGTCACTGATTGCTCACCTCAAGTTAAAGTCAATCCCTCTCTAGCCAGACTTCCAACTGAAGAAGAGGTTTTGGATGCCATTAGGCTCCTCTTGTGTGGTAAAGTGCCTGGTGCTGATTCTATTCCAGCTGAGATTTACAAAACCGGGGGTCCACTGCTCATACAGGTTATATGGCAAGAGGAAGCTATCCCCCATGAGTTCAAGGATGCCTCCTTCCATTGGTCATCTCTGTCAAGGAAAAGGAAATAGGCTGTTCTGTGACAATCACAGAGTGGTCTCTCTCTTAATCGTTGCTGACAAGATTCTTGCCGGAGTCCTTCTTAATAGGCTTCAGAAAGGACCAAGGAGCAGTCAATGTGGTGTTTGCTGCCTGACAACTCCAGGAGGAATGCCGAGAGCAGGACAGAGTTCTGTATACAACATTCATTAATTTGACCAAAGCCTTTGATATAGTTAGTCATGCAGGCTTGTGGAAAATTATGCCAGTTCCATGACAACATGCTTATACAGGTTCTGGATAATGGACAATCCTCCTGCGCTTTTTCAGTGACTAATGGAGTGAAGCAGGGACGTATGTTTGCTCCCATGCTTTTTAGCATGACATTTTCTGTGATGTCTTCAGTGAAAATGGCATGGCATCAAGGTCAGCTCCTCCTCACTGACAGTAAATTATTTAACTAGAAAAGGCTGCAAGCCAAGACTGAAGTAGAAGGAGAGTTGGTAGAGACACCGAGGTGCTTTCTCAAGCTGAACTGCCAGACATTCAAATTCAGTTGCAAAGAGCACAACTCTGATGGGCTGGCCATGTTGTTTGAATGACAAATGTACATCTGTCTCTGTCTTCCGCTTCTGTCCCTCTCCCTTCCTCTCTACACACATACATGCATTATATATATTATATATATATATATATTTTGAAATATTTTACTTTTATTTTATTTTTTCCTAATTACATGTAAAAACAATTTTTAACATTTGTTTTTAAAAATTTTGAATCCCAAATTCTTTTCCTCTCACCCTTGCCCCCTCCTTGAGAAGGCAAGCGATTTGATGTAGATTATACGTGTGCAGTCATACAAAACATTTTCATATTAGTCATGTTTCAAAAGTAAACACAGACAACCACCACCCCAAAAAACCCCCCAAGAAAAATAAATTAAAAAAATAAAGTAAAAAAAGCATGCTTCAATCTGCATTTATATGCCATCATTTCTTTCTTTGGGGGTGGATAATATTTTCCATCATAAGTCCTTTGGAATTATCTTGGATTGTTGCAATTTTTTTTTTTTTACTATTAAAGATTTCCATTTATTTATCTGTTATTTATTTATTTATTTTAGATCAATCAGAAGCATTTATTCAGTGCCTACAATGTGTCAGTCACTATGCGAGGCCTAACAGTCTAGTGCCTTCTCTCTATTGATTATTCCCCCCACCCTTTTTTTTGCACTTTAAGGTTCATTAATTTATTTATTTTTAGTTTAGTCACTTCCACAAGATTTTGAGTTTCAAATTTTCTCCCTGTCTCATCCCTCCCCCAATCCCAAGACAGCATGCATCCTGCATACCCTTTCCCCTAATCTGCCCTCCCTTCTATCTCTCTTTCCCCTCGCCCCCTTCTCTTATCCCCTTCCTCTTCTGTTTTCCTGTAGGGCAGGATAGATTTCTGTGTCCCATTGCTTGTATATTGGATTGTTGCATTGCTGAGAATAGGCAAGTCATTCACAGTTGATCATCATACAATATTGCTCTTACTATGTACAATGTCCTCCTCCTTCTGCTCACTTTACTTTGCATCAATTCATATAAGTCTTTCCAGGTTTTTCTGAAAGCTTTCTGCTCATCATCTCTTATATTCTCTTGTTTCTTCTTTACTTTTTTATGTTCCCTTTGAGTCTTGTATTTAGAGATCAAATTTTTTATTTAGGTCTGGTCTTTTAATTAGGAAAGTTTGAAAGTCCTTTATTTTGTTAAATGTCTTTTTTTTTTTTAACCTCCTGAAGGATCATATTGTTTTGCTGGGTAGGTGATTCTTGGTTGCTTAGAATCCTACCTCCTTTGCCTTCTGGAATATCATATTCCAAGCCTTCTGATTCTTTAATGTGGAAGCTGCCAAATCCTGTATAATCCTTTAGATCCATGATATTTGAATTTTTCATTCTGGCTGGTTGCCTTGACCTGAGAGCTTTAAATTTTGACTATAATATTCCTGGGAGTTTTCATTTTGAGATTTCTTATGGGAAGTGTTTGGTGAAAATTTTCAATTTCTCGTTCCATTTCCATTTTGTTCTCTGATTCTAGGATATCAGGACAGTTTTCTTGAATAATTTCTTAAGAGGAATTATTTTAAAGTTGTTTGGTGGGGAATTTGGGAAAGCTCAGGTGAGTCCCTACCTTTACTCCCTCATCTTGACTCTGCTTCCGTACAGTATATTTTAAAAATTATTTTGTCCATGTTTTTGCTAACTTTTCTTCCTAAGAGAATATATTATTTTATTTAGTATTTATTATATCAATTAAATGGAAATAATGTCAATATATTTTAATGTCCAAAACTTTAAGATTTCCCGTATATTTATGTTCCCATTTATCTTTGCCAACCCAACAGTATTTGCCATGCAAATTTTAAATTTTAATTTATTAAATATTTTACTATTTTAAAGTAGGAAATAGATCATTTTAAGTTAATGGCATATAAAAATCTTATTTGTTGTGTCTTGAGATTCTACCTGTTCTTCTATCTTGTTATTTTATGTGCTTATTATACAGTAGTAAAACTGCTTGAAATGGTCTCCAGACTATTCCCTGAATAAGACCCTCTGTCTCTTAACCTGGGCATTTTCTCTGTTTCCCATGCCTGGAATCCTTTCCATCTTCATCTCTGTCTCTTGGTTTCCCTGCTTCTTTTCATTCCCAGCTATGGTATTGTCTTCTACAGGAAGCCTTTCCTTCATTTATTTATTTCGATTCAGCTTAATATTTTATTTTTCCCCCAATTATATATAAAAACAATTTTAACATTCCTTTTTCAAATTTTGAGTTCTAAATTCATCTCCCTTCCTCCCCTCCTACGTATTGAGGAGGCAAGCAATTTGACATAACTTATACATGTATAGTCATGCAAAACACATTACTGTGTAAGTCATGCTGTGAAAGAAAACCGACCCCCAAAAAAAACCAAAACCCAAGAAAAATGAAGAAAAAGTGTCTTCGATAGGAAGCCTTTCCTAACCCCTCTTAATTCTAGCCTTTCTCTCTCTTATTTACTTCCTATTTTGTGTATGGCTTAAAAAAAAAAAAAAAAGGTATTTGTTTGCTTGTTGTCATCCCCATTAGTTTATAACCTCTTGGAGGGCAGGGGCTATCTTTTGCCTCTCTTTGTATCCCCAAAGCTTAGCACAATGCCTGGCACGTAGTCTGTACTTAATAAATGCTTATTAACTGATTGACTGAAAATAAAGAACATCTTAGGTAACTGTACATATTAGCCTACTCTGTCTTGACAAAAATGTCAGTGAGAATTGGTACATTTAATCCTTAAGGTGTGACAACTTGTGATTTTACCACTCAGCCCAATTTAGATAAAATATTCTTTGTTATGCAAAGTGCTTTGCATCTGTTTGTCACATTTGTGCATGTCTATGATGGAGAATAGTAAGAATACTAGAAAATTTTAATTTTTGTGTTAAGTGTTGTATTCGATGTTATATTAGGAAAACTGGATTATTAGCAGGGATAATCTTAATGGTTTTGATATTCTGTTGCTCAATAAATGTTTATTGAATTTAAAAATAATATGAAATTACTTCTTTAAATTACATGTATTTCAGAAGTACATTAATTAAAATATTTTAAATTGTTTTATTTTACTTTAATTTGTGAGGATACCTCACTTTCTTCTGCTCCCCAGTTCCTTCATAGAGGGAGTGGCATATTGAATTAGGCTTTAAAGGATGGAAAGGAGTTCAGCAGGTAAGAGGCGAGGATGCAGAAAGTGTCATGGCTTTGTCTGGAGCAGAGGCACGTAGGTGGAAAGCTTCAGTTGTATAATGGGAATGACTAGATCTTAGGGTTTGAATTTAGAGCTCGACATTTTCTCAGAAGCCATCTAATATACCCTTTTCATCTTAGAGAGGAAGAAACTGATTGCCAGGGAAAGTAAGTGACTTGCCCAAGGATTCATAGGCAGTAAACCAAAGAGGCTGGATCTGAAATCAGACTATGCAGTTTTGAGCCTCTCTTTCTCAGAGAAACTCTTTGAAAAAGCTTTCTGTATTCGGTGCTTTTACTTCCCCTTCATTCACTGTCTGCTAAGCCATCTACAGTCTGGCTCATATCTCATCACACAACTGAAATTAATCCTTCCAGGGTTATCAGTGGCCTTATAAATACCAAATCTGATGACCTCTCACTATCTTTCTTCTTGACCTCTCCGCAGCCTTTGCTGCTGTCAGCCACTCTTTCCTGGTCTTCTCCTCTCCTCTTCTCCACTGCCCTCTCCTATTCTCCAGCTGTCTGACCATTCTGTCTCAGTGTTCTTTGCTAGTTTCATCCATTTTATGCAATTGAGTTGGTGGACACATCCCAGGGTTCCATCCTGGGCCCTCTTCTCTTTTCTTTCCCTTAGTAACCTTGTCAGCACCCTTGGATTCTAATGTTCTTAACTAACATCTGCGTTTTTGTAGTTGGGAAAGACCAGCTTCTGATAAATGAAAAGTCATAATAAAAGCAATTATTATTATGGTCAATTTCATCTTCTAAAGATATAATTTCCCTTTTTAATATTAGTAATAATATTAAAGTATTAATATTATTAACATACTAAATCAATATATTATATATTATTATATATGAATATAACATATAATTAAATTAACAATATTAAAGTAGTAATATTAGTAAAAAGCAATTTATAAAGTCTAGATTGTATTATAGAGTGCTATTCCCTTGAGAAAGGAAAAAGAAAAAGAAGAAGGTAGACAGAGCAAGAGTCCGCTCTTTTCTCAGGTGGTCTCAGGTCTTCTTACTTCTCTTGAGTTGAATGTCTCAAGAGGAATTTGATTCGAGAGGCTTCTTTCAATTCCCATAGGCCACGAGTTGCTTTGGACCCATGGTGATCCAGCATGGCTGGTTAATTCAGCAAATGAGAGAGACAATTTTATTTGGACTTCCTCACTCTCTCCTCTTTAGCTTCTCTGTGTCCTCTCTTGCTTCATGCTGATTGCAGGTGATGCCTCTCCAGTATAAGTTACTAATGCTTTTTGGTTGGTTTTCTCCCCTACTCATTCTTTTTCCTGCCAGCTAATTCTTTACTTGTTTCTCCTCTCTTCTACTGAGTAGAAATTCTGGTTCTTACTCTTTCCTGGCCAATAACAGTATGGTTGTAATGGAAAATAAAATTTATATTCAGTTGTTTCCATAGCAACAATCTTACTTTGCATTTAATGCAAATTGCCTTCTTTTATAAAAACTGTAGGCCTTTTCAAGCTGCAACTTGAGACACGATTTTAAAAGACTGTACATTATTTTATAGAGACTGTAAGAGATTTTCAAGGTTAGATACATATAGCTTTGTAGTTGGAGAGAGCCTGGTGGGCCATCTTGTCTAATCTCATTTTATAGATGAGGAAACCGAGTCTGCTTAAGTGGAAAAAGTAGAATGTGAACCTCGATTCTCTAACTCTGTAGTTGTTGGAATCCTTCCATTGCATCAAAATTATTTTGACTACATACAATTTTGGCCTCCTCTACTAACTTTAGGATCTCTTTCCTCTGTGTAAGATTCCACTATAACAGTATTGAGTGTAAAAAGAATTGTATCCAAAGCAAAACTTATTTTCCCCTTAAATCCTCTGCTCTTCCAGATTTTTTTTTTGTTGTTGAAAGCACTAACCATCCTCCTCCTCACCCAGGTTTGCATCTTTAGTGTCACTTTTAGCTCCTTATTCTCACTTCACATGTTCAATAAGCTGCCATGTCATGGCTTTTCTACTTCTACAACATTCATTCATATACACACACACACACGTGTCTATGTGTAATTTTCTCCACTATAGTTCATGCCCTTATTACCTGTATGCTAGACCTAGACTATCATAATGATCTCCTCTTTGATCTCTCTACTTTAAATCTTTCTCTCCCATCCCTCTGCCCAAGTCCATCTTTCACACAGTGATTTTCCTAAAGCACAGATCTAACCACATCACTCCTCTACTCAGTAAACTCCAATAGGTCCTTGTTGTCTCTAGGATCTAATTCTATCCTTCATTGAGCATTTAAAGCCCTTCGTAATCTGGCCCCTTCCTACTCTTTTAATCTCCTTATATCTTCCTTTCCCCTGTGTGCTCTTTGATCCAGCTGTAGTGATGTGCTTTCTGTTCCTCATACATGGCTTTTTGTTCTCCACCTCTGTGCCTTTGCACAGGCTTGCCTTCACTCTTAGAATGTTCTCTTTCCTCACTTCCCCTTCCCAGAGTCCTTGGTGGTTTCCTTCAAGATTCAGCTCAAGCATAACCTTCTGAAGGAGATCTTTCCTTGGACCTTCAGTTGTTCATGCCTTTCCATCCCAGGTTATCTTGTGTATTGTATGTGTCTTGTATAGACTGCATAGGCACATAGGGTCTCTCCTGAGAAGAAAGCTGGATTGTGTAGTGGATGGAGAACTGGGCATGGGGTTCTAAATTGATCTCAGATTCTTACTAGCTCTGTGACCCCAGGCAAGTCATGTGACCTCTGTTTGCCTCAGTTTCTTTAATTGTAAAATGAGGGTAATAACAACACCTACCTGTCAGGGATGTTGTGAAGATCAAATGAAATAATATTTGAAAAGCTCATAGATCAGTGCCTAGCAAATAGTAGATGCTTAATAAATCCCTCCCTCCCTCATCTCTCCTATTCTCCCTCTTTCCTTTCCTCAATATACGTTTCTTGAGGGCAGGACTATCTCATTTTTCCTTTGTATTGACAATGCCTGGTATGTAGCAGGCTTAATAAATACTTATTTTTTGATTGATTGGTGTGTGTGTGTGTGTGTGTGTGTGTGTGTGTGTGTGTGTGTGTGTGTGTGTGTTTCTAATGGTCTTTGTTCTGCTTTACTTTGTAGGCACATGAAGCAACTCTAGAAGCCAGAGGCAGTCCTGAGATGAATGATCGACTTCAACAGTTAGAGAAAGAGATTACACAGCATAGGGATGAATCCAGTAAGGCCCAGGCAGAGGTAGATCGTCTCCTGGAAATCTTAAAGGAAATGGAAAATGAGAAGAATGATAAAGATAAGAAGATAGCCGAGCTGGAGAGGTAAGGATGGATAAATTGGAAGTTGGCTGATGAGGTCAGAATGGTTAAAGTATGGGTTTATAACTTTTTAGGGGGTGGAGGTGGGAGTGTAATTTGGGTAACTGGTTTTAGCTTTAACCACTTTAGTTCTTGACCTTGCTTTATTAATCTCCTTGTCATTCATTGGTTACTCTCATTTCTTGTAGTTTATTAGAAGTTACCACATTGGTGAGCAAAGTAACAGGATGATGACATTATTTAGTAGAGCGAAAGGTGGCTATTAATTCTAGAGTTCGAGCCTTACTCAGTGACATTACTAAGAGTTTCTATAATTAATAGCCCAAATATTGGGAATATTCACTGTTGGAAAGGACCTTATTAATTTAGCTATGTTTCCATTGAGTTCTTAATTCTTGAACTTTTCAAAATGATGGATGTGCAGACAGTTCTATCACTGTAGACATCACATTTGATAATTAAGAAAATTTAAATAACATTTGGATAAGATTTTGTGGGCCTTTAACCATAAATCTAAGGTTTATAAGGTTTGTTTCATAGGCCTATCCATGGAACTCATCCAGAATTTCCTTTGTTATTTTCTTTGGTCTTAGAGTATTTGAACACAGAGAATCTTCCTGCTTCTTGACCCTTTGATGGCCTTCATCACTTTTGCACATAGATATGTATGTGTAAAGCTTTTAATGCCAGTTAATATCAATTATGTAAACTTGTGAACATCTTCCACTGGAACCCCTTCAAATGAAGAAGTTAATAGGTGCCAAAAGTCATTTGCATATCTTGAAATACTGACAAGGATTTAAAACTACTAGTGTGTATAGCTACTGTTGCCCAGTTTTTAGGGGCCATTCATTATCATTACTTTGAAAGCTACTGGAGCCATTCTATAAATGTTATTTCCTTCCCTTTCCATTTCCCTTTACCTTACCTCTTCCTTGTTTTCCCTTCTCACTTCTCTTCCCCCTCCCCCTCTCCCTTTCTTAGAAAATTGTGAGGCTTAGGTTTCCCAAATTTTTTTTAATGCTTTACTCTATAGTCTTAGAGTTTTAGATAAACTAACTCTCTCTCTCCCACCCCACAGTCCCATAGCTTTACATTTTCCATTATTGCAATGACCACTTTAGTAGCTGAGATATGTAACTGAGTTCTCTAATAATTGCCTCCAATTTTGGTGTATTCAACCCATCAGACTGTATTTTCAAAGGTTACCTGAAATGTCCAAATTAGATTTTCCATTTTCTTTTATCTTTTTTTCTCCTCTCATTTGTTTGTGTGTGTTTGTATTGTTATCATATTTAGAATTATTGCCAAGTATTTACTTAGTAAATTTTTATGAAAAAGCATTTTGATTTATTAGTGTTCCCTATCTCAGCATGTGGTAGTGAGGATTATGTTAAGAAAGTCTCACTGTGCTATTTAAAAAAAATAACATAACATTGCTTAAAAGTATGTACCCTTTCTCATCTCTTTTACTTGCAAAAACAGAAAATAAATTCAGTATTTCACCCCAGTGCTCGCTTTGGGATTTAGGTGTAATTTTTAAAAGGAATAAATAGTAGTTTGTTAGCTAGAATGATGGCCAGTGGCAGCTTTTGTTAGCCATTTATAATTCACTCATTTGAGGAAAAACCATAAATTGCCCGCTCTTTGCTCAGAATATGACTTGAAAAGCTACTGAAATTGTGGGCCCTTTTGCTCTTTCAGGCATATACTGCTCCATTTTTGTAGTATATAATCCAGAATTTTGTAACCCTTTAAAAAGTTACATTTCTTTATTCTACAACCATATTATTTCTTTTGTGTCATGATCACAGATGGGAACAGATTATAGAAATTTAGAAGTTCAGGAGACTTTATAGATCAACTCCTTTTACCAATAAGGAAGTGGAGACAAGGGTAAAATGATTTGTCTGTACTTAGTCATTGGTGAAACAAGGATTAACAATCCAGGTCTCCTTCATCTTAGACTTGTACTCTTTCCATTCCACTAAGACCATGTGTTTCTGCACATGTTATCTTTCAGACTTTTTCTGTCTCTGTGGATCTGGTACCTTGATCCTGGCTTAAGACCAATATACTGTATGAATGTGGTATTCTGCGTTACTCAAGGTTTTGTCTGTTCTAGAGAAAACATTTTATCTTCTCACATGTCTCAGATAACCTTTATCTTTGATGGAGACTGTTTAAATCTTTCTTTATACTTATGTAATGCTTTATATGTGGGAGAACTATTAGGAAGACCATATACTTTTCTTTGCCTGTTCCATTATTGAGGTGCATATGTGGCTGTTTATTTTTCTTCAACCCACTTACTTTTTTTATTGCCATTCCACTTTTTACTATGTGTTGGTTTGACTTTCCCCATAATTTATTATTTGAATTTCCTCACGTTTCCATCCACAGGTTCCATTCTTGTGGTGTGTATGTTTTTTCTCTTGGTTGTGCTGTTTCTCAGAAGACTGATCTTCCACAGATTGTGTCCACCCTATCAGGTGTTGGTTTTCATTGTGTGGAGAGTTTGTTTGGGATGTGCTAGGGAAGTCAGTGTTACATAAGCTTTCTTATTGTTCTAAATTGCTACTATTGCTGCTGCCAGTGCTGGTGTTTGCTGGTAATAGGCTTAAATAGGATAAAACAGCAGCTGGTTATGTTAAATGCATCTTTACCTTCTCCTAATTCTGACCTGATTTTGGACAGATTCATATGTGGTACATTCTGCTGTGGTTTAAATATTGCCAATTTCAATTGTCTACATTCTCTCTGTTCTTTACTCTTATTTGGTCATTCTGCTTTTGTTGTTCTCCTTCAGTGCCATGCTGACAATTTCCAGTTGTATTTTCAATGCCAAAAGTTAAAAGGCAGCTGTTTCTGGGAGACTTGCTCACATTACTCTTAGAGTTATAGACTGTTCTAAGGAATAAGAACATTTTCACAGTGCATTAAAAAGAACCATGTTAAGTCTGTAAGCACTAAAAATGCTTAGTGCTAATTTGTGTTTATAACATTTTTTTCATATCAGGGTCTGCAAATATTTGACCCACATTACAACGTGCATACCTTTAGAGAGAGTTATGAACGTTCTCTTATTTTAGATGACTTCACATAATGGACATTTTCTTATGGAATATCAAGAGGAAGATTTACCTACCTCTGCCTTTATCTAGGTTCAGTTTTACATAGAAGTGTAAATGCCCGGGCCTGTTTTTAATGGTTTCACTGTAATTAGAAGAAAGCAAGGTTATTTCTTTAAATAAAAAATAGCATGGTGTTGTAGTATCATAGATTTACAGCCGCAACTTACCTCAGTACAAGCTCCCATTTTGCAGATGAGAAAACTGAAATCCAGAGAGATTAAGTGACTTTTCCAGATAAAATGTTGGCCTTCATGTCAAGAATACCTGGGTTCAAATATTGCTTCTATGACACAGCCACTGATCCTCTACCTTTATTACCTACCTCACAAGATTATTGTAGGGTTACAAGGAAAGTATTCACTCATTTTTCCACATTCAACAAGAATTTATTAAGCACCTAGTATGACCCTGGAATTGTGCCAGATAATAATGACACAGTCCCTCCCCTTGCAAAGTTTGCATTTTATTGCAGGGAAATATAATGTATATAGAGAAGTTAATAGGAAATATATATAAAGTGAAAACCACAAGGAGTTCTAGGTTTGGGGAACAAGATGATCAGGCTTGAGTAGGAGCTGGCACTTGAACTTAAGGAAAATTAGGGATTAAATGATGTAATGGAGGTGAAGGAGTACTTTGCAGGGATAGGAGCCTGCCTGTGCTAAGGTGTGGTCAGAGGCATGTCATGTATGGGAAGTAAGCCAGTTTGATACATATTTATTTACTTGCCTCCTTATTAGATTGTGAACTCTTTGGGGGCAGAGGCATCTTTTGCTTCTTTTTTGTATTCTTAGTGTTGAGTACAGCACCTGGCACATAGTAAGCACTTAAATGTTTATTGACTGATTAGCTATGAATAAATGAAACTATATGCCAAGAATGAAAAACTTTAATTTTTCTCTGGCACAAAAGAAGTGAATTCCTCAGCATGTGCCATTCATATCAAATTTATACCATAAAACACATTTACTTTTTCAAAGAATCTTCAGTAATGTAATTTATTAAATACTGATATGAGGTAGTATTTACTTTTTGAAGATCCATTTGAGGTGATGGATGAAATTATTAGTTCTTTCTTCCTTTTCTACTTTCCTTTGCGACTATTCAGTGGATTAATAAGTAGTCTTATGTTTGGGAATGGCACTTTGTATTCTGCTTCTAACTGCACTGATTGAAGGAAATAAAGATTATGATTTGCTTCATAGTCACCTGAGGAGTTGTGGTTTGTCCATAATTCTCGTGTCTTCCTGTAAAAACCAGACCACATCATTGTTTGATGCAGTAATAGTTGTCTATGAAATATTGCCATATCTTTTCTTAGCATTCCTGTTCTTTGAAGTAATTGCTTCCAGGTCAAGAGGTGGTGAGATACATATGCTTTAAAAGTTACTGTAACTTTGGATGAAATGGGCAGAAACAAAACCCAAGTGGTGCTTGACATTAGTAAATAAGCTCCACTCTTTCCTTTCTTCTTTAAGAAGCTCTACTTATTTTTTTTCTTTTTTATGTTAGTAGATGAGCCTTAAGGGCTTTATGCTCTTCAGGAACTTAGAGACAGGCTACATTGTAATTTGGGTCTTGAGCACAATAGAGGAAGAAGTAGGAATATATAAAAAGCTAGACCAGGGGTGGGGAACCTGTGGCCTCAAGGCCACATGTTGCCTTCTAGGTCCTTGGATGTGGCATTTTGACTGAGTTAAAGTTTTGTAGAACAAATCCTTTTATTAAGGAGATTTGTTCTGTGAAGTGTAGGTTCAGCCAAAAGGCCATTTTTGTTTTTAGATTTCACTTTATGAGGTATACTTTGACAAATGTGAGGTCAGCAGTATAGGAAGAAGTTTAAAAAAATTCTTCTTACATTCGGATAAAATTAATTTTCATTTCAAATTTTTAGAGAGAAACTAGATTTTTTTTTTTCCTACTACCTTTTACAGCTTAATGGAAACACAACATTATATTACTTTTTTCTGTCTTGTGTCAGATAATTTGGAACATTTTCAGGTGAGAGGCTTGTAAAAACTTAATCCTAGGCACCAGGGGAATAATCTTTTGTAAGGAATTGTCAGGTGACCTTGTCTTTAAATTAAATACAGCCACATTTTCACATATCTAATTACTAATTCTGAAGGAAAAGTGGTCAGTTTCCATATGTAGTTGATTTCAGATAGAACTCTTGCAGAGAAATTCATGTTGATGTAGAATAGTATAATCTGATCAGAAAGTACTTTTGAAAATCTGGCACATAGTAAAGGCTTAATAAATGCTTATTGACTGATTGGTGTAACCCATGGTGAACTTCTTTCTTTTTCTTTAATGCTATGTTTCATGTTTTGTCTTGTGTTCTTCAGTAGTGTAATCTCTGAACTGTAATCTTATTAACTCTTTATAACTTTCTCTTTCGCATCTTCCTGGATATGCTGCTCCCTTCAGTCTCACCTCAAGGTCAGTATGTCCTTTTAAAAATAAGTATATTTAAAATACCATGTACTAATTTTATCTTGAGTTCTAAAAAGAAACTGGAATAATACAATTTACTTGAGGAAAGATATCTAAGAATTCAGTCCAGAGGATATAATATTCTCGAAACTATGAGCTTTACAAGCATAGAATTTTAAAATAACTCAGCAGGAGATTTCTCTTCTTCAGAGAGTGTGTCTGTGTGTCTGTCTTTCTGTGTGTTTTGAGAGTTATTATCTGCCCAGTCCATGGGAGATTATTTCGTTTCTTTTTTTTTTCCTCTCCCTTCTTTAGATTGACATGGAATTGGTAAGGAAGAATATAGTCCATCAGAGGAACAGTACATAATGAAATTAAAACTTTTTTTCCCCTCTTTTCCTTAAGTAGTCACTAGGCTCTTATCTATCAACAAGAGAAAGTATAGTACTTGTATGGAGATTCTCTTGATTTGTTTGATAATTGCTATCACCCCAAAACATATATTTCTTCTATTATTTGTAATTTCTTTTCCTTTATGGATTTTGCTGTATCTTAGAAGTTTCTATTTCAGTGTGGTAGCTAACATTGTGCTCTTAGTAGTGTTAGTTTATGTCCTCTTGATATTTCTATTACAACCTATGTATGGTAAGGGACAAGGAATAGAAGAGGGAGAAGGAGGGCAAATAGCCCAGAATGGTCATTGAAAAAATGATATTGATGTCCATACAGTTCCAAATCTCTTTTGACTAATAGTTCCATTAAAACTGCCAAATACATTGCCCGCAGTTCACATGCAGACCTCAATACTCCTGAGTGTGGCCTAAACCAGATTAAAATGTAATTGGAAAATATTTAAATAAATAAAAACATGTAGGTAATATGTATAGATAGATAATGTTAAAATGTGATTTTCTAAAGGAATATGTGCATGTGGAAATCCTTATGGGGATTCCCCCTTCAGGGAGGTCTCTTCCTTGTCATTGCTGGCAGGATTCTTGCCAGAGTCGTCCTTAATCAGATGATCCTTCACCTGGCAGATGGTCATTTACTTGAGAGCCAGTGTGGCTTCAGAAAGGGCTGAGAAATGGTTTCATGATGGCATGCTTTCATGGGTTCTAGATAATGGACGATGCTCTTGTGCTTTCCCGGTCACCAGTGGAGTGAAACACAGGCTGTGTGCTTGCTCCCATGCTTTTTAGCATGATTTTTTTTTACCAATGTTGTCAAACGCTTTCAACGAGGACAGAAATGACATCCAGATCAGCTACTACACTGACAGTAAATTATTGAAGTGGAAGGAGAGTTGGTGTGTGATTTTTTGTTTGCAGATGATTGTGCTCCCAATGTAGTTTCTGAGACTGAGATGCGACAAAGTACAGACAATCCTCTACTGCTTCTGCTCATTTTGGCCTAACAGTTAACACCAAGAAAACACAGGTTCTCCAGCAACCAGCACCATACCACCCATGTGTGGAACCATCAGTTACAGCAAATGGAGAACTATTGAAGGCTGTGGATATGTTCACTTATCTTGGCAGTATACATTTCAGGGATGTCCACGTGGATGATAAAGTTGACGCATGCATTGCTAGAGCTAACTCAGTGTTTGGTAGTCTCCAAAAGAAAGTGTGGGAGAGAAGAGGTATTAGATTGACTACCAAACCGAAGATGTACAGAGCTGTTGTGCTGACCTCATTCTGGTATACCTGTGAAACCTGGACAGTCTGCTAGTACCACGGCAAGTAACTGAATTGCTTCCATTTGAATTATCTGAGGGGGATTCTGAAGATCACCTGGCAAGATAAAGTACCAGACACCGAGGTGCTTTCTCAAGCTGAACTGCCAAGCATTCAAACTCTACTGCAAAGAGTGTGACTCTGATGGACTGGCCCCATTGTTTGAGTGCCAAATGTACATTTGCCTAAAAACCTATTTTGCAGAGAATTCTCACAAGGAAGGCATCTCACAGCTGAGATGCAACAAAGTATGAATTGATTCTTTGCTACTTGTGCTAATTTTGGCTTAACAATTAACGCCAAGAAAACACATAGACAACAAGGTTGTCACACACATTGCCAGAGCTAGCTCAGTGTTTGGGAGACCCTGAAGGAAAGTGTGGGAGAAAAGAGGCGTTAGACTTCCATTTAAATTGTCTTAGGAATAT
The DNA here is from genome assembly GCF_900497805.2 of Vombatus ursinus. Taxonomy (NCBI): domain Eukaryota; kingdom Metazoa; phylum Chordata; class Mammalia; order Diprotodontia; family Vombatidae; genus Vombatus; species Vombatus ursinus. Next base: position 1,471,914 of record NW_020951860.1, read on the forward strand.
TCTGAAGATCACCTGGCAAGATGAGATACTGTTCATTGATGTCCTTTCTCAAGCTAAACTCCCATGGGCTGATCATGTTGTTCAAATGCCAAATGTAAGTTTGCCTAAAAGACCATTTTACACAGAACTCCCACAAGGAAGGCACTCACATGGTGGTCAGAAGAATCAATACAAGGAAACTCTCAAGGTCTCTCAGAAGAACTTCAGAATCGATTATGTGACATGGGAGATGCTGGCAAAGGACCATCCAGCGTGGTGTGCCTGCCATCACAAAAGGCACTGTGCTCTGTGAGTGAAGCAGAATTGGAGTAGCTCAGAAGAGTGAGATGCACAAATTGAGAGACATCTCCACTCCAAATGTTCATGTGGACAATTTGTGCCTGACCTGTGATAGAATCTTTTGAGCTCATAGTGATCCAGTCAGCCCCAGGTGACCACACTGTACCTTGACCCCAACATAGTGATGTCATTTTGGTCCTCTTTGAGAATGAAGGACAACAGCCAATGTGCCTGTAGCAATCCTTATGTCCAGTTTAGTGGTCTCTGATTCTGTTTGACCCCATTGCTCTATAGGATATTTATTCTTATTAATCTTTGTAATTTTTTGTTCAGTTGTTTTTCAGTCATGTCTAGCTTTTCATGACCCCATTTGGGGTTTTCTTAGCAAAGATACTGGAATGGTTTGCCATTTCTTTCTCTAGCTCATTTCATAGATGAGGAGCTGAGGTAAACAGGGTTAAGTGACTTGCCCAGGGTCACACAACTAGTAAGTGTCTTGGGCTGGATTTGAACTCCTGAAGATAAATCTTCTTGACTCCAGGACCAGGGCTCTGTCTGCTGTGCCACCCAGCTTCTCGTAATCTTTGTTAACCTTCTTATAAATAATCACTTTTACCTGGCATCTTTTCCAACAGATCTCATAACTAGCCTTTTACTCTTACTACTGCTTACTATTTCTCTAATTTAATACTTTAAATTTGTAATGCCAGAGTAGTAACATAGTTAGACTGGAGAAAAATGGCAAAATATTAAGAAAAAGGATTAATGTAGTATACCCAAAGCTGATCATTCAAAAATGACTTTTACCTGTGACATTGTTTTTGATACTATGTTGGCAGATTTGCAGAAGGTACAAATGACATTATTACAAGTTCAAAACAAGGAAATAAATAGTTAACTTTAAATGAACAAATATAGAATTAGTACACTACCTCCATTTATTATGAAATAACCTATTGGTATATTACATCCTTTTCATTTCAAATTTAATTATCTGTACTTTCTGAAGGTAATTTATCTACAGAAATTGTAAAGTAAATCAAAACAAGTCCAAAATTTTATCTCACTCCCAACAAACTGGGTGCTTAAAGATGGAAATAGTCAAAATTGCAGGCACAGAAAGACAAGAATGCTAATACATTGTTGGTGGAGACACAGTTTGGTCCAATCATTTTGAAAAACAATTTTTAATTATGGTAAGAAAGTGATTTCAATTTCCTTACCCTTTCCCCAGAGATTAAATTTCTAGGCATATGAAATGTCAAAGAATATTGGAAGGTTAACTTGAAGGAAAAAAAATTATTTCTTCAAAAAAATGAGCAGAGCTAGAGTTAACTTGATTCTACTAATTAAAAGTCGAGGCCTTCTATTTTGAGAAGTCTTTTAACACAGATAAAATATTCAACTGTTCTTCTTTACTAAAAGTGCATCCCAATCCTGAGGAAAAAGTCAAGGAAAAAACTAAAACATGTCTGTCTTGTGGTAGTTAAGTAGAAAAACTCTTGAATTATATAATTTGGACCTTTATCACAGTCAGGTGTCAGAAAAGAATGCTCGTAAGACAATACAAAATTTCAATCTTTTATTTCTTGTTTAAACTAATAGTGCAGAGTAAATGTATCACTAAGTTCAATATATAAAAAAGCCAAAGCATCTTCTTTACATTTGTAAATCTGACTGCAAACGATTACTTTGCTTAGGTTTGTTTTCGTTGTCATGAAACATGTATGAATAGATGAATATACATTAATATATGTTGATATAATTTATGAATGAATGAAAAAAATTCATTGTATGTCAGAGCTCTTACTATATGCTATACACTACAAAAGCAAAAAAGAAGGTAATCATTGCCCTCGAGGAGCTTACATTATAATGGGGGGAGAACAAAGGTTAGAAAGTTATGCCTAGGGAGAGAGTGGTATTTTGGTTTGGAAAATTATGAGGCTTATTTGAGTGCTGTCATGAGGGATTCAAAGTTCATCCTTTCTAGGAACAATGACTATAATGATTTGATAGTGGTTGAAGAATATGAAAGTTGGTGGGAGAGGGGTTGGTGTGGTAGCTAGGTGGCTGGCAAAAGATGTCAGGGGAGTAAAATAAAACATGACTGGAGCAACTGGTTTGATATATTTGGACAGTTGTGGAACACCTGCCTTCCCATGGAAAGATTACCTTAGATGAAAGGATTAATTCTTTCAGGTATGGTCTGTTGGTGTAGGCAACATGGTGGGGACAGGGAGAAATTGAGATTGAGGGAGAGAAAGCCTTGCTGACTTATACTGAGCTTGTAGTTCAGTTTCATGACTTTAGAAAAAAAAAGAATAAAAACTACAGAAAGTCTTCAAAGAGATGGGAATACTAGATCATATTATTTGTCTCCTGTGGAACCTGTATGTGGGTCAAGAATCAGCAGTTAGAACCAAACATGGAACAATAGATTGACTTAAGATTGGACAAGGAGTACAAGAGGACTTTATATTGTCACCTTATTTATTTAACGTATATGCAGAGTAATCATGCAAAATACCAGGCTGGGTGACTCACAAGCTGGAATGAAGGCTGCTGGGAGAAATATCAACAATGTCAGATATGCAGATGATACCACTTTGGTGGCAGAAAAGTGAAGAGGATTTAAACCGATTGATGAGGGTGAAAGAGGAGAGTAAAAGATGGTTTGAAGTTTGACGTTAAAAAATAAAAACACCCAAAAACTAAAATCATGGCAACTGGTTCTTCACTTCCTGGCAAATAGAGGGAGAAGAAAAGGAAGCAGTATCAGATTCTATATTCTTGGACTCAAAGATCACAGACAGTGATTGCAACCATGAAACTAAGACATTTGCTTCTTTTAAGGAAAACTATGGCAAATCTGGACAGCATACTAAAAAGCAGAGACATCACCTTGCTGACAAAGGTCCATATAGCCAAAGCTATGGTTTTTTCCAGTAGTAGTGTGTGGATGTGAGAGTTGGACTATAAGGAAAGCTGAGTGCCACAGAACCAATGCTTTCAAATTGTGGTGCTGGAGAAGACTTTTGGGAGTCTCTTGGACAGCAAAGAGATCAAATCTGTAAATACTTAAAGAAATTAATTCAGACTATTCACTGGAAGGTCAAACACTGAAGCTGAAGCTTCATTACTTTGGCCACATAACGAGAAGACAGGACTCATTGGAAAAGACCCTGATGTTGGGAAAGATTGAAGGCAAGAGGAAAAGAACAGCAGAGGATGAGATGGATAACTAGTATCATGGAAACAATGAACATGAACTGGGACAGACTTCGAGAGATAGTGGAGGACGGAAGGGCCTAGCGTGCTGTAGTCCTCCTTCCATGGGTTTCGATGAGTTGGACATGACTGAACAACAACAATAATACACACATGCACACACATTTATATGTATGTATGTGTATATATAAATATTACATGTGTGTATATAAAAGGCTTAAGTATATGTTTATAACCCTTAAAATACATGTATAGTTTATATATAAGTACATGTGTATACAACTTTATACACAATATACATAACTAAAACTAGGTACCCAGGTTATTTATTTATGCAAATAAACTAGGTACCTTGTTTTAGTTTGCTTCATCTATAAAATTGTCCCCCATGTCTGGAATTCTCTCTCTCTTTCTCCCTCCTTTCCTCACCTTCTGGCTTCCCTGACTTTCCTTTGGGTCCTAGCTAAAATTCCAACTTCTGCAAGAAGTCTTTTGTACTTCTTTTGTTAAAAAAAAAATTTCATTTTTACCAATTACATATAAAAACAATTTTTAACATTCACTTTTTAAAATTTCAAGTTTCAAATTCTGTCCCTCCTTACCTTTTATCCTCCTTTTCTAAGATGGCAAGCAACTTGATATAGGTTAAACATGTGCAGTCATACACAGCATATTTCTGTATTAGTCATATTGTGAAAGAAAACACTCTACTCCTCTGAAAAAAACAAGAGGAACAAAGAAAGTTAAAAAAAAAAAAGTATGCTTTCATCTACATTCAGACTCTACCAGTCCCTTCTCTGGAGATGAACAGCATTTTTCGTCATTTGGAATTGTCTTAGGTCATTGTATTGATGAGAATAGTTAAGTCATTCACAGTTGATCATCATTCAATATTGCTATTACTGTGTACAGTGTCCTCCTGGTTCTGCTCACTTCACTGCACAGTAGTTCATGTAAGTCCAGCTTTTTCTTAGTGTATCCTGCTTGTCATTTCTTATGGAACAATAGTATTCTTTCACAACTTCCTCAATTTCCAATTTTTTTGCTACCATAAAAAGAGCTGCTATAAATATTTTTGTACATCTAGATCCTTTACCTTTTTTGTTTTTGATCTCTTTGGGCTTTAGACCTAGTAGTTGTATTGCTGGATCAAAGGGTATGCTCTTTAGGCATAATTCCAAATTACTTTCCAGAATGCTTGAATCAGTTCACAACTCCAGTAACAGTACATTAGTATCTCAATTTTCCCACATCTCCTCTAACATTTGTCATTTCCTTTTTTTGTAATATTAGTCAATCTGATAAGTGTGAAGTAATACCTCAGAGCTGTTTTAATTATCCTTTCTCTAATCAATAGTGATTTAGGGCATTTTTTCCTGTGACTTTAGATAGCTTTGATTACTTCATCTGAAAACTGACTGTTCATATCCTTTAACCATTTGTCATTTGGGAAATGGCACTTATTTTTGTAAATTTCATTCAGTTCTCTACATATTTGAGAAATGAGGCCTTCATCAGAGAAACTTGCTATAAATTTTTTCCCACAGTTATTACTGTGTATTTCCCTACACACTATTGTCCCCATGTTTATTCTTCTCTCTCTCTCTCTGTCTCTCTCTCTCTTTTCACTTTGTCTATTCTAAAAAGTGTTTTGCTTCTGACTGCTACCTTCCCTCATCTGACTTCCCTTCTTATGTTTTCCCTTTTATGCTTCTCCTAAGTCTTGTTTTTGAAAGTCCAATTTTCTATTTATCTTTGGTCTTTCCATCAGAAATGCTTTGAAGTCCTCTATTTTATTAAATATCCACCCCCCCACCCCCACACATACACCTTCTATCCCTCATCCCCTGGAAAGTTTTTACTCAGTTTTGCTGGGGTAGGTGATTGTGGGTTGTAATCCTAGCTCCTTTGCCTTCCAAAATACCATATTCCAAGCCCTCCAGTCCCTTATTGTAGAAGCTGCTAAATCTCGTGTTATCCTGATTGTGTTTCCACAATACTTGATTGTTTCTTTCTGGCTGCTTGCGATATTTTCTCCTTGACCTGGGAACTCTGGACTTTGGCTATAATATTCCTGGGAGTTTTCATTTTGGGATCTCTTTCAGGAGTTGATCTGTAGATTCTTTCAATTTCTATTTTACCCTCTTGTTCTAAAATATTAGGGTAGATATCCTTGATAATTTTGTGAGAGATGAATTCTAGACTCTTTTTCTGATCATGCCTTTCAAGTAGTACAAGAATTCCTAAATGACCTCTTTAATCTATTTTCCAGGTTAGTTATTTTTCCAGTGATATATTTCCCATTTTCTTCTATTTTTTTCATGCTTTTGATTTTGTTTTATTTTTTCTTGATGTCTCATGGAGTCATTAGCTATTTGCCCAGTTCTAATTTTTAAGGAATTATTTTCTTCAATGAGCTTAAAAGAGCTATAAATATTTTCATACATTTTTAGTCAGAATTTATTTGCTTACGACTACTAATCCTTCCTTTTAGATCTGCCCTCCCTCTAATTCTACCTTCTTTCTCACCTTTTCTTAATATTTACCTGTTGAATGAAATGTATTTATGTACCCAACTCTGTGATCATGTGTGTTCTTCCTGTCTTTGATAAGTTCAAATAAGAGTGATTCAAATGTAAATAGCTCCTCCCACTCCCTCTTCTTTCTTTATATACATGTCTGCTTGTCCCTGACTATGTGACCTAATTTTCCCTAAATCTCCTTTCCTTCCCTCCTTTCCCTCAGTGCATTCCTCTTCTCCTTTTCCATTCTTCTTTTAATATCATAAAGACATAACAGACCCAAAGACCCCAGCTTGTGGGATATGAACTCACTCTTTGGTAAAAACTGCTGGGAAAATTGAAAAACAGTGTAGCAGAAACTAGGTATTGACTAATGTAAAATTATCTTACACTTAAAACATAAGGTCAAAATGAGTACATGATTAGACATAAAAGTGGTAATAAGCATGTTAAAAGAACGGAATAGTTTACCTGTCGGATCTATAGAAAAGGGAAGAATTTTTGACCAAATGTGAGACAGAGAGTATTATGAAATGTAAAATGGATCATTTAGATTATATTAAGTTAAAAAGGTTTTGCCCAAACAAAACCAGTGCCGCCAAAATTAGAGGGAGAACAAATACGCAAAATAATTTTTATAGCAAGTGTCTGGTGATAAAGGCCTCATTTGTCAAATACATAGAGAACCAAGTCAAATTTATTAGAATACAAGTCATTCCCCAGTTGACAAATGGTGAATAGGCAATTTTCAGATGAAAATATCAAAGCTATCTAGAGTCATATGAAAAAATGTTATAAATCAATATTGATTAGAGAAATGCAAATCAAAACAACTCTGCGGTACCACTTCACACCAATCAGATGGGCTAATATGACTGAATAGGAAAATGATAAATGTTGGAGAGGATGTGGGGAAATTGGGACGTTAATGCACTATTGGTGGAGTTGTGAACTGATCTAAACATTATGGAAAGCAATATGGAACTATGCCCAAAGGGCAATCAGACTGTACATACCTTTTGATCCCACGATACAGCTACTTGGTCTGTATCCCAAAGAGATCATAAAAAAGGGAAAAGGATCTACATATATAAAAATATTTATGGCAACTCTTTTTGTGGTAGCAAAGAATTGGAAATTGAGATGATGCCCATCAAATTGGGGAATGACTGAACAAGTTGCAGTATATGAATGTATTGGAATACTACTGTGACATAAGAAATGACAAGTAGGTGGAATTTAGAAAAACCTATATGAACTTAATAGTGAAGGGAGCAGAAGCAGAAGGCCATTGTATACAGTAACAGCAAGGTTGTCACAATGATCAACTCTGAATAACTTAGCTCTTCTCAGCCATGCAGCCATCCAAGACCAAGTCCAAAGGACTCATGATGGATAATGTTATCCACAACCGGAAGAACTGATAGCGTCTGAATGCAGGTCAAAGCATAGTATTTTCACTTTCTTTGTCTTTTTCATGTTTATTTTTTTCCTTTTGGTCTGTGTTTTCTTTCACAATAGGAATGATACGGAAATATGTTTTACAGCAGCCCTGCACACTGCAAAAAAATGTAGAGGATATAAGAAAGGCCTGTATAGCATACTGTCCTCGGGCCATGTATGTTGTGCAGGCCTGCTTTACGGGATTGCACGTATGTAACCTATTTAAAATTCTTTTCTTTTTAGGAGAGGAGGAGGAGAAGGAGGGAACTCAAAATTTTTTAAGTGAATATTAAAAATTGTCTTTACATGTAATTGGAAAAAAATAAAATATTATTTAAAAAAAGACGTAACAGAGCCACTCTCAGGCCTTGTCTAATTAGTTTCCCTCTGTGACTCATGTTGGTGATAGAATTTAGAAGGAATACTTCTCGTCATATTAGAATGTAAGCAGTTTATCCTTGTTTGGTCCTTTATTATTTTTCAGTCATGCATTTTGCATTTCCGTTGACTCTTGTGTTTGAACTTTAGTGTTTTTACATAGCTCTGGTCTTTTCACAGGAATGTTAGAAGTCCTTTATTTCATTAAAGGTATATCTTCCCCCAGCCCCTCCCCCAATAGAATTACACTCAATTTTGCTGAGTAAGTTATTCTTGAATGTAAGCCTAAATATCCTTTGCTTTCTGGAACATGGTATTCAGCACTCTGCTCATTTATACTGGTGGCTACTATGTTGTGTATGATTCCGCCTGTAGCTCTTCAGTACTTGAATTTTTTCTTTCTGGTTGCTTTCAGTATTTTTTCTTTGACCTAGAAGATCTGGGTTTTTGCTATGATGTTTCTAGTTTTTATTTTGGAGTTTCTTTCATTTGGTGACCAGTGGCTTCTTTCTATTTCCACTTCGCTGTCAGATTCTAAGAGATTTCTGCAGTTTTCTTTCAAGATTTCATGAAATAGGTTGTCTAGGGCCATTTTCTCAATCATGGCCCTCAAGTAGTTCAGTGATTCTTAATCTCTTTCCCCCCACTCCCTTCCCCCTTCCCAGCAATGTGTTTTCCAGGTTTTTGCTATGGTTTAGATTTTCTTTTGTTGAATTTCTTTTTCCAGTATATCTTTTTGTTTCATGGAATCATTGGCTTTTATTTGGTCCGTTGTAATTTTCAGGGAGTTTGTTGCTTGGGCAAGGTTTTTTTTTTGTTGTTTTTTTTTTAACCTATTGTAACAAGTTGTTCATTCTGTTTCTGATTCTTTATTCCATAGTTCGCATTTCCTTCTCAATTTTTTCCTCCAACACTTATTCATAAAAATTAAAAAATTTTAATCCTTTTTTCCTCTCATCTAGAAATTCTAGTTGAATTTGTGTCCAGGATGTGTTTTTCTCTGAGAATTCTTGTCACCCTAGTATCTTTTTAAGATAGCATTCTCATTTTGTTTGCTCTTTCTTCCAGCCTATTAGGATTTGGGTGTACGCTTGTTCCGTGCTCCCAGGCACAGGCAGGGTCTGATTATTACCTCATTATTAGACCATGGGGTCTAAGATCTGCAAGTTCTTGACTTAGTTTTAGGTCTGAGCAATTTTGGGACTCCTGCTACTATTAGCCAGCTCTGCTGCTTGGCAGTAACAGAACTGAATGCTCCTCTCCATTGGTCTGAGATTCTTGCTCTAGTTTTTGCTGTGCAGGCTCAAGCTGCAAGTTGGGCTACAAGTTGGAACTGAGATCCTGTTCTACTCCAGAGGTTGGAGTCAAATTGTTGCCATTTGCAGTGGTGTAACTCTATGAAATGGAAAATGACCAGGAAGGTTTACTTTTTTGTAAAGAAATTCACTGGCTTTCTTGTCATTAGGTTTTGAAGCAGTTTTGGCAAATTCCTACACATATACATTATCAAGAGTCATTTTGTTGTAATTTCAGTAAGCATGTTCAGGAGTTAGTATTTGAATTTGAAAAAAAATCTGAAACATTCAAAGTGTGTGAAAGTACTTTAAAATATTCAGCACTCTGTTTTCTTTTAATATTGAGAGAGCAAAAAGTAACATTCAGATAGAACTGGTTGAAATTCAGTATAACATAGCTAAAAGGAAGGTATAATGAAGTGTTCCAGATTTTTATTCTCATTTGACAAGCCATTTTGTTGAAATGTATGCTTGCTGCAAGAATTTTAGCCATATTTGGTAATACGTACATCTATACAAGCAGTTATTTTCACTCCTATATGGCAAGATTTACAAATGGACATTCATCATACATACTGAAAAATCACAAAAGCTTATACCCAATATCGATAAAATAGTTTTTGTCAAAAGATGCCAAGTTTCTCACAAATGATATTAAATTGATTTTGAATTTTTAAGAAATGATATGTTCTATAATGATTTTGAATTTATTCCATATTAAAACATAAAATTATGCGCTTTTTATCTGTAGTTCCTATCTGATTTGTAGGCATATATGTTGTAAATAAATAAATACATACATATAAATATTTTTAAATTGTCAAATATGTAAGAATATCTTTTTTACATATTTGTTATATCTAGTTCCTATCTGATTTTAATATGTTGTTGAAATTATTAAAAAAAAAAAAAGAAACATATAAACGTGTAGTTTTCTAGGTCAGTGTGTGGCCTGCAGGAATTCTTATATACTGTGTAGTGGCTCCTGTTTCCATTTGTGTTTGACACTGCCATCTTACAGAATCTACATTATAATAAATTTATGTATGTGTATTATTTTTAAAAAAGTACTATTAATGAATTTGCTTGTAGTATTTTTCTCTCAAAGGAGTGAGTAGTACACTTAAAAATATAAATTATCCATTAAAATTGATGCAATTTGCACATGCATGTTTTGCATTTGTAGCTGAGGATTTTTTTTTCATATCTTAGATGACTCATGTCTCCATCACAACTCTCACTGACACAAAATAGTAGTCACTTATCTATTTTGAGTTTCTTTGAAAAGATTTTGTATCACTAATCAGAGATAGTTGGCTAAACATCATCCAACTGTCTGGTACTAGAGAAAAATTAATCTCCCATCTTAGTCACTCATCCAGAGTTCACAGCTCTCTAGGCTGACAAACTTGTCATACTTCTAACTAAAGACCCTGATAGTATCGTTTTCTGAGCTAGGAAGTTAAAATTACCTTTTACTGATCCCTCCTAATTTAGTACCTTCATTCTGTTTATTTTTTTCTAATGTATCCTGTGCATAGTGTATTGGAATGTGGTTGTTTGCATATTGTTTACCCCTTAAACTATGAGCTCCTTGAGAGTAGGCACCCCACCTTTATTTGTATCTCCAGCATTTAGCACAATGCTTGACACATGGTAGGTGCTTAATAAATGTTTATTGACTATTGACCATACGGTGTTCTTTTGTTGTATGAAATCACTGTTAAGTACTACTTATGGAGCTTAAGTAAATGTTATTTAATAGAAAAATGAGTTGTCATTTATGAAAATTTGGTTTCAGTGGAGTGGGAAAGTGTTGGAAACTACAGAAATTCCAAGAACAACTTCCTTGAAACTGTTCGTTAGTATCAGCTTCATAGAATAAAGGGAACACGCAATTTTGAAAAGTTTGTTTTTTTTCTTAACAGGCAAGTAAAAGACCAAAATAAGAAGGTCGCCAATCTGAAGCACAAGGAGCAGGTGGAGAAAAAGAAGAGTGCGCAGATGCTGGAGGAGGCTCGAAGGAGGGAGGACAATCTCAATGACAGCTCTCAGCAGCTCCAGGTCAGAGCAGAAAGAAAACATTGATTTGGAGGGCAGGGCGGGGATCTATAATGGCCTATTGTTTTTTCTGTGCTTGGGTGTCTTTCTCCAATTCTTTTTGCTCCCTTCCTCCACTGTTGGTGCAGTTGAACTCAAGCCTCCCCTTAGTCCCTATCCTTCTCTGCTCCTTTCCTCCTACTATGTCCTTGATACTTTTGTCACTTCTGCTCCAGCATTAACGTACTCCCTTTCATTCTAGATCTTCTCAAAGTGCTCTTATCTCTTGCTTGTGAAAACCTGGGTCCCTCTGAAAATCACTGCATTCTTGGGCCCCGTCTTTAGTGCTGGGTATTTTCCATGATATATGGACCAGGAGGGGAAGTGAGCATGCTTCTTACTCCATATTGTCATTTACTAGCCCTCCCCTTGCCGCCTTACTTAGCTATCTCAGCTGGCCCCTAGGTTGTTCTTCCTTCTTTCTCAAGAACCTCAGTTTTTAGCTCATGGTCTTCTTTTCTCTTACAAACCTTGCTGTCATATATGGACACTTTATTGATGCTGTAATTTTTTTTTTTCATTTGTAGCTCAGGTTTGTTTTTTGTTTTTCCCATTTCTTCATTAATACCTTGCTGTACCCTCACTCAGATATTGTTTTCCCACTTTATTAACTTCCTCATCTCTTATTACCTCAGTTGATTCCACTTGAGCAGCTGTAGATATGCTTATATGAGAGATCATGGCATCACCCTTACCTGTTACCTCTGTGATCCTAGATTCTGAAATTCTTCTCTCAGACACTAATGTTCTGTTCTCTTTCCTTCTGCTTCATTCCACAAATCTATTTGTTCTTACCAAGGTAAGCACTTCTTTTCAGTGCCTCACTTCAGTCCCTCTTCTCCTCTTTTTCTTTGTCCTTCATCCCTGTTCTAGACTCACTTTCTTTTCCTTTCTCTCCACTAATCCAGGCCCTGTCATTGGTGAGGTCCTTATTAACACTCACCTTGTCCATTGAACAAACTTGTGATTGATCTCCCTGCTTCTGGTCTCTGCCTTTTCCAGCTTTCTTCTCCACGGTTCCCATAATAATCTCCCAGGTTCTGGGACTGTCACTCCCCTGCTTAAAAATCTTCAAGAAATCCCTGCTGTCTTAAGACAAAATATGAACTCTGTTGTTTGGCATGTGAAGCCCTCTACTCTTTCACTTTCCTTTCTAGCTTTATTTGCTTCATACATTCAAATTTCACACAAACAAATGTACTAACCATTCTTTGAACTTGGCATTCCATATCCTTTATCACCCCTTAAACAAACTGTTCAAGGTTCAATTTATTACCTATTCTGGGAAACCTTTTTTGTTCCTCTAAGTTGTTCATGCTGTCACTCCTCAAGTTACCATATATTAACAACAGTAGTAACTGTCAACCTGGCCAAGTTTGTTCTAAGAAAGACAGACAAAATTAGGCTGTATGTTCGTGTTTACTTCTCTCATAGTGGGCGGACATGCATATGAATACATGGGAGTCGTTGGGAAATGAGCTCACTTTGGGGTTTGGCTGCACAGATTATATACCTATAAAGCAAGGGAGTACTCCCTTGTCCCCCTTCCCTTCCTGACTCAGGATGCCTTTGTCAGCCAAAATTATAATTTCCATAGAACAAGAGGGTACCCCCAGGATGTCATAAAATAAGAGTGTCAATTCAGTAATGTCTTAATAAGAGCATGCCCTAAAACAGTAAGAGAAGAGAAATATCATCAATCAAGATAGTATCCAGTTCACGAAGCCTGGTCTTTATCAGTCATAAATTGGAGAATGCTCCCAGTCAGCTTAATTTTGGGGTTCACTCAGAGAGCATGCAATGGATTATGGTATGTTAATTCAGAGTGGGCCAAAATGTCTTTTTCTGGTTGGCCAATCCAGTTTTTTGGCCCTCTTTCAGGTGATGGGGGACTCAAACTGGTGCCACATCTCTGACATTCATTAAGTACTTTAAAGTTTACAAAGGACTTTTCATAGGCTTTCTACTTGGAACTCCTGAAAAACTAATGAAGTAGATATAATAGATGTTATTATTCCCATTTTATAGCTAAGGTTAAATGCTCAAAAGTTTAAATAATTTATTAATAGTCATTTATGTTACACAGCTAGATCATGTCAGAGATAGTATGTGAACCAAGATCTTCTTCTCCATTGACTGAGCCAGGTTGTCTTTTTGTGGATGATGAGCATAATGGTAACTATTATGTTATCTTGAAAATGGGGCAATGGGCATCTATCACATTCCTGCTGTGGTCAAAGAACTGTGCCAGGTGAAGGGTGACTCAGTATCATTAGTACCTGTCAGAGTCTTTTCGTACATAATGAGTGCTAAATGTTTGCTGAATTGTACTAAATTCCTCCCTGCCCTATTAGCAATTTAAAAAAAAAAAAGCTTTACAGGGAAAGGGAAAATTTAATTCTGCTTCCCCTCCTTCTTTCCTTAATCTGCTAGGCTCAGGATGTTGCTCTGGAGTCCTATAATTTAAATCCGTGATCAGCTCTATTGCACTATATACAAGGTGTATTTGTAAAAGTGTTTTGAGTTTTTATGCATTAAATTGTGTGTGTCTCTGACAGAGGGAGAGTGGGAAAGGGGGTTTTCAATGCTCAATTGAAAGCTGAACTTTATTTTTGCCATTTTTTTGGTGGGGTTGGGGGGACCAAGCCTGTGATTTTATAGGTATAGGCTAATTGTCTCCAAAGTGGAGGCTGTGGAATAGAATGATGCCAAGGAGGCTGTGGCTTCCATCTAGGGGGTGGCTCATTACCCATTTAGAAGATAGGAAGAAGAATCACATCCTACCCTCCCCATGATAACCAATTATGATCTTGTCTTTAGTACCACTATACCATGCTCTTCAAATCCCTCTCCCTCTGTTCCTTCTCACAGCTCTCCTTCCCCAGCTTCACTAGGTGTATTCACCTTAGGGCAAGAGAGATCTAATTTAAGTGAACCCAGGCACCAGCACCAGCTTAAAACACCGCCCCCCCCCCCCCCAACCTCCCTCGTCTGCTCCAGTCCATTTGATCACCATAGAGCACTCTGCATTCTGGTATAGTATCTCGTCAGTGACCATTCCCCTTACCCCTTTAACCCCCCCCCAACATATATACATATCTCATTTTTAGTAGCACAGGGTGAACAGGCACAGATGGGCTGTGACTATTATTTCCTACCAAAACCATCCTTCTTTCAAACTTCCTAATTTCCATGTGAGATAATACTTTTAATTCTACCAGGTTCTCAACCTTCTTCTTATTCTCAATTCTCCGTTAATTGAAACTGATCCCTGCAAAGTTACCAAAGATCTCTTAATTACCAATCTAATTGTCTTTTCTCAGTACTCATCCTTATTGCCTTCTCTGCAGCATTTGGCATATTGACCACTCTTTCTTCCAATGTGTACTATTCTCTCTGAGTTTAATGACATTGATCTCTCCTGGTTTTCCTTGAACCTGCCTTGACTGTTCCTTCTCATTCTCCCATTGCTGGATCTTCTTTAATATTACATCCTCTCTCTGTGGACATAATGCCTTGTCTTCTCTATACTTAATCAATTGTTGTCTTTATCACCTCCCATTAGTTTAATTATCAGCTCTATTTAGATGGCTCCCAAATCTGTCTCATGTATCTATATTCAGTCTAGATCTCTCTCTCTCGAATTCAAGTCCTACGCCATTAACTGCCTAGAAGACATTTTGAATTAGATGTTCTTTAAACTCTCATTCAACATGTACACAGTAGTACTTATTATCTTTGCCTCCACACACATACTTCTCTTCTGAATTTATCTCTTACTTTTGAGAGCATCACTATTTTTCTACTCACCCAAGTTCTCAAACTTGGTATTATCTTTGATTCCTTTCTTTCCTTTATCTCACATATGCAGCTGGTTGCCAAACCTTACCATTTCAACCTCTTTCAAATCTGTCCCCTTCTTCACACACGTAGCTGTCACCTTATTTCAGGTCCTTTTCATCTCTTACCTGGACTATTAAGGAGTTTCCTAATTATTCTCTGTATCTCAAGTAATTCAATCCTAATCATCCAAGACTTCTTCCTCATAGCTGCCAAAGTGATTTTGATACAATGACAGGCTTTCTATTGTCTCCAGAATCAAGTATCTTTTTTTTTGCACAAATTTTAAATTATAGTTAATTATTAGTATAGCAATGTGTATATATATTTTATAAATAAGTAAATATATATGTACATATATATAGGAGTTATATGTGCATACTTTTTTTTTACTGATAGAGTTGTATGATCAAAAAAGTTTGGTAACTGCTGATATAGTGAACTTGCAGTAATTTTATTTATGGAAGCAGATCAGATTTGCTTTAGTTAAAGTACTTGTTCAGGGTAAGATAGCCAATATGTGTCATAGGTAAAACTTCAACCCAGGTTTTTGTAACTATATGACTAATATTTGTCTGTTAATTTTGCTACATTATTTTACTTGTATAAGGCAAAAATTCATGTGTAATTCACTGGTTGAGCCTCAACATCATGGTGTTTAAAAAAAATAGTCCTTTATTTATTTGTCCCAAACTCCCATTGAAAAACCTCTGTTTATTAAGTTCTTATGACTTCCCATAGTTGTCAGTTGGTTATATATGATGTGGTTTCATCTGCCATAATATTCTGACACTTGCAATTATAGCTTTGGACTCATTTAGGTTACTTGGAAGAGTTTGCAAAATTTGGGAGAAATTGATGAAATTTGAAGAACAATCTCCAAGCCCTGATTGGTACTGGTTCAGATTGTGTTTCTGGGTAAGAGAAGCAGAATCAAGGACAATTAAAGAGAATAGGAAAGGATTAAGGAAAATTAGAAAATAGAATCTAAGGAGGAAGTTAGAAGGAGAAGATAGTTGGAAAGACAAGACAAGGTAAATTAGAAAAGGTAAGTGAATAATTAGTGTTAATCGAATTGAATGGATTGCTGAGTAGTGTAAAATGGTGAAACCAACAAGAGATTGATATAGGCTTAAAAGGGAAGAAGGGAAGTTTGTGGTTGTGGCTGTAGAGATGTTGAGACTAAGAAAAAGGAATGTGAGTGAGGTTATAAATTTATTTAAAAATGATACTTGACTATAAAAATTTTGAGTGCTTAGGGTTGAGATATAAAACCTAAGCACACAGTTAAAACTTTGCAGGAACCAAGTCTGAAAATCTCTACCATTATGGGGAATAAAGGAAATTATACGAGTGATTGTCATCAAATGTAAGATGTGTGTATTTCTGCTACGGCCAAGTGACTGTTATCTGTTATCTAAGTGTAGGCTGATCTCTCTTCTTTAGAGAAAATAAAGAGACTGGAAGAACATACTTCTACATTCCAGGTTGCTAGGTAGTAGAAGGGTTCCTAAAGGAAAAGAATAAGGCTTCAGTGGGGAAGCAAAGGATCTTGGGTTGAGGAGGGAAGACTTTGTTGCCTTGGCAGGGTGATGAGCGCAATAGAAGTTATCAGCTCCATCCACTAAGAAGGAAATAACTGAAAAGTTATTAGATAATCACAGGCCAAAAAAATGGTGAATCAACTAGAAATGTTATGTCAGCAGGGGGCTTTCAGGTTGAGTGAAGCGCAGGGCATCTCCATTGACTAAGTGGTCATAACGTAGTCACCTGCTCATGTTGGACAAGAGAGAATGGTCCAGAGAGACAAAAATGAGTTGGAGGATTTTCCATGTAATTGAGTCACCTCTGACAGACTGGGCATGGTCATCATGACAAGGAAGAACAAGGATAGAAGGCCTCTGGTTAGCTTCCTATGATTAAACAAATGAACTTAAAATCTGCAGCTCACAGCTTGGGCCTAATATACACAGCTTATAATCACTACCTCTATGGAATCATATCAAACTGATTAATTAATACTGTTTGGAATAGAGGAGGGGTCCCAATGAATTATTCCTTACACATACACACACACACACACACACACACACACACACACATACACATAAATATGCTAAGTTTAGGGAACAGGCAATAGTAATTAATGGTCCTAATGAAATTATGTTTTAACATAATCACAAGAAAGCATAGGAATAAAGGTATCATTCTCTAATATGTTAAGAATTCTATTTTAGATTTAGAGAAGAGAACATTAGGAAGTCCAGAAAGAATCACAAACAGGAGAGCTGTGAAAATTACGTGTTGAGTTTGTTATACACACACACACACACACACACACACACACACACATATACATACGTATATAGATATATGCGTAGCTAGGTGCTTAGTAGATAAAGCACCAGGCCTGGAGTCAAGAAGACTCCTGATTTCAAATCTGATTTCAGACACTTAGTAGTTTTGTTACCTTGGGCAAGTCACTCGTTTGCCTCAATTTTTTCATCTATAAAATGAGCTGGAGAAGTAAATGGCAAACTATTCCAGTATCTTTGCCAAGAAAGCCCTAAACGAGGTTACAAAGAGTTGGACGCGACTGAAACAACTGAACAACAACAACAAAAATACTCATATATATGGATATATGAAGACAAGCTGTATGTCATGGAGATTTGAGTTTCATGTTACATTCTTTTTTTCTTTTCTACTCTGTATATGAAAATTCTTTTATTTGACATTTAGTTAAGTATAAAACATCTGCATGTAAAAAATTAAAATTGTTGGAAGGTTTACTGGAAGACTGGTATACTGGTGTGCTGTTGATGGAGTTGTGAATTGTCCTAGCCATTATGGAAAGTTATAAGAAATGTGTGCTCAAAAATCAATAAACTTTTAAACAAGGGAGGAAGGTGAGCATTGTTTGAACTTTACTTTCATCAGATTTGTCTCAAAGGGGGAATAACATACATACTCAACTGGGTATAGATATCTGTCTTACTCTATAGGAAGTAGGAGAGGAAAGGGAAAAGGAAAGGGAGGGGGCTGATAGAAGGGAGGGCAGATTGAGGGAGGCGGTGGTCAGAAGCAAAATATTGGTGAGGAGGGAAAGGGAGAAAGGAGAGAGAAAAGCATAAACAAGGGGAAAATAGGATGGATAGAAAGACACAGTTAGTAATCATAACTGTGAATGGAATGAAATCTCCCATAAAAGGAAAGTGGGTAGCAGAATGGATTAAACATCATAATCCTTCAATATATTATTTACAAGAAATACATTTGAAGCTGAGAGATACACACAGAGTAAAGGTAAAAGACTGGAGCATAATATATTACACTTCAGCTGAAGTAAAAAAAAAGCAGGGGTAGCTATCCTGATCTCAGACAAAACAAAAGCAAAACTAGATCTAGATAAAAGAGATAAGGAAGAAAACTACATCCTGCTAAAAGGTACCCTAGACAATGAAGTAATATCAGTTCTAAATATATATACACCAAATGATATGGTATCCAGATTCTCAGAGGAGAGTTATATGAAGTGAGTTACATGAAGAAATAGACAGTAAAACTATACTATTGGAGGACCTCAACCTCCCCTCTCAGAACTAGATAAATCTAACCACAAAGTAAGCAAGAAAGAAGTTAAAGAGGGGAATCAAATTTTAGAAAAGTTAGATATGGTAGACCTCTGAAAAAAAATTGAATGGGGATAGAAAGGACTATACTTTTTTCTCAACTGTACATAGCACCTACACAAAAACTGACCATGTAATAGAACATAAAAACCTCACAATCTGATGCAGAAAGGCAAAAATATTAAATGCATCCTTTTTAGATCATGATGCAGTAAAAATTACATGTAATAAAGGGCCATAGAAAGATAGACTGAAAATTTGAAACTTAATAATCTAATCCTAAAGAATAAGCGGGTCAAACACCAAATCATAGAAACAATCAGTAACTTCATCCAAGAGAATGACGTTAATGAGACAATATACCAAAACTTATGGGATGCATCCAGAGCAGTTCTTAGGGGAAATTTTATATCTAAATGTTTACATGAATAAAATAGACAAAGAAGAGATCAATAAATTGGGCATCCAACTAAAAAAGCTAGAAAAAGAACAAATTAAAAATCCCCAATTAAATACCAAATTAGAAATTCTGAAAATCAGAGAGATTAATAAAACATTAATAAAAAGATCAATACAATTGAAATTGAGAAAACTATTGAACTAATAAAACTAAAAGCTGGCTTTATGGGAAAAAACCCAATAAAATAGATAAACTTTTGGTTAATTTGATTAAAAAAAGAAAGAAGAAAATCAGAAATCAGAAATGAGAAGAGTGAATTCACCACCAATGAAGAGGAAATTAAAACAATGATTAGGAACTATTTTGCCCAGCTGTATGCTAATAAATCTGACAATCCAAGTGAAATGGATGAATATTTATAAATTGCCCAGATTAACAGAAGAGGAAATAAAGTACTTAAATAACTGCTTGTCAGAAAAAGAAATTGAACAAGCCATCAATGAACTTCTTAAGAAAAAAATATCCAAGGCTGAATGGATTTACAGGTGAATTCTACCAAACATTTAAAAAGCAGTTAATTCTAATACTATATAAACTATTTGGAAAAATAGACAAAGAAGGAATCCTACCAGATTCTTTTTAATGATACAAATATGGTGCCAGAGGAAGAGCCAAAACAAAGAAAATTACAGACCAATTTTCCCAATGAATATAGATGCAGAAATTTTAAATAAAATATTAGCAAACAGATTACATCAACTTATCACCAGGATAATACACTATGACCACCTGGGTGGTTGAGTATAAGGAAAACTATCAGTATAATTGACCATATCAATAACAAAATTAACAGAAATCATATGATTATTTCAACAGATGCATAAAAAGTTTTTGACAAAATACAATACCCATTCCTATTAAAAACAGTAGAGGGCACAGGAATAAATGGAGTTTTCCTTAAATGTTAAGAAGCATCTATCTACCACTATCAGCAAGCGTTATATGTAATGGGGATAGGTCAGAAGCATTTCCCATAAGATCAGGGGTGAAACAAGAATGTCCATTATCACCACTGCTATTCAATATTGTATTAGAAATGTTAGCTTTAGCTGTAAGAGAAGAAAGAGAAATTTAAGGAATTAGAATAGGCAACGAAGAAACAAAACTGTCACTCCTTATAGATAATATGATGGTATACTTAGAGAATTCTAGAGAATCAACTAAAAAACTACTTCAAATAATTAACAACTTTAGCAAAGTTACAGGATATAAAATAAACTCACATAAATCATCAGCATTTCTATGTATTATTAATAAAGCCCAATAGCAGGAGATAGAAAGAGAAATTCCATTTAAAATAACTGTAGACAATATAAAATATTTGGAAGTCTACCTGCCAAGACAAACCCAGGAACTGTAACAAAACACTTTTCACACAAATAAAGTTGGATCTAAATAATTGGAAAAAGATCAGTTGCTCATGGGTAGGCCAAGTTAATATAATAAAAATAACAATTCTACCTAAATTAATATGCTTATTCAGTGCCATTCCAAACTACCAAAAATTATTTTTCATGGCTAGAAAAAGTAATAACAAAATTCATCTGGAAGAACAAAAGGTCCAGAATATCAAGGGAATTAATGAAAAGAAATGCAAGGGAAGGTGACCCAGCCATACCAGATCTTAAATTGTCAACTCTCATTTTTGGTCTTTCATTTTCTTTCTCTACTTTGTTCCTCCCTGATTTAGTTATATATTTGTATCCTAAAGAATTTGGGAGAATCTCTTCTTTTTTCTTTCTTTCTTTCTTTCTTTCCTTCTTTCCTTCTTTCTTTCTTTCTTTCTTTCTTTTTTGCTAAGTTTATATGATATTGGGAATACTTTGTTCTTTGAATGTTTGATAGTATGATTTCAACTCCTGTTTTTTAGAGGGGTTTTGCTGGACTGGTTATTGTTGGTTGTAATCTGAGCTCTTTTGCCTCTGGAACATCATATTCTAAGTCCTCCCTTCCTTTATAGTTGTGGCTGCTAAATTTTGTGTGATCCTTACTATGCTTCCACAGTATTTGAATTCTTGCAACTTCTCCTTAACCCAGGATTCTTGGATTTTGGCTATAATATTCATTTTGAGATTCCTTTCAGGAGGTATCCAATTGATTCTTTCCTAGGTATGGGTTAAGTGAAGCCCCAGTGTATGTCTTTGACCTCTTGCCCTGGTTCACAGCCTCTCTCTGAGTGCTGGAGTGCTTTGCACATGTGCTTGTGGCCCAGCTCCGTCATCTATATCAATAGACCTCCATTTCTTTCTTCTTATGCTCACTGACTGGACAAATGACTCACTATAGCATTCTCTGGATTTCCCCATCTAGAATCAGTTGAGTATGTTCGTTTACAGGAATTTGTGATAGGGAACATTGATGCACTTGTTTCTACTGCTCTGCCATCTTAGATCCCCCGTCCTCCTTCCTGTTATTTTAAATTATACTTTCATCGCTATCTTCTTGTGAATTTTAGAATTACTACTTTTTTCATCTACTGGGGTTTTTCCTCTTCATATTTTTCTTGAAATAATTTGGTGATGTGAGGTTAATTATTTAGTTACTTATGAATTTCTTGGTAATTCTTTTAATTTGTCTTTCTCTATTGGTTCTCTAAAATTCTCTAAGTATATCATCATATCATCTGCAAAGAGTGACAGTTTTGTTTCTTCATTGCCTATTCTAATTCCTTCAATTTCTTTTTTTTTCTTATAGCTAAAGCTAACATTTCTAATACAATATTGAATAGCAGTGGTCATAATGGACATCCTTGTTTCACAAGACCCTGCTGATCTTATTGGAAATGCTTCTTGCTTATCCTCATTACATATAACGCGTGCTGATGGTTGTAGATAAATGCTACTTATCATTTTAAGGAAAACTCCATTTATTCCTATACTCTCTAGTGTCTTTAATAGGAATGGGTGTTATATTTTGTCAGAAGCTTTTTCTGCATCTATTAAGATAATCACATGATTTCTCTTAATTTTGTCATTGATATGGTCAATGCCTTTCTCTTAGCATTTTTCATTTCAAATCATTTGTTCTTATCTATTGTTTTTTTCTGTTATGGTTCAGATTCCTCCTTTTTATTGAAATCCATTATTTTTCATTGATGTAATTATCAAATTTTTAGTGTATATTGTTTAGAGTTGCATCTTGAGGTCCTTAGCTTTTCAGAATATAGCATTCTATTCCTTTCTGCTGTTTCTAGTGGTCAAAACGTAATTTTGTTCACATTTCCTTTACTTTTTCACATATAAAAGTATTTCTTCTGATTGTTTACAGAATTTGTTATTTGTATTTGGAAATGTTAAATTAAAGTATTACTTCTTATGCCTTATTTCCTTTGTTGATTTGTGGATTCTTTACATTGATACTTTGTTTTCCACATTCAGAAGTTCTGGGCAGTTTTCTTGTGTTGTTTCTTGTAATAAGGTGTTAAGGTTTTTTTACTTGTCACATTCTTTTGGGAAGATAATTATGCTTACGTTGTCTCTGTGTACCTTTTTTTCCCCCAGATCGTTGTTTTATTTCTATAGACACCCAGTGTTCTTTTTTTTTCTTCTCTTTTTGCTTCTCTTTTGTAGATTGTCCTCCACTTCAGTATGTTTGTATTCTCCATATATTGTTCTCTCCTTTGCTTCTGTGGAGTGACTCACCACCATGGATTTTGTGTTTTTTTCTCTTCTGGTTGTTTCTATTGGGAAGGCCAAAACTTTTACCTTTTGTTCACTTCTAGTTTCAAGATTCTGATTTCTCTCTTGAGACATTCTGAAACATCCTGTTGTTATTCTATCCTCTCTTAAAAATCCTTAAGTATCTATATGTCATCAGATCATTTTACTTCATCTTATCTTTCTTTAAACAGATTTTCAATATTTCAGATGTCTAGGTAATAATCCTCTCCTAATTTTAGTATCTTTCTCGTTGATTTATCTGCTTGTAGTCTAACTTTTTAACTCAATTTCTTTCTAATGCGATCATTGGTAGTTTTTAGTCTTTTTTGCTTACCTTGCCCTTCCATTCATTTTCTGATTCCTTGCCTTTTGATGGTAGTTTTACCTCTAGGTCTGGACCTCAAAGCTATCTTAGCCTCCTCCTACATTAAGAAATTCAGTTCTTAGTGACTTATGTTCTTGCCCTGAGTAGTTTCTCTGCGGGACAGAACTGTGATGTCTTATTACCTTTCCTTCAGTCTTGGTGTACTTGTACACTGTGTCCCCCTACCCCAGTTTTCTCCATTCTTTAGTTCTCTGGTTAGGGAGAGTCATTATCTATTGTTTTGTTCAGAATTAAGGGAAAGCTGAGTGAATTAATCCTACCAGGAGAGTTTCTGCCACTTTGGGGATTTTATTGTATAACCTATGAGTTACTCCAGGCAGAAGGAAAGCACAGTGGCCACCTCTTATAATGTTCCTTACACATATGTCTGGGCTTTAAAATCCTCTGCTTGTTGCAATAGGATCCCTTTGGAATGGCAAGGGTAGCCTTTTGACAGAGACTGTAACAGTAGGAGAATCCATGATTTGTACAAAAATATTGGCAAAATGACTATGGGAACTCGAATACAAAGATTATACACTGTGACATCGTTAGATTCATACCAGGAATGCAGAGTTAGTTAACCGTTAGTCATTCTGTCAGCATTTATTATGCTGCTTATATGTGCCAGGCATAGTGCTAATTTTGGATACAAGAAAGACAAAATGGAGAGAACATGCAAAGAACAATATACAAACAAGATATGTAGAGGAAAAATTGTAGATAATCAATGGAAAGAGAGAAGTCACCATCATTGAGTACAGGAAAGTATAGTAAGTATAGCAAAAACTTTTATTTGATCCTAGAGGTAATAGGGAGCAGAGACCATCAGAAGGCCATGGCAGTAGTCCAAGACTGAGGTGATGTTGACCTTGGATTTTGGGAATGTATTGCATATGGGGGGTTATGGAGAGTGAGGAATTGATAATGAGATCTAGATTTTGAGGGTGGGTGTTTATGATGATGATGGTGGTACCCTCAACAGTAATAGGGGATTTAGGAAGAGGGGAGGATGTAGGGGAGAAATGCAGTGAGCTCAGTTTTTACATGTTGAGTTTGAAGTGTTTATGGTAGATACCATTCAAGATGTCTAAGGAGCAGATGGAGAAGAGAGACTAGAGGTCAACTTACCAGTTGAATAAGTAGTACTAAATAAATAGATTTTAAAATCATCAGGGTAGAGTTGATAACTGAATCCATGAGAGTGGATGAGATCATGGAATCATGAAAGAGTGTAGATGCAGAAGAGAAGAGGGTTCAGGACAAAGCTTGAGAGATAGAGGAAGGTGAAAAATAGAATGAGTGGACCAGGAACCCAAGAGAAAAAATAATAACGTAGAATTGAGTTGATATACCAAGTAGTCAACATGGGGCAGCTAGGTGGTACAGTGCATAAAGTGCCCAACCTAGAGTCTGGAAGACACGTTTTCCTCAGTTCAAATCTGGCCTCAGACACTTACTAGCTGTGTGTTCCTGGGCAAGTCACTTTATCCTGTTTGCCTCAGTTTCCTTGTCTATAAAAGGAACTGGAGAAGGAAATGGCAAACAACTCCAGTATCTGCCAAGAAAACCCTATGTGGGGTCAGGAAGATTCAGGCATGACTGACAACAACACAACAAACAAGATGGAGAAGAGAAGAGAGGGTGATGGGACCTCGGAAAGAGCTAAGGGTTCAAGGCATCAGAAGAAGTTTAGGGTTACAGGACAGAGGAAGAAGTGGATTGACAGTAGCTTGTGATCAGATATGGGCATTTCAGGGTTCACGAACATGGAAATGGTTTATTTCTGGGTGATGGTGAGATCAAGGGTATGAACATTCTTGTGTGTAGCAGAGGTCAGATAGGTCATGGGAAATGAGTAAATAGAGAAACTCTAATGAGGTTAAAATGTTTGAGCCCGTATCAGTAGGCATGTTGGAAATTTCCTAGTGTGAGCACAGAGGTTGAGGTGAAGAGAATGACTATGAGCCAGCCACTGAACTCACTGAGGAAAGAAAGAGAGTATCCTGAAGGTTGGTAGCAAATAGTTACCAGAATTTTGATTGGGTAGCAAATATTGTTTGTTGTTATTCTTTTGTTCTCGAAGAGGACCATTGACATCAGGAGGGTAATGTCTTGACTTGCAAGTGACTTGGATTTAAGTATGGAAGCATGTGCAAAGTCATCAGCCTCACTCTCTCCTCATCATTCGGATTCCAGTAACAAGACATAAGTTAGGATAATTGGCGATTGCTTGTTAGTGGCATGAATGGATTGAATGAACCTCAAAGGTGGAGTAAAGGTGATAGAGAGTGAGCCTGGAAGTGACAATAGAGAACAGTATGGATTCCAACTCCCTGACTTTGACCTTTTTGGGGCAATACTACCAGGTCTAGAATGGAGTCCAAGGAAGCTGTTTTTTGCAGGGAGTGAGGTCTCAGTGACAGCCTATGGATGAAAGGAATACAAAAGGAAAAAATTTGAAATGAAAGCAAGTGTGTTACTATGGAGCAAGCATCCCAGAGAGCAAAGTGGAAGGGGTGGATAGCTTTAGTGTAAGATATTGTGGGGGTTGGAGCAGGTTGCTTGAGGGGGAAGGGAATAGAAAGTAGACGAGGGAGAAAGGGCTTTGAATAATGTGATCTGGGTGTTCTGAGATGTGGAGGATATAACAGAGTGGGAATTTGGTTATTAACATCTGTACAGGCTTCATCTTCAAGGTGGAATCCTCCCAGGGTGTTAAATAGCTCAGACTAGGGGACTAGCAGGAGGAATTGATGGAATGATGCTTCTCCTTTTACCTCCAGTCAAGTAGGTTGAAGGAACAGGATGGAATGATATCTTCTCTTTTCCCATGTGAGCAGGTGTGGTCCCCTCTAAGATATGAAAGATCAGTATGTGATGAAAATAAGAAGGAAAATTTAAACTTAAATTAACTTAAATCATTTCCCTAAACCATAGATCTGACAGGTACATTTTTTTCATGCTCCCCTAAATAACTTATGATTTCGCTCTTTATGTTTAAATCACTTATCCATTTTAATCTTATCTTGGTATAGAGTGTGGTCTGTATGTGGTCTGAAACTATGCCTAGTTCCAAACTGCTTTCCATTTTTCCCAGCAACTTCTGTCAAGTGGTGAATTCTTACCCCAATACTTGGATCTTTGGCTTCATTAAACACTAGGTTTCTATGGATACTTTGTACTGTGTATTGTGTAACTAATCTATTCAGCTGATTTACTATTCTGTTTCTCAGGCAGGACCAGATTGTTTTGATGATTGCCACTTTGTAATATAGTTTGAAATCTGGTACTGCTCGGTCACCTCCCTTCACCTTTTTTTCATTGAATTCCTTGATATTCTTGACTTTTTGTTCTTCCAGTTGAATTTTTATATTATTTTTTCCAGTTCATAAAACAATTCTTTGGTAGTGTGATTGGTATGGTGCTGAAAAAGTAAACTAACTTAGGATTATTTTTATTATATTGGTTTGTCCTCTCCATGAACTGTTAATATTTCTTCAGTTGTTTAGATCTGTTGTGTGAAAAGTATTTTGTTACTGTGTTCATATAGTCCCAAGATTTGTGCTGACAGGTAGACTCCCAAGTATTTTATATTGTCTGCAATTATTTTAAGACTTTGTTGTTTACGTGGTAAATTATGCTATTTCTTTTCCTAATGTTTAAATAATGTAGCATGCCTGGTTCAAATTCAACTCTTTTATTGTGAATTATTCCTGGATTTTCTTTGATGAAGTTTTATTCAAAATATTTTCATCAGTATTAATTAGTGACAATAATCTATAATACCAGTCATTTTTGTTATTGCATTGTTGCTCAACTTTTGCTAGATTTGTCATGTGTGCTAAGTAGGTATTACAGTAGATAAATAACTTAATATCCCTTGAGCCTTAATTTTCTCATGTGGAGGTGTTTCATGAGATGATTTCAAAGGTCCAGTGCATTTTTGTCATTGTCTGTTTCCGGAGCAATATGGAATGCCCATTGTTATAAGTTTTCTTGCCAATGTCTTTTTTGGTTTACAGGATTTGCCAAGAATTACTAATTTTTTTTATGATGAAATTTTTATTTATAGGTGAATATACTAAATATGAAACTAGCTACCAACATATCATCAGAAACCTGTTTTAAAATGAGAAATTTTATCTCTCTCTTAAGACCCTTTCTTTTTTGTAGGATTCTCAATTCCAAGAAATTCCCCTACCACAAATGAAAAATAATTGTATTTTTTTATATTAAGGTTTTTAAAAAAGATGTTGTGTATTCAAATAAAACTCCATATGAAATAGATGCTCATTTTCCATTGAAATAGTAAGCAAGCAATTAAAAAGTATTTGTTTTGGAACACCATTGTTGTGAGGTATCACAAAGTTACACTGTTTATTTTCTGGGCCTTTTTGGTTATTCAGATGTTTTAACCATGTCCGACTTTTCATGACCCCATTTGAAGTTTTCTTGGCAAAGATGCTGAAGTGGTTTGCCATTTTTTCTCCAGCTTGTTTTACAGATTTACAGAACAGGGTTAAGTGCCTTGCCCAGGGTCCCAGAGCTAGTAAATGTCTGAGGCCAAATTCGAAATTTGTAAGATGAGTCTTCCTGACTTTAGGCCCAGCGCTACATCCACTGCACTGCCTACCTGACTCATTTCTGGAACTATCTCCCTATATTTTTGGGTTAGATGGAAGGTCTGAATATAAAGTAAATAAAAGGGAAAAGAAACTCTATTGCTCCTCTTAATAGGTTTGTTATTAAGTTTCAAAAAAACAATTACAGCCAACTTTTATTTATTGAATGAATTCTTCCTATTGTGTTCTGAGGAATAAGATCTCTGTCATCAGTGTTTGCTTTGTGACTATTCTGGCTTATTTTAGTTCACTGAAAATGTCTACTGACACTCATTTTAGGTAAGGTATTTATATCAATTATATAATAAAATATTATTTTATCCTCCCCTCTTTTTTTTTTTTTGCCTTTTTTATTTCCCGTGACACTTGTTCTTTTTCTTCATATGGGAAATAAAAAGTTTGAAACTGATCTCTGTCAATATAGTCAAAGGACTTTCATCCAATCAAATGGACTTTCTCTATGAACTGAACTATGAGCTGACCTTAATCACTGGTTTTATGTAAATATAGCAAGTCACTTTACAGTTTCCATCATTTAGACTTCTTTGATCCTTCTTTAGCAGTTCTTTACCCATCACTTTGCTACTAATCCTTCACAGATTACTAGCTCTCTAAACCGTTTCTTACCCTGTACAATAGAGCAAATAAAAGCTTAACTTATCCTGATGTTTTTACCTAGTTGCTCTTAGAATACTATGTCTAACTAAAAAAAAAATGGTATTCATGAAGATAAAATTATAATGAAAGAAACTGTTAGCAGTTGGATCTTGGGAAGTAATTTGTTTAAAAAAAACTATATTAAATTTCAACATTTCATGTTATTGCTGACAAGGCTATCCATTAGAGAGGTATTTGAGGAGATTGAACTATCATTAATTACATTCTTATCTTCTTCCCAGTTTTTTCGTTTAGTTCTACTTTCAACCCAGAAGAAGAGCAATATCTTTTTGATATTGTTTCAGAATCAAATTCAAGTGATAAATAGTTTCAAATGTTAACTAGGTTTGAATGTCATTCTGAAGTTTTTCTTATTCCCAGCAAAAATAGTAAACAAAAGATTACTAAGTCTTTTTATCTTAGAATTAAAGTAAACTATTAAATATGTTTGTCCTTTCAATTTCTGCCTCCTAGCCCACAGATAGGAGAAGTTCTTACCTAGAAGTGATCGTGAGGTCAAGACTCAGAAGACAAACTCACATCGTGCTCTTTCACATATAAAAATAAATAGTAAAATAAATTAGTGAGTTGCACAAAATAGAGCTCTTAATCCCTTCCCCTTTTCATTCTTTGAATTCCATCATTATTATTGAAAGTAGCAAATCATTTTTTCCTGATTCTTAAGAAGTAGCGCATTTTCTCAGTCCTTTGGGCCAGGCATGACAGTGAAGTTGGGAGACATGTTGGCTGTTGTAACTGTGAATTGAGTGAATCCAGTCCTTCAGTATGCTTTATCTCAGGATCACTTATTCTTCTTTCAAGATCTCATTCATGATCAGTTATCTTAGTATCTTGGGACTTTGGATTAGTTTCCTTGACTTTCTGACGGCCTTCTTATGAATAAATTATAACTTCAGCAGTATTGAGGACAGATTCCTTTCAAAACAAATGAACCTACCTGCTAATGAAGAATTGTCAAGGACCAGTGATGAGTTGAAACACAGAGGCCAAAATTCTCACTTATGTTTCAGTGGGGGTTTTCAATAAGTGTACAAAAAAGATTTTTCTGGAATCATATGAAACTATATATTCCCCAAACATCTCTGATTTTCTTCTTTAAAGTATGAATTTCCCAGAATTTTTTTTGTGAGAATAATAAAGACTATGCACTTCTTTACCTCCACTTAGTATGACTTGCCAAGAAACAAAGTACATGGGCCTTCAGTTTAGCCATATGGGCTCCATTTTAGTTGGCTATAAACCCATAATCTGGGTTTCAAAATGTCTATATTCCTTAATAAAGAAACTCTGCTACCTATGCTAACACAAGCAATTTTATTGGTGCTGTTGCATCACGCAAGTTCATCATCCAGCATGTTTGTCTTGCTTTGCTTGCTCGTCCCTTCAGTCTTTATTGCTTCCTCTTCCTTCCTTTCTTCTTTCCTTTCCTCTGTGGATACTTTTTTTTCTGCTTCATGAATTTGCTTCTGGGAGGAAAGAATTGTTTTAGCCATGATCACTTTCTTGAAAAACAAGTTCTTCTTTTGGTCTGCATTGGTCTCCTTCATCCCGTCTTCCATCATTTTCCAGGACAATCTCCGTAAGAAGGATGACAGAATTGAAGAATTAGAAGAGGCACTAAGAGAAAGTGTACAGATAACTGCTGAACGAGAAATGGTGCTAGCTCAAGAGGAGTCAGCCAGAACCAGTGCTGAAAAACAGGTCTGCTATTTTGTGAATCACTGGCATTTCTGCTCAGTGAATTTAAGGTGCCGTTCAGTTGGTAACTTCTTAGTTCTAAGTCACATCTTACGTTTTGCAGATCTCAACGCTTGGCCATGTTTAAGTGTTCCAGGGTCAGGGTCAGTGTTCCCAAAATTGGTGAAGCATCTCTTTAATATAAGTGTGTGGGAATTTAAATACACATGTATACTTTGAAGTCACATTGTGATGGTGCTCTTCTCTGAGGCATTGGTTTTATACGTTTTCATGCATCTTCTTAGCTACTGGAATCATGGAAACCAATTAAACATTGAAATGGAGTTTTCATTGAACAGTATTTTGAATAATTCTTCTGCCTATGCATTTTCATATTTATTATATTGTAAGCTCTTTGAGAGCAGGGAACATAACTTTTTCATTTTTTTATTCTCTATACTCATTAAAACAACTCAGGCTCTCAGTTTACATTTTTTAAATTTATTTTTTATCCCACTACCCCATCTTTCTGTTCTTCATTAATAAGAACATTCAAAAGGTAATTAGCAAGGAAAAGTTAAAAAGAATAAAGTGCCATTTTTTTTCATGTTCACTGAAGGGGCCTTATATCAGTTATCCTTTTCCCTTACTGAGTTAACTACATTTGTGAATTTAATCAACTTTTGTTTGGTTGATTTTGCTGCCTTAGGTTGGGAATATTTGGTATAGTTTTTATGAGATTTTTCCTTTTGCAGCAAGTCGAGAAATAAGAAGAACCTTCATTTTGGAGGCGGTCTTATGCATATAACCACAAGGATGCTTTCTCATGATAAGACTTTTTTTTTTAGCGATACCATTGGAAAATTTATCAGGTCTCAAAGTGAGTGGTCTTCCTTGCTCTGCTCCTAGACAAATGTTGTGTCAATTTCCTTATTGAATAATTCCCTGTTTACCAATTCAACTGAGCTTAAGTAGTGGAGGAATGGCAAGCAGCCACTGGTCCAAGACTGGAAGGGGATTTCCTTTGAGTTATATTTCACTCATTCTCCCCCCACCCCACATTCTTTCCTTTATTTTAAAAAGTTTTAATTTTTTCCTCCTTGAAATTTCTTTTATTCCTTGCTTTTCACCTTTCAGTCTTTATTTAGTGAAAATGGTCACACTGAAGATACATTCACATATACATAGATTTTATTAATTTTAGCAGTAGGTTTTATCAATATTCTAGGTGTATTTCTCTTCACTACATTGGTTGCATGCTGCTGTCAATTGTGTTTATTTTTCAAGCTTATTATTGCCTGACCTGATTATAATTTGCTTTTAATACCATGCTTTTTCTTTCTTATTTATCTTGTTTTCTGCTTTTCTGCTACTCCCTGTGTGAAGCTATTCAGTGATTTAGTCCATAAGACCAATCATTTGGCCTCTAAATGGTTCAAGGTATGAAGAAATTGCTTTTTTTGTTTGTCTCAGAAATTCCCCTATCCTCTTCTCCTGCCTTAAAATCCTAGCATAAATATTAATAATATAGTATTTTGCCTTATTGTGCTACTTAGATGCAATATTCAACAGATTTCTGAAATCCTTTTTTAAAAAAAAAAGTTTGGGGTTGGGGTTTTTTGGGGGTTTTTTGGACTTGAGGGAAAAAAAATCCTAATAAAATTGTATCAAAGTCCAGAAATTTAGCACCTCTACATAGAAGAAAAACTCTTTAGAAGAAATTGCTCTACCTCTTGAAATATGAACATCTTTGATTTTTCAAACAACATAAATAGAAATGTTATCTATAGAATATTTGGTATCTATTATCTTTACCTAACAAAAAGTATATATTGAAAGTAATATTGTCCCTTTCCTAATAATTCTATTATAGAAATGTATATGTAGTACCACAACATTGCTATCTTGCATAATCTTAATTGTGGCAAATATTTGGTCTTTGAGGGTAGATTGAATTTTTGGAAAAAATCAAAACTTATTTATACCTAAGTCTCATAAATATGGTGAGTATTCAAGGTGAGTAATACTTTTTTTATTTTAAAAACAAAGGAAAATAACCACATATAACTAGAAAAGTCATAGAAAGACTTTTTTTCTTGTGGACCTTGTCAACTAACATTGATGATAATTTTGAAAAAGGAATTTTAACATATATTGAGTTAGTGGCAGTTTAATGAAATC
The DNA here is from genome assembly GCF_900497805.2 of Vombatus ursinus. NCBI lineage: Eukaryota > Metazoa > Chordata > Mammalia > Diprotodontia > Vombatidae > Vombatus > Vombatus ursinus. Next base: position 1,504,278 of record NW_020951860.1, read on the forward strand.
ATTGGTAAAACCATGACTATTTTGAGAAACAATGTATATTTGAGTTTATAAGTTGTGATATATTCCTTTAAAATCAGCTTAGTCATATTACTAAATACAGTGTTATCACCATTGTAGAATTGGAATCAGAATTCATGATATCTTAATTTATAGGCTGATACTCAAAACATTGGGCCATATTCCCCCATTTAAACTAAGCTTTATCCTATTGTCCTGTCAAAAAATTTATACCAGTACCTTGGTTTATACTTGAGTGAAGCTAAAGCACTTGGCTCTGCCCTGCCTAGGATCATATGTCTTCATCTACAAATCTACCACATTCTAACTGCACTCCCATCTTACAGAATGAATCAAGAAGCAAAATTCATTGATATTGTTTTCAGGAAGCATCCTTAATGTGTATATGTGTATATGTGTGTAGATTAAAATTAAGAATTTGATCTAAAATAAATCATCCAAATATAAGTTTAACAAATCAAAAGTTTTAGTAATATACTTAATAAAATTGAATTAAAATTAGAAATAAATTGAAATGTTAAAACATGCAAGGACTTGAGTGGGGAACAAAAAATGAATACCAGATATGTAACAATCCTTAGTTTAAAACCACACATTTTGATAAATTCATTAAAAGATTAACAGTTACATAAAATGATATAGACAAAACATAATAGGCAGCTTCTAGTATTACAAAAATGTGGCAAAGGAAATAAAGAGAATGATAAAAATGCTTAATAGTCAAAATGGAATTTCAGATACACAGAGAAAACTAAGTGTGAGAAGTAATGTACATATTCTATATATTTGTATATATATGTGTGTGTATATATATATACACATATACACATATACATACATATATACATATACATACATACACACACACATATATATATATGTATATGTATGTATGTATGTATTTGCACTTATACATAAACTTTTCAAGTGCCCATGGAATGCCCACAAAAATGTGTAAGAGGTTTACACATTCGAAAATCATATTCAATACTTTCAGATCAAAATGAGAGGAAAAAAAGAAATAACATTAAAAAGAGAAAAAATATAAAATTACACGTAAACTAAGTAATAATTTATTAGACAATTATCATATTTTAAAAATTGTAAAATCAACTGAAGCATACCAGTGCTTAGTGAAAGTGTTCACACTGAAGATATATTCACATATACATAGATTTTATTAATTTTAGCAGTCATTTAAGTTAATATGGAATGGAATGTCTTTTTATTATATTAATCTAACACTCATGAAAAACAAATATCTCTCCAATTATTCATATCTTTATTTCAGTGATTTAGTTTTAGCGTTGTCAAACTTCTCTGGGACCCCGAGAGCCCTGAAGGAGAGATGTTGCCAGCCACATCATTAGGAATCCTTTCTGGAAGTATAAGTGTGTGTTGGAAGAGTGAGCTCGGAGCTTTTGCTGGGTATTAAAAAACAATATAGACTGTAAGAGAAAATTGCATCAATAATGTCACATATCAAATATATCGCATGTAGCTAAAGGTATTCTTAGAAGCAAATTTAGTAAAAATAAAAAATAAATAGATTTAACTTTCCCTTAAAAGCATAAGAAAGGGAACAAAGCAACAATCCAATGGAAATATTAAAAACAGATTATGAAGTAAAGAGTAGAAAAGTTAGAATAGAAAATGAAAATGTTGAATTGAAAAATAAAACCAAGAAATGTTTCATTGAAAACTCTGCCAAATTGACAAAACATTGAATTTATTTTTAATGGGAGAGAAAAATGCAAGTCAGCATATAAAAATGAGAGATAACAATAAAGAGAAAATAAATTTAAAATATTAGGTTGTACCACATAGCTATATTTTTAAATTTTTTTATTAATACCTTTTATTATTTACATTAAAATTATATTCCTTTATACCACTTTCCCCATACTCACCACTGAACTCCCTTTCATAACAGAGAAAAACACTTAAATAAAACCAAGGGACAAAGTTACCTCATCTGACAACATATGCAAAATTTCAGACTTGTAATCTACCACCTCTGTAATCTGCCAAAAAGAGGAGGAAATGTCATCATTAAAACAGCTATTTGAAATTATAAATGAACTGAATTGGCAAATAGAAAATCAACTATTTGAATATATTTTAAATTAATATTTTAAACTCTTGAGAGAAGACAAACTGTCTTATATAACCCTTACCTGGTGAGATTCAAAGTTGAATAACTTCAAATGTTCTAATCTTTGTTCCAAAAGTATTTGTATATATATGAAGAGTGTGAGTGAGTGTGTGTGTGTGTGTGTGTGTGTGTGTGTGTGTGTGTGTGTGTGTGTGTGTGTGTGTGTGTGTGTGTATTATCTAAAAGAAGTACTATCTAGTAGAGGCAGCTGTGTGGCTCACTGGATAGAGTACTAGGCCTGGAATCAGAAAAAGCTGAGTTCAGATCCTGCCTCAGACACTTAACTAGCTGTGTGATCCTGGGTAAATCACTTAATCTCTGCCTCAATCCACTGGAGAAGGAAATGGCAAACCACTCCAGTATCTTTGCCAAGAAAACCTCATGGATGGTATTGGCAGCTGTGGTCCATGGGGTCACAAAGAGTTGGACTTGTTTGAAGAACTGAACAACAAAAAATGTGAATATAGTTTCAAAAATAATAAGTAAAATAATAATTGAATAAAGCAGTACATCCATATATAAAATTCATCATCACAAGCAGGCAGAGTTTTGTTTTTTGTTTTTTTTTACCAAGACTGGTTCAAGAGCAGCAAGACTATATAAATATAATACTATGAACATAACACTCCCTCTCCTCCTCCCTCTCCCAAGTGATTACATCAATAGATGCAAAAAAGGCATTTCTTAGATGAAAATTCTTTGAGAAAAAGATATGAGAGGGTCTTTTCCTTAGCACAGTAAAAAGTACTTATCTTAATTAAAGAGTCAATATAATACTCAGTAGAGGATCTCTGGGAGCATTTCCTCTAAATAGTTGGTGTAAAGCAAGAAAGCCCACTTTCACCACTATTATTTCAAATGAAATAATATTTATAAAGCACTTAGCACAATGCCTAGTGCATGATCATGCTTAATAAGTGCTTACTGCCTTCCCTCCTCCTTTCCTCTAGTTATCTTTTGGGTTTTTTGTTTTTGGAGACTGTTCTCTCTTTCTCAATCAGACTATGTAAGTACAGCACCCTTTCTGAGGCCCGATCCCACTACTGATTGTCATGGAGCTTAACTTGCTTTATTTTCCAACCTGGATCGGTTCACCCCTTCTTGGGCAGCCTGGTGACTCTGTTTCCAGGAGCTTACCATATTTGCTACAGTTTGTGGGGACATCTGACCCGTTTAATGACTTCAGCTCAGAATCTCCAAATGCAACCATTCCACTAGCCTCAGCCTTCCTAGTAGGAGAAATTACAGGTATATGTTACCATGTCTGGCATAACTGCTTTTACTTGACATAGTTTTGGAAATACTTATAATTTCAACTTGGTGACATCATATATTTAGAAACCCTAAAGATATGAATTAAAATATAGATAATAGAAGAATTTAACTGTGTCCCAAGAACCAGATTAATCTGCAAAAATCTTTTGCATTATTTACTACCAGTAAAGATCAATAACACACGACAAATAATGACAACTCTAAAACTAAATCACTGAAATAAAGATATGAATAATTGGAGAGATATTTGTTTTTCATGAGTGAATTAGATTAATATAATAAAAAGACATTCCATTCCATATTAACTTAAATATTTAATGCAATAACAGTGCCAAGAAGTTCATTTTTAGGATTGGATGAAACCACAATGAAACTTTTTTGAAAAAAATAAATGGACTGGAATATCAAGAGAATGCCAGAAACAAAAATCCAGTGAAGTTTTTTGCCTTGCTCTCGTATCAGAGCATTTATCACCATTTACATCATCCTAGGAAAAGAAGAAAGAATAAGTTATTGTGATAGAATAGTAGCCAGAAATCCAACCAAATGCATATAAAATGTTAGTGTTTGATAAACCCAATAGTATTTTTTATACTAATAAACACTGGCTCAGTGAATCCCCACTATATGGTAGATTTTAAAACGAACTATAATAAGCCTACAAGAAAATAGAATATTGTATCTGTCTTAATTATGTAGGAGAGATGACTTGGATCACTTTGCTCAGCTGGGTTTTTTACCAAGCTTTCACAACTCCTTTCCATTATTTTATGAGGTAATGTTGCTCATAATCATCACTTGCGGAATAACTAAATTAAATTACCCCTTCATTTTGGATGTTTTTCATGACAACCTTGTTTGCTTGTGTGAATTTATTTAGTATTTTTATTTTTTCCCAGTTACATGTAAAAACAGATTTTATCATTTGTTTTTAAAACTTTGAGTTCCAAAATCTCTCCCTCCTTCCCCAATTGAGAAAGCAAGCAGTTCGATATAGGTTATACATGTGTAGTCATGCAAACTGTATCCATAATGGCAATGTTGTGAAAGAAAACAGAAAAAAAAACCTCAAGAAAAATAAAGTAAAAAATATATGCTTCAATCTGTATTCAGACACCATCAATTCTTTCTCTGGGGATGAACAGCATTTTTCATTATAACAGTTGTCTTGGATCGTTGTATTGCTGAGAACAGCTAAGTCATTCGCAGCTGATCATCTTATAATATTGCTGTTACTTTGTACACAGTACATTTCACTTTGCATCACCTCATGTAAGTCCTGATTTTGCAGAGAGCATCCTACTCATTATTTGTTATAGCACAATAATATTCCTTCATAATCACATACTACACTTTGTTCAGCCATTCCCCAATTGATGGGCATCCCCTCAACTTCCAATTCTTTGCCACGAGAAAAGAGCTGCTATAAATATTTTGTATATATAGGTCCTTTTCCTTTTTTTTTTTTTTTATCTCTTTTGGGATACAGACCTTAATAGTGTATGCATGGTTTTATAACCCTTTGGGCATAGTTCCAAATTACTCTATAGAACGATTGAATCAATTCACAACTCCACCAATAGCAAATTAATGTCTCCTTTTTCCCACATACCTTCCAACATCTGTCACTTTTCTGTCCTGTTAACCAATCTAATAGGTATGAGGTAGTACCTCAGAATTGTTTTAATATGCATTTCTCCAATCAGTAGAGCATTTCTTCATATGTCTATAGATAGTTTTGATTACTTCATCATGACACCTTTGTACACCTGGTGAGCATGTCTTCCAATTTTGTAATTTGATTTCAGGTTTTTTAAAGTTTACAAGGATCTCTAAATTGCTAAATCTAATGGTCTTTTCTCAGGCTTAATCGTTTTTTATCTGTGTGCCACGTTTGTTATCATTCACCACCCTTGCCTTCAAGGTGACTGTCTTCTCTTTGGCTGTTCATGACACGACTCTCTCTTGCTTCTCCTCCTATACTTGTGTCCCAACTCCCTAGCATAATGCATAATTGCATTTTTCAGTCAGTTATATGATGGTAAAGGTGCATTCTGCTGTGGAATATCACATATGAAATATCATCTCATTACTAATAGTACACTCTTTAAGGATAGCTATTATCTATGTTTAGGTTACCCTCATAAAAATTTCATGTATAATAACCATACAAGTCAATGATATTTAAAATCTCTTGGCTGCTTTTTTTTGGCTATTAACAAGGTCCGAAATTTTTTCCCCCTCACCTTTGATACTTTCTCCTCCAGGGACCTTGGGAATCAGTTCCTGAACACTTAAAATCATTTCTTATCTATTTGACATTCAAAGTCTTTTACATCCTGGCTCTAGTCTATCTTTCCAGTCTCATTATACGTTATTTATAGAATCATAGATTTAGACCTGGCAGGTACTTTAGAGGCAGAGTCTAAGCCCCTTATTGTACAGAAGGGCAAACTGAGACTGAGAGAAGTAATTCATGGTCAAACACCTAGTCTATGTCTGACACAGAATTGAAGTTCCTGACTCCAAGCCCATTGCTTTTATTCATGGTACCACAAAGCTGCCTCTGGGTACTGTAAGTTGTGATTCAGCCAAACTGGATCTCTTCCTGTTCTTCACACAGTGGCACTCCATGTCCCATCTATTTATCTTTGCACTGGCCATACCCTTTGTCCTAAAGAACCCTTACTCTAAGGCTTAGCTGAAGTATCACATTCTACATAAAGCCTTTGTTAGTCCTCTCAACTGCTAATATCTTCCTTCCATAATTATTTTATACTTACTACCTCGTATTTATTCAGAGGCAGGACTCAAAACCCTAATTTTCCTGGCTCTGGTGCTAGCTTTTTAGCTACTTTACCATGGTCCCTTTCCTCTGACATATACTGATTGTGTGATACTAGAAGAATCACTTAATCTCTCCATGTCCTAGGAAGGAGAATTCTGCAAAAGGCAGACAGAGTGGTATCTTTTTTCTATAGAGTGAGTGGTCTCATCAGAGGGTTCCCTATGTGAGTTATAGCTACAGTCCCTTGTATTGATTTTGTATTTTTTCTGTGGTGCAAATGACTTAAATACTTCTAATATCCCATGAAGTTCCACTCCAAAATATTTTATGTATCTCTTTTAAAAACTTATTTGCCCCAAAATTATGAAGTTCTTCAGATCTCATTTATTTCTAAAGATTACTACAAGATCTATTCAGTGAAACAAAGTTTGGTGGTTGGATTATTGTGGCTATATGAGCTATTTTTAGCTACAAGATAATTTTTTTTAAAGATAATTCCTTAAACACACTTTTCCTAGTTGATTTTTGTAAACAGAAATAAGTTTTTCTGAGGAAATACATGATCTCTTTTAGAACAAGAGTATTAAAAATGAAAAGACTTGACAAATGTTTATACATTTCAAGTTCATAGTACAATATTGACTCAATCATTTGATTTTTCAATTAGTGTACGAAGAAGAATGAGTTCTATAATGTAGACTTCCTATGTCAGTTCTCACATTCAGTAGTTTCCCTTTTGATATGAAGAGTACCCCCTTCACACTTTCCCCTAGTATTCTTTAAAAGTACCATATCTACTTTACAAATGATAAAATAGTGAGATTAAGGGTTGGGGGAGGAGATTGTCCGGAAATTATGTGTTGTAATCTATATATCCTATTAATAATCCATATTTGTCATGTGATTGGTCTGCCTCTGGCCATCCCCTAGTGCTAGAGGTACAATCTTGCATTTTAGCTAAGAGTAGAGTAGTAAATATTGAAAGTTCTCTCTTTCACCCCTCCTTCACATCCCCTATTACCTCACTCATTAGGAAAGAGTTTTTTGTCACAAAAATTACAGCTTGGCAAGTAGTCAACTTGTGATTATTGCAGTTGGCTAGGTGCTTGATCACTGGAGAGTTTTTTTGGTTACTAAACAGATGTATTTTGTGGTAAGCTTGCCTTTTGCCCTCCAATTAAAATGAAAAAATACTAATATGAATAATTTTCCTTGTGTGAATGTTCAGAAAAAATGGAAATGACTCATGAAGTCTATACCCTGCCTTCTGATTCTTTTTCTTGTCTTTTTAAAAAACTCTTTCCCCACTTTCCTGCTTTCTATTAGTCCTTTGAACATAGTTTTTCCTTTTTCTTTATATTCCTTACAATTTCTGTCTGCCTAGATTTGGGATACCACTCTGTTTGGTTTCTAGTAGTTTTTCAAAGGGAAAAGTGGAGCATGCAATAAAAGTCTGATTTGAAGGGATAAAAGTGGCTCCTTTATTTGTGCTTCTTAATTGATACCTTCCTCTTCTTTAAGTATGCATCATTGCTAGTTGTTTCTGTTATCTTATTTGAGCATCCTTCTCTATTTCTGTCCTGTAACTTATAGTGTGATTTATAGAAAGTTCCTCAAAAATAAAATTTTAATACTCTATCGTTTTTAAAACATCTGTGTTTGAGGTGTTAGAGTATGGTGCCCTGGGTAGTTCATGAAGAATGGAAAGTTGTTGGGTTTTTTTTTTCACTTAACCTAAACACAAAGAAATGTGATGGGTTACTTATAAGCTGTGACTTAAAGTTTCAAATGATATTATATTAACCATAAGAGCTCTTTACGTGAGTCAGAAATATTAGGTCTATATTAGAGTGTATATTTGGATTCATTTGTTTCAAGACTTATGTCACATTTCATAAGCTTTTATGCGTTCATTTGCTGCCATGACTTAGATCTTTTTTGATGATTGTGTTCTATTTTTTCTCACTCCCATATTCCTTAAAGGTGGAAGAGTTGTTGTTGGCCATGGAAAAGGTAAAACAGGAGCTAGAGTCCATGAAAGCAAAGTTGTCTTCTACTCAACAGTCATTAGCAGAGAAGGAAACTCATTTGACCAATCTTCGAGCAGAAAGGAGGAAACATTTGGAAGAGGTCTTGGAGATGAAGTAAGTGCTTATAATTTAATTCATACAAATACTTGTAAGGAATCTCTTCTCATATTGCTTTTATGTTTTCTTATCATTGTTCATTAGCTCTTAAAGAATTACAAAATTTTAGAGGTGGAAGGGATGTTAGTGGCCATATAGGCCGATCTAAAAGGAAGCTTCACTCTAAAATACCAAACTCAATCTATGTTTGAACACCTCCTGTGATGGATTACTTCCTTTCTCCTAAGGCAGTCTGTTCCACTTTTGAGTGGCTTTAATTTTCAGAAAATTTTTCCTTACTGCAAGCTTGAATTTGCTGCTTTGAGATTTGTATCCATTGTTCCTGGTTCTGCGTTCTTGAACCAAACAAAGAAATCCCTCTTCTACATGAAAGCTGCTTCACATTCCTGAAGACTTCTATCAAATCTCTTCTCTAGGCCCAAAGTTCCAAGTTCCTTAAACTGATCCTCATATAATGTCCACCCAAGGTCTTTTCAGCATCTTCATTGCCCAGCTTATCAATGTCCACCTTAAACTGTTGCTCCCAGAACAGAAGACAGTACTTCTGGTATAATCTGACCAGTAGAGGGTATAACTATCATTTGCTTATTTCCTGGGAATTATACGTTCCAATGCTACCCAAAGTCACATTAGCTCTTTTGTTTGTCATGTCTCACCTCTCATATTGAACTTCCAGTCCACTAATATCCCTGGATCTTTTACTGATAAACTGCTAACTATGTTAACTCTGTTCTATACAATGCACATTTATATTTTTAAAATTGTGTGGTCACTGAGACAATCTGTTGTCCAGAAAGCTTTATGAATAATGAACCTATGCCAATCTTTCCCATCATTTCAGTTACCAATTTCCCAAGGACAATATTCTCATTGTTAGCTGATTTACCTTCATTCCTTTCTTACTGATGATTCTTGACTGTTATAATATTGATATTTCACATCTCTATAACATTTTATGGGTATAGATTTCCCTACATACTAATGCGCATTTGTACAGTTAATCCTTACAACTACTATTTTTGTTTTTGTTTTTATTTTGGAGGCATTTGGGGTTAAGTGACTTGCCCAGGGTCACACAGCTAGCTAGTAAGTGTCTGAGCCCAGATTTGAACTCAGATCCTCCTGACTCCAGGGCCAGTGCTCTATCCACTGCACTACCTAGCTGCCCCCCTTACAACTACTTTAGGAACGAAGTAGTCTAAATATTTATATTAATGTTTTCCAGATAAAAAAATTATATTTTAAATTTAAAAATTCAATATATTTATAAATTCAGTCTATGTCTAGGGTTTTTTCCACTATATCTTGCTGCTTAATCCTGGTTAATGCTAGATTTAATGCTTGGCAATCCCTCCTGCTTCCTATGTTTTAATAATCTTAGACACGGTTAAAAAAAATGGAGTGGTTAGAGAGACACTAGGTTTTAAAGTAGTATTTACTTTTTGAGATGTACCTGCTGAATGTACTATAGTGGAAGGAAGAGATAAAATGTAAAACAAAGAAAAACTATCTAAAATGACTGAAGGAAATCATCCCAGGTGTCAAGCGATTAGAACCTGGAAGAATGTGTCAGTTAAAATAAATGCTTGTTGCTGTAGTTAACTGATGGGAAATTCTCAGCAAAGATGAATGAGGCGTATTCCAGGAGGAAGAAACAGCTTCTTGTTCTGTGTTCCACACACAAACACCATCAGGTGAGAGAATAATCCAGCACCAGTCAGAGAAAGAGGAGGCTGCTGAGAGGTGCTGAGGAAGCTATTTATTAAACTGACATGAATAATGGAGAAGGTGGCTGTCTTCTTCAGTAGTTATTTATGTTTTCTTAATCCCCTTTTTTCCTATACCATTAATATCTGTGATGTTTTTCTAACTTCCCCTCTTTAGGATAACCCAAAAAATTGATTCCTCAGGCCCAGCAATTGTGTCATTTCCCTCATGGACTTGGTCTGGTCCAGCCATCTTTACTGTCTATGTTTTCTTCAGTGTCATTTCTACTTCCTCATGATGCACATCAAATACTGTGATATTAAAGTCCAAGTGTGATTCTGCTTTTGTTAATGGAGAAAGTTTGAAATTGTATCAAAGGAAAGTATGAAAGTATTTTTAACTTGTGCTCAGTTTTGTCTGTACTTGGTAAATCTAAGGCTAAACTAAACTCTAGAAAAATACCCTGTTTTGAAATAGCCTTCTCGGATTTGGTGAAGAAATGAGATATAAGTGGTGTGGGTAGAGGATGTGATCTTTTTCCCATCTCTGGGCTTTATAATTGTAATTTTTGAGCAATATTTTACAAATAAATGATTGCCCTAAATTTGGAGAGTTATTCAGCTATTCAATGTGGTGGTAAACTGAGCCTGACAGTGGTTCATTAGAAACCTTTTTGTTGTTTAGCCAGGCCTCAAAAGAAAAGGAACATTTTTATTGGCAGGGCCAACATTGGTTCCCCTACTCCTTGTGTTGTTACTTATTTTTTTTTTTGTCCTTTAAAAAATATCATAAAACAAAAACTTAGCTAAATAGAAAGAAACAATTTAGATTATGAGGTCTGCTATCAAGAGATCTGGATGAGTGCCTATTCCTTAATCCTTCATCCAGGTTTCTGTTGCAGTCCTACCCATTGCAAAACTATACAGCTTAAAAAAATTATACTTTTTACTTTTAAGAAAACATTTTTTATTGACCTGTAAATTTGACCATCCTGAGAGCTGATGTGGGAAGGAATATCTCTCAGGTGTATGTATGTGAGAATCATAGCAACTTAAATGCATCTTATATCCATTTTGCTGGCAAGTAATTGAGCTGAACCACCATGTCAGGGGCTTGTTAATATATACGTAATGGATACACATACGTGTTGTCTCCTTCTGTCCCTTCTTTTTCTGGAATTGTTTATTCCTCTCACCTTGATTCTTTTCTCTGTCTTCTGAATCTTATAGCTAGTCAGCAAATACTATTAAGCATTTACTATATGACAGGCACTATACTAAACTCTGAGGATACAAAGAAAAGGTCAAACTTGGTTCCCACTTTGAAGGAATCCACATTCTAATGGGGGAGATAACTTGCATATAACTCTGTAAATAGAAGATATATACAGTGTAAATGGAAGGCAATTTGAGGGAAACCATGGAGAAGTAAGAGTAGACTAGGAAAAGCCTCTTGTAGATTGTAGAGTTTGAACTAATTCTTGAAAGAAGCTAGGGAGTCAAGGAGGTGGAGATGAGGAGGGAAAGTATTCCAGGCATGAGGAACAGTCAAATAAAAGGCACCATGTTGGAGTCAGGAGGGTGAGTGCCCCATGCAAAGAACAGTAAGAAGGCTAGTGTTGCTTGATCATAGAGTGTGTGGAGAGGAGTCCAGGATAACAAGACTGGATAAGTAGGATGAGACCAGATTATGAAGGACTTAAAAACCAAACAGAACTTTTCTGTGCTTTTTCAGAACTAGAATCCATACCAAATGTTAGAGTGTTGACTTCAAGGAAGTGAGCGTAGCTTTAATCTTCATTCCTTCCCTTTTTTGGGGGGAGGTATCACCTGACCATCTCTGATATTTTTATAACTCTGCTCTTTTTCCTTTTGATGTCTAATGTTGAGCTTTGGAATTTTCTTGTTTTCTTCATTAAATTTTACTTGTGTTCTGTTTATTCAGGGCCAGATGTCTGCATAGTAGCAGAAAATGGATTCATTATAGAAACTATCTCATTAGCAGAAATTGAGTATTGCCTTTCTTAGATAACATAATCTAGTTAAAATGCAATTTTCTAAAGATCTCATCATCTAATCATATTTTTAATCTCATTTCCCTTTCCATTGCCCTGTATGTCAGTGAAGGGGAAGAGAACATGCATTTATTAAACACTTACTATGTACCAAGTACTGTGTTGAGTGCTTTGCAAATATTAACTCATTTTATTAAATGAATGAATGAAAAATAACCTAATGTGTAGGAAGAACTATGCTAAGTGCTGGGAATACCAATAGAAAAGTAAGACAGTCTTTGCTCTTAAGGATATCACATTCAAATAGGGTTGGAAACATGTAAAAGAGGTTTCATTTGCAAGTGTCAGTGATCCTTAGGGGAATGGTTATGCATCTTTTTTAGTGTCATTCCATTAATAAAACCATATGCATTTCTGATATTCAACTATTTTTTCAGTACCAGTGACTTAGGTGAAGAGAACTGTCTTCTGGGTGTTTACTTGAGGCTGTTGAGGAAATAGTTTCCAAGACAATCTAGTGGGTATGCTCTGGACTATACATATTAATTATTAGAATTACAAAAACTTTGATATGGTCAGCCTGCCAACTCTAAATGAACTTGGAGAATTTTTTTTCTTCCCCATGGTACCTTTTCCATTCTCTCAATCTCAAACTATGAATTTATTGGCTTAGACAAAATAATTGTTAATGACCATGTAATTTATTAGTAATATCAAGCAATAAAGAAACATGGAAAACATTTAGAGAAGATATAGGTTGCAGTGTAGCTGCCCTTCAGAGTTGCCTCTGTGCTCAGGGAAAATGTGGAAAAGAACAGTTCTTCGGACTTTAATTTTACATACCCTTGGGGCAGCTAGATGGCACAGTAGATAGAGCACGGGCCCTGGATTCAGGACAACCTGAGTTCAAATCTGGCATCAGACACTTGACACTTACTAGCTGTGGGACACTGGGCAAGTCACTTCACCCCATTGCCTCGCCCTCCCCCCAAAAAAAATTATATACCCTTGCTTACTGCTAGTTAGGCTTGGTCCCTGTTCTAGTGTACTCTGCTGCTACATGCTTATTTTCTCTCCTCCGTTCCCCAGTCTACTTGTGGTGCCTCACGTGATAACAGAAAGTTCATTTTCAATACCGGTGGAAGCCCAGTGTCACTGGAAGCAAGTTCATACTCTCCTTAGAATGTACATTGGCAGACCAAATTATCTGCAGAATGTCAGTTAATTGTCCAGCCAGGGATTGGTTCAACTTTAGGAAAGTCCAGCAAGGAGACAGAGTCAAGAGGTGGAGGGAGAGGTAGTAATTTTGCCTGACCTCCCCCCCAAACCTCCTCTTCAATGACCTGGAAAGTGCTTCAAACTGAGTTCTGAGGAGGAAAGACAAGAAAAAGTCACAGTGAGTCATTTTCCAGCCCAGTAAGATAGGTGTGTAGACCCTGGGGTGGGTGGTTCACTGGGAGCACAGCACAGTGCAGCAACAGTTGGAAACTACACTAGGGAGCAGCCCAGCACCCAGGAACAGTAAAAAAAGGCTGAACAGCTAGGCAGAAGGAGATGCCAGGGGACCCCTGTGCTGACACTGGGAGGTATAACAAATATCATCTGGCAACTCTGTTGTCTATTACCCAATTCTGGGGTCATGGTTCCAGGGTGGAGAGGAGCTGTTGTGGTTATGAGGAACAGGAGAGGCCCTACCTGTATAAGGAGCAGAAAGCAAGTTAGTTAAGTGGCTCTGATCCTAAGAACAAAGTAGAAACTCAGTTCTGCTCTTTAGCCCCACACATATGAGGGCAAGAGACCTAAACCAAGGTGGGACCAATAATTCAGTCACTCTGAAATTGCAGAACAAACCTACAGGCTAATTATGATTGAGTCTAGTAGCAATCTACTGAAACTCAGTTATATACAGGCCAACAGCCCAAAACCTGGTCAGGAATTTGCAGAAAGTGGACCAAGAGAGTAGTGAACACACTTCTTCCTAAGTCATACCACTTGGAAATAGGAACAACTTAAAGGCCGGTAGAGTGAGCTGTGAAAGCAGCAAGAAAGACAAAAACTCAGGCCAGAATCCCCTCCCAACCTATCCCCCTCCCCCAACACATACCCCAGGAGTGAGCAGAAGCTAACACTAACATAAAGTCCAAAGTTAAGAAGTAGGCTAGGAAAATGAGCAAACAAAAAAAGAACAGGCACAAACACAAAAGAAGATAGTGATCTGAAAACACCGAAAAGCAAAGCCTCAAAGAGAAATGCAAATTGGACACAAATCCAACAATTCTTAGAAAAGTGAGAGAGATTTTTAAAGAAAGAGCAAAAAAAAATCTTTTAAAAATCAAACAAGAATGGTACAGGAAAAATTGGGGAAAGAAATGATCAGTATACTAGAAAATTGTTAAAAGAGAATGAACAAGTTGGTGAAAAGAGCTGCAAAAAAAAAATATTATGAAAATAACTTCATTGGCCAAATGATTAAAGAGGTACCAAAAAACAAATACTGAAAAAAAAACCAGAATTCAAAACCAGAATTAACCAAATAGCAAAAGACTTATTAAACCTCCTAAAAGAAAATAACTCATTAAAAATTAGAATTGTCCAAGCTAATGACTCCATGAGACATCAAAAAACAATAAAAGTCAACAGAATGGAAAAAAATAGAAGAAAATGTGAAATATTTTATAGGAAAAACAAGTGACCTGGGAAATAGATCAGGGAGAGACAATTTAATAGTTATTGGACTACCTAAAAGCCGTGAATGAAAAAAGAGCCTAGACCTCATGTTTGAAAAAAAAAATTGCCCAGATATCTTCCAACCAGAGGGCCAAGTAGAAATTGAAAGAAGCCACCAATCACTTCCTGAAAGAAAATTTCCAGAAATATTATCCAAAATCTAGAATTCCTAGGTAAAGAAGAAAATAATGTAAGCAGTCAAAAAGAAGGATTTGAAATATCATGGAGCCACAGTAAGGATCACAGAAGATTTAGCAGCTACCACTATCTTGGAATACTATATTTTGAAAAGTAAAGGATGTAGGATAACAGCCATGAATAACCTACCAAGTAAAATTGAGTATAAGTCCTGCAAGGGAAAAAATGGATTATTTAAGTAGTGAACTTTCAAGTGTTTCAAATGAAAACCATAGAATAGAAAATGTGACATTTAAACACAAGACTCAAGAAAAAGGTAAATATGAATGAGAAGTCATAAGGAGCTAAACAGAGTTAAATTGTTTACATTCCTATATGGGAAGATAATACATGTAACCCATGAGAAGTTTATCATCACTAGGTGTGTTTGAGGGAGTCTGCTTAGAAGGCATGAGTATAATTCTGTTACGTTTGATCTCAGAAGATGAATGTAAGGGTGAGAAATAGGGATGCATTGGGAACGAGAGAAAGGCAGAGAGGAATGTTGGACAATGTCTTAGATAAATGAAGTATGTAAGAAAGAGTTTATATAATAGAAATATAATTATTTCAGTAGAAATAATATAATAATATAATAGGGGAATTGGCAGGGGCAGTGGGCAACACTTAAGCGTCACTCTTCATTGAAACTGATTTAAGGAGGGATGAATATACTTATCCATACATGAAATTAATCTTACCCAACAGGAGTGTAGGAGAGAAAGCAGTTAAGAGAAAGGATGAGAGACAGAGTTTTTAAAAAGTATACTAGACTTCCAGAGGATATTGAATGGGAATAGAAAGGTGTATACCTCTTTCTCAACAGTGCATAGCACAGTTGCAAAAATTAACCATAAAAATTTCAAAAAACACATGAAGAGATGTAGAAATATTAAATGTATGTTTTTCTCACCACAATGCCAAAAAAAAAAATCATTCAATAAAAGGCCTTTGAAGCATAGATTAGAAACTAATTGGAAACTAAGTAACCTAATCCTAAAATAGGTCAAAGAACAAATTATAGGAAGTCAATAATTTCATTAAATATAATGACAGTATGGGGCAGCTAGGTGGCACAGTGGATAGAGCTCTGGCCTTGGAGTTAGGAGGACCTGAGTTCAAATATGGCTTCAGATACTTGACACTTATTAGCTATGTGACCCTGGGCAAGTCACTTAACCCTGATTTTCTCACCAAAAAGCAAAAAAAAAAAAAAAAAAAAAAAGATAGTGACAGTGAGACTGCATACCAAAATTTGTAAGATGCAACCAAAGAAATACTGAAAATTTTTTATCTCTATATGTTTATACCAGTAAAGAGAAAGAGCAGATCAAGTTGTGCATGCAACTAAAAAAAGCCTAGAAAAACAACAAATTAACCCCTCCCAATTAAACACTAAAATAAAAATCCTGAAAATCAAAGGATTGATAAAATTGAAATAATAATAACTAAGATTTATGTAGTGTTTACTATGAGTTAGACTCTGTGCTAAGCACTTTACATTTATTATCTCATTTGTTTCTCACAGTAACCCTGAGAAATAGGCACTATTATTATCCCCATTTTGCAGATGAGGAAACAGGTTAAGTGATTTGTCGACACACAGCAAGTAAGTGTCTGAGGCCAGATTTGAACTCAGATCTTCCTGAGTCCAGGCCAGGCACTCTGTCCACTGTACCACCTAGCTGCCCCTAAAAACCATTGAACTAATAAATGAAACTAAGAGCTATCTTGGGGAGGGGAAGGGGATACACAGGAACAAAACAATAAAATACATTTAGCAATGGCTACTTTGATTTAAAAAAAAGAAAAGCAAATTATAAAAAGTATAATTATAAAAAATATTATTAGGAGCTATTTTGCCCAACTTTATTTCAATAAAACTGACAATCTAAATGAAATGGTTGAATATTTTTTAAAAATATAAATTGCTCAGATTAACGGAACTGAAAATAGAACCCTATCTAAGAAAAAGAAACTAAACAAGCCATAAGTGAGCTTCATAAGAAAAAAAGAACCCAGAATCAGATGGATTTACAAGCAAACTCTACCAAACATCTAGAGGACAATTAATTCCAGTTGTTACTGATTATTCAGTTAGTCATATTGGACTCTCCATAATCATATTTGGTGTTTTCTTGGCAAAGATACTGGAGAGGTTTGCCATTTCTTTCTCCACCTCATTTTACAGAGGAAGAAACTGAGGTAAACAAGATTAAGTGATTTGCCCAGGGTTGCATAGCTAGGAAGTGTTTGAGGCCATATTTGAATTCAGGTCCTTCTGACTCCAAGTCTGGCACTCTATCCACCTAGCTGCCACAATTAATTCCAGTATTATATAAAATATTTGGAAAAAATAGATAAAGATTGAGTCCTGCTACATTTCTTCTATGACATCAATTTTTTCTTGATACCTAAGCCAAAAAGTCAAAACAGAGAAAGAAAATTGTAGACCAATTTCCCTAATGAATATTGATGCAAAAATTTAAATAAAATACTAGCAATGTTATGACCAAGATTGATTTATACCAAAAATGTAAGGGCTGCCTCTGTATTAGGAAAACCATAAGCATAATTGAACATATTAATTTTAAAAAACAACAAAATGATTATTTCTATAGATGTAGAAAAAGCTTTTGACAAAATACTCATTCCTTTTTAAAAATACTGGAAAACATAGGAATTAAAGTAGTATCTATTTAAAACCAAGAGCAAACATTATTTCTAATGGGAATAAACTAGAAACCTTTTTAGTAAGATCACTGGTGAAGCAAGAATGTCCATTATCACTTTTATTATTCTTTATTGCATTAGAAATGCTAGCTATAGCAGTAAGACAAGAAAAATAAATTGAATAAACGTAGGCAATAAAGAAACACAACTATTACTTTTTAAAGGTGATATAATTGTTTACTTAGAGAACCCTGAAGAGTCAACTAAAAATCTATATGAAACAATTTACAACTTTCTCAAAGTAGCAGGATATAAAATAAACTCACACAAATCATTGGTATTTCTCTATATTACCAACAAAACCCAGTAGGAATAAGCAGAAAGAGAAATTCTATTTAAAATAACTACAGAGAATATAAAAAAATAAGAAGTCTACCTGCCAAGATACACACAAACTCTGTGAACACAATTACAAAAATAAGCTTCACACAGATAAAGACAGACCTAAATGGAGAAATAATTAATATTTCATGAGTAATAATTAATATTACTCATGGATAGGCCAAACCAACATAATAAAAAAAAATGCTACTTAAATTAATTGACTTATTCAGTACCATACCAATCAAACTACCAATGAATTTCTTTATAGAGCTAGAAAAAAAAATAACAGAATTCATCTGAAGAAACAAAAGGTCCAGGTTATCAAGGGAATTAGTGGGAAAAAAATGAGGAGGAAGGGGACCTTGCAGTACCAGATCTCAGGGTGTATTACAAAGCTGTGATCATCAAAACAATTTGGTACCAGATAAGGAAACAGAGAGGTTGATCCATGGAACAGATAAGGTACATGTTATACAGAAGCAAAAAAGCACTGTAACCTAGTGTTTGTTAAACCCAATGACCCAGGCTATTGAGACAAGAACTCAGTATTAGACAAAAATTAGATAAAACTGCGAAGTAATCTGGCAGAGACCAAAATCTGACACCACATGCCAATATATGCTCAACATGATTATTTGATTTAGACATAAAAGGTGGTATCAGAAGTAAATTAGTGGGGGCAGGTAGGTGGCGCAGTGGATAGAGCACTGGCCTTGAAGCCAGGAGGACCCGAGTTCCACTGCTGTCTGACACTTGATGCTTGCTAGCTGTGTGACCCTGGGCAAGTCACTTAACCCCAATTGCCTCAATGAAAAAAAAAAAGAAGAAGTGAATTAGTGGAACATGGAAGAAATTATCTGTCAGATCTATGGATATGGGAAGAGTTCATGCCAAACAAAAAATAGAAAGGTTCACGAGAGGTTAAATGGATAATTTTGATAACATAAAATTAAAAAGTTCACAAAACCAATACTGCCAAAATTTTATAAAAATAGCAAATTGGGAAAGAATAATTACAGCAAGTTTCTTTGATAGAGGCTTCATCTCTCAGAAGATATAGAAAACTGAGCCAAATTTAAAAAATAAGAACCACTCCCCAGCTGATAAATGGTCAAAGGATATGAACAGGCAGTTTTCAGAGAAAGAAGTCAAAGCTATCAATAGTCATATGGAAAAATGCAGTACATCACTATTAATTAAGGGAAATGCAAATTAAAACTACTCTATAGCGCCCTGTCACGCCCATCAGACTAGCTAACAAGACAGAAAAGAAAAATGAAAAATGCTGGAGGGCATATGGGAAAATGGATACACTAATACACCATTGGTGGAGTTGTGAACTGGTCCAGTCATTCTGGAAAGCAATTTGGAACTATGCCCAGAAAACTATTCAACTCTGCATATCCTTTGACCTAGCAGTACTGTTACTAGTTCTATACCCATATATACAAAAATATTCATAACAGCTCTTTTTGAATTTGCAAAGAATTTTAGACTGAGAGAATGCCTGTTAATTGGGGAACGATTGAACAAATTATGATATATGAATGTGATGAAATACTTTTGTGCTCTGAGAAATGATTAACATGGATAGTTTCAGAAAAACCTGGGAAGTCTTATTTGAACTGTGCAGAGTGAAGTGAGCAGAACTAGGAGAAAAATTTACACTGTAACAGCTATATAAAAAGATAATCATCTGTGAAAAAGTTAGTGATTCTGATCAACACAATAAACCCACTATAATACCAAAGAACTCATAATGAAAAATGCTTTATATCTTCATATAGAAAACTGATGAACTCAAAATAAAGATTGAAGCATATTTTTTTCTCTTTTTTTTCTGAAACATGAGGTAATGTGGAAATTTGTTCTGCATGACTTCATATTTGTAATGGTTTTTATATTGCTTGCTTTCTCTATAGGTGGGGGAAGTAGAGAATTTTGAACTGAAAATAAAGTAAAATTGAATATCTATTTTTAAACAGTCCTACAGATTTTCTGTGATTCCATTAAAGGTATAGCATTCATCTCTGTGTTCTTGAATCTTGGCAATCTGGGACTATAATAGCAAAGAGGAATAGGAGTAAGTTCTGATTCCTTTGGGGATTGTAAATCTCGTACTCTTAGATATAACAACTGAGCCCATTGTGAAGCCATCACTATCATGATAACAATTCATGCTGACTTATTTCATGGCAAAAGTCAGATGATATTTGAAGCTTAGATTTGTGCGTAGAGATTGAACATTTACGAGTTCCAGCGCCAAATATTTTTACTTTTCATTTTCTGTTAATTCTTCTCTCCTCTTTTCAATTTATAGTGCCTACTATCTGCCAGGCACTGTGCTACATGCTTTATAGTTATCTCTTTTGATCCTCACAACCCTGGGAGGTAGTTCCTATAATAGCCCCCATTTTACAGATGAGGAAATTGAGTCACCCATCTAATAAGTGTCTGGGGATGGATTTGGACTCAAGTCTTCTTGCAGGGCTGATGCTATATGTCATCATCTACCTGCCTTGAATATGTACTCACTCCTTTATTTCCATAAAGAGTTCGTAGCCTAAGGGGAAGTAGGTGGTGCAGTAGATAGAGCACGGGCCCTGGAGTCAGGAGGACCTGAGTTCAAATCTAGCCTCAAATCAAACACTTGACACTTACTAACTGTGTGACCCTGGGCAAGTCACTTAACCCCAATTGCCTAAAAAAAAAAAAGAAGAAGAAGAAGAAGAGTTCATAGCCTATGTTTTCATTTTTACCTAATTAGACCACTACTATGCCAAGCCC
Source organism: Vombatus ursinus (assembly GCF_900497805.2). Taxonomy (NCBI): domain Eukaryota; kingdom Metazoa; phylum Chordata; class Mammalia; order Diprotodontia; family Vombatidae; genus Vombatus; species Vombatus ursinus. Next base: position 1,525,130 of record NW_020951860.1, read on the forward strand.
TTTATGCAAAGAATCAGTTATATAATTCTTTTCGTTGCTGCTGGGATAGGATGGATTAGAATAATTGGTCCACGGACTACATTAAAGTAGATTGTATCAGAATGATGGTGAAAAGGTATGTTTATCTCTAACCCTCTTATCTTCCTTTTAAATATTATTTGTCATAAAGGAAGACCATATCCTTTCCCTTAATATTTGTGTAGGATGGGTCATTACTTCTCCTTAGTACATTCATATTCATCCAAATGTTTGTTTTTTTTTAATCTTAAAAAGGTTGCTTTTTTTCTTTGCACTTTTTTTCTCTTAAAAAAAATTTGTTTCCTGCTTGCTCTTATTACTCTGCTTCATAGTTTCATTCTACCTCATGATAAACACCTCCATAACTCATATCTCAAACTCAATGAGCCCTAGGAACAGCTTCATAGAGGGAGTTCTCTGTACCATTTAAATGAGCCATGACAAGCCTGGGAAAGTAATGGACTGCTGAAAAGTACACCGGGTGTTAAAGGAGCTTGTTCAGGGCAGTAATTGCTCAACCTATTAAACTTGAAGAAGGAACAAATGGAAATGGGTTCTTTTAGCTCCTGGCTTTCTGAAAAGATGGTCACATAGGGCTTTTGTATCCTCACTACTCCACTTGAGGTTGTGTTTCATTTTTTTTTTCCTGTGTCTATTTTCTTTGCATTTTTGGATTTCCAATTACTTTAGTTAATAACAGCTAGAAAAAAGATAAATTACTGGAATTAGATTTTTTTTTTTGCCACTGACTTGGAAAAATAACAAAGTGCTTGCCTTGTTAGAAATCAATTCTGTATTATGATTTAATCTGTTGAAAAATTATGTAAATTATTACAGGTGGGTTGAGAGAAGCCTCATCTCTTAGCTTGAAATGTTCATATTCTAATCTGGTCTATACTACCTAGTAGTCAGTTTTCATTTAATTTTTTTTTTTGTTCATTAGATTATTAAATACTTGTTGGAAATTATCTTGAAAATTTCCATTTGTTAGAAAACATCTAATTATATAAGCATCACACACAAACTATTAGATACATACCTACTATTGAAATATTTTCTCAGGATGCTGACAATTAGAAGTTTTAACTTGGGACTATTTTGGGGGAAATGCTTAGTTCTTCCCTGATGCTGCTCCATGGACCAACAGTCTCAAGAGCAGGTGCAGCCTAGGAGACAATTTATAACATAGGTGAGCTCATTAGTGACCCATCTCCCATCTTTTTTATCACTCAGTATTTTGACAAAACTCAGCTACTGTCAGGCTCTATAGATTGATTGCCCTAAAAAAGGAAATAAATCAGTCCTTTCCTTTCTCCTCCCAAACAGAGCTAATCAAGTCACTTGAATGTTTATTATCGAGAGACTGAAGGGGCAATTGATTTTGATTGATATTGAAAAAAGTTTGTTCTTTATGATATGAGCCATAGGTGGCCCAGCCTATATTCTCATCTACCATCCTTTTTTTCTTTTTTTTTCTACAAATAAATCTTTGATCTCCATAGAATTCTTTAATATTTTTATACTCTCAGAGGCTGAAATCAGAATCATTCTGTGGTTGGTTTATATTTTATATATTTCTTTTTGAGAAAAGAGAATATGTATTCCTTTTTTAAAAAATCCTTTTTTTAGTGAATAACAGTTTATTTTCAGTTCCTTCCAGCTCTCTATCCATCCTTCGAAAAGCAAAACAAAACCCTTGTAACCAATATGCATAGTCAAGCAAAATTCACTCCCATATTGACTAGGTCCAAAAAATTAGTACCACCCCCCCAAAAAAAATCCCAAATCTCAAATCCTGCATTTTTGAAGCAGTATCAGCATAGCAGGTTTCCATTGTTGTGGACTCTACCATCCTTGCTTTTTCACTTTCCAAAGCATAACAGAACAGGATTCTATTTTATGCTAATAACCACCAAACCCTTGTTTTTATTTTAAAACATATGAAATTTCCAGTGCCATTTATAAAGCCATTTTCTTCTATAATAGAACATCTCTTAGTAGCCAATATCAGTCCTAATAGTGACTCTGTCTCTACTGTGGGCTTATTTTAATAAATCTGTACTTTCTTTAGCTTGTTTAGGATTTGACTTAAAATATATCGAGAAATTTTAATTTTCAGTCACAGTCATAAGAATTGTGACATCCACCATTTTCTTCCATGCACATTTCAGCATTTTAAAGCAAATTATTAAATGAAAATGACTTTGGAAATAACTAAGTATTTCTGAAATTTGGGCTAATAGTTCCAAGGGAAAATACTATATTGCACTGTGTTAATATTCATACAATGTTATGTGAATAGTAATAGCTTTAAATCCCATCTGGACACCAACAGAAAATATCCATTACAAAAGATGCTCCTATGCACATGTTTTGTAGTATTTTTTTTTCACAAAAATGAGTGTTATACTTTGCCAAAGGCTTTTTCTGTAATTATTGATAGAATCACGTGGGTGCGGATATTTTTGTTTTTACTACGATTAATTATGTTGGTTTCCTGATGTTCAATCTTCCTTGCCATACCTATTAAAAATCTAGCTAGATAACAGTGAATTTTGGGGGGACAAATTGCGGTAGTTTTTTGGTTTTTGTCGGGATTTTATTTAAAATTTTCAAATCAGTATGCATTAATGATATTAGTCTGTGCTGGTTCTCATTCTTCTTTCTTGCTTTAGGTATTAACACTCTTATTTGATTCATAGAAGAATATTTTGTTATAGAGTAATGTGTTATAGAATGCATCAGAGTAGGGGGAGACTAAAATAAAGAAGACTTTCAGTAATCCATATAAAAATCATTTAGACTACACTAATAGCTGTGGAAATTGGGCATTCAATAATTATTTATTGCACACTTATATGTAAGGCACTGATGGAGTTAGGAAGGGCTAGATCAATGAAAGAGTGCAGAGAGCCATCAGAAGTCTTTCCTTTTCACTGAATTGGGGAAAGGCTAATAAAAGCACTCACATTAATCTGTTTTTAAATTACCTTTCTCAGCTTCTTTCCAGTACCCTGAGAAGTACTCTTTCAGCTTTAAGGACAATTCTTGTTATACTTTCCCCAAGCCATTTCAATAGAGGGAAACTTATAAAGAGATGTCATTATTATGATACATAAATAGTTAAGCATCTATACCACCTATAATCCAGGCATTTTTTCATGTTCTTGCTATCCTACCAAATGTCATTGTTAATACTATAGTTTTCATATTTAAAAACGATACATCACTGGTTGAAAGGACTAATTCTAAACATTTATGTTTTGTTGTATAAGACATTGATTTAGGATGAATATTCCTGATGATATTCAAATCATGGTTTAAAATATCATAGAATAATACAACAGGAATGAAACTCAGAGATAGTCTAGTCTAACCCTCTCATTGACTTACCCAGTGACTAAAATAACTTCTGTTAGATGGACAAGCACCAAAGACATTTAGTAGCCTCCCTTACTTGATTCTCTCCTTGATTTCTCTTTTCCTCAGCAGGGAATTAAGAGTTCAGGAATTAAGTCTGCATAGGGTGAGTGCAGTGTTGGTAAAGGGCTAGTGGAAAGACTGAAAGAATAAGAAAACAAACCAAAAAAACTCCAAATACACTTACTAAGTATTTTAGAGTAAGATAATCCCAGGATCAAACTCTAGAAGAAAAGAATTTTGCAATAACTACAACTAAAACTCCAGAAAAGGCTGACCCTGAGACTTGTTGAGTGGAAATAAGTGGCAAGACCTGAAATCCCTCCTGGGACGTTGCACAGAGAGGCCCGTGAAGCTGTGATGCTGCCTACGACCATTTTCCTCAAAGTTGCGTCCACTGACTGTCTTTAATCCCAAGCTTGCTCGCTGGTCAGTATGGTTTCTCGTACTGGAATCTATCATGGCCAGGAAACCTCATCATCAGGAAATTCATCATCTTTTTAAATGGTATCAGCCTTATTACTCACACCTCATCAGTACCCTCAGTTCCCTTTACTCCTCTGATTAGAGGGCTTTAGGACCGAGCAAAGAATTCTTCTCAGAGCCTCTGATTTTAAGAGAGTTGTTCCCATACCAGCCATCTCTTCATTTTTTACCAACTGCACTCCTTTGCACTGGATCCTGTGCTGAGTACCTTCCCTCCTCTCCCAGCTCCCCACTTCCCAACTCCTCCCTGCTCCCCTGCCCCCAACCTCCCAGTATTGTTTCTTCAGGGTAGGAACTGTTTTTCATATTTGTCTCCCTAGCACTTAGCACAGTGCCTGGTACATAGTAGGCACTTAATAAATGTTTATTTCCTGAATAATGTGTTGGAATGTCCAATAAGAGAATTGAAGGAAGAGATAGGTTTAGAATACAGTTATCCTTTCCACATTGCCAGGGTTAGGGGTACGGCACCCCCACAATCTGGAAAATCCATGTGGCCCTCCCTTCTTACCAGAGAAGAAGTCTAAATTATGGTATTAAAAGATAAAATATGTTGATATTATACAGTACTATACACTATATCTTATTCATTTCTGAGTTTCTAGACTTTTTCTGTGTCGTCTACTGGCCTTCTGCATGTCATCTGCAACTTCCACAAGACTCCTTCAAAATTCCCATTTAATTTCTTATGCTAATCCATGATATATCAGAACAGCAATGGGGAAAAGTCGTAATGTGGAAGGTTTAACTGTAAATAGTTCAGAGATTAGTTGGGAAACCTTAGTCGAGTTTTAGACGTTTTGAAGGAAAAAGGTACAATAAACATGGCTTAGAGATTCAAATGATAGAATAATAATAAAAAAATTAGAGGAAAGTCAACTGACAGAAAAACTGGAAGACCGGGTGAGATATCTACTCCCAAAAACTAGTGAGCAGGAAAATAGGAGACAGAGAAATAATACAACCATATTCTGGTACCCAAAAAACCATAAAGAAACATAAACCCGAATATCCTATTTAAAAAAAATGATAAAAAAGAAAACAACCCAGATTATTGGAACAAAAGGGCAAAATGTAGATACTCTTCAGGGCACCACTAGAAAGGCAGCATGAGATATAATATGCCCTGTCACAAAGACTTAGAGACAAACAAAGCAAATTTCTACATTAGTCATGTGTGCATGTCCAAAAAAAAGTCTAATCAAAAATGTCTAATGTTGCATGGTGAGTATTTCACTATCAGGGGGTAGGCAGCATACTTCGTCATTAGTCCTCTGGAATTGTGCTTAGTCATTACACTGATCAGAGTTCCTAATTCTTTATAAGTTGTTTGTCTTTACCATATTGTTGTCTTTATTGTTCTTTCTGGTTCTGTTCATTTCACTTTACATCAGCTTATACATGTCTTCCCAGATTTCTCTGAAACCCTCATAGTTTCTTATAGAACAATAGTATTCCATCACATTTATATTACTTGTTCAGTCATTCCCTAATTAATGGGCACCCCCTTAGATTCTCATACTTTATTACCTGAAAAAGAGGTATAAATATATTTGTACATCCTTAGAGTTTGTTTTGCTTAGAACTGATCACTCCATTAATATACCATCCCTCTAAATCCCCCTTCTCCTTTTTTCCCCTTTCCCTCCTATTTCCCTGTTGAAATATATTTTTCTACCCAACTCTGTGTGTATTCTTCCCTTCTTTCACCTGTTTAGAAGGGATTCAAGTGTCAGCTGCTTCCTCCTTCTCACTCCTTCCTCCTTGTTTACATCTTGTGTTTTTGTTCTGTCATTTCAGTAATGTACAACCCTTTGTGACTCCATTTGGGATTTTCTTGGGAAAGATACTGGAGTGGTTTGCCATTTCCTTCTCCAGCTCATTTTACACATGAAGAACTGAGGCAAACAGGGTTACACAGCTAGTGTCTGAGATCAGATTTGAACTCAAGTCTTCTTGACTCCAGACCTGGCCTTCTATCCACCTAGCTGCCCTTACATCTTGCATAACGTTATTTGAGATTATATTCTTTAACATTCATTCCCCTACCCCCATCCCCATTGTATTATTCTTTCCCTCCTTTTCCATTCTTCTTTGAAGATCATCAAGGTATGATCCATCCCATGCCTAGTCTATTTAGATTCCTTTATGATAAAGTTCAAATGGCCCCTTGTATCATCTCCCCATATTAGAAAATAGGCAGTTTATCCTTCTTTAGTTCTTTTCATTATTAGTTCATGTTTGTTTTTATGGTTAGGATTATATGGTTAGTTTTGCTGAGTAAGTTTTTCTTGGCTGAAAGCCTATGTATTCTTTGCCTTCTGAACTATGGTATTCCAAGCTCTCTGCTCCTTTATAGCAGGGATTGCTAAATTGGAAATGATCCTGACCTGACTCTTCAGTACTTGAATTTTTTCTTTCTGGCTGCTTTCAGTACTTTTTCTTTGACCTAGAAGCTCTGGATTTGGGATGTAATATACCTTGGAGTTTTCATTTGGGAATTTCTTCTAAGAGGTAACTGGTGGATCCCTTTTATTTCCACTGTGCCTTCTGGTTTAGAGAAATCTGGCAGTTTTGTTTTAAAATTTCTTGAAATATGATGTCTAAGCTCTTGTTGTCATGTTCAAGAGAGTACAATGATTCTTAATTTTTTTTCTCTAATCTTTTTGTTAGGTCAGTTGTTTTTGCTAGAAGATACCTAATTTTTTTTCTTTTTTTTTTTTTTTTAATCTTTTGACCTTTTAAAAATGTTTCTTGTTGTTTCATGGAGTCATTGGTTTCTATTTGATTCATTCTTATTTTCAAGGAGTTTGTTTTGTGCCTCTTATGCCAAGCTATTAATACCCTTTCCAAATCTTTCTTCCATAGCTTTCATTTATTTTCCAATGTTTTCCTCTCATTTCTTTGGTAAAAATATTTTTAATTCTTTTTTAAAAAAATCTTTCCTTTATTTCTTCCAGGAATTCTAGTGGAATTTGTGTCCAAGCTGTGTTTCTCTCTTTGCTCATAGGTGTCTTGGAATCATTCTCTTCTTCTGTGTGTGTCTTGAGTGTCTTTGTAACTATAATAACTTTTTATTGTGCTACTATTTTTTTGCTCATTTTTCCAGCTTACTTCCTGACTTTGGACTTCATGTTAGGGCCTGTCTTTGTACTCATGGTGGAGGAGTTTAGAGCCCTGGCATAATTTTGCTCATCCTTGGATCTGTGACTGGGAACTGGATAGTGTCAGTTCATACCTGTCTCTGGTAGTGCCCCATAATGGTCTGAGACTCTTTGGCCTTGTTCCCAGCCACTCCCTGGTTGCTGAAATATTCTGTGTGCTACACCAGGCCACAGTGTCCACATCCGTCGCGTGTCTCGCTGAGCCTATGTGTACTGGAAAAGTGACTCATTGTTACTTTTTCTTAGATTTCCTTATCAGGAGTGTATCTGTTGCATTTTCTAGATCTATTTGGATGAGTGTTTTTTTGGGGGGGGAGTTATAGGGGGGAACTCGCTGTACTGCTTCTTCCTACTTTACCCTCTTCCCTTCATCTCAGGAACCTTTGTTCTTAGTCTCCCACTGAACATTTTGCTTCAGTTTTCTCCATGAATACCATAAAATTGGGACTAAGGGCTTTGGTGATAGAATTCTAAGAAGTAGGTGTGTGGATTTATTGTGTCATAATATCATGGGTCTAGAGGTACTTTTTCAACTCTTCTAAGTATTCTTTTACATTGGTTTAAGTTTTTTCTTTTAGGAAGGAGTGAAAAAGTCTGTGTTTTCCTTAATTTACCATTTTCTAGAATCAATGATAAACTGTGTTGGAAATGCTGAAATCATAGGCAATTTTGAACTTTAATCTATCATATGTTAAAATTACCTATGTAAGTTTGACTTTATAGAAAAAAATCACATGTTAAAAATGTTTTAAAAGTCTTATGTGTTGATTTAAAAAAATTTTTTTTTTTTTGCTTCTTATGTCTCTGATCCAGAAGCACAGTCCATGTCTCTGTATCTGGACAAATTAGCTTGTGTGGGAAACAAAGGTAGTAATGATGTACAACTGATAATTCCAATTAGAATCATGATTTTATAATAGTAGCATGGATAGAAGTAACTATCGAATTACTGGATATAAGCAAAAATGAAAAATATATGTAACATTTGTGCCTTTGCCTGCAAAAATAGTCTTGATTTTTGGACTAAAATTTTATGACTTTTATGGCAAATGAAGCATGAAACGAATCAGCAAGTCCATAATGGCTCAAGCACAGTGATACAGTGTTTGCTTTCCAATTCCCAGACCTTGGAATTTTAGCAAAGTTCACAAATTAAATAAAATTGGAATTAATCACAGCTATATTAAAATAAAACTCAGCCATTAATCCTCTTCTTGGTTACATTACAGTAATGATGTAATTATTTAAGAGACACTAGAGAGAAGGCATTTTGTATATCATAGAAGAAAATCTTTGGAGCCAAAACAAAATATCAATTTATGCAAAGCTGCAAATGAATCAACAGAAGAATGGAAATGGTGTTGGCTTTGGGCTGCCAAATATGTGGAAATCTTAATGGGATCTTCTGCTGAAGGTAGGTTATGGGTCATTGCCGGCAGCTGAGAACCTTTTGGTAGATGTTGATCCTGAAAGCAATTTCTCCAAGGTTTGGCTTCAAAAACACCAACTGCTATAGCCCTCAGTTCTTTCCAAGTTCAGAAAAGGAAGAAGTATAGATAAGTTTATTATCACTGGTAGATAATAACTGGCAAAGCCTAAAACTGTCCCTTGTCCCCCCAAAAAACCTACAAGGATAGGAACTATAAAATAATTCTCTTTCATCTCATCAATTTTCAGATTCATCGTTTATTGCTTTATGATAGATATCCCAGCTTTCTGCTGCTGTCATACTCTAGAGTAGTGATTATTTTTTCATTTTTCATTTCCTATGTTCATAAAAATATCAGTATTATTGCCTTTTTTTGTTGGAGTTGGGTTAACTAAATGTTAGGATTAGGATATCTAAGATGATGGCCTCAGGGATTCATTTTTCATTTGCAGTTATAGTCATGTTACCTGTAGTTGTATGGCTTTTGGTACTGTAAGGGTAGTGCTTTTCACTTAGTTCTCCTTGTTTCTTTGTTAGCTTGCTTATTTATTTTGGAGGCAATATACAAAACGGTTTTTAAAGAGGATAAAAAAAATCAGTGTATCTGATAGATACATTGACAAAGCTGTGAGAGGTATATGATGTACTCTTCTAAATTTTTTATAGTGTGATCTTTAGTATTAAGGGCATGTATCCAGTTAAAATGTATTATGTCATGTGTCATATGATCTTGGTCTAAACCTAATTTCCTGGCAGACTGCTTTCCAATTTTCCCAATAGTTTTGTAACAGATAGGGAGTTTTTCAAAAACTAAGTAGTTTATGATTTCATATTTATTGAGTTCTATTGTTTATATTTTCTCACTTGTTTCTTTCATTGTTCTACCCCCTTTTATTTTTTCAACCAATTCCAGATGATTTTGATGACTGCAGCTTTACAATATAGTTTGAGGTTTGAAAGTGTTATTCCCCCTTTTTCTCTTTTCATTATTTCCTTTAATATTCTAGATCACTAATTTTTCCAATTGAATTTTGTTATTACTAAGTTATGTAAACCATCTTATTAATAACTTAATATAGCATTAACACTGTAAATTAATTTTGATAATATTGTCATTTTTATTATTTTGGCATGACCCAGCAATGAGCACTGAATATTCTTCCAGCTGTTCAGTTCTACTGTAAAAAACATTTTATAATTGAAACTATGTGAGTGCTTTGTGTGCTTTGATAGATAGATCCTGGATATTTTATGTATCTTTTAGTTATTTTGTATAGAAGTCTGTACAATCAGTTTTTCAAAGTAATGATTGGTCACTGAGTTGATGAGAGTTCTAAAATCTTTCATAGGCTTATTTCCCCTCAAATACTGTACCTTTTGGCTCATCAACTCCCTAAATTTCCATGATAAGTAGTTTTACTTTTTCTCAGTCATTCACAGTAATGTTCTTGCTTTCTTTTCTTCATGGTCTCACCATTGAACTACACTGATTACATAGATTACGTAGATTATACAACTGATTATACACTGATTATTGTCTTGTGTCCAATTGCTGTTCATGACCTTCTAATCATCAATCTTGGATTCCTCTCACCCTCTCCCTTCTCTGCTTCTATTCCCTAGACCAATGCTTCTTAAACTGTGGGTCACGACCACATGGGGTTACAACCCATGGTTTAAGAAGCGATGAAGGGGTCATGAGTAGAAAAAGTTTAAGAAGCCCTGCCCTGGACATTGCCACTGGAAGGCTGCCACAAATTCATGTTATCTAATTTTACCTGGATCCTTACTCTTACCTATATTTCCTTAATTGGTGCTCAGTCACTGTCCCACCAGTGGCAGTTTCAAAACTTCCAATTAACAGTGGTTCCCTATTTGTTGTTGTTGTTCATTTATATGCAACTCTTCATTACCCTGTGGACCACAGCACACCAGACCCCCAAATATCTTTCAAAGTCTGTTCAAGTTCACGTTTGTTGTTTCCATGATACTATCTATCTATTTCATCCTCTGCTATTCCCTTTTCCTTTTCTTTTCTTTTCTTTTTTTTTTTCAGGCAATTGGGGTTAAGTGACTTGCCCAGGGTCATACAGCTAGTAAGTGTCAAGTGTTTGATCTGAGGCCGGATTTGAACTCAGGTCCTCCTGACTTCAGGGCCAGTGCTCTATCCACTGTGCCACCTAGCTGCCCCCCCCCTTTTCCTTTTGACTTCAGTCTTTCCCAACATCAGAGTCTTTTCCATTGTGTCCCATCTTTTCATTATGTGGCCAAAGCATTTAAGCTTCAGCTTTAGTTTTGACCTTCCAGTGAATTGCCTGAATTAATTTTTTTAAGTATTAACTGATTGGACCTACCTGCTGTCCAAGGAACTCTAAAAAGTCTTCTCTAGCACCACAGTTTGAAAGCAGTGATTCTGCAACACTCAGCTTTCCTTATAGTCCAACTCTCACAGCCATACATTGTACCAGAAAAACTATAGTTTTGACTGTATAGACCTTTGTCAGCAAGGTCATGTCTGTCCTTTTTAGTATGCTATCCATATTTGTCATAGCTGTTTTTTTCCCCCCAAGGAGCAAGTGTCTTTTAATTTCATGGCTGTAGTCAACATCTGCAGTGATCTCTGAGCCCAAGAATATTAAATCTGATGCTCTCCATTTCTTCTCCTTCTGTTTGCCAGGAAGTAAAGGGACCAATTGCCATGATCTTAGAGTTGTTTTTTTTTTTTTTTGTTATTGGTTTTTTATGTTAAGCTTCAAGTCAGTTTTTATACTTTACTCTTTCGTCCTCATCAAGAAGCTTCTTAATTCCTCTTCCTTTTCTGCTATCAGAGTGGTATTGTCTGTAAGTCTGAGATTGTTGCTATTTCTCCCTGCAGCCTTGATTCTAGCTTTTGGTATATCCAGCCTAGCGTTTTGCATGATGTACTCTGCATATTAGTTAAATAACTAAGGTGACAGACAATACATAGCCTTGTCATACTCCTTTTCTAATCTTAAACCAATCAGTTGTTTCATGTTCACTTCTAGCTGTTATTTCTTAGCCCACATAGTTTCCTTAGGAGACAAGTAAGATGACCTAGTACTCCAGTTCCTTTGAGAACTTAACACATTTTGTTGTGATCCACACAGTTAAATACTTTAGTGTAGTCAATGAAGCAGAAGTATGTATTTTTCTGGAACTCCCTTGCTTTCTCCATAAATCCAGCGAATGTTGACAATTTAGTCTCTAGTTCTCTGACTCTTCGAGAACCAGCCTGCTCCTTTGGTTCACATGTTGCTGAAGCTTAGCTTGCAGAATCTTAAACATAACCTTGCTGGTGAAATGAGTACAATTGTTTTATAATCTGAACATTCCTTGTCATTACCCTTCTTTAGGATTGGGATATAAACTGATCTTTTCCAACCCAGTAGCCACTGTTGAGTTTTTCAATTTTTCTGGCATATTGAGTGTAGCACATTAACAGCATCATCTTTTAGGATTTTAAATAGCTCGGTTGGAGTTCCATCACCTCCTCTAGCCTTATTGTTAGCAATGCTTCCTAAAGTCCCCTTGACTTCAGTCTTTCAGGACGTATGGCTATAGATCAGTAAGAGTATTGGTGATATTAACATCTTTCTTGTATAGTTCCTTTATGTATTCTTGCTATCTCTTCTTAATCTCTTCTCTTTCTCTTAAATCCTTGCTATTTTTTTCTTTTGTCCTTCCCCATTTTCGTATGAAATTTTCCCTTGATATCTCTAATTTTCTTGAAGTGATTTCTTGTCTTTCCCATTTTATTGTTTTCTATTTCTTTTTGTTTATTTAAGAAAACCTTTTCATCTCTCCTTGCTATTCTCTGGAATTCTGCAATCAGTTGGGTATATCTTTCTCTTTCTCCTTTCCCTTTTGCTTTCCTTCTTTCCTCATCTATTTCTAAAGTCTCATCAGATAGCCATTCTTAGCTCTAGAACAAAATTTAGGTTTTTTTCAACCTTGTACATAAAGCTCTTTACAATCAAGCGCCCTCTGTTTGTCCAGTCTTGTTTCATATTACTCCTCTATACTCCATTCCTATCAAATTAGATAGTCCCTTTATAGAACATTCCATCTACCGCCTCTACACCTTTGAAAAGGTGGCCTTTCCATGTCTTGAATGCATTCCCCCATCACTTCTCCTTGATATCTTTCCTTGCTTCTGTCAAAGCAACTACTCCGTCTTGAGCATTATCACCTGTGGCTCTATCAACATCATCATCGTCAACACATCGTCAACAAAGAAAGGCAAAAACATGGCCCCTGGGGCAGCTTGGTGGCACAGTGGATAGAGCATTGCCCCTGAAGTCAGGAGGACCTGAGTTCAAATCCGGCCTCAGACCAAACACTTGACACTTATTAGCTCTGTGTTCCTGGGCAAGTCACTTAACCCTAATTGCCTTAAAAAAAAAAAGTGGTCCCTGCCCTCAAGGAGATCACATTCTAATGAGGAAGACAATGCGCATGTAGCTATGGACGTACAAGATACAGAAGGTGTAAATGAAAGGTGAGCTCTTAGGAAGGACATTAGCCATTATTTTATATTGCTTTCAGTTTATGTGTGTGCATGTGGGTATAGTTTTTATCTTCCCGGGAAAGTGTAGGCTCTTAGAAACAACATTTTACATTTTTCTTTTATCCCCTGCACACTGAACTATGTCTTGTACATAGCAACTGCTGAATAAATGTTTGTTGAACTAAATTCAATTGGACTTGGTAAAGAGGTTGGTGGACTTTCCCAATCACAGAGAGATACTTTATAAATTATCCAACTGTTATTACACAGCTTCCTTCTGGAACACGCCCCTTTTCGGTGGGGGGTGGCATATTGTAGGAGAGCTAGGAAAAAAAGAATATATTCTTGCTTCTAAGGATTGTTTTATATTCTTGATTATTAATGACAATTTACTACTGAATGTTTTGGGGGATATAGGGGAAGAAAGTCAATAAAAGGAAGAAATATATAATATCCTGTAAATAAATTTGGTAAGATTTCCTGTTTTAAGTTTCTGAAGTCCTTCACACAATTAAGTACATTTAATTTTACCTTATTTCTCAACTCTCTTAAGATGTGGTCAGAGAAAAGCTTTTTTACCACACAAATTACACTGCCAACTGAATGAGGCATATCTTTTTGTGCTTGCTGAAAATTCTCCCAGGTAATTGTTTCTTTGTGTAGAACATTTCTCTTGGAAAGATTTAAGCTTTTGGAATTTTTCACATTTGTCAATATTTATTTCAGCCTGCTGTTTCTGTGCACAAATTTTCTAAAGCATCATCCTTTGTATAGCCCTGTCATTCCCATGTAGATGTATCTATGTATACACACACATATATGTATGTATATGTACACATACATACATATGGATCTTTCTATCTATCTATAACTTGCAACAGTAAACAAAGTCAAGCAAGTAGTGTTTATCATACATACAGATCACTATATAATTCACTGCACATTGCCTACAAAGCCACAACAAACCTCTGAATGCAATGAAACATTGTACCTGCTTGCACATTTCCAAAGTACATGCATCAATTTGATTTTTATGAATGAAATGTGTTCTGATATTCCTGTGCTGGTCTCTTTTATAACTAAAAGGTTCTAGGGTAAACACCATGGCCAGCTTTATTGATACTAACACAAACAATGAGGACAGCTCAAACCCCCTTTTTTTCCATATGTCCAAAAGGAAAAGTGAAAATACTATTAGTATATGACCAGCTTTTTCTAGGAGGCCACCACAAATCCATTAAAGAAAAATAGATGCAGTTAAAAAAATTTTTTTTTCAATTAACAATAATTCCTTCACTTCCTACCTCAGATTAGTGAGGAGAAAAAAAACATAAAAACCTTGTGACTAATATGCATAGTCAAGCAAAACAAATTCCTTCCTTGGCCATGACCAAATATATATTTAATCTGCATCTTTTACCTCTCAGGCATTGGGGTAGTATGCTTCATCCCTTCTCTGAAATTGTAGTTCATTGTATTGATTATAGTTCTCAAGTCACTCAGGGCTGTTTGTCTTCACAGTGTTGTTGTTATTGTAGAAATCGTTTCCCTGTTTCTGCTCCCTCTGTATCCGTTCCTACAAGTCTTTTTTAGGTTTCTGAGAAACTATCCATTTCATTATTTTTATGGCACAATTGTATTCCATTACATTCATATACCGTAATTTGTTTAGTGATTCCCCAGTGCAGTGGAAATGGGATTCCCCAGAGCATCCTCATTTGTTTGCAGCTCTTTGCTGCTACCAAAAAAAAAAAAGCTACTCTAAATATTTTTGTACAGCTCCAAATTGCTTTCCAGAATGGTGGGACCACTTCACAGTTTCACCGACATCACATGCCTGCTTTCCCATCATCCCTCCCACATTTACTATTTTCTTTTTGTCAACTTTGCTAGTTTTAATGGATGTGAAGTAAAACCTCAGAGTTGTTTTAAGTTTCTATAGTTCGTGTTTTGGAGCATTTTTTCATATGGCTGTTTATTGCTTGGATTTCTTCCTTAGAAAACTGCCTGTTTGTATTCTTTGACTTTATCAGTTGGGGAATTGGCTTACCAATATATCTCAGAAATGAAACCTTTATCAGAGAAACATAGCGAACATTTCCCCCATTTGCTTATTTCTAATTTTAGCACCATTCATTATGTTTTTGCAAAAACTTTTTGTATGTAGTTTTTGTTGGACCAACTGGTCATAGTGTATAATCTTTATGATATAGTGTTATAGTCTTCATACTAATATTTTATTTAAATTTTTTTGCATCAATGTTTATTACAGACATGGTTCTATAGGGCTTTTTCCCTCTCTCTTTTAATGCTCCTTAATTTAGGTATCAAGACTATATTTGTGTTATAGAGGGTATTTTGTAGGTCCCCTTAACTTTTTCTTCCAAACAGTTTTTGTGGTATTGGAATTCATTGTTCTTTCAATATTTGATAAAATTAACTTGTAAATCATTCTGATTTTGGGTTTAATTTTTCCTTTTTAAGCTTTTTCTTCCTTTTTATATATTGTTCAGTTTATTTTTCTGAGATTGGTTTATTTAAATTCTCTGTTATTATTTTATTAATCTAATCATTTTGCTATTTGTACATAACTCATAATTTCATTTAGGTGTTGAGTTTTATTGGCATATAATTTAGTAAAATAATTTCTAATAATTTCCTCTTTGAGAATTTTTCTTTAAAACTTTTGATACTGGTAATTTGATTTTTTTTTTTTTAGTTTTTAAAAACAAATTAATTAGAGGTTTACCTACTTTATTTTTTTTTCCAAAAAATCAGCGCCTACTAATTTTATTTACATTTTTTTTTACTTTCAATTTTGTTGATCTCTTTTTAACTTATATTTTGGTTTTCAATTTTTTGGCCTTCCTCTTATTTTTTTAAAGCTGCATGTCCAGTTTGTGGATGTATTCTTTTTTCTGAGGGAAGTGTTTAGAGAGAGAAATTTTTACCTGAGGGCTGTTTTGGCTAAATATCCCCCCTACCCCCTGATTTTGGTATGTTTCTCATTCTCATTGTCTTTAATAAAATTAGTTATTATTTGTGTGATTTTTCTTTGATCTTCTAATTCTTTAGGATTTTGTTATTTTAATTAATTTTGAATAATCTCTTCAAGCAGTACCTTATTGAATATAGTTTTTATTGGATTGTTTTCAGGAAAAGATGTTTAATATTTCTGCTTTTTGGCATTTGTCGGTGAGATTTTAATGTCATAAAACAGGTATGGTTACTTTTTGTAACATTTTTAGCATGCACAATTGAAAAATAAGCTTACTTTAATTTCAGTATCCCTAAGAGGTGGCTTCAAGATTGTACTTGGAGTTAAAAATAAAAAGCTTATAGAAATATAATAAGCTCATAATTATTTTAGCCAGATTTATGTCTGATCTCCAAAAACTAGATTGTCAGTCATTCAGGAAGCATTTCATTACTTGTGGATCTTTTGGTTTGAGAACTCCATTCAGCAATGCAAATCATAACCCAGCTGAGTCCTAGAGATATGGCAGCTAAGTGACTTGCCCAGGGTAACACAGCTAGTAAGTGTCTGTGGCTGGAGTATAAACCAGTTCTTCCTGACTCTCAACCCAGCACTGTTCACTGTCAGTATGAAATGGAGCGCTTAACCTATCTCAACCTAACCACATAACCCAATATGCTACTGTGATTCCTGTAGCAGTGAATATCATATTGTTGTTCTCATTCTTGAGTTATCCAGAGGGAACAGGTTTGGATTCCTTTGCCTTCTGTTTTAGCCTGGAAGGAACCTTCATAGATTTTATATTTTGTTGGATGGGAAAAGACTAAGGGGAAGAAAGTTTTCCATAGGAAATACTGTTTTCTTGGGTTGAGGGGAAAAAAAAAAACAAGGACAATTGAGACAGAGAATTGGATTATTTGATCTAGGTTTCCTTGGCTTTACAGTTGTCACCTCAGTAATTCACCCCAGAAGGAGTCATTTTTGAAACTATGTTCTATTAACTGGATTAGGCTTGCCTTGAGAAGCAGTGGTGGAGCTGAGACCTGCTGTGTTTTTAAGTCGTTCCGAGTCTTACCAGGTGTCCAGGTTGCTCCATAAGACAGGAAATTATATCTTGTTCTGAGGTTTATTGTAACAAAATACATAGTCCTAAGGGACAGCACCGCTGACTCCATGAATCATTTTATGGGATGGCTTTTCTACCTAGGTCCTGTGATTTATTCATACCATTCCATAGTAGGAATGGCAAATATGTAACCCAAACGTGGTCTCCTCTTTAGAAAGGGCTTCTTCTGGGAAATTTCCATAAATCAAGATAGAGCAGAGTACAGAAGCCCTTGTTACACCCAAAGAGATCTCTTCCCAAAGTACTGGGACTCTCAGGTTGTTGTATTTAACCATTACACTTGCCTTGAAAGTGTTCTTGAAATTTTATGTGCTGAATATTTGGATTATCTAATGTTGATTAATTGCGTGAAAGTTTGAAAGTTAGCTCCACAATTATATTTTAATACTGTTGTCACAACTCTGCCCAGTGGCTTAAGTCTGCATAGTAAAATTGTCTCAGGTGAATTTGCCTAACTTTCAGAGTTTCCTTTTTCTAAAAACAATTTTATCTCTGTAAATGATTGTGTTGGAATGCCAACTACTGATTTGTTTTCTTTTTTTGCAGCTGTGCTTAGGATTGCTGTTCTGAAGCATAACATTTCAAATATCTATCTGAACTCTTTCTTGGTTTTGATAGAACTTTATATAGGGGTGATTAGGTTGTTTTTTTAAAAATGCCTATACCTTTGAAATAGCACTTAAGAATTCTTTTTGAGGAGTGGATGTGCTTCAAGTATCTGTGATTTTTTTATGTAGTCTTTCTTACTTTGCAGGTAACAATCTCTGTTTTCATTCATAAATTGTGGCAGCAGACATTAATTTAGCTATACATGTCCTTGGATGAAGGACATACAATCTTTCCTGCTAGGCTCATACTTAATGCCTTTGCACCTTAAAACTGCCAGACCTTCTGTTGCATTTGTAAAGCCTTGTGGATCCCACTTTACAATAAGGCATTGAAGTAGTACTTGAGTGACTGATACATTGGTCATAAATGATTGTCCTGGACAATATCACCTGAGTCATTTATTTTTCTTTAAGATATTTTAGAGATTGAGAGTCATTGACACCAATAGTTACCTGGTTACTCTATATAATTCCTTTAGAAATAAAACAGCTTTTTTTAGTCGTTAAATTGAAACACTTTTGGTATCTTCTGTAACCAATATGTGGGGCAACTTGTCAGCACAGCTTAGTGTCACCTCCCCTACCCCTACTGCCTTGGGGAATGTTGTTAGAGCAGAAGGGAAATATTCTCAACAAACATGAAGGAGAAACATACCTGGGATACCTGGGTCTATGATTTATTCCCATCTTATCTCCCTCAAAACCTTGTCCCATCAGTTAATCATGTCTGTCTTGTGTGCTGCGTGCATTATATAATGGACAGAAAGCCAGCCTTAGAGTTAGGAAGCCCTAAGTTCATGTCCCACCTCTGACACTTACTAATTGTGTGTCACCGAGCAAGTCACTTAGCATCTTAATATGATACAGATAATTCTCTGAGCCCATAAGCTGAAGGGAGGGTGCCAACTTAAATTGGTAGAGAGAGTTTCCTCATTCGGGAGTTTGTTGTGCCAGGTTGAATGCCTACTCCTATGTATCCCCAGTTAAGTATCTCTCTGAAAACTTGATCCCTGTTGTATATGTTGTAGAGGGAAGGTTTGCTCATGTATGGGTTGGATTTCACTGTTCCTAATCCTGACAGTGAAAGTATGTGAAGGCATCATTCCTATCCTATTTAAAGTT
The DNA here is from genome assembly GCF_900497805.2 of Vombatus ursinus. NCBI lineage: Eukaryota > Metazoa > Chordata > Mammalia > Diprotodontia > Vombatidae > Vombatus > Vombatus ursinus. Next base: position 1,544,008 of record NW_020951860.1, read on the forward strand.
TTTATATTTCAAGAGGAAATAACTAGAAAATGCAACAGGTTTAGCCTTATTTCTCATATCCTGCCAGGAGTGCATCATTCATTTTCAATTCACTAATCTTGACCTTTAATTCTGTAGAAACTTTGCAGTTAACATCTAGTAAATGTAGTTTTGGTCATATTGAGTTTAAGAATTCTAAAGCTATCCAGTTCAGAAGGTCCAATTGGCGATTAGAGTTGTGAGACTGGAGGTCAGAAGAGAGAATAAGGCTGGATAAATAGATCTGAGAATCTTCAGCATAGTTATGATAATTCAATCCATGAGAGCTGTTTAGATTACCAAATGAAATAGTATGGAAGGAGGGGGTTTAAAAAAAAAAAAAAAAGCAGGTCCAGGGCAGAGCCTTGGGAGACAGTCCAGTTAAAGGGCATGATTTGTATTGAGATACAGCCTAAATTTGCCTCATTGCAGTTTTACACCATTGCTTATATTTCTGTTTTCTTGGACAGAACAGAACAATCTACCCAAAGTCTCTTACACATGACAGCTCTTTAGATACTTGAAAGCTGTCATATCTCCTCCGAATCTTATCTTCTCCAAGTTAAATGTCTCTACTAGAAAAACTTAAGGAATACTAAGGTTAAGGGATTGAAAAGAGGAAGAAGAGACAGTAAAGGAGGCAGAAAAGAAGCCAAGGATTGTAGTCTTGTGGAAGACAAGGGAAGAGGAGGAAGTCAGTACTGTCAGATCCTACAGAGAGGTCAAGGAGGATGGTGACTGATAAACATCTACTGGATTTGGCACAGAAAAAGTTGTCTTAGGAATTTGGGAATATTAAAAATATTTGAAATGCCATTTCATTGAATTCTATAGATATAGGCAGTGGTTCTCAAAAGTGTGCTCTGTGTTCTAGACCCTTTCTGGGTGTTCACAAGGTCAGAACTATTTTCATCTAAATACTTAAGACATTATTTACTTATTAAAATACTCTTCTATCTTTCAAATACATATTTGTGTGAGGCCAAGTTTTCTTTATATATAAATATACCAAAACAACATATTGCAGTGGATTGAATGTAGAAGCTGATATGAGAATCTGACTGTTCTTTTATTAAATCAGACATTAAGAAGATATGTAAAACAATGATGCTTTTCTCAGTGTTTTTTTCCTATTTTTTTTTGAGAAAATACAGCTGTTTTTCATAAAAACATATTATATTAATGTGATAGATTTATTGTTAGTTTAAAATAAATTCTTAAATATTTTTAAAGTTTAGCAGTTTTGATTTCTAATACAATAAATATCACTAGAATACAACCAGCTGTGTACTGGTAAATGTTTAATAAGTGGGTTCTTCAGGAAAAAAATGTGTGCACACCCACTTTTAAGTTCAGTATGCATTATTCAGACTTTCTTAAGTCTAGACAGTCAACAAAACAAATCAAATTTTTAAAGATTGACAAATTTCTGAGTGGTAAATGCTCACAGCCAAAATTTTAATTATTGCTTCTCAGTATACCGTTGGATATAACCTACATAAATAAAAGCTATTTGGGGTACTCAGTTTTTTTAAGTGTAAAGGAGTCTTGAGAGCAAAAAAAGTTTGAGAACTGCTAACTATAGGTATCTTTTTCCTATGTGTTCTTATGATGCTATACATATTTCTTCTTACTTCCTGTCTGACGTAGATCAAGTCAATTAACTCTCTGAGCCTCTTTCCCCTTCTCTTAAGTGGTAGGATGATACTTGAATCACTTACCTTACAGGGTTGCTTTGAGTTACGTGTTTTATAAATGGTAAAATGCTATATAAATTTAGATTGTTATTATATTCAACTTCATATTATAATTTTATGAGATTTATAAGTTACTTGAGGTCAGGGACTGTCATATCTTTCTGCTCTTCTTACCACTAGCACAATTCCCCATACTAAGTTATTTAAAGAAATGTTTAATAAATGAAAGAAATGGAGATTTTCTTTCTTAAAAAATTCTTTAACTTAGTATAACATTAAATTTTATTTAAACAAGCTATCTGAAAAGTTTTTGCCTATTTAAGAAGCCATCAGTGAGTTAAACAAAAGAATGCTAAATCATGCAGGTTACCACCTGTTTTACAGAGTTTACAGTCAGTGCATCTGGACCTTTGCAAAGAGATAACAGATTTGGAGTTGACTTCCAGTACCTAAATTGCTCTCTCAGACTAATCCATAGACACTTGGCTAAACTTTCTTAAGTACTTTTTTTCTTTGTGTGATATTGTTCTATCTAGGAAGAACACACTTTTCAATAAAAACTGTGATCTCAGAGCAAACAAAGGGAAATTCCCTTTTGAGATTATAAAATTATTCTTTCAGACTTCAGAAAAAATAGATTGAAAAAACAACTACTTATTTTTGAAATATTTACACAAAATCCACAATTCTAGCTTGCATAATTTGGATAATACTGGTGGTGGTAGTGGTGATGATGATGGTGATAGTGGTGGTGATGGTGATGATGATGGAGGGGAAGGAGAAGAAGAAAAAAAGAACAGCAGAATGTCATTAGGTTGTTTATACAACTGAAATCTTTACCAAAACTAAATAAATAGTCAGTAGCACCTAAAGATCCCCCATTGAAATTTTCCTTGTATCATTCTGTTCCATTCATCCCAAGACCATCCTCATGCTCAGATCCTCTCTAAGCCTCTGCTGCCTCCATGTGGCATCTGCTCAGTATTACTTTCTTATTTAAGACTTCTGTTGCTCTGTAGAAAGTTCTCCCTCCCTTCACTATGAAGGATTAACTCAACTTTAACGTGACTCTTCTTTCTCTTCCTCCCCTCCTTGTGCTTCTCAGCTGACTTTCTAATACTCCAATACTCCTTAATGTCCCCAGTTCCCAACACCACGGGAGATGTAGCTAGAGGAAACCATAAGCAATAGTAGCCCTAACTCAGATTCGAAGAACTTCATTTGACCTTCATTTATTTCCAAGTCTCATAAGCCAGCTGCAATGGGGTAAAAGATCATAGTGTTTAGAGTTGCAAAGGAACTTTAAAGACCATCCGTCCTAAAGTTCAGTGATTTGCGCTATGCCAGTCAATTCATAAACATTGATTCATTACCTACTCTATGCCAGGCTACACTGGGAGATGCCAAAAGACAGTTCATGGTCTCAAGGGCTCCCAGTCTAATGAGGGAGAAAACATGCAAATACATATTTAGGAAATACACACACACACACACACACACAACGCGCACACTCACGCACACATCCAATTTATCTTCTCTGTCTCTCTCTGTGTATATATTTGTGTGTGCATGTATGTTCTCTGTAGAGATGTATGTGTATGTATACATATATATATATATATATATACTCTTTCTATCTGTATATATGAATATATATCATATATACACACGCACATACAGAGAGAGAGAGGGAGGATAAATTAGAAGTAGTCTCATAGGGAAAGTGATAGCATTAAAGGGGATCAGGAAAAGAAGATGTGGTAGGATTTTGACTGAGACTTGAAGGAAGCCAAGGAGGCCAGGAGGCAGAGATGAGAAGACGAGAGAGAGAATCCCAAGCATGAGACACTGCCAGTGAAAATGCTTGGAGTCTAGAGATGGAGTGTCTTATTTTAGGAAAATCAAGGAGGCAAGTGTCACTGGATTAAAGAGTACTGGGAAGTGGGATTGTAAGGTTTAAGAGGACTGGAAAGGGGCGAGGAGGTTTTTAAGGAATTTTAACACCAAACACAGGATTTTATATTTAATATGGGAAATTATAGGAAGGCATCAGAGTTTATTGAGGGGAGGAGTGAGGGTGATGTGATCAAACCTGCACTTTAGGAAGGTCACTTTGAAAGCTGAGGGGAAGCTGAACTTGAATGGAGAAGACTTGTGGCAGGCAGACCAACTAGTAGTTATTGAAAGAATTCAGACTTGAGGGGATGAGGGCCTGCAGTGTCAGAGGAGAGAAAAACGTATTTGAGAAATGTTACAAAGATAAAATTGACAGACCTTAGCAACTGACTGTAAGTGGTGGTGGGGGTGACAGAGGGTAAAGAGTTGAGGATGACACCTAGGTCATGAGCCTGGGTAACTAGGAGGATATTGGTACCCTTGTACCACAGAGAAATAAGGAAGAAAAAGGTTTGGGATGAAAGATAATAAGTTGTTTTGGACAGGTTCAGTTTAAGATGTCTAAAGACATCCAGTTTGAGATTTGTAATAGGTAGTTGGAATTGCAAAACTAGAGGTCAGCAGAGTTTAGAGCTGGGTAGGTGGATGTGAGAATCATCAGCATAGAGATGATAAATGAATCCATGAAAGCTGATGAGATAAACAAGTGAATTAGTCTAGAAAGAGAAGAGAACACTGCCCAGGACATAACTTTGTAGGACACCTAGCGTTAGTGGACATGAACTGGATTTCAATAAATAGACTTTGAAGGTGAAGTCAGATAGGTAAGAGGAGAACCAGAAACTATTGCCTGCAGTTGTTCCTAATTGTAGACATTTATACCCAGTATGTGTACGACATAGTGTAATTCTTATATAGTATATAAACATTGCAATTTGGACGTAGGCATATTGAGCTAAACCTAATCTCCTAATATGTGTAAAGCATTATACTGGGCACTTAAAGTAGTACAAAAACATGACTTCCTGTCATAAAGGGAGGAAAAGAAGTTGTGTAGACAATACGTAATACAAAATAGAACATGTTAGGTGCTTCCAGGTGAGAAGAGGGGCTTCAAGGATTCATGTGGAAGAGATATCATTTGAGTTGGACCTTGAAGAAAGAGTAGATTTTTTTTTTAACAGGTGCCAGAAATAGAGGGGTCAGAAAAGGTATTATGTGTGAACAGAGGCATAGGAAGAAGAAGGAAATCTGGATTCAGAGTCCATAGTTCTTTATCTGGATGTGGATAGCATTTTCCATCATGAGTCTTTTGGAATTGTCTTAGATCATTGTCTGAGAAAAGCTAAGTCTATCATAGTTGATCATGATACAATGTTGCTATTCTGTGTACAATGTTCTCCTGGTTCTGCTCACTTCACTCTGCATCAGTTCATATAAGTCTTTCTAGGTTTTTCTGAAATCTGCCTGCTCATCATTTCTTATGGAACAGTAGTATTCCATTACATTCATATTCTCCAGTTGATGGGCATTCCCTCAATTTCCAGTTCTTTGTCAGCACAAAAAAGAGCTCCTATAAAGAAAAATAACTATGTATTTCTCTGATTTTCAAATCTTATGCTTCTTGTACAGAGAAGCCATAGGGAAGATAAATGCTCTACTTTTCCTTTCTTTCATCTGCCTTTAAGGCATTGTAACCAGGACCAGAAAGTATAGCAAATGGGATTCCAGGGGAGATGGAAAGCTTACTTGAGCTCTAGTAAATGGAGCCTGAAGCCATCAGTGTAGAGCACATGTAGAGCAACCATAGCAACTGCTCAGCATGACTAGATGGGGCGACAGATTGAAACAAAGCCAGCTCAGTTACCAGGCTCTGTTAGGTTGCCTTTCAAGAGTCCTGAGACCAACTATCTCCAGCATCCATTTGATTTGTGTCAGGCCCATAGCAGGTGATATAACCAATTCCTGGTTGGGGTTGTTCAAGGAAAAGAAGATAGAGAAAGGCTGAGGCCAACCTGCATTGGACCACTAATAAAGGATGCATAAGCCAGGATGGAGCCTGGTTCCATACATTACATTCAGAATTGTAGCAGTAATAGCAGTATCCAAACTACAGAGGGGATAGGACCCACTAGGGCATGCCCACTCCATCTAAGAGCATAGTGGGTAGAGCCTGTACCTTAGCCCAAAATACCAGTCATGAAACAGATCAGAGATAGGAGCCATGAGAAAAAAAGAGGTAGTAGATGCTTCATAAATTCTTGTGCTTGATTGATGAAACATTTCCACATTAGAAGTTGCATTCAGCTCCCTCTCTGATGGTTTTCTAGCCATGGCAACAATTTAGTCTGACACTGTCTTTTGGATTAAACTGAACTCAGTCATGACTCCAGCTTTGCAGCTTCATCAGTAAGTGATGAGGGATAGTCGTGAGGCACATATGAGAAGGTAATGCTACTTTCCACTGATAAGGCATCTGTGCTTGAGAGCCATTTTGTAGGTCACTGAACACATGTGAATGTTTTATTGGTTTTTTTTTTTTACGAACTATCAAGTGGTTTTTCTACAACTTTTATTAAAAATTAGCTCTCAGACACCATTGGCAGATATGATCATCACATAATAGTAATATGTTTCTCTAGTTTCTATTTTTTATAAATAAAATGTAGATATGTGAAACTTTGGGAAGGGCAATTTTAAATGAACTCCAGAAGTATTTACTAGAGCAAAATCAAAGCCAACATTATAGGCAGTATTGGAATCTTTTCAAATTGTTAAGCACTCAGGAAAGATTAGTCTACCTTTATTATTATTGTTCTACCTAGAGGATTAAAAAGAAAATATATATGTGAATATAGAAGTACACACACACACACACACACACACACACAAATTGAGACATTTTTATGACTGGGCAGAAAAATTCCTCTGCTAAAGCCCAGTTGAAGTGCCTCTGAGCTCTCAAAGACAGTTATATCAAACTGGAAGGACTTTAGGTATGAACTCCATGAAGAATTGTATTTTTTTTTTGGTTTGGGATCCAACTTACCTGTTATCACAGAGGTTTACAAGTTTGGCCACAAAGGCAATGATTTTTAAAGTTTAATTAAAACTTTTAATGTAAATTTAAATTTCTAAAATTAAATTTTTTGCTATAGCAACTCTCAAGGAGCATTTACCAAGGTATTAAATAGTCACATTCTACATTAATGAGTGGCACAATCATACTGAAGAAATTCTTTCAGCTTGACTTCTAAAGAATATAGAAGTTGAAATTTAATACAAGATTTTGTGAGAACTTTGATCCATGGTTTTGTTCAATAAACATTAAGCACCTACTATGAGCAAGATAGTAGAGAAAAGGCCACCCATGGAATCTGGAATACCTGGGTCAAAAGCCTGCCTCTGACACACAATTTTTCTTTGATCCTAGATAAATCCTTAACCTTTCAGTTCTCCTAGGTAACTCTCTGAGACTAAAAGTTACAAATTTTAAGTTTGCCTTGTTGCAAAAAGTTTCTGTAACATTTTAAGAGGAATTCCCAACACAGATGAAGTTACAGTTCTTCTCTCAAATATAATCACACAATCCTGTCATCCTCATTCCTCTTTGTACAAAGTATTAGTAATAGGGACTAGAGATATGTATATAAAAATGAAAGTCCCTACTCTCAAGGAGTTTCTGTTCTAAATTCAAATATATCGAGGTGAAAGAGAACCCTAATGATTTGAGATCAGGGAGGACTTTCACAGAGGAAGTGCCCCTGGGTAGAAACATTCTTAACTTATGCAGATTTATGCAGATATCCAGACAAGAGCTGGAGTGTTGGGGAACATCTGGAAGTCCAATATAATTAAAATGTAGTTTGTGAAAGGGAGCAATATGAAATAAGTCTGGAAAAGTAGATGAGAGCCAGATTATGGAAGACCTTAAAAACTAAGCTAAAGATTTTTTTCCCCCTTTGTTCCTAATGAGGAACAATTACAAGTTTCTGAGGTGGACAGTGACATAGTCAGACTTGTGTCTTAGGAACATTATTTTGGCAGCTGCTTTGGAAACTAGATTGGGGCAGAGATAGACTGAAGCAAGGAGAAGGATTAGAAGGCTATTATGTGCTTCTAAGTCCATAACCAACCAGATGGAGAACTCAACATTCTCTTCTGTCCTCATGACTTCCCAAGCTTTTCCAAAATAGGAATTATGTGCAAAAGATAAAGCAATTCCAGCTGTCTCCACAGTCTTGGGACACCAGGAACCCAAATAAGGTAAAAATTAAATGAGCCAACTACTGAGAAGACTTCTCCCCTTTCCCTTATTGCTCACAATGCCCTGGCAGTAGGACTTCATATGCAACCCATGGGTTTGCAACGTAACTCAGTTATATTCCAACTCACTCCCAATGCCATATAAAAATCAAAAGGCAGAAGCCTCCTCAAGCAGGGACAGCATTATGGTAGTACTCTGTGCCACAATAGAACTCAGAGAACTGAAGAATAGAGGGAACTGGGGCAGGACCTGTGTGGTTGCTGTGTGACACTCCCTTATGCTTGAGGTTTCAAAAGAACCCAGCATCCAGCTAGGACAAGTTCTTTCCCTTCAGAAGGCACATGGGGGAGAGACTGAGGCTGGTAAACAGTGAATTTTTGCAGGTAGGAGGAGGCCAAAATGGCTTTGAGGTTTAGCCCCCAGGGGAAACCACACTCAAATGTGAAGGAATCAGAAAATAAGAAATAGGAGAGCATAAGGGAAAAAATAAAACAACACACTGAAATTACCAAAGATATCGGGAGAAATAAAGCTCAATGAAAAACTGTGAGCATAAGCAGATAAACCAACAGGGATGATACTAATAAGACAAGGTAACATGGCTTCTAGATCAGATAAAAGAGTCCAAACATTTGTGAATAAATATTGCAAGATAAAAGAAAATAAATCAGCACCTGATGAGGCAGAGTATACTGTTGTTTGTCCTTCATTTTCAAAGAGGATCAATAATATCATGGAGTGATGTCCTGACTTGTGCATGAATTGGATTTAAGTTAGAGTTGCACAGAGTCATCAATCTCACTGTCTCCTCCAGAGTCACTGAAATTCAGTGGCAAGACAAAAGTCAAGATGAGTGGTGACAGCCCAGAATGCAGCGAATGACCATGGCATCTTCAACATCTGACCAAGCTCTTAAGTGCTACCCAGCACCTGCTTCAGCTTCATTCATGGCTCTGGAACAAATTGTTCTCATTGACCCATTCCACCAGAGAAAGTTTTCACATGCTTGGGGGTAGACATCCCCCTAACTCACCGATAGGTTTGAAGCCTGTCAGTTATCCTCAACCTATTTAGCCTGTCTGCCAAGACAGTTTTAGCAGGGTGTAGCTGCTGTACATGCTATAGCTTTTCGGAGCCACAAGTGGGAGTTGGGTGACAGATGAACACTAAAGGTAGATGAGTAGCCCTGAAAAGGGCTTTGCAAACCCCTCACTCACACCAGAGGTGGTAGTCCTCCCTAAACATGCCATATCCTCCAAAGAGGTCCACTGGGTCTCAAAGAGTCAGACAAGACTGCACAACTGAACAACAACATAGGGTTCCAGTCTTTATACTTGTTAAGTTCAATGCCTAGCACAATGCTTAGCGCATAGCAGGTGTTTAATAAATACTTGCCAATTGATTGATCAGAAGACACTGTAGATTCCCAAGAAATTATGGAATCACAGCAGGATATTTCTGAATGGTTTAAAAGAAAAATAAGAATTATGAAAGCAGAATTTATGACCTGCTGTGCAGAAATAATTGAATTAAAAAAAAAAAAACTTGAATCTTAGTTGGCAAGTCTTACAGAAGAAACAGAAGAGAGAATAACTGTTTAGGAATGCAAATGCATAGAACCAAAAGACAATCTGGAAGAAAAAAAGCAAAAAGCAATACCTTTAAAAGAAAATATCTACACACAAGCAAAACATTGTTCTCAAAGACAGAATGCATAGAGTTAAAAAATCTGAACATCGTAATGTAAGAAACTAGACAGGGGTGGGGGACCTGCAGCATTGAGACCACATGTGGTCCTTTAGGTCCTCAAGTATGGCCCTTTGACTGAATCCAGACTTCACAGAACAAATCCTTTTATTAAGGGTATTTGTTCTGTGAGGTTTGGATTCAGTCAGAGGGGCCACACTTGAAAAACCAGAGGGCCATGTGTGGCCTTGAGGCCGCAGGTTCCCCACTCCTGAACTAGAACTTCTGAACATAAAAAATCCCAAGTGCCAATGAAAAGAATCCTCAGATTACCCTTAGGAAAAAAACCCCTAGGCTACAAATTCCAAAGCACATGGTGATTAAATTTGATAATTCCACTGATAAAGAACACTATTAGTGCAGTCCCCAGACAAGGTCTGAAAAGGATCAGAATGAAGGTGGTGGCTTTGGAAGTGGAGAAAAGGGAACTGATGTAAGAAAGGCTGTGAAAGGTGAATCTATAAAACTTGGGAAATTATTGATTATGCGCAGCTAGGAGTAAAGGGAAAAGTTAAAAATGCCTCTGAGATTGCAAACCTAGTTGATAGTAAAGATCATGGCCCACGCTATAGAAACACACATTTGAAGGGAGGTTGGATTTAGGAGAAAGGCAATAGATTACATTTTAGACTTGTCGAATTTGAGATTCCCATGGAAAATCTGGGAGATATCTAACTGGAAGTTTGTGGTATATGAATTAGAACTCAGAAGAAATTGCAGCTCTGGAGATAGATTTTGGAGTCAGCTAGATATGTAGATTTTGGAGTCATCTGCATGGAGAGGATATTTGAACCCATAGTAGCTGAGAGTCCCAAATGTGAGGATATGTAGAGAGAAGGGGAAAAGCCCAGGATTGATCACCTTATCACGTTTGTGATGATCCCTGGGCCTGCTACTCTCTAAAAGTTCAACGCAAGTTGTCAGTGGACTTTAAGAGTCACCTCTCTGCAGGTGAGGTGTCTCCTACAAGGGTGAGCTGCTTTGCTGTAAGATACTATTACTATGGGATGAGGGGAAAGGAATCTCTCCCTCCACCCTTAATTTGGAAAAGGCACAAGAGAAAAGGTAAAGAACTGGCTTCTTCATACTATTTTCACTTTTTTTTTGTTTTTTGTTTTTTCTTTCTTGTGGTTTTTCCCTTTTGTTCTGATTCTTCTTCCATGACATGACTAATGTGGAAATATGCTTAACATGATTGTGCATGTATAATCTATGTCAGTTTGTTTGCTATCTTGGGGAGGAAGAAAGGAAGGGAGGTAGGGAGAAAATTTTGGAACTCAAAAACTTTACAAAAATGAATGTTGAAAACTATCTTTACATGTAATTGGGGAAAAAAATATTATTAAATGCAAAGAAAAAAAAAGAACTGACTTTTTCCTCCATAGATGACTCTTTTTGTGACTAATTAAACTTTTACTGTATTGACTGAGAAAGTTAATGAAGGTCACTATTTAAAGGGTACCAGGAACAAGGCTGGTCCTTTATCTAGCACATAACTGTCTTGTAATTCATTCTGGTTTGATTGAGGAACTTCTTTAACCCTTTAGAGGAGCAAGTGAACAATTGTTTTGAAATGTGAATGGACCTCCTTTATAGTGTCTGTTAATATTTATAATTCTGTGTGTGGTCCTAAAGGATAAAATACAGACTTCTTTGCCTGACTTTCCACTATCTGGATCCTACATTTCTTTCTAGATTGAATCATTCCTAATATCTTCTTGTATTTTCCTGTTTCTTTATATTAAGCAAGTCTGAAAAGTACTTCTTCTAGATTTTGGCTTGTTGAATTTTTTCTTATTTAATACTCAAGTGCCGTCTCTTCTGATTTCTTCCCTGATACTTCCCCCTAAAAACGACGCTTTCCTCAACAGATAATCAGTTCCTAGAATATTTTTGCCTTTATCACTCTATTTTGACCATGAGATCATGATTATGTATATTTATTTATACACACACACACACACACACACACACACATTCTTTACACAGTGTTTTGACACTTTGCAAAGTGCAAATATTCTAAAATATTATTTCATTTTATCCTCACAACAACCCTTGGAGGTAGGTGCTATTATTATCCCAAAGATCAGGAAAGTGAGACAGACAGAGGTTAAGTGATTTGCCCAGGGTCACACAACTAAGTATATCTGAGGTGGAATTTGAACCCAGATCTCCAGAACTACACCTCCTAGATGTTTTTTGAAAAATTAAAAATGTTTTAACATTGAGCTTCAGTACTTCACTGCTCCAATTTAAACCATCTTTAATTTCTTTTAATCCTTTTAGTTTTCTGGTGGATTAACCCAAATTGATTCTCTTACAACTCACAGAATTCCATTACTCTTTGTATCAATTCACCCTTTCACTTCCTTCACTATAGCTAATTTCTTAACTTTGTGCTTGTCTGCTTTTGAATCATGTTTCATGTTCCAGATGTACTGTTTAGTATGTTTTTTCCTACTGAATCTGTCTTTTTGCTAAATTAGTAGAATTTTCTGTGAATTAGGCTGGAACCTGCCATGTCTAAACACGCCAGCCTTTGTGCTCAGATTGTACTGACTTTCTTTTCAGTTTTACTTGGCCTAAACTTTTTTTTTTCCTTACAAAATTTCTCAAATTCCTTACAAAATATTTGCTTCTTAGTGATCAGAAGTGAAAAGTCCAGGTTTATAGGCACAATTTCTCTTTTTAAATTTTTCACGGTGAAATAACACTGGTTGATAGAATAGGGGAATGGAAGAAAAGAAAGAGGGAGTAATAGTCTTTTTACCTTTATTCATTTTTTTCATATTCCTTGATTTGTCAACTACCATCAGTTCAACTCTGATTATAGCCTGTCATCATTTTAATTTTACTGTTGATAATAGACCCAGTGTCACAGACTCAAAGATTCTTTTGGATTCTCAAGGGGGTTTTGTGTTCCATTTGCCTTTCATATCTGTCAAAAGGCTTCTCCTCTACTTTCTGAGATTTGCCTGAAAAGGGAAGGGGAAAAGAAGGGGGTAGTCAAACTTGCCTGACATTCAAATGCCATAGCAGAGCAACTTTATAGACATCTTGGTTCTATTAAGATTTGAAGGTCAAAGGGCAACCAGGACTGGTCTGGCAGTTTAAAGAACTGGGGTGGAACAAGTTTAATGGCTTACAATTAGACTTCTGCTGCCATCAACCCATTATCCATAATGAGCCTGTTAGTCATTCAGCAGGGAGTTAGTTATCACTCTGGAAAGGTTCTGTGTTCACTTTTTTGAATGTGTTTTATTGTTTGTGGAAAAGACAAACAGACAGCAAGGGTATTTTGGGAGGAAGAACACTGAAGTTGATTTTGTGCCTAATCTAACTCGGGTCAAGCTAGTGATGCAGACTCAGAGAAGCTAGCTTCCTTGCTTCTCCTTGCAGGAAGTATCCTATCTCCTTATTCCGTTAATTTTTACTGGATGCCCCTCGTGCCTGAAACTCTCTTCTTCCTCGTCTTCACCTCTTGCCTTCCATGGATTCTTTTAAGTCTCAACTAAAATCCCATCTTCTGAGACTTAATCTTAATATTAGTGCCTTCTCTTTAAGATTTTCTCCAGTTGATCCTGTCAGTATCTTGTTTATACACAGTCATTTGCATGTTGTCTCCCTCATTAGACTATGAACATCTTGAGAGCAGGAGCTGTCTTCTATCCTCAGCCCATAGCACAGTGCCTAGCAAATGATGGGTGCTTAATAAATGCCTGTAGACTGAAAAATGAAATACTTATGTATCATAAAATACAATGAAATGACATTATTACTAAGGTTAAAATAGTTATCTAGGCAAAATAGCTACATTCCTCTACCTCTGCATTCACAACAGCAACTGGTCACTCTATGTCAAAAAGGTGCCTGAAGGACAGTAAGAATTCTGCTAACACCTCCAACTACACTAGATCTTCTATGCCTCCTGTGAAGGAAGCCACAAAGCCCCCTTCATATCCCTTTAAGTACCAGCCCAGCCTAGATAAAATAAGTGCTATTCCTGTCACACAGTTCTTACTTATTTGGGGCTTGTGACACATATTTATATTTTATTCCTCAGGGATATATAGGAAGCCAAATCAGAGTTAGCACCACTACCAAATCTTCCTTGGCTGCATATCATCTTTTTTAAAATCGCCTTTATTTGGTAGGTTTCTTGTAGTTATTTACCTTTTTTAGATATCACCATCAAAATATCTGCACTAAGAAGCTTCTTCAGAATTTTTACCTTCCAGACTGTCAAATTTTTAGAGTCATCTAAAGACTTGTTACTTTTGTTTGTTGTTTCATTTTGACACAGCAGACATCTCCTAACATTACCCAAACAACTCACAAAATATACTCTCTAAAAACAGTTAAACTAAGTGATTACATATAGATATTAGCTTATACCAGTGACCATGCCCTGAAGGTTATTTTTCTGAGCTTTATATTCTGCGGTTTCACTTTCCTGAATGGTGACTACCTTTCCTGACCTAGTATTTCAGAAAGGCCCTAACCACACTTACTCTCTACTCTCTACTCATTGAATATCTATCTCACCAGCCTTAATAACTAACTTGCCACTATGTAATGTGTGTTCCTTTTCTTTCCTACCTCTATTTTTTATAATCTTAATGAAATCAACTTTGCTGTTTTTCCTGGATGGGATATGTCAGTCTCCTTCTTTGGCTCCACTCTAATTATCCTCTGGAGCTATCCTCTAACTGTCCTTTAGGAACCATAGTACCCCATCCTGGCCACCACTCCCCTATGAGTGTTGTCTTCTCAACCCTCGTGTTAGCTCCCAGAAGGCAGGGACTGTCTTTGTGTGATACATGTTTTTTCATTAATTCATTTATCATCATCAGTCTCTCCCTAAAATTTTAAACTATCAGTTGTCCTTCCCCATCATATATCCACATCAAATTTACCAATCTTACTTTGAAATAAACTATTATTATCTTTATATAAAAGAAATAAATTTTAAAATGAAAATTAACAGTTCTAGGTCATTGACACGATTATGTCCAATTTGTATGACCTAGATATAGTCTGAGTCAATATATTATTTTGTTGGCTTTTTCAGCCATGTACATACATTGCATGCCAATTGTTTTGGATTCTAATAGAGAACATTTATTTAGTGCCTATTATGTGACAAGCGCTGTGCCAAGTGGTTTGTACATATTGTCTCATTTGATCCTCAAGATAACCCTGAGATATAAGATTATTCTAATTAATTAATTAATTCTCATTAATATTTAATGAAATTTAATTTATTATTCTAATATATAAATATAATATATTATAAATAATAAAATTTAATAATTAATTCTCATTAATATTAACATAGGGTTATTCTCTTAATATTCTCATTTTACAGTTGAGGAAACTTGAGCAAGCAGAGGTTAAATGACTTGCTTAGAATTTGAATTCAGGTCTTCCTTGCTCCAGGCCAGGTCCTTTTTTCTCTGCATCATTTAGCTGTGGATTCTATTTCTACAACATGACTCAAGGATGATAGTTTAATCTGTCAGTGTGCTTTTTAGATAGTCTAAACTTTTTAGATAATAAGGATCATGGTGTAGTATACACATGTACATATGTACTATGCAATATTTCACACATTGTAAGAGTTCAATAAAAAACAGTTCAAAATGAAGAGAAAGAAAAACTCATAGATGTCAAGTTACCTGGGTTCTAATTATCCAATAGGATTTTAATTCACCTGGAATGTCTCTGAATTATGCGTAATCCTAAGCCAATATCCTCTCTTTTTTTTTTTGACATTTTTATTTAATTTTATTTTATCTTCAATTCATAATTCTCTCCCTTATTCCTCCCCCCCCCCACCAGTTGACAAAGCTGAAAAAACAAAAACAAAAATCCACTGTATTACGAAAATACCTGGAAAACTAATTCTGGCATTATCTGTATCTGAAAGAAGGAAGGTAAAGGAAAAGAGGCATGCTTCATCATAATTCCTTTGGAATTCTGGTTGATTATTGCATTGATCATTTTTTTTTTTCGCTAGGCAGTGGGGTTAAGTGATTTGCCTAGAGTCACACAGCTAGTGAGTGTTATGTGTCTGAGGCGGGATTTGAACTCAGGTCCTCCTGACTCCAGGGCTGGTGCTTTATCCACTGCGCCACCTAGCTGCCCCTCTAAGTCTTTTGAAGTTAATGATGTTTACAGTGTCATTGTTATATAAATTGTCCTGTTTCTGCTCACTTCACTTTGCTTCATTTCATACAAATCTTCCCAGGTTGTTCTAAAAACCACCTGCTTCTTCAGTTCTTATGACACAATAGTATTCCATTGCTTTATATACCATAAATTTGTTTAGTCATTCACCAATTGATGTGCACTTTTTTGCCAGAATAAAAAGAACTGGCATAAAATTGCTTGTTCATATGAGTCTTTTCCCATTTTCTTTGGTCTTTTTGAGGGTATAGACCTAGTAGTGATGTCTTTAGGTCAAAGACTATGCAGCTTAATGATGTGTTTTGGGGCATAGTTTATTGATTAATTGATTAATAGTTCCAAATTGCTTTCCAGACTGGCTGGAACAGTTCAGAGTTCTACAATGCATTAATATGCCTGTTTTCCCATATCCCCTCCAGCATTTGTCATTTTCTGTTTTTGTCAACATAGCTAATTTGATGGGTGTGAGGTAGTACTTCATAGTTGTTTTAACTTGGATTTCTCTATTTATTAGTGATTTAGAGCATTTTTTTCACATGGCTATTTATAGCTTAAATGTCTTATGAAAACTGCCTATTCATATCCTTTGACCCAATATCAATTGGGGAATGGCTCTTATTCTTATAACTGTGACTGAGACCTTTATCCAAGAAACTTACTGCAAAGACTTTTTTTTCTCATTTCCTGCTTCTTATAATTTTCGATGCATTGTGGGTTTTGTGCAAAATCTTTTAATTTGATATAATTAAAGATTATCATTTTACCTCTTGTGAACGTCTCTATCTCTTCTTTGATTATGAACTCCTCCCCTGTCCACAGATCTGACAGGTAGTTTTTTCCATATTCCTCTAATTTGTTGTTGATATCACCCTTTATATCTAAATCCTGTACCCATTTGGAGTTTACCTTGATTACAGTGTGAGATGTTGGTTTATTCCTAGTTTCTGCCAGACTGCTTTTCAGTTTTCTCAGCATTTTTTGCCAGATAGTGAGTTCTTGCCCCGGTAGTTGTTTATTTTTTTTGGGGGGGGGGTTTATGAAATACTAGATTACTGTGCTAATTTCCTTGTGTATATTGTGTACCTAATCTGTTTCATTGATCAACCTTTCCATTTGTTGCCTAGCACCAAATTGTTTTGATGATTACAGCTTTATAGTAAAGTTTGAAATATGATACTGCTAGAGTCCCTTCTTTTCCATTTTTTTTCATTAATTCCCTTGATATTATTGACCTTTTTTTTTTCCTCCAGGTAAATGTTGGTGTTATTTTTCTGACTCTCTAAAGTCATCCTTTGGTAGTTGATAACTATGGCACTGGATAGGTAAATTAATTTAGATAGCGTTGTCATTTTCATTATATTGGCTTGGCCTACCCATGAGCAATTAATATCTTCCCAATCAATTACATCTTTATTGTATAAATAGTATTTTGTAATTCTGTTCATATAATTCCTGTATACATCTTCACTGTTAAATTCCCTAGTATTTTATATTTTAGTATATATTTATAGCATATATTTAGTATTTTAAACTGAATATAGTTTTTTTTTTTAAATGGAATTTCTCTTTCTGCCTCTTTCTGCTCCATTTTCTTGGTAATATACAGAAATTGATCTTTAAGAGAGAGCTTGTTAGAAGAAAATCTTTAAGATGACATTTTATTCTACCAAATCAGATGATTTTTTAAAGTCAGCAAACAGCTAGCACAACAGGACACTGTGTACCTTTCCAGCCAATCATCTTCCTATAATGATGTGATCTGCTGTATAATATAATATGCAAATTCTTGCCTGTTCCTATTTCATACTTAATCAAAAATATTCTCAAAATATGGGTATATTATTTTTATATAGATTTTGGAGAGATGGGAAAGTAAGCATATTTGTTGTTAGTTACTTTTCTGTGTCATGTTTGGGATATAGGTAGTAATAATATCCCTGACATTTTCCTAAGCATTTGAAGTATCCACCTTTTTTCAGCAGTTTTGGGAATTGATCCCTCAGAGCCCTGAAAGTTGTAGAATATCTCTTGTCAGTATATTCTAACAGTAGTCATCCAGTTCGTGGCTTAGAAAACTTCTGCATGACTATTGTTGAAACATAATTATCTTAACAAAAAACAGAAGCAAATTTCAGCTTGAACAGTGCTTTTTAAAAATCCAGCACTTTCTCAGTTCAGAAACTTAGGCTAGCTTTCTAGTTTTCATAGAGTCAGAATCATCTTCTTAATGATGACTTTAAAAATATTTACTATTAAAGAATATCTTTCATCTATTCATTTTACTTCTGGTCATTTTGCTGGTATCTTCTGTTTTCTTCTTTATTGAGTCTGGCTTTCTTTTTCCTTTTTCAATCTGAATCATAAAAAGCCTTCACAAGCCACAAGGGATCTGTTTCGTAGTATATGAAGATCAACTAAAAGGTCAAGATTCTCAAGAGAAACAGTGAAAAAAAATTAGGGAGTTAAGGTTGGCTAACAGTACCAGAAATGAATGCTGCAGTGCAATAACCATCAAAACAATTTAGTACCGGAAAAAAAATAAGACATGTTGATCAGTGAAACAGATTAGATACACAGTGTACAGAAACAAACATAATAACAGTGTTAAATAAACCCAAAGACCCCAGCTACTGCAATAAGGACTCATTATTTGACAAAAACAGCTGGGAAAACTGGAAAACAGTCTGACCGAAATTAGATTTAGAACATCGTACCCCCATATACCACAATGAATGCTAAATGCATAAGTGACCTAGATATAAAAAATCACATAATAATGAATTTAGAAGAGCAAAGAAAGAAACGCTTTCACCACCATAAGTAAGGGAAAAGTTCATGACCACAGTATAAAAAGAATCACAGAAGATAAAATGGACAATTTCAATTGCATAAAATTGAAAAGGTTTTTCACAAACAAAACTAATACAGTTAAAATTAGAAGGATACAAATAACTGGGGAAAATCTTTGCCGCAAGTTACTCTGAGAAAGGTCTCTTTTCTAAGATTTGTAAGGAGTTAATATACAATTTGTAAGGATTAATATACAATAAACAAGAGTCATTCCACAGTAGATAATCTGTCAAAAAATATGATTATGAAGGTTTCAGAGGAAGAAATCCAAGGTATCAATGACCTTATGAAAAATGCTCCATTACTAATAATTTGAAAAAAGCAAAGTAAAACAACTTAGGGTTCTAACTCCCATGCATCAGATTGGCAAAGATGACAAAAAAAGAAAAATTAAAATTATTGGAAGAGTGCAGGATAAGAGGCACACTGATTCAGTGTTGGTATTGCTGTGAATAGATTCAGCCGTTCTGGAAAGCAGTTTTGCACTGCACAGCAGAAGTCACTAAACTCCATACACTTCAACCTAATGATGACACTACTAGGCCTTTACCTCAAAGAAAGAGGGAAAGGACCTATATGCACAAAAAATTTTTATAACAGCTTTTTCCTGGTAGAAAAGAACTGTAAAATAAAGGGATGCTCATCAACTCAAGAACTGTTAAACTGTAAAATATGAATGAAATAGACTATTATTGTCCCCTTGGAATGATGAAAGAAAAACCAGGGAAGACTTATAAGAAGTAATATAAGTTAAAGTTAGCAGAACCAAGAAAACAATTTATGCAACAATGTTGTAAATACAAAAACTCTGAAAGTCTTAATAACTAATCAGTACAATGACCAACCATGATTCCAAAGGATTGATGACAAATCATGCTACTAGCTACTTTCTGATAGAAGAGAATTAGACACAAAGTGCATAATGAGACATATATTTTTGACGTGCCCACGGTGGAACTTTGTTTTGCTCAGACTATGTGTTATTTGTTACAGGGATTTTATTTTGCTTTAATTGTGGATCAAGGTGGGAGGGAAAGGGGAACTAATGATAGGGCTCCCTTTCTTCCAATAAAAAAGAAAAAAAAGAGGGTCTTTAAGTATTTTTTTAAATGCAGAGAAGATAATGGAAGGAAAGTCAGAAAGAAACACAAATTAGCCAGATAGCTTTGAAAGTTGTTACATGTTGAATTTCTTAAAAGGAACAGTCTCTGTGTGACAGAGATTCAATTTCATGGACAGTCATGGACGGTCCTCTTTTTTGTTCTACTTTGTATATAAAAATGCTCATTTTATTTGATGTTTAAATTCAAAATTAAAAAAAAATACAAAGCATTCAAGTCATTGCCAGATAAAGCCACAAGCTGTAGATTTATTTGCATCAATGAAGGAAAGATTAGCGTTAATACCTCAAGAAGGAATAATATTTTTCTAACTTCTATTTACTTCTGTTTATAATTTGTCTTGTACTTTTTCCATGTGAGTATTGAAGATTACCTGGGACCCTCGTACCATACTGCATCTTTACTCAAGCAGCTGCAGAATGCTTTCACTGAAACGAGTTACGTGGGTAGAGATAAATAAGTAACAGGGTTTATTTTGCCAAAAAATTTAATTTAATTAAACCTTTCAAACCCAGTTATACCTAAAACTATTAGTTTAGGTTCTACATTTCCTACTATAAATGTATTACTTTATTTTCTCAGTTCAGTTATACTCAGAGCTCCAAAGCATTAGTAACTATTATTTATTTCAGGTTATTGATTAAAGACAATAACATCCTTGATATTGAAGGCAAGAGACCCTCTTGTTGGCTTCCCATTAACTTGTTCACCATCTATCATTTTCTTCTCTGTATTTTTTAAAATAATATTTAAGGCTATTAATGCAGGGGTGGGGAAACTGTGTTCTTAATAAAAGGCCCTTAATAAAAGGATTTGTTCTGTAAAACTTGGACTCAGTCAAAAGGCCACACTCAAGGACCTAGAAGGCCACATATGCCCTCCAGGCTGCAGGTTCCCCACCCCTGCCTTAATATCATCAGTGTGTCATCTTTATCTGCTTCTGTGTAGTTCAGTACAAATAAGTTTCTCCACTGTAGACATTCCAGATATTACATTGACCTAGAAAATGTCATTTTGCAGTAACATATTTAATTCATCATAACTAAGACTCTATAATGTTATTTGCCCAAGATGGTAATTTCACATTTATCAATATTATGAGGTTGAGTATGAGACCTAGCAGCAGTAGCTCTTTTGAAAGACAGTCTATTTCCAGTCTATTGCTTACTTTGCATATGTAAACATTATTTCTGGGACGTTAAGTATGTGGTATAATGTGTTTTTGTTAACCAGTTAAGGATGTTAGGAAAGCTTTATATCCTTATTCAGAAATATCAACTTTATTTGAAAGGATGATTTCATTTAAATTCTAACATATGCAATAATCTAAGTGCTGGTAGAAAGGAAAAAATAAAATAAAATAAAGGTCCTGCCTTGAAGATGCTTATAATTTGTGGAGTAAATATGGGAAGAAATAAGACATGTACATAAAAAATAATATGTGTCAGAATAGGTGAACGTAAAAACAATTTAAGGTGTTCTGAGACAGAGAAGTTCCCTTATCTAATTAGTTCTAGAAGGTGCTTAAGGCTTATTTAAGCTTGATGTCAGAAAAAAATTGTAAGAGAGTTGTCCAGAAGTGGAGTTGGCTACGTTAGGAAGTGGTGAATTCCCTCTTATTGGAGGTATTCGAACAGAACCTTAATGACTATTTGATAGTCATGTTATATAAATAAACATTTATATTACACAAATAAATATTATATAAGTGTTCATCAAATAAGTTCTTAGATTTATATTTGGTATTGATTGAACTAGGTAACCACCAAGGTCTCTTCCAGCTCTAATTTTGTAGATAGAGGAAGGTTCTTGAAAGAGGTGGCATTTTAGTTGGGCTTCAGTTGTCTGACGGACGGATAGGATGTTCATGGGGATGGGAAGGAAAAGGCGTTCTATATTTAAGGAGAATCATTCACAAAGATATAAAAATAAGAAAGCAAAGAGCTGTTCCCCAAACTATGAGTACTTTGTTTTACAATGACAAACTGTGTAGACCTAGGGAAAGTATTCTGAGTTATAGATGAAGACAGATTATGGAGCACCTTGAATGCCAGCCTGAGGAATTTGATCTTTATGTGGTAGGCAGTAAAAAACTGTTGAAGTTTTGAGCAGTGAAATGTGGTCTTTTTTATTTCTACACTAGGAAGACTACTTTGGTCACTTAGAAATAAACTTCATACTTCTGTGACTGGTAAGTGCATATGTGTTGGCACACAGAGTCATGGAATATTAAGGCCCAGCACATTCAAGTGACAGTTTTGCAACCATTCCAAATGATAGACTAATTTGGGGGAGAAAAAAATCTTGTGCTGTTCAGCGTATTAATAGCCTCTGTACTTTCTTTTGTAGGCAGGAAGCTCTCCTCGCTGCCATCAGTGAAAAAGATGCCAACATAGCTCTTCTAGAGCTTTCCTCCTCCAAGAAGAAGACCCAAGACGAGGTAGCTGCATTGAAACGTGAGAAGGATCGTCTGGTGCAGCAGTTGAAACAGCAGGTATGATTAAATGAACAGTGGGAACCAAGTTACAAAAGGGCCCTCTAGAGCTATGTCTGCATTTCACTGCAGAATATTTCTTTCCTTCCCTTCTCCCTTCCTTCCTTCCTTCTTTCCTTCCTTCCTTCCTTCCTTCTTTCTTTCCTTCCTTCTCCCTCTTTCCTCTCCTTTGCTTATGGTTTAAAGTGCCATGTATTGTTTTAAATAGTTCATTTGTAATTACATTACATTTCTAATTACATATGCCAAGTTGGCCTTTGTAAGTAAATGAGCTCATCTTTATTACAGATCTCTTTTCTCTGGATCTCATGTGTCCCCAGGTACCTACTTCAGTATATTTTGTGCTACTGCTGGATTAAGAAAAGAAAAAAAAGGTGATGCCTCATCTGTTTACTGTAGAACAGAGACTCTTAACCTGGGATTCATGAACTTCTTTTCAAAAATATTTTGAACTATATTCCAATATAATTGACTTCCTTTGTAAGCCTGTGTATTTTATTTTGTAAATTTTAAAACATTATTCTGAAAAGTAGTCCAAAGGCATCACTTGACTGTCAGAAAAGGTCCAAGACACAAAAAAGATTAGGATTCACATCCAGCAACTTCAGGCATGAAGAGGACTTTATTATAAAAGGATTTGTGGATTAAGTAGATCCTGGAATGGTACAGGATTGGACAGTATTTAGCCCAACTTTAACATCATCCCTTCCAAAATTTTGGGCCCAGTGTTTGTCTAAAACCTTCTACCTGCAAACATCAAAGAGCCAAAAGATAACTCTTTTTAAAGGACAGAAGCAGACCTGAGATCTTTGGCCATTCTCCTACCACCACTTTGTACTCTGTACTCTTCTCTATCATTTTCCTTTACCATCTTCTAATTGCATTACTTTTTTTCTTGTTGGCTGTGTCATTCCACTTGAAGCAATTCGACAGAGCCAGAAAGCTTTTTCCAGAGGAGTTTTTTCTTCTTCCATTGTGGGTGGGGGGTACCAGTGATCAAATAGTTGTGTTTTTCAGTTTAATATTTAACATTAAATAAATATGGAATATTTGCATTATAAATTTTATTTGCATTATAATTTGCATTATAAATTTATTTTTCTATTTTGCAGATCAATGTTAAATGTGCTTAAAAGTTTACTTCATAATTTTATAACTTATGCCCAAAAGAGTCCCCAAAGATGTCCGTTTTCCACAAAATGACATATACAACACATAGGATTCATTTAAGTACATGGAAAATTTCAATATCATAAGATTGTCTGTAGCAAGAAGTAGAATTATCTGATTTTAGGATAATTGTGAAATAAACATCAGGCCTATTTCTTTTGCCATGTATTTCCATTAGCTTTTTTTTTCTTCCCATTAGCTTTTAGGGGGCAGTTTAAACTGTCATTAAAAAAGTACGTTATAAGAATGTTGCATATGCTTCCTGTTTTTATCTATTTTGCTTCCCTATTTTTCTTTGCTAAAAAGGAAGATTCTCATTTGTGAGGGGAGGCAATATCAAGTAACATAAAGTGACTGGGGTACAAAGAACAAAAGACATAATAAAGCAAAAAAAAAGATGACTAGAAAAGGAAGTTGCTCTCATGAAATAAGAGCAAGGCATAACAGATGAACTACCCTTGTATGTAATGTCAAACCACCAGTCAACAAGCATTTATTAATCACCTACTGTGTACTAGACATTGTGCCGAAGAAATACCAACGACAGTCCCTGAGGGAAAGTACTGCCATTAAGGAAGATCAAGAAAGGTTTCTTGTAGAAGATGGGATTTTAGCAAGACAGGGTAGAGATGAAGAAGTAGAACATTCTAGGCATGAGGAACAGCCAATGAAAATACCCAAGGTTGGGAGGTGGAGTATCTTATATAAAGAGCTGCAAGGAGGTCCCTGTCAAAATATTGTGGAGTACATGGGGGTTAGTAAATTGTAACAAAACTGGAAAGGTAGGATTGGGCCATTTAAGTGACAAACAGGATATTTAATATTTGGTACTGGTGGTGGTAAGAAGACAAGAGAATTTATTGATTGGGACTGGTGTACAATGATCAGCTCTGTGGTTTAGGAAGATCACTTTGACAGGTGATTGGAGGGTGGACCAGGATGGAGAGAGACCTGAAGCAGAGAGACTTAATATCAGGCTATTAGGGTAGTCTAGGCATGAAAAGATGAGGCCCTGCATCTAAGAGGCGACAGTATCAGAGGAGTGAAAAGCGATGTCTTAGATGTGTGATGAAAGTAAAACCAATGGGAATTGAAAACAGATTGGATATGGGGAGTGAGAGGGTAAAGAGTCAAGGATGACTGATAGGTCGAGAACCTGAGTTAGTGGAAGGTGGTGTCCTTGAGAGTAATAGAGAAGTTTGAAAGAAGGAAGGATTTCTAGAGGAACTTATGTAGTTGGACAGGAAACAAATCAATTTACCCACAAAATTCTAAATTTAATTATATGGTAATTGTCAATGAATTCCAAATTCATATATACCTACTATATGGAAACATCCCAAAAATCCTCCAATATTGTCCATTTAAGGATGAAGATGGAGCATTTCTGAGGAAAACTGTAATGATTCCTCCAGATTGTGCTTTTTTTCTCTCTCTTGTGCATGGTTTCACAATCCTACCCACTCACAATACATCTGGGTTTATATGAGAGCAAAGGAAAGTGAGTTCTGCCAAAGACATTTTGGTTCTTTAATTTCTCTAAGAGCATGTATTTAAAGCTTGGATGAGGGAGAGGCCTTTTGGAAAGAGGATATGGCATCAATGTTGTTTTAATTTAAAGCTTCTAGACTTGAATTGCAAGAATGTGCCTCAATCTAGAGACCATTTTCTTACAGAATCCTAACACAGAATTAACTTGGAGTAGGCTTTCCAGTAAATGGAACAGCTGAATCTCGATTGGTTGTTGGCATTCACGTGGGGCCATTGCCATCATGAGATGGAGGTGGGGAAGGGTTTTAAAAAGTGGGAGTCATTATCTAATGTGGTCCCAATTTACTCCTTCCCCTCCCCCCCACCAGGGTAGTTTGTCTCTCTGACTCATTCATGGCAAAGCAGTCATTGGGGAGGCTTTTTCAGAGAGAGGGAGGGCCAATACAAGAAAACAAAGCTAAAGGTTGTCTAACAAAGTCCAGATGTGCTGTGGTGTGTGCCAGCCAGTATGTTCAGATTATAAGTCATGGCCTGCTGTGCTTGTCAAGCCAGCACCAGCAGTGGAATTAAGTAAAGCTAGAGAGAATTCTTTCTGGCATTAATGTAATCTATTCAGTGACATACTTTTACAAGGTGATCTCTTTCTGTTTATTTTTTCCCTTTTCAAATAAAGATTTTTATAATTTTCATATAGTTATTGCTACAGTTTGAAAGTCTTGTTTTTTAATCAAGTTGCAAAAAAAAAATTTTTTTTTGTTAAAAGGTGGGTTAAAGTTTCTTAGTTAAAATTTCAGAGACTACAGAGCTCAATGCTAAAAAGGTTCCCTTTTATTTCATTTTACTTTTAAAAATGTTTTGAAATTGGCTTTGGATTTAACATCAGTTATTTGTGGTTATATCCTGACTCCTGCCTGGTGAGCCTTCCATTCCAACAAAGAGTCAGAGGATCTGGGTTCTGTGTGCTGTCCCTGTCATTTAATATCTCTGTGACTTCGGGCAAGTGACTTATCCTCATTGGGACATAGTTTGCTTGAATGTAAAAATGAAGCGTTAGGCTAGATGACCTCTAAGGTGCCTTTCTGCTCTAAAATCTGGGATTTTTATAAGAAAAAGGTCAAATGACCAAAAAGATGGAAGACTAAGTGACCTTTTCTGTGATTCTCATGACCTCTCAAAATGCTGTAAAACTAATAAACAAGAGGTAAAATAATTGTAGCTTTTCCCACAGACTTAGATATCAAGAACCCTTCAGAAATAACAGCCTGATGAATTAACAGCAGAGAAGGCCAATCCTCATCATGCCTACCCAGCACCCTCTTCACCTCTGGCCCCTAGATTCTGGCAAGGCTGCACAACAAGGACCCATGGGGTTGTGCTATTTAGCACAATTATATTTAGCAATTCTCTCCCTGCTGATACAGTCTCTGCCAGCACACACTGGCCCTGCCCTCACGACACTGTTCTGTGATAGTAAACAATAAAACTCAATTCCTTGCCCCACCCCTCCTCCTGCACCTGGTTTAGAGGAAGTAAAGGTATAGGAAAGCGGAAGTATTCTCTGGGGCAGCAGCTGCACTGCTCAGTCAGAGAATTTAAGATGGAGTGTATTGGGGCAGGGCATCAGTGTGTGTGTGTGTGTGTGTGTGTGTGTGTGTGTGTGTGTGTATGAGTGTATGGGCAGAAGAGAGGATGTGAGGGTAGTAGGGCTCCACCAGGACTGAAGGACTAGGGTCTGTCATCCAGTGGGGCCTAGTACTATCACTGGAGACAGGGACCATGGCTGACAAAAAGTGAATCCCCACTGTGAGAGGAGGCTGAGACAGTTTTGAGATCCAGCCCTTGGAGGACTCCACCATCAAATGGGGAGGAGTCAGAAAGTGAGCAATAGGAGATTGAAAGGAAAAAAATGACTGAAATTTCTAAGACCTCGGGAAGAAAAAAAAGTAAGTTTTCATTTATTTTTTTTAATTTTTAGGCAGTTAGGGTTAGTAAGTGTCAAGTGTTTGGTCTGAGGCCAGATTTGAACTCAGGTCCTCCTGACTTCAAGGCCAGTATTCTATCCACTGTGCCACCTAGCTTCCCCCCCAAAAAAATAAGTTAAAAACCTTGGGTACAAGTAGATAAATAACAGGGAAGACATTAATAAGAGAAGGGAAGGTGCCATTGACATTTTAATAAGTCCAAACATCTCTGTATAAATATTGCAAGAAAAATGGAAATGAAGCAATACCTAAGGATGTAGAAGATCCTGTGCATTTCCAAAAGAGCATGGTATCTAAGCAGGATATTTCCATTTGGTTCAAGAGAGAAACAAGAATTGTGAGAGTGGAATTTATGACCTGCCCGCAAGAAGTTGGCAGAATAGAAAAACTTGATAGTCTCCAAAGAAACAAAAGAGAAAAAAAAACTGATTGGAAATGCAAATACACAAAAGTGAAGGACGTTCTGAAAGAAGAGAAGCAAAAAACTATAACATTAAAAGAACAAATAATCTGTATACAAGAAAAACTTATTGACATTAAATTAAGGGTGCATAGAGACAACTTAAAGATACATCTTCCAGAAAAAAAGTAAAAACAAACTAACAAACAAAAAAACAACCTTGACTTGTATAATGCATAAAATAATATAAGAAAACAACCGAGAGCTTAAGAACACAGAAAACAAAGTATCAATTAAAAGAATTCAAAGTTCTCTTCCAGAGGATAAAAAAATATTAAAAACCTATACTGCTAACTCCAAAACACATATTCGTTAATGTTAACAATTTGAATGCCTAAGAACAAGTTCTGTAAGTGACCAGGAGAAATACCTTCAAATATAAAGGAAAGGAATTCAAATGGCACAGTGCTAATCTGTACCCAACAGAAACCACATAAGGCAATGGAATAATGTGTTTAGAGAAGCAAAGGAACTTAAGATACAGCCCAGAGTAACATAAACTTGAGTGGAAACATCAATCATCCTGAATAATTGAGCCTAAACATCAATTTAAAAATATGATTGATCAATAAAGGATAATCATTTGAAGGATTTTTAAAATAAAGAAAACCCCAGATATGAACAAATTATTTGCAAGCAGCTTAGGTAACAAGATTGATAAACCATACAATAACCAAAGAAAGCACAAGTAATAAATCCCCCTCTTCCAAGAAAAGGGGGGGGGGAACAGAAAGAGAAAAATACCTATGGGGTTAAAAATAACACCAGGAACGATTAAGAGCTTTCTTCCTAAAAGTACATAAGGAGAAAAGGGTGAAAGTGGAACATAAGTGGAACAAATGGTTGGAGTAAGAGACCTGAAATTTCATGAACTAAAACTCACCACACTGCATCATCTACAAGTGAATCGGTATTTCTTTGTGGGTCTAAAGAGCAGAATGTGTAAATGTATAAAAAGGAGAGGGAAGGAAGAAGATAGAACAGTTATATGATGTACTTTAATCAAGTCAGTGGTAAAAAATGAGGGGAAAATGACTCCTGTGGTCTCTTAGGGCTATATGTGGGAGGATAGGTGAGGTGGCAGAGAGAAGGATCATAGCTAAGAGAAAAAGGTGGAAATCTCAATTCACTGGTGGTAGGGAGTACTGTTGAAGTACACTTTTGGGGGATGGGGCTGGGGAAGAAAATATTCTGTAAGTGGGACAGAGGGATTTTAAATTAATATATAATCTATAGGAATTTGATCTCTACCTGTTTCTGTGGACAGCATCCTGACTCAGGAGAAAGGTAATCAGAACTCATGGGGACTGCTAATAATCAGAAAGGTGGTAAGGCATGGACTGGGAGTAGAGATTCATAGCAAATGGTGGTTTGGGGGTGGGGAGAGGAAAAGGGTAGTGATGAATAACACATTCTGGCACACAGGAGGATGCAGAAATTTTTCTAAAATCTAGCAGACAAAAGTTGAAGGGGAGGAGAAGAAAAGGGATTTTACTTTACTTAAATGAGGATAAAAGGGGAAGAATTACATATTTAAATAAAGGAAATAACACTGAATTAGTATATTAAGTAAAATTCAAAATTAGTATAAGAGGTGACAGATGGGGAAAGGAGTTCAGGGTGAGGAGAATTCAGTCTGTGGGAACGGAGTTCCCTTAAGGTAGATTAAGCAAAAAAAGAAGAAGAAGAAGAAGAAGAAGAGGAAGAAGAGATAACAAGCTATCTTTGCAGAGGAAAAAGATAAAAAAGTCTTAATTTAGAAAGAAAACAATGTTAGAGACAAATGTAGGAAAACATAACCTTAACTTTTATAACTTTAAATGTGAATGGGTTAAAAAATCCAATGAAATGAAAAAAGTGACAGATTGGATTTAAACAAACAAACAAACAAAACCCTACAATCTGTTACTTCCAGGAAATACACTTTTACAAAAAACAACTCTACACAAAGTAAAAATCAGGGACTGGAACAAAATTTAATTTGCATCAGGTGAATCTGTAAAAGCAGAAGTTGCTATTATGCTATCTGATAAAGCAAAAACAAAAATTAACAACATAAAAAAATAAACAAAAACTACATTTGCTGAAAGGACCATAGATATAACAATATTGAACTTCTATGTGCCAAATACCTTAGTATCTAAATTCATGAAGGACAAAATAGCTGAATTTTGAGAAGATTTAGAGAATAATGCAACAGTAGTAGACTTTAATGCCCCTCTTCCAGTTTTCAACAAACGTAATAGAAAGCCAGCAAAAGGGAAAATGTAGAATTGAACAAATTGCTGCAGAAAATAGAGCTAAAAGATTTAAAATATCTTCTAAATGGGACTGCTGCCAAATAAGCATATTTCTCAAAACCACAAAGAACCTTTATAAAAATTGACTGTTTATTAGAGTACAGAGATATTACAAACAAATGTAAAGAAGTCAGACCTTAATGCAATGAAAATATTAATCAGTTCAGGGACCACAAGCAAAAGACACAGACCTACTTGTAGACTTAACAGCAGAATCCTAAGTAATGAGTGGATCAAAGAACAAACCATAGAAACAGGGAGAGATTATGTAAAAGAAAATGATAAGGATGAAATGACATGCCAGAATTTCTGGGATGCAGGTAATACAATCCTTGGGAGAAATTTAGAACCCTAAAACATACTTAAAATAAAAATGACAAGGATTGATTAACTGAACATGAAAGTAAATAAGCCTGACATAAGCAAAAAAGAGATGTTAAAAATTGGAGAAACAAATTAGATACCAAAAAAACTGTAGAAGTGGTAAAAAATTAAAAGCTAGCTCATTGAAAAGACTAACAAAATGAATCAACCTTTAGCCAACCTGAATAAAAAGAAGAGTTTTAAAAATCAAATCAATAATATAGCAAATAAGGGGAAATTGCAACAAAATCAGAAGAAATAAAAATTAGCAAAATCTGCTAGTTCTGAAGAGACGATTATATGCCAACAAGACTGAGAATGCAAAAAATATATATATATAGATGGCTTCAAAAATATAACACAAGGGCGAGTAGAGGTCTTAAATAATCCAATCTCAGAAAAGACGTAGCCTTAAAGGAGCTTTCAGGGCAAGGAGGTTGGGATTCCTGATCATGATGGAGAATTTGATGAAAAGTTTTTAAAAATTGATCCCAATACTACACAAATTATTCTCTAGAATTAAGAGAGTATATACTAAATTCATTTTTATAAGACAAACATATAAATGTTATAATATAAATAAAATAACATATAAATATTATTATAAATAATATGATTTAAATTAAATTTAAATATAATTTAATTTAATTATAATATAATTATATAAATTAATATATAATATATTATTAGTTATATAATTATAAATAATATATCATACATTATATATAATAAAGTTATATAATAATAATTAATATTATTATATTAGTCCTAATATAAAATAAAGCAATGGAGACCTTATATTATTAATTTGGTTTTGAAATTGTAAATAAAATCTTGTCCAAAAAAAACCACAACAATTCATCCAAGAAATCATCCATTATGACCAAGTTGCATTTATACCAGAGATATGAAGATTGTTTGACATTAGGAAATCAACATAATTAATCATATTCAAAGCCAGAACTTTCCTGCCCCACATGTTTATCTCCATAATTGAAGAAAAAGTCCTTGACAAACTAAAACTTTCATGTCAAAAATAAAATCTGCAAAGTATAGGCAAAGCATACAAGGACTTTTAAAAAATATCTGTCCAAAACCGAAAGCAATCATTATATACACTGGGATGTAATAGAACCTTTCCCAACAAGTACAAGGGTACAGTAAGGATACCTATTCCCCTTGCTATTATTTCATATTCTAGAAATGTTGGCAGTAGCCTTAAAATAAGAAAGAAATTAAAAGTATAACTATTTGTAAAAAGGAGATAAAACTATTCTTATTTGCTAACGATATGATGGTTTATTTACAACAACAAATTGTAATAACAACAGCAACAAAATATGAGAGATAAAAATAAAAAGGGACATCTCATTCCAAATGTTTCTGATATATGGGAAGCAATTTACCAGAGCACATAAGATACTTATATAGGTTCAATTACAAAGTGTTCCCTAAGAAATACAGAACAACTTAAATAGCTGGAGGAATAGGTCAGTACTAGGACATGCCAATACAATAAAAATGACAATATGACCAAAGTTAAATTACACGTTTAATACTTCACCAATCAATGGTGAATCAAACTACTGAAAGAATATTTTACAGAATTCAATAAAATGATAAGTTCATTCGGCAAAACAAAAGATCTAGAACATCAAGGGAAATAATGAAAAAAGGTAAGGATGAATAGGGAATAGCACATTCAGAGGAATAACACTTCACACTATATTATAAAGTAGCAATCATCAAAACCATTTGACGGTTTAAAAATAGAGAAGTAGATCAGTGGTACAGACTAGGCACATAATGTAACTCAGTAACCTAATGTTTGATAAAACAGAAAACAAATTACTTAGGAAAAAAATTCCTGTTTGAAAAAAAAGTGTTGGGAAAAGTGGAAAATAGTCTGGCAGACATTAGGCCAACACTTTATGCCATATTTTATAATAAATTCAAAATGAATTTATTTTTATATGACCTTAATATTAAAGATCAATACATTAGAAAAATTAGACAAAAAGTACATCACATACCTTTCAAAGTTGTGGGTAGGAGATGTATACTTTACCAAATAAGAGATTCAGGCAATTACAAAAGATAAAACTCGACTTTGAAATTGCAAAACTTATGCACAAATAAAATGAATACACCTAGGATAAGAAGGAGAAGAGTTAAATGGGGGCAAAAACCTTTGTAT
Organism: Vombatus ursinus; assembly: GCF_900497805.2. Classification (NCBI taxonomy): domain Eukaryota; kingdom Metazoa; phylum Chordata; class Mammalia; order Diprotodontia; family Vombatidae; genus Vombatus; species Vombatus ursinus. Next base: position 1,576,249 of record NW_020951860.1, read on the forward strand.
TAGATTTCTCAGAAAGGGCTAACAGATGTATATATAGAAGACCAAAAGCCACTCCCCAAAAGATAAGTGGTCAAACATATGAACAAACAATGAAGCAAGTCACATGAATTTTGGGGGTTCCCAGGGCATATACAAGTTACATTTACACTGTACTGTAGTCTGTTAAGTGTGCAATAATACTATATCTTTAAAAAAAACAACATGCATATGTTAATTTAAAAATACTTTATTGTTAAAAATGCTAACCATTATCTGAACCTTTAGTGAATCATAATCTTTACCTCTACCCTGCTGGTAGAGGGTCTTGCCTCTATGTTGATGGCTGCTGACCAATCAGGGTGGCGGTTGCTAAAGGTTGGGATGGCTGTGGCAATTTCTTAAAATGAGACAATAATGAAGTTTGCCCCATCGATTGACTCTTTCCTTCACTTGATCACTTAGAGGCCATTGTAGGGTTATTAATTGGCTTGATTTCGATATTGTTGTGGGAATAGGGAGGCCTGAAGAGAGGGACAGAGATGGGGGAATGGCCAATCAGTGGAACAATCAGAACATACATAACATTTATAAGTTTACCATCTTATATGGGTGCAGTTCATGGTTCTCCAAAATAATTACAATAGTAATATCAAAGATCACAGACGATAGATCCCCATAACAGATATAATAATAATGAAAAAGTCTGAAATGTTGTGAGAATTTACCACAGTGTGACACAGAGACATGTTTCCAACAGCACATGCTGTATCTTTGAAGTGCAATTTTATTGTGCAATAAAACAAAGCACAATAAAATGAGGTATGCCTATATTGATTAGTTTTGTTGATTTTCTTTGGTCTTTTTCCTTTTTTTCTTTCAAAACCATTATTTGTTATATTAAATCTAGACTGAAAGGGAGAAAAAGTGAAAGTTAAGCAAAACCAGCCAACACCCAGGATCAAACAACAGTTCCTCCAGCATCCTATAACATGGAACAAGTTCAGAGACATGCTTAATACATGTAGGGAGTAATGTTTGGCCCATTACATTCTTACTCTGAATGTAAACTTTTATCTATACTTACTCATTTTAGTTTTAAAATGTATAGTAATGTTAATTTTTTTAAAAGTATGGCTTTTGTCACTGTCTTCTGTGGAAGACCCTGTACTCGGAGGTATAGCACTAGTATTAATTTATGCCAGGTAAAACCAACTCCTCATTAGGTAAACCTCTAGTGGAGGAAGAAAGAGTAATTGCCACCTTGGAAAGGTTAAGTGGAGATCAGAAAGTCAGATTAAATTGATACCATTTTATCTGTGGTATACCAAGATTTAAGAGGCTAAGGCAAGCATGAAGACCAGTTATTTCAGCAGGATTCCAGGACATAGAAGAACATACTATATTAACATTCAGGGATTGTCAAAAGTATGTCATTTGTCAACTTGATTAGGTCTTTTTATTTTGACTGTTTATGTCATCTGCTTCTACCTGGCATTGATGTGTCAAATGTAGCCCTGGATTAGATCCACAATACCTCTCTTAACTCATTTTGCACTATTTAGTATTGAGCTTATTCATCTCTTTTTCTGTATTTTTAATGGTAGTTATGTAACTATCGTGTCCCTAATCACACAGATTAATTAGTTTTAAAGACAGAGTAACACTGAAGTTGCAAAACCATGGTATCAGTTGACCTCTGGGGTGCCAGAGTTGGTAGTAGATACTTTATCCCCTGTTAGGCTTTATACATAAGCTTGCCTTTAGAGATCTACTATTTACTATAAATGATTCCAGTGATTTGTTTTGCTGGACTGTACTTATTTCTGGACTGTTATTTCTTTCTGGGGGAGGGAAAGAGTCATTGGGTAGTAACAGTACTTTTTTTTTTTTAAACACATCAGTAAAACGCTTAAAAGCAGCAAAAGAAATGCTGCCATCAAAACGACTTCCTAGACATCGTTGTGATTGATTTACAATCTTTAGCCCATGTCAACTTTTCTGATTCAGGATAATTCTGTGACTGCGGAGAAGGGTTTGATCCCTTGGGTCTTTGACTTGTAGGTAATTAAGCAAGATTATCAGCTTATGCTATTTAAAAGACAGCCTGTGTGGTCAGTCTGTATGACATTTACTGGAGGCTGAGTATCATGCTTTAAGCTACATCAGTTATGTACATGAACTTGCATGAGACGACAGGCTATTATCATCTCATTGTCGGGGCAACCAGCCAAAAAGCCAGTTCTGGAGTTCATGCATGTGAGAGAGTGGGAGAGAGAGAGAGAGAGAGAGAGAGAGTGTGGCGGGTACATGTGTGATGTGTTTTCATAATATTAAGTGAAAGAGGAGTTTAAGAGAAGGAAAAGAGCCACAGCTTGGGGTAAATAGGGGATGGGAATTCACAGCAGTGAGAGTGCAGAATTTCTTAAGTCTTGTTTTGCTTCTGATATTTCTCCTGAAAAAAAATGATATTTGCACTATTTCTAGTAAATATGTAAAGAGATAGTAGGAGGTCATCTAATTTTTTTTTGTAAATTCAAGTCACCCACCCCGATGAACTGCATTCTGGGATAGTAAAAAGATCGCTAGAAAGGATGTTTGCAAGAGCATGCAGAATATGAGAGGTACTGTAGAACTGGAAAAGGGCAAATATTGTCTCAATTTAAAAAAATTAGGAGAGACATGAAGAGAGGTTGTGTTCAGCTATAGACTAGCCCAATGATGGGCTTCTTTATCCCCTTTAGGCTTTCTATTCCTGAGATAATTCTAAAATAGATCATTAAAGAAATGGTTAGTAAACATCTAGAAGAGGAAGTGGTGATTATAAAAAGTCCACATAGTCTCATTCCAGGTCATTCCAGATTAACCTCATTTTCTTTTTTGACAGTATCACCAAACTCGGGGGAATGCTTTATGTATATATATACATATATACATATACATATACTTATAAATATATGTAATTTACCTAGATTTTAGCAAAGCATTTAATGAAATATTTCCTACTATAAATATGGAGAAACATGGGCTAGACAATGGATGATACAGTTAGACCACTTTCAAACTGGTTGAATGGCTAATGTGAAAAAGCCATTTTTAATGATTAAATGTCAAATTGACAAAAGATGTCCATTTGAAGGCCCCAGGGATGTGTTTGGACCTGTGTTGTTTAACCTTTTAACAGTGACTTGTATAAAGGCAGAAATGGCATGTTTATCAAATTTGAAGATGACACATTGCTGGGAAGGGGTAGCTAATGCATTGAATGATAGTGTCCATATCCAAAAAGATCTTGACAGGATAGAGCATTTGGTTGACTCTAATAAGATGAAATTTAACAAGAATACTGTTTTCAAAGAAATAAATCCAGGATTTACCCAACCAATAGTAGGTAGGATGAGACATTTTCCTCATTCTCTACTAACTCCCCAAACCTCCCCCTTAAAAAAAAAAAAAAAGAGAAATTGTGTACCAAAGGTAAAGCAGTTATATTTGTTTTACAGACAAGAGAGCAAGAAGCCCATCATTGGGCTTATAAATTAACACTGGAGAATGTTAATCCTTAATGTATTTATTCAGCACCCCTTTCCCAACAGACTCCATCCATGTTCCAGCAGGACACACACACCAAACCACAACAGTGGGTTGTACTTTGCAACCCATTCAGGCATCTTCCTCCTGCTGCAGTCTCATCTGATACCTATTCCTGTCCTTCCTTCAGTGTCCTGTTGCAACAAGCCATACACCTCAACTTTACCCAGCTACTTATAGAAGAGGGGGAGTTATGGGAGAGATGTTGGGTGTCTTGCTTCCTGGGATAGCACCTAGGTTAGGGAACCCCAAGACTGAAAAATGGTACCCAGAACATCCATTCCCCTTCCCCCAAGTTTGGAAAAATTGGTACACACTGACAGACAGGGAACTAAAGAACAAAGCAACTTGGACAGCAGGTGTATGCTGGGCCTGAAGAAAAGGGCACTGAATTTCAGCCGCAGCCAATCCTGTTTCCCAGAAGTTACTTGGAGTAGGGACTAAAGTGATGGAAAATTAAGCTCTCAGCATGCGAGGAGCCTGAGACAACTTTCAGTTCTAGCCTGGTAAAACTCACCATTAAAAGAGGAAGAGTCAAGTAAGTAAGTAACAGGAGAATAACAGAGTAGGGGCAGGGGGAGACTCGAACCAATAAAAACCTGTAATGTAGATAATTAGCAGATAATTCAACAGAAGATAGTAAAATTAGAAGGGAGGTTTGAGTACCCAGACATCTAAGAGATTATAAACCACTCTAATTAAATATTATGAGACAAAAGAAATTGAAACTATTGAAACCTAATGAAATAAATAATCCTGTGGAATCCCAAGAAAGCATGGAACTGAACCAGAATATTCTAGAATGGTTAAGAGAAAAATCAGAATTTTGAGAGAAGTTACAAAGGAACAAATGACAAAAGTTCTGCATGGCAGAAATGATGAGTGGTGACATAGAAAAGCTTGAATTCTTAGAACCTCATAAAAGAAGCAAAATAGTGAATGACAGAATAAAAGAAAAAGAGAAGCAAAACAGCAGTATTATTAACAGAACGCATCATTTCTATACAAACCAAACACACTGAACTCAGAGACACGATGAATAGAGACAACTTAAGGAATAATCCTTGATGACAAGAAACCTGAACATTGAAATGCAAGAAAGAATGCGATAAACTACTGAGAACTTCTGAATTCAAAAACAAAGCACCAATTGAAAGAAACCACAGATTGCCTTTAAAAAATTCCCATGTTCCAAACTCTAAGACATTTAGTGATTAAATTTAACAACTCAAATTCCACAAGTGAGCAAGAGAAAAACTTTCAAATATAAAGGAAAGGAAATTCAAGTAACACAAGACTGTCCTGCATCTACCAGAACAAATGGAATTATGTGTTCCAAAAAAGCAGAGGTACTCACTCAGAATGCAAACCAAAATGTAATACCCTGCAAAGATGAGCCTAGTTATCAGTGAAAAAAGATGAATATTCAATAACAAAAAGTCATTCGAATCGTTTCTCCACAAAAAAAGATATGTATAGATTATTCAATTTAAAAACACCCTAAACAGAAACACAAGAAAAGTAAACACATTTACCAAAGAAAGAATAAGTAATAAATAACCCCATCTTTAAAGACTATTAAAAGGAAAGAAAACTGGAGACATTTATGGGGATTTTTTTCTTTTAAAGAAAAAAACAAGAGGACCATTAAGAAATTTCTTTTTAAGAGGTACCTTAGGGACTAATGATGAAAGCAATATTTAGAGAAATTAAAGTAGTTAAGGTAGAGGAACAGACCTGGAAAACCATGAACTTAAACCCTGCAACCTACCTACAGATGAATAAATGTATTTTGTGAGACTGAATTGCAGTATGGGAGGGTACATATGTGGGGAAAAGGAAAGTGGAAGATAGAAGGGAATATGTGGTGTGTCCTAATCAATTTAATTGGTAAACAAACAATGAAAAGAAAATAATTTCTGTAGTCTCTCAGCAAGGAAAGTGAGTACAGGAGAATGGATTATTTGGCAAAGGACAGAATTGAAATGAGAAAAGAAAGTTGGAGATCTCCATTCACTAAGGGGAGGAGGTGCCAATGCAAATCATTCCTATGAGGTCTAGAGATATCTCCTGAATGAAAAATGGGGAAATTACAATGGGTCCAGTCTGTAAGGAGTTGGTGCACAAGAGAACACTTCCACTGAGAAAGTATTGTGCTTTTGTAGACAATATTCTACCTCAGGAGAAGGGAAATTGGAGCTCCTAGGTTCAACCTCCTGCCAGTATGATGGGAGGAAGTTGAATAGCAAATGGGAAAGAAAATTATCTTGGAGAAGGTAGAACACAGGGGCATTTCATTATGGAGCAAAAAGTAGCAAATGAAAGAAGTTTGGAGAGGAGAGAGGGAATTTGAGTTAACAGCTGAGAGAGGGAAGGAAAGAAGGGAAGAATTAAATAAATAAAAATAAGGGGAAAAAATCAATAAACTAAGTAAAACTCCAAAATTAGATCAATGGGAGTCAAACAGGGGTTGAGGGAAGGGGTAGAGACTGAGGGGAAGTGAACCTGTGGGAATAGGGTTGCCTTAAAATTGACCAAGCAAAACACAAAGTACTGACTAGAAAGTACACAAGAACAAAAAAATTGAAATTTGCAAGAAATGTAAGCTATCCATAGCCATATGAAAAATACTCCAAATCACATATAATTAAAGAAATAAGAGCTAAACAGCTCTTCCCACTGTAAAAATGATAACGTTTTGAACTTTCCCAAAAATCTGTCTGACAACATATACAACATTGCATATAGCAGTTTCCTACCTCTCTGCCAAAAGTAAAGGGGCGTTTTAAAATTTTCTTTTTGATTTTTGTCATTTATTTTCTAGTAACTAAGGAAATATAAAACAGAGTGTGTGGAGATCATTACAATGGGAAATCATGGATAGCTTCTTGAACAATGTGCCATTTGAATGGGACTTTAAAGCATGAATGAATGAATGAAAAATGTATTAAACCTCATCCTGGGTTTATAAAAAGAAAATCAAAACATAGTCCATACTCTCAAGGAGCTCACATTCTAATACTGAGAGACAACACTTAGGAGCTTTCAGCTACAATTCATAAAGAAATGTGCAGTGGCAAAGCATATGGTAATCCATCTTCTTTAGTGCCATTTCCATGGACAAAACCATATCTGTTGAACCACTTAATGATGACAACAACTTTGATGGTGAGAAGTTTATTTTCTGGTTCTCTAGTAGCAGTTGCTTGAATATCCACAGATATTCTTCACAAGAGTTGTTCCCATGGAGTAAGGTAGAAGAACACCCACTGGGTTTTCCCCCAGGGCTCTTGGACTTAACCTGTGGGAATGGGGGGGAGGGCCATTGGTCAGCAGTTGATATAGGGGTTGGGGTGGGCAAAGAGTGGACAATAAATTCCTTCTCCATATAGGTTAATCCTCTTGATGGGTAAATATGATAGAATCATATCATTTGAGAGTTAGAACCAACTAATCAAAGGAAGAGGCCTCTTAAGTCTTTCAGAGTTATCTGTCAGTATTGTTTTTATTATATAAATTATTCTCCTAGTTCTGCTCATATCACTCTATCAGTTCATATAAGTTTTCCCAGGTTTCTCTGAAACTATCCCCTTCATCTTTTCTTATAGCATAATAGTATTCCATCACATTCATATACCATCACTTGAGGAGTACACCCTTAGTTTCCAATTCTTCATGGCTATAAATAATTTTGTAGATATAGGTCCTTTCCCTCTTATTCATATCTTTGAGAGTATAGCCCTAATACTGATATCACTGAGTGTAAGGGTATGCACAGATTAATAAAATAGTTTGCTTTCCAGGATGGCTTTCCATAGATTGCTTTCCAGTTCAGAGTTCCATTAATGTACCTATTTTCCCACAGGCCCTCCAGCCTTTTTTTGTCAACTTTGACAATAGTAGGTGTGAGGTAGAATCTCAGAATTGTTTTAATTTGCTTTTTCTCTGATTTTTAGTGACAACAGCATTTCTTTTCATGTGAATGTTGATAGCCAAGATTTCTTCTGAAAACTGCTTATCCTTTGACTATCATTTGCGAAATGTCTCTTTTTATCTTAAAAATGAGTCCTATAGGGGCAGCTAGATGGCACAGTGGATAGAGCACTGGCCTTGAAGTCAGGAGGACCTGAATTCAAATCTGGCCTCAGACCAAACATTGACACTTAGTAGCTGTGTGACCCTGGGCAAGTCACTTAACCCCAATTGCCTAAAAAAAAAAAAAGAGTCCTATGTTACAGAGAGCTGCTATAAAGATTCCACCCCCCCATTTAACTGCTTTTCTTCTCATTTTAGCTACATTGGTTTTGTTTATACAAAAACTTAAAACTTAAATTTTATGTAACTAAAATTAGCTGTTTTACTTCATTTCTCTTGTTTGGTTATGAACTCTTCCTTTATCCTTAGATATGATGGATAATTTCTTTCATGCTTCTCTAATTTTTTTTTTAAATAATGTCACCCTTTAAGTCTAAATCATGGACCCATTTGTAGTTTACCTTGGTTTAGAATGTTAGATGCTGGTGTATATCTGGTTTCTCTCAGACTACTTTCCAGTTTTCCAAATAGTTTTTGTCAAATAGTGAATTTTTACCCCAATAGCTGGGACCTTTGGATTTATCAAACACTAGATTACTGTGCTCATTTGCTTCTGTATACTGTGCACCAATCTGTTCCATCAATCAACCTCTATATTTCTTACCCAATATTAAATTGTTTTGATAATATTGCTTTGTGTAGTTTGAAATCTAGGCCATTTCTTTTCCCACTTTTAAAACTTAATTCCCTTAATTTTTAAAAATCATTTTCTGTAGCTCCAGGTGAGTTTTGTTATTATTTTTTTCTAGCTCTCTAAAGTCATCCTGTGGTAGTATGATTAGTGTGGTACTGAATAATTAAATCATTTTAGGCAGTATTGTCAAGTTTATTATAGTGGCTTGGCCTACCCCTGACAATTAATATTTCTCCCATTATTTAGATCTGTCTTTATTTGTGTAAGGAGTGTTTTGTAATTGTGTTCATATAATTCCCATGTGTGTTTTGGCAGGTAGATTTTCAAGTATTTTATATATTCAGAAGTAATTTAAAATTAATTTCTCTATCTCTTGCTACTAGATTTTGTTGATAATATACAAAAATACCAACCACGTGTAGATTTATCTTATATCTTACAATTCTGCTCAAGTTCTTAACGGTTTAAATTAGAGAACCTGTCTGAGGTTCTCTAAGTAAACCATCATATCTTCTGCAAAAAGCACAAATTTTATTTCCTCTTTGCCTATGCCTATTCCTTCTATTTCTTTTTCTTGTCTTATTGCTGTAGCTAGCACTTCTAGCACTATAATGAATAGTAATGATGTTAATGGACATCCTCACTTTATTCCTGAACTCATTGGAAAGACTTCTAGTTTATCTCCATTATAGATAATTCTAGCTCTTGGTTTTAGGTATATTCCTATGCTTTCCAAGTAATTTTAATAGGAATGAGAATTGCATGTTGTCAAAAAGCTTTTACTGCATTTCTTAATTCAATTTTATGATTTTTGTTGTTCTTACTATTAATATGGAAATTATGTTTATAGTTTTCCTGGTATTTAACCAGTGTATTATTGGTATAAAATCAGCCTAGTCATAGTGTATAATCTTTGTCATATGTTGCTGTAGTATACTTTCTAGTATTTTATTTATAACATTTGCCTCAATATTCGTTAGAGATATTAGTCCATAGTTTTCTTTCTCTGTTTTGATTCCCTCTGTTTATGAATTAAGGCCACATTTGTATCACAGAAAGAATTAGGTAGGACAACCCCTTCTTTTCCTATTTTTTTCTAATTTATATAGTTTTGGAATTAATTGTTATTTTAATGTTTACTAGAATTCATTTGTAAATCCATCTAGTCCTGGTTTTTTTTTCCCTTTGGGAGTTTAATTCAATTCAATTTAGTAAGCATTTATTAAGTTCCTACTCTGTGCCAGACACTGCTAAGGGCTGGATACAAAATAAGAAAATACAAATAAGAAAGAGAAACAGTCCCTGCCTTCCAAGGAGCTTATAATCTAATGGGGGAAGACATACAAAAGGGAAGTGGGGGAGGTAGGCACCAGGCAGTACCCAGCATTAGGGCACAGTTTTCCATGGATTTGAAGCAAAGCAAGAGATGCCAATGGAAAATGGAGTTACCAGAAAGATTATGAACCCTCTCTAAAGGAAGGCAGAGTATAATGTTCCACCCTCCAATTCTGACAGGCAGAGGTGAGGAGAGTGCATTTATGCATGGGAAACAGCCAATGCAAGGGCACAGAGATGGGAAACAGGTTGTTAAGTGTGTATAACAGCAAGTAGACCAGTATCACCACATTGCAAAGTTTGTTCATATGTGTGATATGGAAGAAGACTAGAAAGATAATAATAATGATAGCTAGCATTTATAGAACACTTTAAGATTTGCAAAGAACTTATATTAGCTAATTTGATCCCGCTTGATATAGGAAGTGACCAGATTGTTAAAAGATATGAATGCCAACGAGGGGAATTTATATTTGATTATGGGCTTAATAGGGGCCCATTGGAATTTATTCAGTGGAAAGGTGTATATATGTCACATGATTTGACCCATGCTTTAGGAGAACCATGTTAGCAGATAAACGAAAGATAGATTGAAATGTGGAAAGATTTGAGGTAGGGAGATCAATTAGGAGTATATTGCAGTTACTGTTTGTCCTTCATCCTCAGAGAGGACCATGACGTCAGGGAGGTGATGCCATGACGTGCAAGTAAATTGGATTTAAATGAGGGAGAGCTGTGCAAAGTCACCAGCCTCACTTTCTCCTCCTGAGCCATCTGGGTCCAGTGGCCAGATATGGACCAGAACAACGGATATGGCCTATGGGACCTTGACCTTTTCAAGATAAGGTCTTTAACAGGTCTCAGTTTGACTGAGACAGCGCCCATTCAGTGATTAAGGCTTAAAAAAAATGAGGCGAAGAATGGCTTCTTTAAAAAATAAAATAGATCTAGGAGAGGAAAGACCCTCAGGGTTTCTGGCCAAAACAGTGGACTACTGGACTACAAAACTACTTGGATTAGGTAAGAAGTACTAGGGTGGTATCTTTGTGAATGGAGAACAGGGGACATAAGCAAGGATGCAGAGACAACTAGATTTGATAATTGCTTGTATATGGTGAGTGAGTTGAGAATTACACAGTTTGTGAACTTAGGTGAATGGAAGGATAATGGTACCCTCATCAGTAATAAGAAAGTTTGGAAGAGGAGTGACTTGAGTGGAAAAATAGTGAGTTCTGTTTTGGATATGTTGGGTTTGACACAGCTGCAAGATAATCCAGTTCAAAATGTCCCATCAACAATTCATGATGAGAGACTGGAGCTCAGGAGAGAGACAGGAAATATACAGGTCTTGGACTTCCTTCCAAGACAGTTGCCTGAACAGAAGTCAGTTTGCCTAACATTAATATAACTACTTCAGGAAAGCCCTTTTGGAATACGGTATTCTAAACTCTTTTCTGATTTATAGTAGAGGCAACCATGCCTTGTGTGATGCTAACTGTAATTCCTTGGTATTTGAACTTTTTATTTCTAACTCCTTGCTGTGTTTTTTTCTTTGACTTGGTTCTGGACTTTGGCTATGATATTCCTGAGAATTTCCATTTTCAGGTTTCTTTCAGGAAGTGATCAGTAAATTCTTTCCAATTTCATTTTTGCCTTCCCATTTTAATATATGTAGGCAGTTTGCATTTATGGTTTTTTGGAATATGGCATCCAGGTCTGGGGGGCTTTTTAAGTTGCGATTTTCAGGTAGTTTGATTATTCTTCCATTATCTCTCCCTAATGGTTCTAGAAAAGATCAGTTGGGTTTTTTTTTAAATAGGAATTACCTTTATATTCTGTTTTTTAATCTTTTGATTAAAATCAGTATGCTACTAAATAAAAGGGAAGAGACTGGAAAACAAAATTATCGATTTAAAATGAGAAGGAAAAATCACAGCTAATAATCCAGAAATAGACAACATTGTGCACAATTCTTTGTCAAGAGAATTAATTTTATTCTTATTAACAAACTATAAAAAAGATATTTTTCTGTATCTCTCATCAGTTCACCTATGTATTATATTTGTATTCCAAATACCTAACCCAATGACTGGTACATATAGGGGACTTTGAAAATTGTAGTTTATTGACAGCTTGATATATGTTTTCAGGGAAAATGTGTTCTTATCCTAGTTTTGTCAGTAGCTAATGCAGTTTTGGAAAGTCACTTACCTTTTTGAGCCTCCTGTTAATTACTAATTCTAATAACAGAGAAGGGAGAGGAAAAGGAGGAGAAAAAATAAATGTATATAATGTTTGCAACACTTTTTTAGAAATATTTTCTTTATGAAAGCAGACATATTTGTATCTTGTGATAAAACCAAAATCCTCTTCATTCAGTGTCTCAGCTCTCTTCTGGATCCCACAGAAACATAGATTAATTTTAGATGAATTCTTCTTGATTACAATAATTAAAGTCCTGAGGTTGAAAAACAGGATCAGCTCGGTTTTCCTTTGTCCCTCTCTTTTGTCTTTCAATTCCAGATATTTGAATATACTTCTTCCTTTGCTCTTTATCTAGCATCAGACTTGACTTACCCCTCCTATTGTCATACTGTTGACTTTTATGATGCCCTGGGGAATTTATAAAGTTTTGATTGGGCTTACCCAATCTCTCTCCAATCTTCTAGAGGCAAATAAGTCAGTATGTGTTTCCTGTTTCTGTGTCTGAGGTCCCCTATCTCCTCTTCTTCTTCTTTCTCTGTCAGTATTTCATGATTTATATCATTGTTTCCTATATTTGCTGTCCTTGGTCTATGGATTCTGTTAAGTATAGATGAAACAGAAAAAGATAGGTTTGCAAGTCACCTCACCTACCTAGTTCTTATCATTGAAGTTATTGCCTCTCCTATATGCCCTTCATTGAGCTACTTTAAACAGATAGTCCTTGTTAAAAAATAATAATAAATAACTAGGGCAGCTAGGTGGTGCAGTGGATAGAATGCCTGACCTGAAATCAGGAAGATTCTTCTTCCTGAGTTCATATCTGACCTCAGAAACTTACTGGTTGTGTGACCCTGGGCAAGTCACTTAACCCTGTATGCCTCAGTTTCCTTATCTGTAAAAAGAGCTGGAGAAGGAAATGGCAAACCACTTCAGTATCTGCCAAGAAAACCTTCCAAAAAGAACACACAGAGTCAGGCACAACTGAAATGACTAAACAACAACAAAAATAAATTAGAGTATTATGTGCCTAAACTGTTCCACTGATCAACTTTTCTATTTTTTAACCAATGCTAGTTTTGACAATTTCTGCTTTGTGGTATAGTGTGAGATCTGGAACTGCTTCTTATTCTTTAAGGTAACATTCCTTAGTTGCTGTGGCTTTGAGTAAATAAATTAATTTAGGTATCATTTTTATTTCATTGGCATAGCCTTGCCATGAACAATTAATATTTCTGCAATTATTTAGGTATGTATTTCTGTAAAAAGTGTTATAGTTGTGTTCATAGATTTCCTATGTGTGCCTTGGGTAGGTGATCTCTAAATTCAATAGTTACTTTAAAAGGAATTTCTCTTTCTGTCTCTTACTATGGAGTTTTGTTGGTCATTTATGGAAAAACTTATGATTTGTATGCATTTATTTTATGTTCTGCTACTTTTCTAAAGCTCTCAATAGTTTCAATTAGTTTTTTTAGTTGACTCACAAAGATTCTCTAAGAAGGAGACTATCATATTATCTGTAGAAAGCAATAGTTTTGTTTCTTCTCTATGTCTTTTTCTTTTTATTATTTCTTATAGGTAACATTTCAAATAGAAGTAGTAGTAATGGATTTCGTTGTTTCACTTTGATCTTAATGAAAAGGTCTCTGTTGTTTCTCTACTGCACATAATGGGGACTCTTGGTGTTAAGTAGATAACTGTTTTTTTTTTTAAACTAAATCTCCATAACTCTCTCAGACTGGAAGCACCATGAGGGGTCATGAATGCAATCCTACTCCCGAATGTTAAAGAAGTATTAACCTGCTCCATTTTTCCAATCTGTATTGTTTGTTCACCCCTTTGTTGGCAGCCTGGTTGTCATTTTCTCCTGGTAACTCACTTTATTAGTGCCAAACCTAGTCAGATATTCAGTTGGGTTTTAGCCATAGTACAGCTCAAAATTTTTGAACTCAGGCAATCCACCATTCTCAACCTCTCCTAGTAGTTGATTTTAAAGGTGTGAAAATAGCAGGAATTAGTGTATTCCACTATACCTAGCTAGATAACTTTTTCTCCTATGAAGGAAGGTTTTGCTTATTCTTATTCTATTTAATGGGTTTTTTATTTTCAAAATTTTTAATTTCATGTTTAGTCAAGTTTTTTATTTGTTGCTTGTAAAAAAATTACATGTTCAATTAATCTTTTCTTCTTTTATTGATGAAAATGTTTAGAGATATAAAATTTTCCCCGTGGATTACTTTGTCTGCATCCCAAAAGTCTTAGTATGTTGTCTCATTGTTACAATTTTCTTTTTTGAAATTACATATTTTCAAAATGATTTGTTCTTTAATTTAAGAATTTTCTTAGGATTGTCATTTATTGTCCAAATAATTTTTAATAAATTCCTTTTATTGGATGTAATTTGTATTGTGGTTAACGAAGGATGAGCTCATTATTTCTCCTCTTTTTGCATTTACTTGTGAAGTTTTTATGCCTGAATATAGTCAGTTTCTATAAAGGTCCTGTGCATAGCTGAGAAATACATATACTGCTTTGATTCCTATTAACTAATTGCCAGAAATCTATCATATCTAACTCTATATAAACACTCTCTCTCTCTCTCTCTCCATATATATATATATATATATATATATATATGTATGTATGTATAAAACTATATTCAGATTTTTAACTTTCTTGTTTAGTTTTTTATTAGACTTATGCCTATAAATACATACACATATATACGTGTGTGTGTGTGTGTAAAATATACATTGAAGTTTCCAGGTTTTACTCTCTATTTCTTCCTATAAATCAGTTAACTTTTCCTCTAAGTATTTAAATGTTATCCCATCCATGGCATATATAGTATTTATATTAACGCATTGTCTATAATGCCTTTAAGCATAACGTAGTTTCCTTGTTTATCTTTTAATCACATCTGTTTTACTGTCGTCTTGCATGAGATGATGATTGTTATTCCCTGTTCACCTCAAAAATATAGTAGATTTTTCTAGCCCCTTTGATGCTTGAAGCCAAAGGGAAAGAAGTAGACTTTATTTACTGAACAGGATCATGAATTTAGAGCTAGAAGAGATCTTCGAGCCTGTTGAGGCCCTCATTCTACCCCTTCTTAATTCTGTGAGTTAAAAGATGTTTCAGTTAAACAAAATATTGTTGGACTCTTCTTTCTTTCTTTCTTTTTTTTTTTTTTTTTAGGCAATTGGGGTTAAGTGACCTGCCCAGGGTCACACAGCTAGCAAGTGTCAAGTGTTTGGTCTGAGGCCAGATTTGAACTCAGGTCCTCCTGACTTCAGGACGAGTGCTGTATCCACTGCACCACCTAGCTGCCCCTAGGACTCTTCTTTCTATTTCGTTCTTTTCTCCTCTGTTTTGTTAGGTGAACTCATACCATTTATGTTCATTGTTATAATCAATAATGTTTATTTACTTCCCTCTTCTCCTTATTTCTCTTTTTCATAAAGAAGAGAGTGATGAGAAAGGAGGATGCTTAACACTAATGATTCATAATGAATGTGTTATGCTTCCATTCCACTGCCCTTTTTTTCTTCCCCTCCCCAAATTGCTAAACACGAGATTTTTTTTACCCTTTTTTCCCCAAAATCCCACTTTCATATTCTATCCTCCTAATTTGGAACTAGTTTTGCTTATAATTTAATCCTTCCTTCTTAATGCTCTCTTCCTCCTCTCCCAGTTTGTGACTACTTCCCTTTTGAGTTTAATGTATTTCTGCTACAGATTCTGTTTAAATAAACTCTTTTTTTTTTGTTTAGATAAAAGTGAAGTTTTTGTGACCACAACTACCTCCAACCCATTTTCCAGGTTTTTGTATGTTCTTACTCTCATATACTTTGATTACATGAAAAAGCAAATTCTAGCCTCTTTTCTCCGTCTTTCTTCCCTAATGAATTTCTTTTTTCTCTCCCTTTTTTTTTTAATAAACTTCTCAAACCATTTAAAAAAATTTAATCTGAGGACCTCTTTCTTATTTAACTCCCTTTATGACCGTTGAAGACATTGAGATTCTGAGGAGATATTCTCCCTCTCTTACAATACAAGCACTTCCACATCATATAGTCCTTTTCAATTGCTTAGACATATTTACCTTTCTTGGTTTCTTTGATTCATGTACTTTAGGTTTCAGCATTTCTCATCATCTCTGGGTTTCTTTTTTAATCAGAAATGTTTAGATGTCCTCTATTTCATTAAAGGTCAATTTTTTCCAGTAAAATTATATTTAGTTTTGGCAGGTAAATAATTCTTGATTGTGAGCCTCTATATTTTGCCATTTGGAATATAGTACTCTACACTTTACTTTAGCTGTAATATTAACTGGGGCAGAGGTCACCACCATGCCTAGTTTTAGAACACCAGTCTCCTCATGGCCAACAGATATAGTATGAAGACCACCAATCTTGTAGACATCTTGGAGGCATATTTGTGCTTGGCCTCAGCATGGTGTCACTATTCCAACCTGAAATTGGCACAAAGACTACCATGCTGAAGTTATAATTTATTTTCTTACTGTAAGTACTAATTTCCTTGATAGTTTCCTCATATCTCTTCTGGCTATAGGAGGCCTCACTGGAATCCATGTTATTGACACCAGTAGTTGAAGTTGTTAATCAGTTAAGTGCACATTTGATAAATATGCAGTAAGTGGCTCTTCTGAATCTATGTAATCTATATATAATAACATGATCGATATGATATTCTACGTACCCTAAAACTGCGGCAAATCCATAAACTACTCTGAGCCATATAACATAGCTTCCCTTTTTGTCCTTTAGAGTAGGGATATACAAACTGGCTATGATATCACCATGGCCAAAGTTGAATGCTTGCAAAAACTAAAATGCTATCTTCGTCTGTCTAATCTCTTCACTACTTTCAGGCCTGACCAAGATTCAGATGGCCTCCAGAATGTAAGAACTTGTCATGAAACTGTCAGACTAAAACTTACTAGTCTACTTTGTGATATTCGGGTTTTCTTCATTTTAGTCTTTGCTCATTGTAATGGTTATGAACAGTCAAGCTGCTCTTTGACACCTTCCCTCCTGGTGCTTTCCCATTGTGTCTCATTATCTCCAAAAAGCTTTCACAGGATAACACACTGTAGATAATGGAGGTCTTCTGACTAGTTTTGTTCTTAGTAGTAGCAAGTTCTTGCAGTTCCAAAACTTAAGGTCAGAATTAAGAATATCTGTGTCTCTAAGACCTAGGTAACTCTTTCCTAGTAGTAGGTGAAAATACATGTTCTGTATGTTATTACTGGCATGTAGCTTTTGTTACAAGAATAGACTGCAGTGCTTCCTAAGGTCTGACCACAAAGGCAGCTAAACTATTTTTCAGCTGTCTGATATTCTAAGCTAAGAATGACTTTCTCTCAATCTGAAGGTTGTACCTCCATTTTTTAATCACCATTTTCTTCTATCCTTCTTTTCATTAGTCTCATTTTCTAACTTTAGAAAAAATCGGGAGCATTAAATTATAGTATACATACGGAATACCAAAATTTAAGGTTCCTTGGGGGAACCTTGGCGGAGGGGGGAGTTGTAGCTAAAGTTTGTTGTGACGAAATCCTTGAAAATGACATTTTTGCATAAAACTCTTCTCTCCAGATGAAATCACAAGTAGGACAACTTTCTTCTCCGAGGTATAGAGGAATTTTAGCCTGACATTTTATTTCATGTCTTTCTGTTTAAATTCTCTTTTATGTACAGTTGGATACAGCAAATATGACCTCACGTTTTCTGGTTTGTTCACGCCATGATTTTTGCATTTTCTTGGAAAATCAATATAGCTTGCAAACATTATTAAATTGAATCTGGGAAGAAGTTGTTTCAGATTTATAAGAAGGGGTAGACAAGGTGATGTGGTGGCTGTGATAGGGATGTAAAATGAAGCCTGTACCTCGATCTGTTTTGGTGAACTTCAAATCAAGTGAATATAGGGAAGTTGTGTTAGCAAGAAAGCCAAAGGAACAAACCCTCTGGCTTTCAAGATATTTAATTCCTAGGAATCCTAAGTTCATGACTTCATTTAAAAATGACTTTGTAGCTCTGGCATTCAGTATTTATACCTAAATTCCAAAACAAACCATGTTGGACTTGTTGAATAGGGGATTCTGCCCATAAAAAACAAAACAAAACAAAACAAGCATTCAAGTAGAGTAGAATAAGAACTCGAATAAAAATGTCAGTTTATAAACTCTGAGTATGTTTTTATGTTTGATATATAGTTGAAGGGAACAACAAATTAAGGACTGCTATCCTCTTACGTTCAGAATTGTTAGAGGATGTGCATCTACCCATAATGTTATAAGGAAGTGTCAGATCTACATGATAACTAGAGTTAGCTTTGCCTAAGTAGCATATTTCCTTTAGGATAAGTGCCTTAACTTCAAATGTAGTCACTGTAATATCTTTCTGCCTCTCTAATTGATGATCATGATGATGATAGTGGTGGTGGTGGTGGTGGTGGTGGTAATGATAAAAATTACTCTCCAGGTATTTTAAATAAATGACAGAAAGACCAGGCAGTTGTGACCTTTTCTCATAAAGCTAAATGAGTACATATTGGTTCATAAAATAAATAATGATCAAAAGCTATTATCAGCTATAATCAATTGAGGTAACATGTAAAGTGCTTTGTAAACCTTACAATGCTATATAAATGCTAGTTGTTATTATTATTATTATCATCATAATTATTATTATTCCTTTAATGGACTTTGATTCTGTGGATAATGTAACACTGTCACACTAAAAACTAGTGGTAGGATCCATATGTGTTCATTCCTTTCTGACATATAGAGAGAATGCCTTTAAAATTTGTGTTAGAATGTGGTACTTGTATTGATTCTAGTCTTAGTTAACTTTCTAGAAAGTATTACAGTATAGTCATCCCTCGACGTTGAAGGTGTTGATTATTTGTGGATTGACCACTGATAATTAAATTGGAATTTTTTGGAGATTTACAGCGTACTGCAGAAATCACACATGAGGTATGTGTATAAAGAAACCTCAAAACTTTTTAGTAAGTCTTAAATGCATAAATACGATATGTTATTGATCTCTTTTATCATTTACTACCATAAGCATACATCCATAAATTTATTATAAACAGTTAAATTTTGTTAAAAGTCTAGTGTGCTAAAGAACCACAGGCTACACATTGTCCCTGTTAACACCTCCTCTTAGTCTCTCTACCTTCCAGGGTCAGTCATGTGATTTTCTCCGTATCTTGCACTTTTTCTTGGAGAAGGAAATCCTCCGTAAAGTAGTTGCTGCAGCTACACCTGGATCCGTAAAGACTCTGCATAGTGTGTGAGATCTTAATCTCCCTCACATAGAAACTGCAACTTTTTTTATGGGTGCAGTGTGTTGTTTTATTTGATTTGTGTGTTAAATAAATATGAACAGAATTATTAAAAATAAAGGCTTGGTGTGGGCCCTTATTATTTGTAGTTTTTCACATTCACAGGCATCCTGCACCCCTAACCCCTGCAAATGTCAAGGAACAACTGTGTGCTTTTTTTTTCCTCTCATTTTTCTTTTTTTTTTTTTTTTTGGCTAGGCAATGGGGTTAAGTAACTTGCCCAGAGTCACACAGCTAGTGAGTGTTATGTGTCTGAGACCAAATTTTAGCTCAGGTCCTCCTGAATCCAGGGCCGGTACTCTATCCACTGCACCACCTAGCTGCCCCTCATTTTTCCAAAAAGAAATCTGAGTCCTAAAGTTTCTGGTTCTGCATACTATTCTAAATAAGCTTTGTTAATCCTCAGCGTAGATATAAAGGAGCTCCATTAAAGTCACTGAGAAATTGTTCAAGTTTATAAGGGGATTCTTGATGAAGATAAGCAAATCAGTATCATTATTATTAGTCAATTTATTTATTTTTAGTTTTCAACATTCACTTCCATAAGATTTTGAGTTCCAAATTTTGTTCCCCCTCCTCTCCCCCCCCACCCCAAAACGACGTGCAATCTGATATAAACTTTCCATATACATTCACATTAAACATATTTTCACATTGGTCATATTGCAAAGAAGAATTAGAACCAATGGGAGGAACCATGAGAAAGAAGGAGGAAAAAAGCAAATAGTATCCTTCGATCTGCATTCAGACTCCATAGTTCTTTTTCTGGATATGGATAGCATTTTCCATCATGAATCTTTTGGAGTTGTCTTAGATCCTTGCATTGCTAAGAAGAGGTAAGTCTATCAAAGTTAGTCATTGCACAGTGTGGTTGTTACTGTGTACGATGCTCTCCTGGTTCTGCTCATTTCACTCAGCATCAGTTCATGTAAGTCTTTACAGGTTTTTCTGAAATCAGCCTGCTCATCATTTGTTATGGAACAATAGTATTCTGTTACATTTATATACCACAGCTTGTTCAGCCATTCCCCAATTGATGAGCATTCCCTCAATTTCCAATTCTTGGCCACCACAAAAAGAGTTGCTATAAATATTTTTGTAGGGTAGATTAGGGTCATGGGTTGGGCCAGTGGATGCCATAGCTGTGCGACTGTCTAAGGACCTCCTGCTGCCGCCATTGCCACCACCTCCCCTCCCTCCTCTTTCTTCTCCTCCTTCTCTTTCTCCCCCGGCACCAGGGCCAGCATTTTCGTATTTACCAGAGGAATAGTCCCCTCGTGCTGGAATTTTGTGGAACTTTGCCAGCCAGCCTAATGGCATCTTCTGTTGCTGTGCCTGTAGGATTTCACTATGAAATGAAATGTGTTGTTCTCAGTTACCTGGGACTCCTTTCAAGGGAGAAGCCACAAGAACAGGATCTTTTCTCAGCTAAAGGGGTCCAGCTATCTACACCTTTACAACTTTTGGATCAAGAGCTTCTATTGAAAGTTAAGTCTGAAATTGAAGACAAGCCGAGGTCTCTGAATGAAGAAATTTCTTCAGCTTTCACCAGCACAGGCTTTGACTGCCATACGTCTCTGGTATTCAGCCCTGTTAACCCAGAGAGCTCAATAGAAGACTGCTTGGCCCACCTTGGACAGAAGGTGTCACTGGAACGGAAAGAACGCATGCATGAAGCATTGCAGACTCTGCTCAGCCAGTGAGTCACCATTGCCAAGTCAGAGTGTGCGTCCCCTCAGTGTCCAGGCTTCTCTTAAGAATGCATTGACTGAGGCTTTGCTTTTATGGGAACCGTATCATTTATTTTGTCACCCTTAACACTTTAAAAAAAATCTTCCTGAGATATAATATACCTTTGGTTCAGGTGGCAGACATTGTTTCAGATAATCATAGCCTAGTAATGGCACCTTCTTATTTATTTATTGTGTCAATAACAACAAATACATTTCCTGGATATTTAGGAATGGCTCATTTAATTGTCTTGATCTCCAGCTTCCACTAGTGCACAGGCCTATGCTAAGGTTTGGATATTGTGTTATAACATAGAATTGATATTATCTCTTATTTTAGGACTCCCAAGTGTTGCTAAACTTGGAATTGTACATCAGCCCATGGAACTATTTTCACATTTTTTTAATGAAAACTTAGCTTTCTCCCAGGCATTTTTCTGGCTTTTTAAGACTAGAGGCAAATAGAAAGTAATAGTGAAGGTATGTTAAAATATATAAAAACTATTTAATGTAAATCTTCATTTAAATAAACAAACCAAAATAAAAAAAAATTTTGTACATGTGGGTCCTTTTCCCATTTATATAATATCTTTGGGATACAGCCCTAGAAATAGTATTACTGGGTCAAAGGGTATGCACACTTTTATAGCCCTTTCGGCATAGTTCCAAATTGCTCTCTAGAATGGTTGGATCAGTTCACAACTCTACCAACATTAGTATTAGTGTTCCAATTTTCCCACATCTTCTCCAACATTTATCATTTTCCTGTTTTGTCTTGTTAACCAATCTGATAGGTATGATATGGTACTTCAGGGTTGTTTGGGTATGCATTGTTCTAATCAATAGTGATTTTAGAGCATTTTTTTCATATGACTATAGATGGCTTTAATTTCTTCATCTGAAAACTGACTGTTCATATCCTTTGACCATTTATTGATTGGGGAATGACTTGCAGTATCATTATTATTTTGTTAATTTTGAACCAAGGTTCACTTCTATAGCATGGAAGGAATCAGAAGGAAATATTGATGGATGCTTACCCTCATTAACATTTATTAATATTAATGGCCTGTTTAAGATTTATAAAACACTTTTCTTAAAATCTTTACTGCTTTGCAGCTTTTGACACTGTTGATCACCTTCTTCTCCTAGATTCTCCTTCTGTATGTCTGACTGCTTCTTAGTTTCCCTTCTTGGATCTTCGTGCAGGTCAGCCCCACTAAATACAAGTGTCCCCCAAGGCTCTGTCCTGGGCTCCCTTCTTTCTCCTCTTTATCATCTCACTTGTCAATCTCACCAGCTCCCGCTGGTTCAGTTGTCATCTCTATGCACATATTTATTTAATCTAGCTCTGACCTCTTTCTTGAGCAGCAGTCTCATATCGCCATCTACCTTTTACACCTCTCAAATTCAACATGGCCAAAACGGAGCTTATTATCTTTTCCCAAAAATCTTCCCTTATTACGAATTCTCTATTACTGTTTAAACCACCACCATTCTCCCAGTCACTCAGGCTCACAGCTAGGAGATATCCTTGACCCTCACTCTTCCACTCTTTATAATCCAATTTGTTGTTGAAGTCTGTTAATTTTACCTTTGCATCTCTTATATGTAGCCTTATCTCAACTCTCACAGCCGCTACTCCGATGCAGGCTCTCATCATCTCATTCTCGGAATACTGGCAGTAGCCTTTCAGTTGGCCTTCCTGGCACAAGTTTCTCCCTACTCTCAAGTATGACCCCAGGTATATAGGTATATAAAATAGGTATACAAATCATGTATACAGGTATACCTGTATACATGAATCAGTATACATGTACTCATGATAAATTATAAAGAAATTTCTTTTAAAACAATTCTTTGGTATTTATTTACCATTTATTAAAGATGAAAGCAAATTTGCATACTAATGAGATGGATGTGTTTGTTTATTTTTATATAAAGGATTAAATCATGGCAGAATATTTTATACTGTGTGACGCAGAGCATCTTCAAAGTTTTTCAGAGTTGATCGATATTTTAATTTTATGATCGTCAGTGCTGAGAATGCTGCTTCACGTAAATACATGGTACAAAATGGCAGAAGTATGTTTAGGTCCATTTCAGAAATTATTGAAAATTCTGTCCAAATCCCAAGCCAAAATTTGTTTAATGATTTTGTATGTACAGTAAAAACACTGCAATTCATAACATACAAGAGTCTTGAATCTGAGCCGAGGTGTTTACATGGCATGACGGCATGTGCAGTGCAGAGTGTGCATGTTGAGTGTTTAGAACAAGGCTGCAGTGAAGTTGTGTGATAAAACACAGGCAAGTGCTGCCAGAAACACCTCAGATTCATTATGTGTTTGATTTTGAATTAATTTTTGATCATTTCACATTCAGAAACCTCTTACTATTGCCACATTTTTGGAGACCCTCACATTCAGTTACACAACCCCATAGGGGATTGCAATCCACAGTTCAAGAAGCACTGCTCCAGCATACTTCCACTTAGCTGCCAAAGTGGTTTTCCTACGATGTTTTGTTCAGTTCTGTTTTTGCCCTTTTATTCATCTTTGTGTTAGACTTATCCAAAACCAAAGGGGGAATTTGAAATGTCCTACCATTATTATGTTACCATGTATGTATTCTTGTAGTTCAGTTAATGTTTCCTTTATGGGTTTAAATGCTAAGGCATTTAGAGCATTTAAGTTTAATACTGACATTTTTTGTTTATGTTTATCTTTCTTTTGTATTTTGAGTGTTTTTACTCTGATAGCATGATTTCAGCTACTGCTTTTTTGATTCATCTAATGTATAATAAGTTTTTTTAGTTGCTTATTTTTACTTTGTGTATGTCTTATTTGTTTAATGTATTTCTTGTGAGCAAGAGTTATGGGGTTTTGTTTTCTTACCCTATCTATCTGTCATTCTCTTTCATTTTATTGTGTCACTTAATCCTTCACATTTAAAGTTGAGAGTTGGGTTAATGTTTTCCTCCATTTTTTGATATTATTATCTTGTGGTTTTTTTCCCTCCAAATTAGGATTTTCCCTTCTTTCACTATAAATACAACATATTGAGTTATTTTAGTTTAATCTATTTTAAATTAGCCCTGTTCCCGCTAGTCGTTTTCCCTTTACCCTGAAGACAACTCCACCCATCTATTACAACTTTCCCTGGTTTTGGAGCTTTGTTTCATTTTGTTCATTTCTTTTTATTGCTTTTATCGAGTTATTTAATTCTGCCTCTCTTTTTTCCCCCTCTTAGTTAAGTAGTTAAGTAAAATCCCCCGTCTCCTCTTCAGTTTATTTTTTATTACTTTCTTAATTCATTTTCTGTACCTTTTTCTAAAAACAAATTCTTTCCCTCATTCTCTTAATTATTTATCTTTCCTTTCTGTCTCTACTAGACTTTTATTCTTTGACTGATGGCCCTTTAGTCTTTTATTCTCTTTCTTTCTTATGAAATTAAAGCTTTTAAGCTACCTATCTATTCCTCTAAACAGTTTCTATTATTATCTTGTACATCCTTCCGCAGCCCCCTTTTTGTCTGTTGTATTTCACTCTTGGAAATAACAATTTTTGTAGAAGATAGAGAGGATATTGCCCTGTGATAGTATTCTTCCTGTGTTTCTTATTGTGCAAGTCATTATTGACCTTTGTCCTCTACTTGTTAATTTTTTTTTCCTATTTGCCTCGAAATCTCTTCCCTGGGACCATGCCCTCCCACTCTTCTGGATGTCATTTCCAC
This sequence comes from Vombatus ursinus, assembly GCF_900497805.2. Classification (NCBI taxonomy): domain Eukaryota; kingdom Metazoa; phylum Chordata; class Mammalia; order Diprotodontia; family Vombatidae; genus Vombatus; species Vombatus ursinus. The sequence goes on from NW_020951860.1 coordinate 1,600,927, forward strand.
CTTCTTTCCTCCCACCCTGCATTGATTTCTCTTCTTTTGAGGCAGTATTATTGCAGCATCAGATCCCTGCAAATCATACTCATCTATCCATCTCTCTTATCCCATATGTGCATTCATCAATGGTACTTCCTCCCACCACTGAAACCTGATTTCTCCCTTTTTTCTATCTTCCCCTTTGTCTCCTCACCCATTTTCCTCTAGGCCCTCTTCTTCCTGAGAGATTACAGAGTTATTTTCCCTTCCCTTCCCTAACCGTTGACTTTATTAGGGCATATCGCATGTTGCCCTCTATTTTCTAACTCCCCTGCCCCCTTTTAGGCGTCCTCCCATTTTACAATCTAATCCTCCAAAAAAATTGATTCACCTATAAACAGTGTCATGAAGGTTAGTCAATGTTTCAATCCTGTTTCTGCACCATTTCTAAATCTGGCTTCTACTTCCACCCTTGTCTCCTCTTGTATATTTAGAAAAAAATATCTCTTACTGGTCTCTTTGTTATCATTTAGTGTTGTTGTCATCCTTGGTTGCTGTATCTGGTTACCCTTCTTGTATTTCTGTCGTCTGGAGCGTTTGAGAAGCAAATGCTTTCTTCAGGTCTGGTTTCTTTCTAGGAATGTTTTGAATGCCTCTTTTTATATTAAATATGCATCTTTTTTTCATTAGTGATTAGGCTCAGATTTGCAGGGTAGGTCATCTTGAGCTGCTTTTTGAGTTCCCTTGTTCTTTGGAACACATTATTCCATTCCCTCATATGTTTTCCCACGGGTACGGAATAGTTTTGTGTTATTCAGATTTCCTTTCCTCTATATTTGACTGCCCTTTTCCTGGTCACAACTTTTGAGGTTATCTTTTCCTTTTGTGGAATTGAAAAATGCTAAGGAACTTATCAATCTGAATAAGTTAATGTTTCAAGTGACAAAATATCTAGGGCAATGAAATTTCTCATGGCAGTAAAAAGTACATTTTGAATATCCTCAAGCTTATCTTTGAGAGTGGCATTTTAGAAATGGAAAGGGGGAGAATATAGGATCATAGATTTAGAGCTGGAAGGGATCTTTCTTAGAGACCAGTCTAGTACTACTGGCTCATTTTGTAGATGCAGGTACTGAAACTGGTAGAGGTTAAATGACTTGCCCAAGGCAAGTGGCCTTGGGCACAAAGTGGCTGATCTGGCATTTGAACACAGAACCAGTGCTGACTCCCATGGCTGCTATCTTTCTACTTCACCACACTACCTCATCTTTTAAGAACCTCTCCATCTTCTTACTTGAATCCAATAACTTATTTTTGTCCAGATCAGCATTCTGTTCTGATCAGCATTTCCATTAAGATTTGCATGTGTATATATAAGAAGTACTTTATATTCTTCTCAAAAACGGATTCAGATTTCTTTCATGAATATTTTAAGTTTCTTTAAATACCAAGCATTAAAGATAAGCTCCTTTGCATTCTTAAAAAAAATGACAGAGAAAAGCATATTGTTGTTGGCACATTTTATTAGATTGATGTGGACAGCTTTCTTAGCCAAATGAATGAAATGCAGATGTTTTCTTACTCTTTACAAACTTTCTGGGCAAGTCCATTTCCCTCCCTTTTTCAAGATTTACTTTATAATATACTTTCATGTATCACGTAGCAGTACACATAAGAGAAAAATTATCTATAATGTCCTAGATATCACAGAATGTCACCCTAGAGCACAGCCTTGAAGATGGATGCATGTCCGACATCTCAACATCTATAACAATTTAATATGCCGTTAGGAAAAAAAAAATGTTTAGTCTCTAAGATAGAATAAGGATAGAATAAGGATTCTTACTAGAATAAGGAAAAGGTGGTACAAAAATATGTGCAGATCTGTAAATCTTAAAATATTTCCCCTGTAGCATCTTAATGCTATTATCTAATTTAATCAGTTTTGGTGCATACCGCTCAATCTTAATTGTCTTGAATGACCTTCATTCCTTACAATATTGAATAATTATAAATTGTAAAGTTTTCTCATCTCACAAAAGTATTTTTATGCTGCTTTAATTTAAGTTAATACGGGGTCACTCATTATTCTAATTATCTTTCTTGTAAGACATGGGAAGTAGATGGGAAATTATTCAGGCATAAAGGTGCAGAAAAAAAATTAAATAAAAATAATTTCTTATCAAATTCCCTACCCAATTTAGGTGTGTCTGTTATTTGTTTGTCTTATGTATATAATATATATTCACAAAACCCTTTGCTGAGTTTATTCCTTAATGTTATTATCAGCCTCTAATGAGATTCTTTAAAAGCTTCTGAATTTCACTTTATCATGCCATAGGAATTTTATCTAAACAATGTTGTATGTTCTTTTAGACTCAAAATCGCATGAAATTGATGGCTGACAACTATGAGGATGACCATTTCAAATCTTCTCATTCCAGCCAAACCAACCACAAACCCTCCCCAGACCAGGTATTCCTTCTCTTGTCATTCTTTCAGATGTCTGAAATATGTGGGATGTAATTTACGTCTGCGTGTAGAATCTTCATTCCGAAATGATGTTAGAAAAATGAATCATTAATTTCCTGAAAACCATTCCCTAGTTATTTTCATGCACAGACTCTCTATGTGGTAAAGTGGTGATTTTGAACCTTAAAAAAAAATTGGCTACTCAAAATTTTTGAGAATAGTAACAAACTGTTCTAGGAATTTTTAATACTTGAGAAGTTCCTTCTTTATCCTCCTTCAGAAACATACCATGGGTCTACAGTTGTCCTACTTTTTCTCATGAAAGAAACTGTGTCCTGTGAGTAAAACAAACTGAAACTACTTCCTTGTAAGTTCAGTGGAGGGCATAGAAGGAAGTTTAAAAAAAAAACAAACAAATTATCTCTTTGGCATGATGGAAATATATATATCACACAGTACCCCAGGCCACAAAGATGACAAATGGAAATGAGAGGGCTGGGAAAATCAGTTACCTACAGAACATAAATTAAAATATGAGCTTTCTTTAGTTTAATTGCAGATTTCCAAATCTCTTTTCAGTGCTTCCTAGGATTAGGAACTCAAATGTGGAGTCTCTTCCATTCATTTGGAAGAGTCCTTCAGCATGAGTCATTCATTCTCAAGGCAATTCCCTACCTTCAACTTCTCTCTATAATGGAGACAACCATATCTAATTCTTTCTGGGGAAAAGGGAGAGTGAGGGATTTTTCCAGGATCTTGTAAATGATGAATGAAGAAGAGAAGTAAAAGAATTGTCTATATCCCATGCCCTAAAATCTAATTCCAACATCTCCATCATACCCAATATTGAAGTATTTTGCTAAGGAAAAAATGATTAATTATATCCATATGACTAAAAAAGTAAAGAAAAATTCCTCTGTTAGCCATCTCTACCAAGACAGCCCCTCCACTGTCTTTTAGGAGAAGAGGCAGAAGTTTATAGATCAAAGCAGTGGTTTCTAAATCTTAAGTTTCAATGGGAATGTCTAATTATAGTAGCATATCATGTACTGTACCAGTATAAGTTGGTCTCACACAGAGAGTGAGAGAGAGACGTTACAGTATAAATAAGCAAAAAGGAAGCCTGCCTTTAACTAGTGTTATTTTAACTCTTCATTATACTATTCCTTTAATAAGAAAGAAAACTTTTTATTCGGTTATTAAAGTAAAACCTTGAATTTCAGGTAACCCTTGGAATTAGAATATCGGATTAAATTTAAACTAAGGCATGTATTATAGATGACAGGCTTTTTTTGGGAGCAGTTTTTAATGGGGATATGGGGTAACAAAGCAAACAGACACTAGCACGTGAGTTGGAGAGATAGGTACCATATAGGTGAAGGAAAGGGTACATAAAACAGATTGGGAGCAAGCAGCCTAATTCACAATTTTACCTAGAACCACTTTATGATAGAAACTTCCTCTCTTAAAGGTAATAGAGTAGAATGTATAAATCGTAACATATACATACTAGAAAGAAGTGCATTTCTTGAACTAAATAGCAAAGAGTGAACGTTTGGAAAAATTTCATGAACAGACAATCTTACCTTACTTTTAACTGCATTTTGAGAATGTAACTTTCTGAGGGAGTCTTTTTAGATTCAAAATCACCTGAAATTTATAACTTTATAAGTCTCAGTGAGTCAGAAAACTGGGTGGGGAGGTGGAAAGGACAAAAACAAGGAAATTAGAGTCCAGTCTTTTCTACTTTATCCTTATGTCTATGTTTGAAATACTAACCAACTCTTTTTCATTCCCATGCTGCTCTGGGGCCTTATTCCCCTTGTCATCTCTCTTCCAATAGGATGAGGAGGAGGGTATATGGGCATAGCCAATCAGATGCTCTTAGTTCAGCCATTTTGTTCAGAACGGTGAGAAACAGTTTTCCTTAATTGTAGAAAAGTTGTTTTTTACACAATCACTTGCTTCTGTGTGATTCATGAATTTCCCTTTTTTCACATGGTGAATGTATTGTGTTTCTGACATCCTTGTGTTTGGGTGATGGTGTTTTTCCTGTTGTGTGTTTTCATTGAGGAGAACTTCCAGGGCATATAATTAATTTTTTCCAGCTATGATTTTTTTAATAGATTATCATATTTAGGATGCCCTCATAGGGTCCTGGTAACATAAAATGACTCACACAAAACTGAAAGCAGAAAATAGACCCTGTACTGTGCTATTTTCTAAATGGAATAAGTCTGGTTTGGGCTTTGGGCAAATTCGTTGTATACGGCAATTATTCATACATGAAGTCTTTTTTTAAAAGCCCCCAAAATTTGAAAAGGACATCCAACTAAAGTCTTATTTTATTTTCATCTATAAATGAATGTCCTAAGGCCACTGACTTAGGATAACTCATTTGAATTACTGGAAGCAATAGTTTAGCCCCTATGACATTTTTAAAAATTATTCTCAAGCAACTGCCAATACTGGGGAGAAGGGAGCAGGGATTTTTCTAAAAGTCATCGCCAAGAGCTATCTATCTTTCTTCTTTTCTAGAAAAACAGCTATGTTAAACAGCTTCCAGGATGCTGTCTAAATTTTTATTTCCAGGCCAAAATTTAATACAGCCTTGGCAGCATCTCCCTTTGATCTTATGCCCTGGAGGTTCCTTAGGAAATCCTTTTCTGTAACAAAAGAATAATTATGATTATGAAGTTCATATTCATTGTGATATTATACTCCATTAGATTCACTACCTAAGCGTATTGGTGATCTCACTGTTTTAGAATTAGTTCTTTTTGAAATGTCTTGCCTTATTAAATTGCCTACAGTGATTAGAACACTCATTAGGGAACACAAACAAGGATGATAAGGTAAGTTGATGGAAATGGGTACATACTATAGGGAAAATCTCAAATAACTTATACCTTGAAGGTATGAAAGGACAGAATATAACTGATACCAATAAGCAAATTCTTCAAGGAATAGTACAGAGCTTTCTGACAAGGGGCTAAAGCTGGGTAAACTTACTTCCAAATGATATAAAACAGCAACTTCAATAGAAAAGTTACATGTAGTTTATCAGTCTTTCTTTCAAAATGTAAAAACAAATGATATCAATAGAAATAAAATATTTCACTTGAATCAGAGTGTTTCTGCTACATGGCATTTCTAGTCAGAGGAGCATTTATCAGTTGTGTATCCCCATACATACCTCCTGCTAACCTGCCCTTTCCAAGTGTTGATATCAAATGTTTTAATGTTTTAGGATTTATCCTCTTAATTCAACTAACCTGCTATATCTAAGCAGTCCCAATTCACCAGACCAAATTGTGCTTGACATTCCATACAGAAGCCTTACTAGTCACCCTCACCCTCTCTACCAGTTTTCCACCTCTTGCTCTGGACTCAGTAATTAAATTAGTACTATCATATTACCTTTATTACTGGAATGAGCATGTCAGTTAACTGCCCTATGCATTACTTCACCACCCCTTTGACTTCTCACACAATCTTTCTCCGATAAACACTCACCAGTATACCACAATTGCTGGCATATAGTAAACTCTTTATAAATAAATGCATTTCTTATTAATTCATTGAATAGTAGCACTAAATGTGAAAAATTCTTGTGTCTCGTTCCAAATACTAACTAGTACTTTCATTTTTCTTTCTCCCTCTGCTAATTAGCTCCATGACCATATAGTCCAGTTCATATCCTCTATAAAATATTCAAGCTCGGTAGAACTCCTGTTTAACTAGCTCCAGTGAGGAGGAAGCTGTCATGTTTTGAGACAGCCCACTCCTCTTTTGGACAGTTGTAATCATTAGGAAGTATTTCCTAACATTAAGTTTAACTTTGCCTTTGTTCTGGTTCCATCTGTTGTTCTTAGTTCTGTTCTTTGGGGTCAGACAGAACCTTTTCCACCTAAACAGATCCAATATTAATAACAAACAGATTTCTATACCATTACCTGTTTGAATAGCATTAGACAAACAAACCCATCTATGCTACCTTCAGTCTCACTTATTACTCAAGCTGTGAATTACAAAGGAGAGTTTTATTCAATATTAAAAAAAAAAAAGAATTGGCTGTTAGTAGTGGCATAAACAGTACCAAGACGTTAGGCAAGTAGACAAGAAAGGGGAGAAATAACCAATAAAAATGACAGGAAACAAGAACTAGGAAAAAAATGTTGGAAGTCAAAAGGAAAGTAATGAGTGTTCAGTTCTACTCTTCAGTACCAAGGAAAATAGAGCGAAGCATGATATAAAAATCTTTTCCTTTTGTTGCTAACTGAACATCCTATTACCTGTAGCTGGTGGCCATTGAGATGATCTAGAGATACGGAAGGTGCTATTGACACATTGTTTCTTTGCGCTTCATTATGCCAAAGTATCTATATAAACTAGCACCAAAACTCCCTCAAGCAAAGTATATGCCTTCTAAAAAATACAATATTCAATATTGGTTTATAGTTATTCTTCTGACTAAAATCTGGAAGTTGATTGCTTGCTTATTAGATCAGTGTAGCATCCAAATAGTTTTGCTTAGACATATAGATAGATAGGTAGATAGATATCAAACTCTTATTTTTTTTTAAGGGACTATGGAAATACTGGTAGACCCTTTCAGAAGAATAGTGTTTTAATAGTGTTTTTAAGATAGTTTTTTTTTTACATTTTCTTTTTGTTTACACAATTTGGGTTGTTCATCATATCTTCTTATTACTTTTTTAAATTTCCTAAGTGTTCATCATGCTATTAACAGTGTAGTTATCAACACTGTAATGGAAGTCTCTTAGATCTCCAAGGAAACTTTCTGTGGGTGGGAAATGTCATCTAGCAAGATTGGACAGAATAGCATATAGAAATAATGTTATTAGCTTGGAGAAAACACTTATTTCAATGAAACTTTATAAATACTCCCACATAATAAATATTAAGATCAGTTTTTGAAATAGAAGAGTAGTCAGGGCAAAGCCTAACCATGGGTTTTGAAAAATGGTTCAGAGATAACGTTAGCAAAGCGTTCATCCATACAAAGCTAGTATGAAATTAGAAAAATTTGATAGAGTTCAAGAAACAAGAAGATCCTAACTGCAAAAGAGAAGACATTGTCTTTCCTAAAAGGGAAAATAACATTTTTTTGCTTAAAAATAATTTAACTGTAGCATCCATTGAGTTTCTCTGGTAAAGAGTATAATCCCAAGGTAGCCCCATAATGAAAAACACCTAAGTGACTTCTCTGTGAACTTTGCCCTGCTGCCACCCAGACTCAGAAGCATAGGTCAGTGGTCAGCTCTTCTGAAAACTCAGTTCCAGGAATTCATTCAGTAAATAACAAAATCAGTATTTAGTCGATACCAGCTATGTGCTCAGCACTTTGCTAGACATAGTAAGAGTTAAAAGAATATAAAACTAATCTTCCTCCCTCAAAGGGTCCCTGCACATAAAACAGTAGTGAACAGTATTTTTTTTTTCAAATCCAGACCTGTGATTTTATACTATAACATATAATTAAAGATTAGACTTCTGAGTTCATTGGTACCTGGAACTCCTAGGTAAGGAAACTTCTGCTACCACTGCAGGTCAGCATTTTCTATGCAATTTCTAGTCATGGAAAGTTCTCTAGCACTCTGAGAGATTCAGTGTCCCATGGCCACTCTGTGTCAGAGGTGAGACATGAAGCTTGGTCTTGCTGGCTCTGAGGCTGGCTGTCCCTTGGCAATGACACAATGGTACTCATGTCATTAAGAAATCTGAAGGCTGTTCACGCTACAATATAACATGAATTATATTTGATTTTAAGGAATATCAATAGTTTCCCGAAAAAGTTAGTTATAAAAGAGATTTCTAAACAAAAATTCTTTTCTCATTGATTTCCCTTGTAAGAAATTAGAATGTTTTCCAAACAGCAAAAGTAAGGCGTCTAGATAAAAGATCACAGTCCTGCCATAGCAATATGATACAAGGTAGTGAAGGGGAGGGGCGGCTAGGTGGCACAGTGGATACAGTGCCGTGCCTGGAGTTAGGAAGACTCACCTTCCTGAGTTCAAATATGGTCTCAGACACTTCCTAGCTGTGTGACTCTGGACAAGTCACTTTACCCTGTTTGCCTCAGTTTCCTCATCCGTCAAGTGAGCTGGAGAAGGAAATGGCAAACTACTCCAGTATCTTTGCCAAGAAAATTCCAGATGGAGTCACAGAGTCAGACACAACTGAACAACAAAAACAATTTATACTCACCATTCCTCTCCTTGTAGTCCTGTAGGTTATGCACCTGAATTACCTATCTTAGATATTCAATAAACTGGCCATTCAACTGTATGTCATAGTCAGAACAGAAGATTTTTTTTATTTTCTTTTAAGAACAAAAGATAATTTTCATTTATGTAGTTTTTCCTGAATGAGTTGTTAATCTCATCTCATTGGATCTCATTTAAAAAAGCCGTACAGTATTCTGGAGCTTAATTGTAATCAGCACGTCCATAAACAAGATACATGCATTTTATTCTAAGAGAGAAATTATAGAGATAAAAATAGATATATGGGTTGTTAGTTATTGATAGCCCAATTGGAATACACACACACGCACGCACGCACACGCCCCTACTTGTTTCTTGGATTTAGTAATATTGCCTATGTTTTTTTTTCATTCCTTTTCTATTTTCCCCTCTGTGAGGTATCTTGTAAAATGGTACCTAATGACTCTCAACACTATGTTACCTACAGCACAGAAATCTGTATCTACTTGGTCTGGCTCAGTTCTTCATCCCAGTTTCACCATACCTGCCCTTCTACTTCCTCATATCAGGAATTGAAGTGCTATGGTCCAAATGTAATGGTTTCATTGTATGGAGTTTGAAAGCAGATTGTTATTAAAAAAAAAAAAAAAAGCCAAAAGCTCTCTCCCATTTCTTCTTTACTTCTTGTTTTAGTGTCACTTTCAATTACAAATATTTGTTAATGATATGGCTTATTTGGGTCTCACACCCAGTTTTTTATGGACTTATTTTTTTCTTCCACTATGCTCTATTATTTTAATGATAGGATACTGTTTGTAATCTAACCATCTTCCTTCATGGCATTTTGCAAGTGACTTTGTAATCCTAAACCATTGTTTCCTTTGGCTTCCACACCTCCATTTGGCAAGGAAGTCAGGTGTTAGCTGGCTAAGGTAGTTTCTGCGTTTGTTTGACCTCCTCATTGTGGTAACTCTTTTACGTTGTTTTTTTGTAGAGTTGTAGATAATGGTAATGGTCAATATCAATAGCTTTGCCTTTTTTAATTTTTCATCATCAACAGCTTGTTTTTAATAGGTTCAGGTTGAAGCTGTCACAATTAGAAAAGGATAATGAGTTCATTTTGGACATGCTTGTGGGCTTCCTGGAAAGGCTCCTTGTGGGTCTTCCAGGTAAAGATGTCCAGCCAGCAGTTGGTATGGGACAAAAGCTCAGAAGAGAGATGGCAATTTGTGAGACATGTCCATAGCTGATGAGATCAATGAGAGAATGTAGAAAAAGAAGAGAGGGAGGGCCTTGGAAGACAAATTATAGACTTGGGACTTCAAGAAAATACTCATGATATATAGGTATGAGGCTTTGACATTTGGTTTCCTTTATTTCTTAAATCTAAACTATATTTTCAAACATAATTTTTATTATTCTTCCTTTGTTTGCCTTCACTTTTTTCTTTTATAATCAAGATTTTATTTGTTCTTTTCTTAGTTGTCAGTACAAAGTATTATGAATAGTTTATACATTTTTAATGCAATTGTCAAAAAAAATCTAAAAATCATGTAGGTATAATCCTTTTGTAAACTATTGTTCCAGTGACTTCACAGGCCTTGGCTTCCATATTCCTGTAACTCTACATGAAGATCTAGTGTTTGTTTGCTGTGCCAGTTCCTAAGCTTTTTTGACTTCCTTGCTAAGATTTCAGCAAAGCAAAGTGATTCTATCAGTGTCTGTTTCTTTGTACATTTCCCAATTTTCAGTATCAATAGCTTATTTAAATAAGTTAGTTAATAAGTGACAGATTAAAATGCAGGTAGAATACATTTAACATTTTTAGCATAAAAATGAGTCCTAAACTTTTCAGATGAAAAGGTTTTTGCAAGATCTCAAGAAACTTATTTTGATCTAAGTAAAAATACACTTTTGTTTCATGTAAACTGACAAAAATCACACTTGTGAAGTTTTCATTTGAATAGTCCCATTGCCAAAAACTGAAGAAGCAGTTTTATGTAGGAAATAATTATAGCAAAAAAAAAAAAAAAAGAAAACACACAAGATAAATAGAACAGATAGGTAATTGAAATATTAAGATCTTTAAAATTCATGGTCATAATGCCCAATTGTAATCTGTGTTATACTTCATTTAGCAAAATCATAAAAATTGCCCATGGGATGTTATGTCTATGCACAAAACAGCCAATGCCTTCCTTTATCAATGTTCCATCAACCCTACCATAAAATATAAACTCCTTTGTATCACTGACTGAAATCCTTCAAGCCTCAGTGGACATTATTCCTCCCACACTTTACAATTCAGCCAAACTGGCTTCCTCTCTGTTCCCCATGCTTGACACTTTAGTTCCTATCTCTGTGTTTTGCTACAGACTGTTCCCCATGCTTTCCTCTTACTTCTGCATCATTGAATCCCTCTCCTCCTTTAAGACTCATCTCAAGTACCATCTTCTGCATAAAGCCTTTCCTGATTCTCCTCCATCAACTGCTAATGCCCCCATTCCAAACTGCCTTGTATTTAACTACTTTGCATACATTTATGTTTGCTGACTTTATATTTATGCTATATATCATTATGCATATGTGTGTGTTATGTCTGCCATTAGAATTTGCTCCTTGCAAATAAGAATTGTTTCCTTCTTTATCCTAGTATCCCCAGCATGTAGCACATTTCCTGGCACATAGTAGATTAAATGCATTAGTTCTTTTGTCATAGGTTAAAGATCTAGTTAATATACCAACAAATAAGTTAGTTTTTTTAGATGGTGATTCCTAGCACCTACAACCCCTTTGTGATACTGTACATACCACAACCATGGCAAAAACATGAGGTGAGCACTTTGACCTGAGAGCCATTTTTTTTCATATTTTGTTGCCAAATCCTACTCAATCTACTCTATTTTTAGCTATTTTGATCTTCATATATTAAGTTCAACTTGCTACCAGTTTCATACTTGAAACCTTTTTGTCTTGGTAGAATCCAGCAGAACTTTTTGCTTTGCTGACATAGACTCCGAAAACCCAAAGTAAGCATATATTATCTTTGACTACATTAAGAGAGACATAGTGCCCAGAAAAAAGTAATAGTTTCCTTAGCCCAATGTCCAGAAGTAAAATAGGCTACTTCTAAAGGTAGTAGGCTCCATCTCACTGGAAGTTTTCAGGTAAAGACTGGATGGTCATTTGTTACATAAATGATGAAGAGCATCCTTTTCCAAGAATCTTTCATTCCTCTTTAGGCTCCATTCTTGATTCTCTGGAGTTCTTTCTCCATCATAATCCAATGTCCTTCTCACCTGGGGAAGATTACTCTACCCCTGGTAGGCTTCCTCTGATTGGTCAGGTCTTCTCAGAACCTCCATGCTGAGGAATGTGCCCAGATCAATTATGTCCACTCCTTCATTCTTCTCTGGGCTCTGCTCTTGATTCTCTGGATGCAATTTTCCACAATTCTCCACCATATTGTGTTTTGAATGTTGCAAGTAGTTATGGAGTGTGTTTTATGCACAGTCCAAATAGAAGAGGTCCTCCAAATGCTTCTGAGGTACAGGTGACGTTGTGCTGATTACGTTAAACCACAATATAATATAGGCCCTCTCCAGTAAGATGAGTAACTGTCAAGAAACTTTGAACTATTTAAGTTATACAGGAAAAATGCAAATGGTTGAAGAATATGTGCTGCCCAGATGTTGATATATAGTAGAATGAGAATGAAGATGAGAAAAACAATAGATTGATTGCATTTAGGAATTTGCATGTTATTGTTAGTAATCCCAAATTTGCCCTCATGCAAAACCTCATCTTTTTAATAACACTATTTTTCCCAGTGATGCTTTATGGCTGCCAGTCATAAAGTACAACAATCTGTAGTGAATCAGAAGTGCAAGTAACATAAAAGGTGATGGAGACATGCATGGTGGACTCTACAACATATCACCAACAATGAACTGCATGCTAGAAGTGGCCCAGAAATATATATTGCCAAGGAAAAGGAGATGGGTTGGTCTCAAATGCAAATGAAAATATGTAGACAACCCAAGTGCCAGAATTGTACATATAGAATATTAAAATACCTAGAGGAAAGCCTTCAGCATATTTGATACATCCTCCATGGAAGATGTGGCCATGAATGGGATGAGAATGTATGGATATGTTTACCAGCCCCGGGAGTCAGGAGGACCTGAGTTCAAATTCAACCTCAGACACTTAGTAGCTGTGTGACTCTGGGCAAGTCACTTAACCTTGATTGTCTTAAAAATTTAAAACACAAACAGTTCCCTTTTTAAAAAATAGCACTTATTTTTTAACTTTGGAAGCCAAGTAGATTGTTACTCTTAAGATGGGATTTTGCGTCTTTTTCCCTTTGCAGACTTCTCGATGATAGAGGTTATTTAATTTGAATCTCAGCCTCTTCTCTGAAACTTTAAGCACTCTAGTTTGTGAAGTGAGTTTGTGAACTATTATCTGTAAAATAGTTTTCATTTTTGGGCAGCTGTTGTGGATGACTTTCTTTGATTCCTCTCTTCTCTCAAGTTTTTAGCAACCTGTACAAAGCAGAGCATAGAAGTCATCTCGAAGCCCTAGCAATCACTAGCTACTGCCAGATCTTTCTATTCTTATTCAATTAAAAGGCAATTACTGTATATCAGGACCTGGAAAGCAACGCTGTCCTGGATAGTTTTCAATCTCTTTTTGGAGCAAAGGTTGAAACAAAATGAATTTGTTACAATGTGGCATGCACTTGTGCTAGGCTTAGGAAATACAGGGGACACAACCTTTACATACGTAGATGTACACAAAATAGCTGCAAATAGATATGAAGTAATTTGGGGGAAGGGCAGCCAGATGGTACCTAGAGGGCCAGGTCTGGCCTCAGGAAAACTCTCTTCACGAGCAAGTCCCTTAACCCTGTCGGCCTCAGTTCTCTCATCTGTAAAATCAACTGGAGAAGGAAATGGCAAACCACTCCAATATCTTTGCCAGGAAAACCCCAGAATGGGATCACAAAGAGTCAGATGTGACTGAATAACAACAAAAGCTAGGGGAAAAGGCACTAATAGTTGGAGAGATCTGTAAAAACTTCATATAGAAGTTGGTGTTAAAACTGAGCCTCGAAGGAAAGTAGGGATTCTAAGAGACAGAGGTGAGGAGTGAGTAAATTCCAGGCATGGAAAACAGCCAATTCCAAGGCATAGACATGAGAGATTCAGTATTTAGTTAGAAGGCCCGTTTAGATCAAGTTAAGTTAGAGCTAGGTTCTGAAGGGCAAATGTAGATTTAATCCTTCAACTATAATAAGGTGCCACTACAGTTTATTGAATAGAGGAGTCACCTGTGCTTTAGGAAAATCACTTTGGTAGCTAATCGGTGGGTGTATTTAAGTGAAGAGAGACTTGAATCAGGGAAAACAATTAGGAGGGGCCTGGACAGTGCTTGTTATAGTAGGCATTTATTAATTGCTTCTTGACTTGACTGAACTAGGTTAGTAACTGTGAGTGAAGAGATGTTGTGAAAATAAAAATGATAAAAACTGGCACTAATTAGACAGATAGGGTAGGTGATTTGAGGATAACATTAAAGTTGCAAGTTTGAGTAACTGATAGTAGTGCCCTTAATATAAATAGGGTAGTTCACAAAAGAGATGGGATTGGGGGAAAGATGAGTTTTGTATTGGACCTGTGGAGTTTGAGGTGCTTGTGGGATATCCAGTTGAAAAGTACTATCTATATAGCATGATGATGGCTTGTTTGACTGCTTACCCTTATCTGCTCTCATATCAGTCAATAGATTAGTCACTAAGTCACAAAACTTATTTTGTTAGTTAGCAGTGGATTTGCATGCTTCTGGAAGTAACGGTCGAAGGGGTCCTATTTCAGGCCATGGTTATAGGCGGCCATGTCTTTCTTTCTGGCACAAAAGAATGGATACTCTTTCCTCATTAAATTTCATTATTAGGTGCTGAGGTATTGCAGTAGCTCCTGCCAGAGAACTGTTGAAGTAAATAAAATTTTTAATTGAGATGATAAAGCACAGATAACCTAAATTAGTTTAATTCTAGTGTTAACTAATGTGAGAGCAAGTAAGGGAAGACAGCCAGATGAGCAGCTGTGCTTTCCTAGAAGGTACAAGCTATAATTAGTATGAGACACCAGGATATAGTAGTTCCAGTGCACAGGAGCCTACTCACAGCTAAACTGACTCCCACTGTGTGCATGTGCGCTTAAAGCAACATCTGACTCTACTTATCACTATCATACTTAACCACCGGAATACAACTTTGCATATATCAGGTACTTAAATGGTTGCTGAATTTATGAATTAGTGAACAGGGTTTTGTAAGTAAGAGCCAAAGAATGTTGGAGACGTTGAAATGTCTACAATGCATACAGAGCTTTGAACCCAGATAATAATATGAATCAACTTCATGATGGCCTTGTAGTGTACTTTAAAGAGAAGCAGCTGATTAGAAGAGTGAATGTTATTAGAGAAGTGATGGAGTATTTTAGACTAAAAGGCAAAAAGTCATATTATGTGGATGAACAGTACAGGCCAGTTGTTCATGTGATCTAGGGAAAGTTTTCTTTTTCTGTCAGGAGCACTGCCACGTCAGGATTGTAAGTTGTCAACACTCACATCAGCAATTATGCATGAAAAACCCCCAACAAGCATGTTGTACAGTATTTTCATTTGGTTAAGTTACTTAAAGTATGGTAAGAGCACTTGCTCCTCCTGGTTGTTATTATGTTCTCTGATGCCAAAAGGAGCAATGACTGGAAAGAAAATGAAGGGAAAATAAACATTAATAGGAATAAGATGATGGTGGTTCTTAATGGGGGAAGGGGCGAGAAAAAAGAAATATTATGCTATAAGTAGAAATCAGGAGCTTACATCTATGCACACACTTTTCCCTTCCCTCCTATCCCTGTTTTCAAGTATAGCATTTTTCTATTTCATCTTAGCCTCAAGTATTAATTAGGTTAATTTGCTAACTTAAGCATTCTAATGAATTGAGCACTATGCAAAGTATTTAAGAATAGAGGTCTTTGACTTCTAAGCACTTAATTAAAGAGTATTTGGTAAGAGTTGAGAATAAAAGTTAACAACCATGACTAAAAGGGTACTTTGGTTTCATTTATAAAATATCAGCATATTTTTTTAAAATATGTTGATGTTTTACTTTTTTTTTTTTAGAAAGTACAAATATGAAATGCACCTTATCATCATGCTTTAATGGAGATTATCCTGGATTGGAATCAGAAATACCTGGGTTCAGATGTGACCTCAGCTGCTATCCCTGCCAATTCACTTCACCACTCTGTGCCCCAGTTTCCCCATCTGTAAAATGAGAAGGTTGAACCCAGTGTCCTCCAAGATCCCTCTTATCTCTGAATCTGTGATCATGAAGCAAAAGCTAAATGGCTAATAGGAAAAAGTACAACCAAACTCTGCCCACAGCTGAGTTCTAATTGAAAGATCCAAGAAAAGATCACAATAAATCATTTTTCCAGCCCAGCTTGTCATAGGAAGACAAACAGAGAGGTCCATAGATAGTGGGGACTGCATGTAGCCACATTGGCTGCACAGAGTATTCCAGCAAGCAGGAAGTGAGGGCATCATGGCAAGGAGAGATCCCAGATCAAGCAGAGGGTCCTGGACTTGTACACAGTACAAGAACAAGTGCCATTGGGCACCTTTGTCACTCAGTGCCCAGTTCCAGGTCACAGGTCACAGGCACAGGCAGGAATCTGTGCCGAGGAATGTTGGTCCAGGTGGGGAGTAATTAAAGGTGCTACAGAATGAGGAACAGGTTCAGAAGCAAAAAACTATTAGGAAACCCTGGCTCGGGAGCAAAACAGAATGGGGAGAGGCTTTTTGGTTCCATCCTCTAGACCAAAAGGGAATCTATAGTTCCATTACTCTCAACCTGTAGAGCTTTTGGCAGATAGTGGTTGATAACAGCAGTCTAATAGAACTCCAGCCAGAGGCAAGCACACAGTAGTGTTGCTCAGATCCAAACCCAGGTCAGAAACTGGTAGCACTGAGACCATAACAGCAGTGATTGTTTTTCCTTTTTATTCAACAGGGGAACATGGGGTTTTAAAGAAGAGGAAAAAAAGGATAAAAACCTGTGATTGGGTGCCAGGTAAAGAAAACAGAAGAGAGGCCAAAGAACAGAAGCAGATTATATCTTAGAATATTTGTGCTGAGTATACAATTTTTCTTTCACCACCTTCTTCTTTATAAAGAGGGGGTGAAAAACTAAGAGAAGATATTGGTATGAGAGAAGATGGTGGAGGGAAGCTTTTTTTTCTTGTTGGTTTTTTTTTTTTTTTTGGAGGGTTAGATTAATTTAGGTTTGAAAGGGATAACTTGAGGTCCCTCATTATTATAATTTTACTGTCTGTTTTGCCCTATAAACTCATTAACTTTTCCATTAAGTGTTAGCATGACTTGGCATTCGGTGCTTATCTATTTAGTACTGATATTAATTCAATGCCTATGATACTTCTCAGAAAAAAAAATGATGATTTCTCTGTTTATCTTTTACTGTAGTCTGTTTTTGCTGTTGCTTTGTCTGAGATCATAATTGCTACCCTTGGTTTTTTACTTTACCTAAGCATAAAAGGTTTTGCTGCAGCCTTTATTTTAATTCTATGTGCATTTTTCTTTTTCAGTTGCATTTCTCGTAAACAACATATTGGCTTTCAAATCCATTCTGCGATGCTTTTCTATTTTATGAGTGAGGTCATCCCATTGACTGACTAATTATTGTTCATTGTAAATTGCTTAACACGATGCCTGGTACGTAATAGGCACTTAATAAATATTTATTCCCTTCCCTTCTCCCCACTGTACAGCCCAGCCAAACTGGCCTTCCCTTTGTGCCTCATATATAATATCTCCCTTCTCCATGGCTTTGCACTACCTTTTCCCCATATCTGTAATGTATTCCCTCTCATTTCCACCTCATAGAATTCCCCTTTTATTTCAAGACACAGATCAGGTACCACCTTCTACACAAAGTTTTCCTGATTCCCCCACCTATTAGTGCTGTCCTTCCCTGATTACCTTGTATTTTATGCTACATTTACTCTGTATTCTCTATGTACTCATATGTACAAGTACACACACACACACTCACACACACTCTGTCTTCCCTGATAAAATATAAACTCCTTGAGAGGAGAGATTATTTCAGGTGCAGGTCTGATAGAAATATCCTAGCGAGGGGTGGGGAGCCTGAGGCCTTGAGACCACATGTGGCCTTCTAGGTCCTTGGGGGCAGCCTTTTGACTGAGTCTAAGTTCTACAGAACAAATCTTTTTATTAAGGGGATTTGTTCTGTGAAGTTTGGATTCAGTTAAAGGGCCACACTTTGAGGATCATCGTGGAGGGCCACATGTGGCCTCAAGGCTGCAGGTTCCCCACACTTGTCCTGGAGTCTTTAGGGTATAGCAGCAAAGGATATGGTAATGCATACCCTTTAATCTAGTGACAAAATAACATCATTTTCTGATATTGAGCTATTTGGCAATGCTAAAGACTTTGGTGCTGACATTATTTTTTTCTGGGTCTTCAGTAGCTATGACTTCAAAACTCATAGAAATAATAGTCAGACTATATCACCATGGAGGCTACTTCCCAGGATATGAGCCAAAACCAGACTGGTGATCTGGAGAGCTGCTGCCACCCCAATGGCTAGTGGGCTTATTTGCCTGTCAGTGGCAATTGGTGGTGTCAGGGGAGCTGGTGATTAGCTCCCTCAGTGATGGGTGAGGGCTAGACAAAGATCTGTGGAGCACTGTTATTCCAGAGGCTCTTAGGTTCAGGGAAATCCATTAGGATCTGAGGGGGTGATATTGATCAGTGGTGCCAGTAGTTTGACTTGCCACATCTTTTATCTCCCTCAGGGTGCTTTGCTGCTTGAGTTAGTCTGGCTTGCCATGGCTGAGAAATTAGGCTTTCTCTGCATGAGTCTAATGGACAGAATTAGGAGCAGTATATGGAAATCGAAGAGAAGTAGATATACACCTGATGTGAAAAAGCCTTACGGGATAGAGCTATCCAAGGTTTAGATGAGCTGCCCTGGGGAATATTAAGCCTCCTCTTATTGGATGTTGGATGGTGACTCATGAGAGACTTAGTAGAAATGATTCTTGTTCAGCTGTGAGTTGTAGTTGTTGGCTCTGAAGTTGCTTCCTGTTCGATTCTGATTTCGTAATGTAGTCCTGAAATCTCTTTGCCTTAGATCCCCTTTGTTAGATCACCTTAGCTATGACTTATAAAATCCTTAGTTGTTTACCATCTTGGACCTCCTTATGGAATGCTGCCAGTACCACTAAATTGTAGCCTTACCTGAAAAAGGTTTTCCAAGGCATGTATTTTTAATTCTATTGATCTGTATGGTAATACTAAACTATTAACAAATGCCCAACAAAATCTGGGTTGTGCTAAGTAAATTAAACTTTTCCTAGCAAAACAACTTGTTCAAATTACCAGTTGAATTTTGTGATATTTCATGGGAGTTTTTGCTCTTAAACAGAGAAAGTAGATAGAAAAAATAGCATTTCTTATTTTTATTTTTCCCTTTAAAAACCCCCAAATTCCAGATAGTTCCTAAAATGAAAGAAATTGTTAATCTGTTGGATATATTCATGGTATATAAAAATTTTCAGGAAAAAAAAATTTGCCTTATGAATATGATTTCCTCATTGACTCTGGCAGAAATAAAGCCAGGAAAGACAACTCTGTCAGAGTAGCCAGGATCCCTCTTAGCTTTTCAGGTATGAGGGGATTTCCAAGTAATGGGAGTAGAAAATTTAAATAATGTTCTTTTGGTTAGATCAGAGTAACAATGGGGACGAAGAAGTAGCATCAGAAAGTCAAATTTAAAAGTCTGTACAAAAGTTAAGTTGCCTAGGCTGCTCAGGCATTTTTGTAGAAAAAAGTCCAAGTGGTCTTTGTTATCCACCCCTGTCTCAAAGGGAACTGTGCCTCATTTTAGCATAGAACAATGGATTTTTACCAACACTAATTGGAACACTTCCCATATTTCTGCTGGTTAGCTAATCTCTTATCTGTTGTTCAGAAATGTTTTTCTTTCCATTTTCTAGTAGCCTATGCAGATTCTCACAAATATTCTTCCTTTTTCTAAAAGACCTGGGCTAATACTGATCTCTTCCCCTGTCTTTTGTAGTCACCTTGCCCTTTCTTATTTTCCTCTCACTCCCTGCCTTACTGTAAGTGTACATACATGCGCGCGCACACACACACACACTCACACACACACACACACACACACACACACACACACACACACCCCACGTGTTTTCCCTGGCTGTTTTTGCTTTTAGCAGTGGTAGAGCAGATGCCATTTGTGACTTGCCTTTCACCAAACAGCAAACATCTCCCTTTCTGATTTTATATATAGGTATGTAGTACATCTGTGTATTTTTTGCCCTAATTCTGAATGGTAGCTGAACTCTCTCTTTGCTATTTCCTTCTCCATCTGATTTTACATAGGAGGAAACTGAGGCAAACAAGGTTAAGTGACTTGCCCAGGGTCATACAGCTAGTAGTATCCAAGACCAGATTTGAAATCAGGAAGATGAGTCTTCCTGACTCCAGGCTGGGCATTCTATCCACTGAGCCACCTGGCTGCTCTTTGGTCACTATCTCTAGAAGTTATTCTTAGGAGGTTATTTCCAGAGTCTAGTCTCTGCCCATGTTGACTGCACATATTGTTAGATCCTATTTCTTATTAGAAATTTACCCTGTAATTCGTGAGTTCCCTGATTTTCACTGGCTATCTATGTGGTCTGAGAGAAGCATGGGATAAATTAAGTCTTGTGTGATCTATGATTACAACCTGTATTTGGAGTGATGCCTTCATTATTAAGATACCTTTATGGTCAAAAATCCTTAAAAGTTGCTTTTGTCTGCCCTCTCACACTCCCTCCACCCCAAGTTTATTTGAAACATTTCAGTTCTTGGAGAGGGTGATACAAAAATGACATGTTGTGGGGTTTAGTATAATTTACACAGCAGACAAACCTGTTAGCCTCTTCCATTCTGTCTGTCTAGAAGACATGCTTATCCCACAATTTTTATTGCATCTCTGCAACAAAGAATGAATGCTGCAGACACTGGACCAGAGAGGAACAGAATAGAACAAGGATGATCATCACCAATTTCCTCTGTGATTCCTCTGTGATCCCCAATACACATAGATTTAAGGGCATTGAGGACCACCTTTCTTGGCTGGGCTGGCAGATTGCTGCCTTAGTAGTTTTATTTTGTTGGGTTTTTTTTTTTAATTCTTTTCAAAGACAGAGAATCAGCTCTTTACCTTGTTTTGTTTTAAGGGACAGGGGATAGGTAATGGACTTGTGAATCTGTTGATAGAAGAAACTCCCAGATGAGGAATCTTCTACCAATACTGGTCTGTGCCTCCTCTGCAACTTAAGAGTTTAGAAAGTTTCCTAGAGCAGAAGTATCGAACTCACAGGGTGCAGGTCGCTGCAAAACCCCCCAGTGTATCCTGAACCAAAGTAAAATGTAATTGGGAAATATTTAACAAAATTAATAAGAAATACAATGCAGCACAGATAATGCTGATTTGTGGTTTTCTAAGTTAATATTTTGCCTGCAGGCCTGTTTCTATTTGAATTTGACACCACTGTCTTGGAGCACTGAGAGTTTAAGTGACTTGCCCAGGATCTCACAGCAAGTATGGGTCAAAGGAAAGACCTGAGCCTAGGTCTTCTGTCTCTAAGACATATTTTTTTTAAATTGTCTGTATTTTATTGATGCCTTTTCAGTCATTTCTGAGGGAAAAAATAAGCAAAGAAAATAAACACAAGCACATCTGACATTGCATGTAACATTCTCCCTAATAGTACCTTGTTTCTCTGCCATTAAAAAGGAATATTTTCATTATCTATTCATTAGCTTTTTTTTTACTAGTAGGTGGGCTTCCTGATAGTGATCTTTTCATTTGCATCATTGCAGTCATTCTTTTAGTTCAGCTTATTTCACTCTGTATCACTTCTTAAGTAGATAAGGTATATATTAAACATTTACTGTGCACTAGGCACTGTGCTTGAACATTAAGAGTACAAGCAAGTAAGGCAGTCCCTGCCCTCAAGAAGCTTACATTCTGACAGGGGAAGATAACACATAAAGGTCCCACTTGTGGTGGCGTGGTGTAGAGGTGCCCACTTTTGGGCATTTTCCAGCAAAATAAGGTGAAAGCTAACCTATCAGATCCAGGCATTAACAAGGCTAAAGTCCAAGGTATATGAAGTCCATCCTCAGAATGCAGGGTGTAGAGTGAAACGTCAAAGTTGTTTTCACTTGCATTTCTTTTACAAGAATGATCTGGAGCATGTTTTCCTGTGATCATAATTTTCACTCTTTTGATGTTCATAACCTTTAACCACATATATTAGGGAGTAGCTCTTGGTGATATATTTTTATGCTAATTCTCTATCTTGGATATCAGATTATCATTAGTGATCATAGAATCATAGATCTAAGTAAAGCTAGAATAACTGCAGAGACCACTTAGACCAAACCTCTAATTTTGTGTATGAGGAAATTGAGACCCAGGGGACTTACTTGTTTCGCCAAGGGGATTTGAAATCAAGTCCCTAGAACTGGAACTAGTGCCCTTTCTGCTATACCATGTTATCTCTCTGTAGATGATGCAAATATTTTCCCACTCAACAGATTCTTTTATTATTCTAATTTTACATAGTCAAAATTGTCTGTATTGCCTTTTATGATCTCCTTTACCCCTAGGTTGGTTAAGAATTCAACCCCTCCCCTCACATGGTTGAGGTACCACCTCTCATTCTTTGATAATTTGTTTATGATATGACCTTTTATATATATTCATATTGAGAGACCATTTTGAATTAATTATGATATGTGGTATAAAATGTTGGTCCTAAACTTAATTTCTGCCAAACTGCTTTTCTGTTTCCCAGCAATTAGGTCAGAAGAGAAGTCTTTCCCTCAATAATCTATGTTCCTGGATTTATCAAACACTGGACTACTATTTTTTGATTGTTCTTATTTTCTATTTCTTGCTTTTCTGGTGTGTTCCATTGGTCAGCTTTGCTATTTGTAAACCAATGCAAAATAGTTTTAGTGACTACGGCATTATAATAGTTTGAGATTTCATTCATACTTTTTCTCATCATATCCCTTGATAATATAGACTTATTATAGATTGAAGTATTTATTAAGCACTTACTTTATGCTAGGAATACAAATACAAGCAAAAGGAAAGATAGACTCTATCCTCAAGGAGTTTACTTTCTGAAGGAAGAAGACAAGACATAAAAGGGAGCTGAGAAGGGGTGAGGAGTAGTATAGATAAGTAAGCTTCCCTCTCATCCCTTTTCATCAGAATGTTAAAGTTCTGAAAATCAAGAGCAGAGTCAGAAGAGGAAGGCACATCAATGGCCTTGGCACTCCCACAAATGAAGGTGTCTGGCAGAAACTCACCAAGTAAAGGAAGGAGCTGCAGAGATAGAGGCATCTGCAGTATGAGAAAGCAGCAGGGCCGAAGTTTAATAGTCTAAAGGATCAGGAGTAGATCCAGAAATTTGTAGTTGTTTTGTTTAGTTATAAACTAAATGTTTAGATATAAAATATCCCCTTGGTAATTTAATTGGTATAATACTGAATCTATAAATTAATTTAAGTAGTCATCATTTTTATTGAGCTAACACACTCCAACCATGAATAGTAAGTAGCTCTATAAGTACTTGTCTATCTTTATTTCTGTAAAGAGGAGAAAAGGGGTTGGTTTCATACTTACATAAAATCTTGTGTGCATTTTGGTAAGTTAACTCCCAGATACTAACAGTTTCTCCCTCACTAGAGTTCTACAGTCATAGGCTAGATGATGACCTTTTGGGGACATTGTAAAAGGGATTCATTAGTAATAGTAATGGTAGCTGTTAATAAAGTGGGTCAGATTGTTCCCCCACCTCCCACCCCTTCAGGTGAGTCAGTGACTGATGGGACTGAAAAGACTATATTTATTGAGACCCTGTTGAGAGGGAAAGGATAAGGGGGTTGGGGTAGTTGAAAGGCCTTATAATTAGCTCTTACTGGGGAAAGTAGGTTGGCATTCAGGTATGGCTCCCTCTCTGATAATTAAGGAGTGCTAATTGTTTTATGGGCCTCAGCTGCCTCTAGTAATCTTGGCCAGAAAATCAGAGCTAGCCTAATTGGGATTCCCCCCTTCAGCCTTTCCTTTGGAGACCACATCACCAATAACTTTGACAAGGAGAGGCAAGAATAGGGGAGCCTTCCTCTGGAGAGGGGCCCAGTCCAAGCTGGTTCTTAGTTTACAAGTAAACAAAGCTATGGTACCATTTTCAACTGGTTAGCTAGCAAATGCTCAGAGGAGGTAGGAGTAATCACATTATTCAACCACTCCTTTAGTTTGGACAAGGAGAGACTGTATTTTGAGCCAAACTGAGAAGTGGGGTTTGAAAAGATGGGAAATAGAGAAGATACAGAGTAATACTGATTATTAAATGATACAGCATAATATTAATTTTCCTCAAATCATTTTTTCTTTTAAGTAACTTTTAGGTGCTAAACATTGTCCTGGGTCTTCCTCAACAGTGATGCCATCTAGCCTCTGGGATATTTTTCATATTAGAAATGCTGAGACTTTTCATTTTGTACTCAGAGTAGACAACAAGAAAGGTAGAGAATTTGGAAGATGTAATGGAGAAATTCTACAAAACAGTTTATTCTCTGGAAAAGAAACATAAAAGAAGACAAAGTAGTGCTTATGTAAAATTCAAAAGCTTTTGTCCAAGCAAAGTACATGCAGCTAAAATAAGAGGAGAAACAGTAAAATGAGGAAAGAAATTTTTGCATCAAATATTTTATCTCTGATGAAAGTCTGGTATCTAAGATTTAATATATTATTTTCTTTTGTGCCATTTCTATTTCCTTATGCAGCATATCAGGGTCTGTGATGTCAAAATATGATAGCTCCACTCTCACTAATCAAGAGTTTGCTATAGAAATATTCACAGAACCTTTTAGTTTTTATCTCTGTTTTCTTTCAGTTTTATCCTTAAATAATTTCCTGTGCTTGAATCCTGCCACGAGACATTGTACCAGCTGTCTGACCCTGGGCAAGTTACTTAACCTTTTTCAGCCTCCATTTCCTCATCTGTAAAATGGGCATAATAGTGCCTACCTCACAGGTTTGTTGTGAGGATCAAATGAAATCATGTAATGGGGTCATTCCTTTTAGCACCTGACAAATAATAGGTACTCAGTAAATGCTTAGTAGTAGATTGCTTGATCTTAGAGCTTGTCTATTGCCCATTTTTATCACTTTACCATCTTCACCATAAAAACGGAAGTTGGTTATGCAGGACCGAGTTCCATTTTTAAAAAATTTTAGTTGTTTCACGGACTTCTGTGGACAAAGAATTTGTTAACTCATAGCTAAGCCATGTGTCTGTCTATATGTAGCTAAATTGGTCCTCATGCAGCAGGCATGGTCTATTTCTTAACTACACTTTAAACTTTTCTGTCTTGGAAGAATTAGCCAGAACTTTTGCCTTCAAGAACCTAGGGTCATTTGTACTTTAGTATGTGGCATTAGAGTAGGAATATGTGGCAGCCAGAAAAGCTATTGCAATCTTAGATAGCATTAAGAAAGGTATAATGTTCAGAACAAGGGAGGTGATTGGTTTACTATCACGATGTAAGGAAAAACTTCCTAACAATGAGATCTATCCAGAAGTAGTGGTCTGCCCCAGAAGCAGTGTATTCCCTCTTACTAGAGATCTTCAAGCAAAGGCTTGGTGACTATGTGTTGGGCATATTGTAGAAGGGCTTCATGTTCAGATGTATGTTAGACTAGATGTCCTCTGAATTCCCTTCCAACTATGTGATTCTGTTAAATTTCCTGTGGCTTTGTAGCATCAGGGGAAACCATGTAGCTAATGTGTTCATGCAGCTGAGTCTGATGATAATTGCCAAGGTTCGTATAATATGTATCACTTTTGGATTCAAGGACACTGTCATTCTGTCAAACCAATTCTCTTGCACACCCTTGAGATTATGCAGTAGCAGTTTTAGGGTATGTATAAGGCGTTGTCTTTACTAAATGGCCAGTCCATGTTAGATAGGAAAAGAGCAGGAGAGAGAGAGGATATTGACAGTTACGCTTTCACTTCATCCTTTTCTCCCACTCAGGTTCATGCCCTCATCACCTCTTGCCTGGATTGTTATAAAGGCCTTCTCATTGATCTCCTTTTCTCTTATTTCTGCTCTCTCCAAACCATCCTCAGCCAACTGTCAAGATTTTCTTCCTCAAGCACAAGTCTCTTATCATGTCACACATGCCACCTTTCCTGTCAGATCTTCAAGGACTCCCTATTGCCTTTAGAGAAGAAGTACAAACCCTGTACCTTGGCATGTAAAGCCTTCACAATCTGGCTGCAACCTACCTTTCCATACATTTCATATTTTTTCCCTGTTGCTTACTTTACGTTCTAGCCAAACTGACCTGCTAGGCCCTCTCTCCCACCTCATAGCCTGCAGTGCCTGGAATATACTTCTTATATCCATCTCTTACAATACCTACCTTCTTTCAAGGCAAAGTTTATGTGTCACCTCTTATGGAAAACCTTTCATGATATATCTAGTTGTTGGTGTACTTTTTCTCCTCAAATTATTCACCTAATTGTTGTACATGTTGTATCTCTCAGTTAACTCAGTGAGAACATGGACTTTTTGTTTTTCTTTTTTTTTTTTTATATCTCCAGCATGCAGCATAGTCCTTTATATACAGTAGATGCTAAATAAATGCTAGCAGAACTGAATTGCATAATGTTATTTTCTACTTGACTCTCAGGGTGTCCTAGACACCCTGGTTTTGGGGTGTTGGCTTTATGATTTTCTGTGGAAGTGTTACTCATTGAACAGTTTCACATACTTTCAGTAATCACCTTAGGTAGAAGCAACAAATACTCTTTGATAGATAAGCAGAGGAGAAACAAAATAGCCACTGGATAGAATGG
Source organism: Vombatus ursinus (assembly GCF_900497805.2). Lineage (NCBI taxonomy): Eukaryota > Metazoa > Chordata > Mammalia > Diprotodontia > Vombatidae > Vombatus > Vombatus ursinus. The sequence continues at coordinate 1,627,679 of NW_020951860.1, forward strand.
ATTCTTGTCCTAGAAGATACAAAATCAAATTCCATTCTTAAATTGCTCAGTAGCATTTTTACTCAAACAGCAAGTACTGTTTTATTTTGATCAGTTAGGATTCAAGCCCAAGTGATACATTTAAATCAATTTGAGATAAACTTACCCATGACTGAAAATTGGAACCGAAAGATTTATTAATAACCTTCTGGTCTTACATTAGTGGACTAGTAGCCCTTCAAATTCCATTTTATTATAAGAAATCTGAACCTTTCATTACTACTATCTGCCACATTTTTTAATCCTACAAAATGGCCACACTTTTAAAGCCCATTTTCAAGCTCAAAACACAAGAGAAGTAAATATAGAAGACATTTCTTGGGTGAAAATTCATATCTTTGAACCATGCAGCACAGATGTGACAATCTGACTTTGAAAATCTTTACCTGAATTAATCTGGCCTTTGGGACTCTGAACATTGAAAAGGGAGGTAAGTTGTTCAGATCCACTGGGAATACCAGAAATGATTGTTTTGTGGACAGTTTGGGCAAAGGAGTAGAAGAGGCTTGACTAAAGGAAATCAGAAAATAAAATGGAACTATGTTGTGTCCTGCATTGTGAGGAATGGGACTCCTAAAAACGCATCTGTGAAGGTGAAATCTAAAAAGATGTGTAATCAAAAGAACATAGTGTAAATGCACTTAAATGGATATTGCCAGTGGGATGCCCTTTAACTTGTCTCTAAGGCTTTTTCCTACCTGCTGAGAGTCTCATGCTTAATTAAAACAGTACTTGCCTTCCAAGATTGATGGGCAGTATATATATATACCTATAACTTACAGGAAATTCCAGCAGAGAGCTGGTCCCATTAGTCTACTAATTAGGCTGTCATACAGTGCCATATATGCCCCTTCAATAGGGTACTATGTGTTATAACTTTTATCATAATGCTATTTTTTATTTAACAATTTAATAATCAAAATAATGATAATGGGGTTTCATTAGTTTCTGTGTATCTATCTACTGGATATAAACCAATCTTCTATGCTCTCTAGTTTTGTAATATCAGATGTCTCTTAGAGTTTTCACAATTTATTATATTATATATGGATGTATTCTAGTCTTTAATAGGGAAAGAATTATTTTAGACAGCCACTTAGTGGTGCCTTTTCTTCTCACTTCATAATAGTTAATCTATTGAAATACTGTCAGGAAAAAAGGAAAGGTGCAGAATTATTGGGGGATGAAGGGAAGAATTTAATATCATCTATGAAAATAGCAAGCCCTATTTCTAAGAAATTATCAGGCACTTCATTCATTAGTAGGGTCAGAGGTGTATTGCTGATGAAACATGCCAGCCTGCTAATGTGCGGCAGGTGGAAAAGTCAGCCCTTACAGGCCTTGAGAACATTTTGAGTATTGCCAGCATTTTGGTAAGGCTGTACAATCAACCATTGTGTATCGGGCAGGTGCTTTTCTAATGCTGATCTGAGATGTGAAATGTATCTAAACCTCCTTCTTAAACATCACACTTTGTTTTACTGCCTTGGGTATAGCTAAAAATGTAAGGAATAACTATAAAATGAGATCCTAAATCAGAAATAACCAGTGTGTTTTCCTGGGAAGGAAATCAGAGGAATAGTACCTAGTCTAGATAGGCATAGAATAATTCATAGAACTTGGAATAGTACAGAGAGTCCTGGCCGGAGTCAGGTATCTCATCCTATATGAGAATTTATTAACTGACATTTCAAAAGGCCTATATGGGGAATTCAAGGATTAATTTGGTAACAAACTCATTTCACTCATTGTATTTAGATAAAAGATATTTTCTGTAGAGTGGTTGTAGAAGGTAAAAGAGCCATATGAATTGTAGTCCTGTGTTTCAAGTGAGAAATTTCCACTAGCCTTTATTGAAACTAATTTCATAAGAACCTATTAAAACAGGATTACTGTTTAGATTGGGCTGTAAAGTAGCAGGAGGTTTAGGAATGTCATCTCTGATTACCAACCCCTGGGTTTGGGGTTTTTGTTAATCCTTTATCTAAATGCAGTTTTTTGCTTCTTGTGTTGATGAAAAGCTCAGCAATCTCTCCTGTCTTCTTTCAGAGTGGTAGAAATGGCAAAATGTGTTGTTTTAATAATTATGTGAAATTAATTGTGATTAGAAGGGCTCGGGTTTGGACAGTTTTATTTACATTTCTGCTTTTGATTGAGGCATATTAGAAAAGAAATTACAAAAGTTGTTTGAATTTTCCCAGTCAGATTGTCCCTGATGGTCCCTATTTTTTCACCTCAGATAATCCAGCCCCTCTTAGAACTTGACCAGAACCGCAGCAAATTGAAGTTGTACATTGGACATCTGACTTCTCTCTGCCATGACAGAGATCCCCTGATTCTTCAAGGACTAACTCCACCTGCCTCCTATCACCTGGACGATGATCGGGCAGCTTGGGAAAGTGAGCTGCAGAAGATGACCCAGGAGCAGGTCAGTTTATAGCTGGACCACCATGAAAACTTATTAAAGTATCATGGCTGTTTATATTGACCCAATGGGGAGCAGCCTGTAGATGCATTACATAGATTCAAGCTTTGTTGCACTAGCTATGGAACAGATGTCACTTTGACTCTGTCTATAAAGCAGTCCCGTGTGGTCTACAAAGGAAAAGAAACAATGCCATTTACGGGTGTTATGAATATGAGGACTGCTTGTTACACTGACCACTTAAGGAAAATCTGAACTGCTGGAGACTTAACATTTATAAGACAGATCGCAAAACCCCAAAACAGTCTTCCTAGGTACATTACTCCATAAAGTAAGTTCTTAGTAGAGGTCTCACAGCCTTTTGAAATGTTGGCTTTTCTGCACAGCAGTAATAGCTAATATATTATCTCATTCATTCTCACAGCCACCCTGTAAGGTAGGTGCAATTGTTATTTCCATTTTACAGATGAAAAAAACTGAGGCTGAGAGGTTAAGTGACTTGTGCAGAGGCACATAATTAGTAAGTGTTTGAGGCAAGATTTAAACTTGTCTTCTTGACTTTAGGTCCAGCATTTTGTCCACTTAGCTTCTGTAGGTGTACCAGATGGCCTTCTCTGCCAACATTTATCTAGAAAAATCTGATGTTGCTCTTCTTCTGTGTCTTAAAATCGGAAAAAGAAGCTTTCTTGAGAGAAGGGACTACTTTGTCTTTGTATCACTGGAGCCTATCATAATGCCTTGCACAAAGTAAGCAATTTACGAGATGCCAGCTGAATTAAATTGAAGGCGTAGCTGGAAGGGGAGATTGAACACACATGAAAAAGGGAGCAGGCAGAGAGGTGACAACACTGGGGAGCAAACATAAAGGCTTTTATTAGCAAAATCAGAATGAAAAGGACGCTGTGAAGAGACAGAGGGAATAAGTGGGGTCTGAGGCAGATAGATATTACAAGGTAGAGAGAGAAAGCAGAGATGGGGCAGGAAAGGGAGTGCGTTCTAAAGCCAGGGACAGATAAGGAGCTGGGAGGTGGGGTTGTGTTTAAGCTGTGATTGCAAGCATTCTGCCTTCAGAGTTAGGCACAGGCTATTATCCACAGAACCTCAGTGTTTGAAGGGAACTCAGGTGACGTAGGCCAGCTCATGCCTGAATGAGAATACCCTCCACACATACCTAATGTGTGATCATCCTGCTTTGGCTTTGAGGCCTTCCATGAGAAGAAGCCTACTGTTTCCTAAAGCAACCCTTTTCTCTTTTGGATAGCATTAATTGTTAGGAAATTTTTCCTTATATCAAGTTTAAGTTTATCTCTTTGTACCTTGTACCCTCTGCTCCTGGTTCTGCTCTTTGAGGCCAAACAAAACCAACCTCTTTCACATGACAGCCTTTCAGATATTTAAAGACAGCTGTCACATTATAAATTTGCTAAAGCTTTAGGAGGTTCCCATACACATTGACATATTGGAGCTGGCCATTTTTCCTAATTAATAAGTATTTTCCCATTTAGTTTTTAACTTTTGTTAAGAAAATGGTGCTTTAAAGGTTAAAAAATAAACATACAAAAAGAACCCTCTTGTTATATAATATTGGAAACTACAGATAAAAATCCACAAGTCAAAAAATGTAATCTCAGTGTTTTAATGGTTTTACTCACTTCCCTATAATGTACATATTACCAAATAATATATATATATTTAACAATCTAGCTCATCGTCCTCCTTGTCCTAATTGGTGAAAGCTCACAATGACTAGCCTGCCCCACTCACCAAACCATGCTTCAGCCCACCTTGGTGCTTTTGCACTGCAGCTCAATTTATTTACCTACCTTTCCATTCTCTACTCTGGGACAGTACTCAAACTGATACTAACATTGCTTCTAGAAACCATTTGCTTCCTAAATTAAAACACTCTTCCCTCACCACCTCTCGCCTATTTAAATTATCTCCACCTATTGGAATGTAAATTCCTTGAGGGCGAGGATCATCTCTCTTTAGTATTTCTGTATGTACCACTTAGCCAGTGTCTGGCATATAGTAAGCACTTAATAAAAGCTTTTTCACTCGTTCATTCACTTCATTTGCTTTATATGAAAACTACACTGTTCTCAGAGTTCTATTTTAGTGTATCTGTATGATGTTATAATAAATTTATTCCTTTAGAGAGAGGGAAAAAATGAAAATAATGTTTTCACTTGTTTCCCCTCAATTAAAAAGAATTACTTTTTAAAGTTTTATTTTATTTCCAAAATCTCTCACTCTCCATCTTCCTCCCCCTTCCCCTATTGAGGTGAAATCCATGCTCAGTAATGTTTCTTGTAAAACTGTTTAAAAGAAAAAAAAAAAAAGCCCACTACAACTATATATAGCCATACAAAACAAATTCTCACATTAACCATGTCCCAAAAATAGAAAGAAAGAAGGAAAAGAATTTGCTTCAGACTGCACTGAGTCCATCACTTCTTTATCTGGAGATAGATACATGGAATCTTTTGTCATTGAAGTTCCTACAGCTTTCAGAGTTGATTGTCCTGATGGTGTTGTTGTTACTGTATAAAATTACTCTCTTGATTTTGCTCACTTCCCTCTGTACTAGTTCAAATGAGAATTCCCAGGTTTTTCTGAAACCATTCCTTTCATCATTTCTTATAGCACACTAGTATTCCATCACATTCATATAACCACAACTAGCCATTCCCCAATTGATGGACATCCAAAGGAAAATATGTATAGCTTTTTTTTTCTTTATTGCTAATAGGTACTTAGTGAAAATGTAACTAAAGACTTACTGAAAATACTGGTGCACATGGACAATCAGTATTAAAGGTCATTCTCTTTTGAAGAGAATTTCTTCAAATCTTGCAAAAAACTAAAGCCTGTTAAAGAAGGAATAGTCACAGCAAAGCATGTTAATATTTGTTGTTTTTTGAGTTATTTGCACTTGAAACCACTTGTCAATTGAAAGGGGGAAATGGTATTTTTTTCCAGGCCTGCAACTCATATATACCTGGGTGTATTTAATTCAGACTTTCCTAGGCAGGGGAAAATAACCTTTGGAACAAGATCAAGCATGGGAATTTTCAACCCAAGAAGATTTTTTAAAGAAAGTTACAAGTGAATGAAGCCAGAGATTCATAATGAAAATGCCCTTGTGGGCTAGGTGTTGGCAGATGCCGTTGCCAGCACTAGCTCTTGGGCCTTCTTTCAGGTTTCCTCTTAGCACCATCATGTTTCTCTCGACTAAGAATGGTCGTTCATTATTGAGATTACAGTTTCAGCCAGGCCGTGTTCTATCTTCATGCTCAGTAATGTTTCTTCTGAAACTGTTTTTTCCCATTTTAAACCACACAACAAGAAGAAACAGATTTTAAGAAGTTTCAGTGCCTAAATCTTCCCTCCCTCAATTCAACCAAATTACAGTTTTCTTCACCACCTGTCCAATTCCTTGGCATGATGGAAGTTGAAGATTCTGACTCTGGGGAAGTTTTGTTTTTGTCTTTGCCTGTCTACTGTTTACATCATGACAGAGCCATAGACAAAGTAGCATTTAAAAATTAATAAAGTTGCAAAAATGGGAAAGTTGCAGCTGCCACCACCATCATAGGCTTTTCCTTATTTCTAGAACATTGTTGTGTTATCACTTAACTGAATGAATAATCAAACTGCTTTTCTGATTTAGTCCCCCAACCAGTGAACTGAAAAGGTAGAGTTTTGAAGGGATGGAAGAATTAATAATAACGACCTTTAACATTACAGAAAGGTTTATCTTTGGGAGATAGCACTATCATGGCTAGAATTAGATTTTTGAAGGACTAAGGTGCCCAACATTTGGATGATAGCTTAATATTTTTTAAATTCATTTACAGGGAAGATGCCTCCTCAGGGTCAACCATTTCAGGCACTCTGTGTTTGCCATTTGTTGTCCCCTTTCTTCTAGTCTTCCAGATTAGGAACCAGATTCTTTTCTATTCTCTATCCCCTATACCCAATCTCCTGTCAAATGCAGTTGTTTCTTTTATCCATATATCTCTCAGATTTTCCCTTTCATCACCACAGCCACTAAACAGGTCTATACCTACTAACCAGCACCCTGATTACTGCAGTAACCTTTAGTCGGTCAGCCAAACTCCAGGCTCTCCTTACCCCTACACCTCTAAATTCATTCTACACTCTGAAGCGAGGCTGCTTTTCTAAGTTAATAGCAACCCACAAGGATCCTTCTCATGCATAGATCAGTGGCCTCATTTCTATTTTGAGTCTGATACCACTGCCCTACAACACCAAGGACAGTATTGCATAGAAGGAATGTTCTCTATCTTAGAACCTAACACAGATACCTAACCTAGGGCTGGTTGGCCTACAGAATCTCATAAATGCAGTCCTTCAATTTGTGATTCCTTGCAAGATATGGGATTGCTGTGTTTGAATAGTCTTTTCCTTCCCCCTCCTTCAACAGCCCTACATTGATTCTATTGGAGCATGCAAACCTGTATTTTAATGTTTTCTTCACATTATAAACTCAAAATATAAAAATGAACAAAAGGACAGGGTCTGGAGGTGAATTGAAGCTGTTGTATTGGAGCTTCTCACATCTTCTGGTTCCAACTTAGAGTTAATGTTTACATAAAGCTCTCTTTATCCAAAACTCTAAAACTCTGCTTACTTAGACAGCTGGAGTAGATTAAGCTTCGCTGGGGGAGAGAACATACTCTAACATTTCAACTATACATTCCTGTAGAGAATACATACAAGACAAATATGTAAAAATCAACTCATTGCACAAGCATTTATAGACGTTCTGGGTGCTAACTGGCAGATGTTGCTTTATTTGAGCTTACCTTGATAGAGAATTAGAAGCCTGAGAAGTTTATATAATAATTTTAATGCCCTTAAGACAGACAGCATGAAAACCACCAGAATTCTTTCTGCTTCTCCAGTTTGGAACATTTCTTTCTCATCTAGGTAAAATTGGACCACCAGCTATGTTCAGAATATATCAGGACAATCTTATGTAGATTGTGTGTGTGTGTACATGTCTACATATGTATTCTCTAAGGACATTAAGATTTCTCATTTTAGAATTTTTGTTAGGTTTTCATTAAGTGCTGTTCATTTTTGAGTTTAGGTCTCATATGGCACATACTTTCATAAGGAATGTAAGTAATAGATCCAAATGAGTTTGGAAGTTCTTACCATATACAAAGAAGCTCCAGTGTATGCAAATATAATTTTTTGGTAAAAATGACAGAGTTATTAGAAAGCTTTGTTTGGAGTAAAAATAAAATCCCAGAAAGCAGTAGAGAAATTAAGTCTAAAGATTGGTGCAACATAAAAATCTATTCAGAAAATGTAGTGATTGTTGCTGTCTTTGGTCATGGGGTTATTTAAAGTTGGCAAAACAGTATTCGTTTACTCCAACCAAAATATTCTCCATTTTTTTTTCAAGTTGTAGGATTGCTTAACTCTGTCCAACTTTTGATCTCTTGATTTTTCTCTGTCCTAGCACTGTAACTTTCTTCCTATGAATAGATCAGTAAAATTTCTGCCCCCAAAACCCCAGCAGTGCCAACTTTTCCCATCACGTGTTAGCATTTTGGCCAGAATCAGTATGGCAGACTCTGTACCTAGCTTTGTATTTTCTGTTGCTTTGGATTGCTCAGGCATGCGTGGAAAATTCTGACCACCACTGTGATCAAGTCTCAAATTTTTTTGATAAATTCAACAAATATGTATTAATCACTTACCATATATGAAGGCAGTTAGATTGATAGAGTGCTGGGCCTGAAGTCAGGAAGACTCATCTTCCTGAGTTCAGATGTGGCCTTAGATACTTACTAGCTGTGTGACCATAGGAAAGTCATTTAACCCTATTTGCCTCAGTTTCCTCATCTAAAAAATGAGCTGCAAAATGAAATGGCAAGCCACTCCAGTATGTTTGCCAAGAAAACCTCAAATGGGGTAATAAAGAATTGGACATAACTGAAAAATCCTCAAACACATACCACATACAAGGTACAGCACTTAGCTAGAGATACAAAGACAAAAAAAAAATAGTCCCTTGCTTCAAGAAGCTTGCATTCTAGTATAGGAATATAGCAAATATGTAATTAAGTAAATACAAACTACATACAAAGTAATTTAATGAGGAAAGCAGTGCCTGTAAGTGAGAGGATCAGGAAAGGCCGCATGCTATAGGAGGCGAGGTTGATTGGAACTAAGAGTGTGTGAAGGAGAGTCATATGAAAAAAAGATCAGAAAGGTAGGGGGAAATCTTTGTTGTTATTCTCTGTGTTCTGAACCAAGAGAACAGTTTTTAACAGTTTCTATTTCAGGAATCATCCCTAATTGTATCAGTGTCAGGTTTGATGTATTTCTACACCAAACTCTGTGTGTGTGTGTGTGTGTGTGTGTGTGTGTGTGTTTTCAACCCTCCTTTGTGCATTTCAGATAAAAGTGAGGTTCATCATCCATGTTTGTATACTCTTCTTTCCACACTCCTCTTTTAGGGGAAGTAGCAAAATCTGCTTTCTTCTTCATGTTTTCTACATTAGTGTATTCCTCCTCTTCCATTTCTTAGCACCCTAAGAATAGAATCAATTGCCTCCCCCAATCAGGAGCTCTGTTTTTCTTATTGAACTCCCTCAATAGCCTTTGAAGACATGAAAGTTCCTAAGGGAAATATGTTTCTTCTTCCCCCAGTTAGAATGTTACCACTCCATCATCATATACTTCTTTCTACTTGCTCACATAAATTGACCTTTCTAAGTTGTTTCTGAACTTTGAATTTAAGGAATTAGATTTACCATAATTTTTTATACTGGAGCATGTTCTCTTTGATTTACTCATCTCTCCAGCTTCAGTTCTTGAATTGGGCTTTGTACCAGATCCAGGCTTCATTCTTTACTGACTAATTTTGAATGGGGTGGTTGACCCTACTTGATCACAACCTGGGTCCCCTTGGTTCTTTCACTCACCTGCACCAGACCCTCCCCTCACCCAGATCCTTGAGGTTGTATCTGCTGGAACTTCAGGTCTGCTTTCTCAGGACAAGGTGTCAAGATAGCCTGGGTTGTCTTGGTCTGAGTACTAACTATTGCTGGTCCTAGGGGCTTCCACGGTCCCTACCCTTTGGCTTTCTCACCACCACGGGGCTTTCTCAGAAGAGCCTTCTGATCATTGTTGAGTGGTCCATCATTGGTTGCACAGGTAGGCTAGCTTGCACTGGCATTGGCTTTGCTGGAGGAGATGGGAAAAGATGACTTTTTGTGCAGTTCTGGGTTGGAAAAAGTCACCTAGTAGTTTCTCATTGGATTTATTAATATTCATTCAATTTGATGTAAACTTCAGGATTTGGGGTATGTGGGATCTGGGTGGCCTTCTTCCTATTCAGGCAGCCTCCTTGGCACATCTTCTATGTATGGTTAAAATTTCATTGGTGTTCTCTTCTTTTTTTCCTGTTTTTTTCTTTGCATCATTCTTATTATCCATCAGTTCGAAAAATAGAAACATTCCGTTGTAGCCAATAAGCACAGTCAAGTAAAACAAATCTACACATTGTCTATATTTCTTACTGTATCTTTAATCCATTGCCTCACAGCCAAGAGATGGAAAGCATGCTTCATCATCAGTCATCTGAAGTCGTGATTGATTATTGGATTGATCAGAACTCTAAAGTCTTTGAAAGTTCTTTTCCTTTACATTACTGTGGTCATTGTGTAAATTGTGCTCCTGATTCTGCTCACCTTACTCTGCCTATTCCCAGGTTTTTCTGGATTGGTCATATTTATCATTTCTTATGGTTTAATAATATTCCATTATATTCATATTGTTCTTCAGCCATTTCCCAATTGATAGACACCCTTTTTGTCTAAAAACCTTTTCTACAACAAAATATACTATTATGATTATTTTTGTACATATAGGACTTTTATCTCTGTCTTTGACCTCTTTGGGTTATATGGCTAATAATGGCATTGCTTGGGCAGAGAGTACATATACACAGTTTGACTTTGGGATCGAATTCCAAATTTCTTTCCTAAATGGTTGGACTAATTTACAGTTCCACCAATAGTGCACTAGTGTGCATATCCTACCACAAACGTTCCAACAATTGCCATTTTCATCTTTTAACATCTTTGCCAATTAAATGAGCGTAGAGCTTCAGTGTCAGTTTTCATTTTTCTTCTTAGTGTTTTGAAGTATTTTTTCATATGGTTATTGATGGCTTGCATTTTTCAAAATTGTGTATTCATATCCTGTGACAATTTATCCGTTGTGGAATAGATCTTGTTCTTGTATATTTGTAATAATTCCGTATGTGTTGGGGGGATTGCATATGTTTATATACTTATAGACAAGTAGATATATATAAAATTATGCTTATATATACTTGTACTTATATACTTATACATACCTATATACTTACACATCCTATACATTGTTTTGATTTGAAAGAAACCTTGCAAATCAAAGAATACATTTTAAAATTTGAACACAAAAATAACATTGAATTAATAAATAAAACCATGACCTTTTTTTAAAGAAAACTAATAATATAGCTTATCTAATTTTAAAAGAATAAAGAAAACCAAATTGCAAAAGTATTAAATACACAGGTTAAACAGAACAAGAAATAGAGAAATAAATAACCTAATTCCAGAAAAAGAAATTGAACAATCCATAAATGAAATCACAAAAATACCTCTCCACGATCATGTTTTTTTACAAGTGAATTGTATATTCAAAGAACTAATGATTTCAGTATTACATAAACTCTTTGCAATAGTAAAAAAAAAAAAAAAAGAAGGGATCCTTCCAGAGCAAATAATCAGAAATTACCTTGCCAACAAAATGGACAACTTAGATGAATGGACAGATATTATATGTGTATATATAAAATACCCTGATTAATAGAATAAGAAATAGAGAATTTAAATAACCTGGTTTCATAAAAGTAAATTGAACAAGATAGATTAACTCCCAAAGAAAAAACTTCAAGACCACATGACTTTATAAGAAATTTCTATCAAACATTCTAAGAATTAATTCCCATATTACATAATCTGTTTGCAAAAATAGGAAAAAAAAAAGGTTTCTACCAAAATCTTTCTGTAATACAAGTATGATCTGAATAGCTCACCAGGGAGACACAAAATGGAGAATGAAAAATATCGACCAATATCCTCAGTGACTATTTGGGCAAAATATTAAGTAAAATATTAGCACTGAGGATATAACAGCATATTAAAAAGATTATGACCTGTTGGATTTATATCAAGAGTGCAGGTTCAATATAAGGAGATCAATAAGTATAAGAAACCATAATAATAAAATAACAATAAAATTTATCAAAAGGTGCTGAGAAAAACTTTTGACAAAATACCTCCATTTTAAAGTCAAATATTAAACAGTATAGGTATAAACAAACCTTTCCTTAGGATAGTAAAAAGTATTTCAGGGCCACTAGGTGGCACAGAGGATAGAGCACCGGCACTGAAGTCAGGAGGACCTGAGTTCAAATCCGGCCTCAGACACTTAACACTTACTAGCTGTGTGACCTTGGGCAAGTCACTTAACCCTATTGCTTAGCCCTCCCTCCACCCCCAAAAAAAGTATTTCCCTGAAACCAAGGGCCAGCGTTAAGGTGAATGAAAGAAGAACAGAGATTTTTCCAGTAAGGACAGAGGTAAAGCAAGGATGTCCATTATCAGCATTACCATTATTGGATACATTATTAGAAATGCTAACTATAATGATAAATTAAGGAAAAGAAATTGAAGAAATGAGGAGTTTAGGGGTAACCTGTATAAAAAACTGATTCATATATATATAAGAATGAGAGCGCTTCCTCACTAAATAAATAATGAAAGAATATGTATATGCAGTGTTCAAAGGAAGAACTGCAAGCTATCAATATTCATAGGAAAAAATACTCCAAATTGTTAATTAGACAAATGAAAATTAAATCAACTCTGAGGTTCTTCCTCACTCATGATATTTGCAAAGATGACAATAATAATAACAATATCTAGCATTTATATAGTACTTGAAGGTTTCCAAAGTACTTTGTTCCAAAAGGCTATTGTTATCTCCATTTTAAAGATGAAGAAATTGAGACGGGCAAAGATTAAGTGACTTGCCCGGAGTCACACAGCTGGAAGTATCTGAGACTCAATTTGAATTCAGGTCTTCCTAACTCCAGATACAATGTTCTTTCCAGAACACCACAATAAATATAAAAATAGAAAAATGACAGTTACTGGGGCTGCAGGAAGACAGGCACAATAATGTACTGTTGATGGAACTATGACTTAATCCAGCCTTCCCAAAAAAATTTTTTTGGAACCATACTCACAAAATTACTAAACTGTTCATGCGTTTTGACCCAAGAATGTCACTACTAAGTACTTCACTCCAAAGAAAGCAAAGATAGAGGGATAAGCTTATGTGTACAAAAATATTTCTATTTGTCATAGTAAAGAACTGGAATTTAAGGGAGTGTCTCTTAATTGGAGAATAACTCATCAAACTATGATACACAAACATAATGGAATATTATAATGCCATAAGAAATGATGAAAGAAATTTCAGGGAAACATGGGAAGACTTGTATGAGCTGATGAAGAGTGAAAGTGAGCAGAAATGAGAAATCTATTAATATAATAACATTTTGAAGAAAAACAACTTTAAAAAGCTTAATAAATAAATAAAATAACTAACTCCAGAAAACCCCAGTGATGAAGCATGCTACCCACCTGATATGTGACAGATAGGTAATTGTCTCTAGGTATACAAGACATGCATTATTAGAAATAACCTGACTATGCTTATTTGTTTTTCCTTTTTTTTTTTTCCCAATGAGAAGATGTTTGGAGAGAGAGGGTGGCTAGTAATAGCATTATCAAAAAAAGAAGAAAAGGTGATCACTGAAACATTTTTTAAATGTACACAAGCAGGACAACTTTGAAATAATATTGGATTTTATTGTATATTTGAAAAGAAAATCAGGTTGTATCTAATAGAGATTTGTAGTTTTGTGTATAATCTTCATGGTCTGCTCTACTTTGTACGTGGAAATGCTCATTTTATTTGGTCTTTAAAATCATAATTTTTTTAATTGAGGATTTATAGAACACATTAATTCCCTAATTTCACAAAGAGGCAAGAGGATGGGATCTTCACAGGTACAGATATTAAGAGCGCATACGCAAACACACACACACACACACACACACACACTATCATTTTCATAGCTGTAAGTGATTGTGTCACCTATACAATGAAGTGAGTCCATATTTTTAGGTTTCCTGTGACTCTTTTGCTCACGCTCAGCCATAATATAGTTTTCTTACAACAATAAACTTACATTGTTCAGCTTGTCACCAGTGCTCACATAGGTAGAAAAAGTGATTATAACTAACTCAGAACATAATATTCTTGTGTCAGCCACCTACTTTGAATAAATTGTATGCTTTGTTGATTTCAGAGGCCCTGAGTAGATTCAAAGAAACTAAATCTAGGCTATTTAATTATTTGGATGGCAAAATACTATGTACGCACGCAAGTGCGTGTATGTGCACACACACACACACACAGAGTTTTGTACACTTAAAAAAACTTCATGTTTGTGGATAGCTGTATACAGATTGCATGCATGATTGCATTACATGATTTTCATTCTTTTGGTTCCTCATCTCTGGATTTCAGTAAAGACATCCAATTCACATGATTCATTCAGAGCCCCTTGATTATTAGCTGTGATCTTGTTAAGTCTCAAGAAACTGTAGTTGGGCAAGATCAAGATTTAGATGATGTTCATCTAATAAAATCTGATATTATGTATCTGAGGTACATGAGAAAGCTGCCTTTATTTTATCATCGTGGGAATTTCTGCATTCAGTTCAAGTTATATATCTTACTTCTCCATCCAGGTCTTATTAGGGATCATATTAAAATTCCTTTACAGTGTTAATTGAGCACCTGTGATGTGCAAAGCACTGTTAGACACAGAGGAAAGAATAACACGAGTCCCCTCTGCTTCTTAGAACCCTTATTAAATGAAGCTTCAAGTTTCAGCTCAAGGTTTATCTCCTAATCCTTGCCTGGTTCCTCCAGCTTTAGTGTGCCCTCCCTCCTCAGATTACTTTGTATTTACTTACCTGTTTATATTTTGTGTCCTGCCAGTGGAATACAAGCTTCTTGAAGGCAGGGACTATTCTCATTTTTCTCTTTGCATTTCCAATGTTTAGCATAGTGTGGCTAATAGTATGGCACATAAAATATATTTGATAAATTATTCTTTTATTGAATAAATCAGTCAGTAAACATTTATTAAGCACTTACTATGTGCCAAGCCCTGTGCTAAGCCCTAGAAACACAAAGTAAAAGACAATCCTTGCCCTCAAGGAGTTCATAATCCAAATGGGGGAGAAAATATGCAAATAACTATGTACAACAAGCTATATACAGGATGAATTGGGAAGAATCAACAGAAGGAAAGTACTAGAATTAAGAGGGATCAGGAAAGCCTTCTTGTAGAAACTGGGATTTTAGCTGGGACTTGAAGAAAGCCAGAGAAGCCAGGAAGCAGAGTTGAGAAGGGATACCATTCCATGCATGGGGGCAGCCAATGTCAGGGAAACATGGGAAGACTTGTATGAGCTGATGAAGAGTGAAAGTGAGCAGAAATGAGAAATCTATTAATATAATAACATTTTGAAGAAAAACAACTTTAAAAAGCTTAATAAGTAAATAAAATAACTAACTCCAGAAAACCCCAATGACGAAGCATGCTACCCACCTGATATGTGACAGATAGGTAATTGTCTCTAGGTATACAAGACATGCATTATTAGAAATAACCTGACTATGCTTATTTGTTTTTCCTTTTTTTTTTTTCCCAATGAGAAGATGTTTGGAGAGAGAGGGTGGCTGGTAATAGCATTATCAAAAAAAGAAGAAAAGGTGATCACTGAAACATTTTTTAAATGTACACAAGCAGGACAACTTTGAAATAATATTGGATTTTATTGTATATTTGAAAAGAAAATCAGGTTGTATCTAATAGAGATTTGTAGTTTTGTGTATAATCTTCATGGTCTGCTCTACTTTGTACGTGGAAATGCTCATTTTATTTGGTCTTTAAAATCATAATTTTTTTAATCGAGGATTTATAGAACACATTAATTCCCTAATTTCACAAAGAGGCAAGAGGATGGGATCTTCACAGGTACAGATATTGGTAAGAGCGCATACGCAGACACACATACACACACACACACTATCATTTTCATAGCTGTAAGTGATTGTGTCACCTATACAATGAAGTGAGTCCATATTTTTAGGTTTCCTGTGACTCTTTTGCTCACACTCATCCATAATATAGTTTTCTTACAACAAGCCGGGGTTTGATCATTAAAGAATAGCTGAATGAATGTACCACAAGAGAGATGCAGTGGACTCTCACTTCTAGGCTGATGTCTGAGCGCAACTATATTTATAAATTAGAAAGTATCTGAAACATTTCTTCTGCCTAAGTTCCCTCCAGTTAGTTGGGGGAAGATACCAGTGACAGTACATTCAGTTAGAAAACTTGAAAAAAAATTAAACTAGATGTAGCCGTAATTCACCCTGTGCTTAACGCATAGCTAGCAGTAGAGGCACCGTCAGTTATAAGTGGAATTCCCCAACCTGAGACTAGCAGTATCATGTCCTAGTATGTTCAGAACAGGACTTATTCAGATACAGCCCGAAGAGTAGAAGTCTGTTAGTATCACTTTCTGAGGTCCAGGCTTAGGGCTAAGGATAAGATACCTGTTATTCATGCAATACTTGTGTTCTTCCTGCAACCAGGATTGAACTCCTCTGAGGAATATTACAGAGGATCCCAAACCCATTCCTTGTCCTTGTTTAATCTATACTTGGCTTAGAAAACAGAATTGTTTCTTCTCTCTGTCCACATCTTCGTCTTTCCCCTGTGTCTCTTTTTAAAAGCTGCTTATAATCCTTTGTCCCTGCCATGTAATTCACATCCTAGTCCTCCTATTTTTAAACCACCCTCTGCTCCAACATGAAATACTTGCTCTGTGTTGGGTCTAACACGTCTTCAACTTTGAACAAAGGATTGTAGGAGCCTCTTTTGGCCTGAATTTTGTTTGCATGAGCTTGCACTGGACTTTCAGGACTTCTAAAATATGAATATGTAATGTATTCATTTTATAATCCCTTAATTTATGGAAGTCTTAATATTTTTTGTCATAACTGCATCTTTTCTTTTATGTTCAAAGTATTGCCACAGGAAGGGGCGGGTGTTAACTCCATGCAAAAGTAATTATTTACCATCTTGGAATTTAATGAGCTATTTTGGGAGGCAACTGGGTGGCATAGTGGATAGAGAGAGCGCTGGACTTGGAATCAGGAAGCTCTGAATTAAAATCCTAGCTAAGGCACGAGCTGTCTGACCCTGGGCAAGTCAATTAACTCTCAGCCTCAGCTTCATCATCTATAGAATGGGAATTATAATAGCACTTCTCTTCGTAAGGTGATTGTGAGGATCAAGTGAGATTTTGCATGTAAAATACTTTACAAATTATTACCATTTCTAAATTACTTCAAATCCATTGCAAAAATGATCTTAACTCTCCAATAGTATTGGAGGAGAAATCAATTCTTATGAATGTCAGATAACATGGAAGTGATTAGGACAAGTACTATTTGTGTAAACTGACAGTAGTAAGATTTAAGAATTGTGGAAATGGTCACTAATCCTAACCAATCCTAATAGTTAAATTCAGTTTTCTGTTTACCTTCCCATATCGTTCCATTGTACTGTTCTTACTGGAAGAGTCCAGAAGCAACACAATTTTGAATATTCTCAAAACCACAATACTTCTATGATGATTCATCCCCAAATTATGAATGACTTACATAATATACAACCAGCCCCTGCCACTTGAAAGCCAGCTGCCCTTGAGCTACTGAAATTGCCACCAAAGCTGTCACCTTTTCCTCTGCTCTGTCTTTCCCCTATTGCTAGAATCTTCATCCTTTCTCCTAGCCACTAAGGCTACCATCAGAGCCATCTCCAGTCATCCTGATCTATATCTTGCCACTAGACCCAGATGGCTGCAGAGGAGAAAGTGAGGCTGGTGACTTTGCACAGCCCTCCCTCACTTAAATCCAATTCACTTGCAAGTCATGGCATCACCTTCCTGACCTCATGGTCCTCTTCCAGAACAGAGGACAAAACAACAACAGCAAGGTCACCATGGAAGTATTCTGGCCGCTGCTACTATAGTTCAACAAAAGTCCCACTGCTTGCTGTAGGGGAGTATGAGGACACAGACTCCACATGGGGAAAGTGTGACTTTAGCTTTATCCTAACCTAGCCCCATCTGGGCTTTTCTTCTTCAGCTTTGCCTTACTCAATCCAATACTATTGACCAACACCTTAAGGCTCTTGTCAGTGGCCCCTTCACATCTGGACGGTTGCCAGCAGTCCAGATTTGTTTTCCAGAGTATTCCACTTCTCCTAGATTCTCCTGATTGAAGTGTGGATACTCCACCCCATTCCATGTAATGCACAGCAAGAAAAGTTGGATTTTTCTAAAAAATTCTTCTAGCACATAAGTGAATTGAGGTAATTAAAAAAAATTGAAGGATACAGAATTGTCTAGTTTCAGAACATAAGAACCTATAGTCTAAGTTATCCATAGAGGTCAGTATGAACTTCTGGGACTTATTAGCTTTTCATTAACTCATTGTAAATTTTCATCAGTATTCTCTAATCGTTCCCATTTACTTTTCCTCCTACATGGGTAATACTTTGTGCCTTTGGTTCCACTTTTTTCATTTTGCATCTTTTTATAAATCTCTTTCCATGTTTTATTATATTCTTCACATTTCTTGACTTTTAACAGTACTATAGTGTTCCATTATATTGGGGTGCCTATGATTTCATCAGGGGAAACCCCAGTATAGAAATTCCAAGAATACAACTTATACTTCTACTCTGAGAATATTACCTTGGAACTGAGCAGTAAAGTAACTTGCCAATGACCACACACCTAATATATGTTAAAGGAAGGACTTGGACCAAAATATATTCAAGCATTCCTCTATTATTGGAAATTTAAATTGGTTAAAGGTTTGGGGTTACAACCATTACAAATGATGCTGTTATGAAAATCTTTGAACAGGTAGCTCCTTTTGTTCTTTTTGCTAATACTTTCAAAGTATAATCACCAAAATAAAATTATCAAGTTGAAGGGTATAATCATTTTTGTTAAATTTTATTTTGAACTGCCAGATTCCTCTCCAGAACAATTTGACAAGTTTGCAATTCCACCAACAGTTAATGAGCATGTTTTTTGGCATTTAATTATTTTGTAATTTTAATTTGCATCTTTTTTATTTTTGGTGAGTTTGAATACTTTTTTCAAATAATTATTAACCATTTCAATATCCTGTTTTGAAAATTGCTTATTTTAATCTCTTGTGGACTGGGGATTTATACCCTTTATGTATTTTCAAGAATTTCATATATATATTTAGAGCTAGGTGGCTCAGTGGATGGAGTGCCAGGCCTGGAGTTAGGAAAACTCATCTTCCTGAGTTCAAATGTGACCTCAGACACTAGCTGTCTGACCCTGTGCTAGTCACTTAACCCTGTTTACCTCAGTTTTCTCATCTGTAAAATCAGTTGGAGAAGGAAATAGCAAACCAGTGTCTTTGCCAAGAAAACCCCAAAGAGTTGAACATGACTAAAAAATAATAGTACAACAACAAATATATTTTATGACAGTGTTTTATTTATCAAATTTATAATAACTTTTTCAGTCTACGTTTTTATTTTGATTATTTTTTTGTTATACATTTTAAAAAATGTTAATGTAATCATAGCTTGCTCAACTTGAAGTCAGAAAAACCTGGCTTCAAATTCTACTTCAAACAAACCTTACTAGCTGTGTTACCCTGAACAATTCATTTAACCTCAATCAATCAGTAAACATTTATTAAGTGCCAACTATGTACTACAAAAGAGGCAAAAGGCAGTGTGTCCTCAAGGAGCTTACAATCTAATGGAGGAAACAACATGTAAGCAAATATATACAAAGTAAGTTATGTAATCTTAATATCTCCATACTTCAGCTTCCTCATTGATAAAACGAAAGCTCTCTTCTAGCTCTTAAGTACTCTGATGTCGTCAACCTGACAGGAACCAGCCTCTAACCTGCAAATGACCGAAGCCTAACGGAGCAGGCCAGAGGCAGGTATGTCAGTGATTAAACAGAAGTTTAATTAATATCAGAGTGAGTAAAACACTTGCAAGTGGACGTCGTCCTGAGGAGGAGGGCTTCACATACTGGGGCGAGGTAGTGCTTTATATACATAAAAAAACACAAGTGGGCTGGACCATGACATCATCATTCTTAGGTCTTGAGTAGTGGTTCCCAAAGCAGGCTCATGCATGGACAATGCAGGTGTTCCTGGGTCCTGTGGGAACAGTCTCCAAGTTGATCATCTCATAGTAGGGTATGTACAGAGTTAGCATGGAGGGAGCAAGAGTGCAGTACCTGGTTCAGTTCACTTAGCGGTTACAAGAAGTAGGGATTGGGAGCATGTCATGAGGTGTGATATGGATGATTCTCAGGTCACTACAAAATCTGGGGGGGGCCCTCCAGCAAATCTAAACAGTTATTGATTAATATGAAACATAAATCCCTCAGTGAATACCTGGTTCTGGTCAAAGCAACTTTGCCAGAAGATGAGATTATCCAGAGCACAAAGGATTATTGTTATGTCAAGCTCAGGGCACAGCCTGCTTGCTGGGCCTTAGCTCTGGGAAACAAGGTGTCTCTAAATATCTTGACAATACATGTATATGTATATGTGTATGTGTATCCACATACACACACACACATGCGCGCACACACACACACCCCTGCCATTTTCTTTCATCTCTTTTATTGTTCTTTTTATTTCAATTTGTCATCCAGCTGAGGTATGTGGTATATGTCTGAATCCATTTGATACCAGGTTCCTAACCAATTTCCCTAAGTATGCTTCAGTACTCCCCCCCCAGTTCTTATTTTCTATAGGCTTACCAAGTCCTAATCTTTTATTGATTTGATGTTTGCCATTTCTGTTCTATTCCACTGATCTGTATCTGTATATATATTTTTGCCCAGAACCAGATAGTTTTTGATAATAACTTCTTTGTTGTATATTTTAAAGCCTGAGATTGCAAGAACCACCTTCACCATCAGCTTTTTTCTTGTTATTCTGCCCTTTTATATTTTTGACCATTTATTTCTCCAAAAAAATTTAATCAGAAATATACTCAGTTCTGTGAAGAAAACTTCATGGCATCTTGTTGATATTGCATCAAATATATAAATTAATTTGTGGAGCATTATAATTACTCTGACCTCTCCATGAACACTGAATGCCCTTTCAATTATATAGTTCTTCTGTTATTCAGTCATTATCATCCTGTGGTCCTTATACAGGTCAAATATATTTTTTGTTGTTCATTTGTTCAATCATGTCCACCTCTTCATGACCCCATGGACCATAACACACCAGGCCCTTCTCTCCTCTATTATGTCCCAAAGTCTGTCCAAGCTCATGTTCATTGCTTCCATGATACTGTCCATCTCATCCTCTGCTGTCCCCTTCTCTTTTTGCCTTCAGTCTTTCCCAGCATCAGACTTTACCCATGAGTTCTGTCTTTTCATTATATGGCCAAAGTATTTAAGCTTTAGCTTCAATATTTATCCTTCCAACGAGTAGTCTGAATTGATTTCTTTAAGTACTGACTGATTTGGTCTCCTTACTGTCCAAGGGACAGCAGCACCACAAATCAAAAGCATTGATTCTGTGGTGCTCAGCTTTTCCTATAGTCCATACAGTACTACTGGAAAAACCATAGCTTTGACTATATGAACCATTGTTGGCAAGAAGAAATCCTTGCTTTTTAGTATGCTATCCAGATTTGCCATAGTTTTCCATCCAGGGAGCAAGTATCTTTTAATTTCATGACTGCAGTCGTTGTCTGCAGTAATGTCTGAGCCCAAGAATGTAAAATCTGACACTGCTTCCTTTTCTCCTCCTTTGACTTGCCAGGAAGTGGTGGAACCAGTTGCCATGATCTTGGGGTTTTTTTTAATGTTAAGCTTCAAGCCAGCTTTTACACTGTCTTCTTTCACCCTCATCAAAAGCTTCTTAATTCCCCTTCCCTTTCTGCCGTCAGAGTTGGATGATCTGCATATCTGAGATTGTTGATATTGTTCCCAGCAGCTTTAATTCCAGCTTTTTAATGCATCCAGCCTGGAATTTCGCATGATGTACCCTGAATATAAGTTAAATAAATAAGGTGACAGTATATAGCCTTTTTGTATTCCTTTCTCAATCTTAAACCAATCAGGTATTCCATGTTCAGTTCCCACTGTTATTTCTTGACCAGCATGCAGGTTCCTCAGGAGATAAGTAAAATAATCTGGTACTACCATCTCCTTGAGGACTTGCCACATTTTGTTGTGATCCACACAACCAAAGATTTAGTGTAGTCAGTGAAGCAGAAGTAGATGTTTTTCTGGAACTCACTTGCTTTCTCCATAATCCAATAAATGTTGGCAATTTGGTTTCTAGTTCCTCTGCCTCTTCAAAAACCAGCCTGCACTTCTGGTAATTCTAGGTTCACATATTGCTGAAGCCTAGCTTGCAGAATCTTAAGTGTAAACTTGCTGGCGCATGAAATGAGAGCATTTATGCAGTAATTAATTTGAACATTCTTTGGGATTTCTTTTCTTTAGGATTTTGATGTAAACTGATTTTTTCCAATCCAGTGGTCACTGTTGAATTTTCCAAATTTACTGGCATATTGAAAACAGGACTTTCACAGCATCATCTTTAAGATTTTAAATAGCTCAGCTGGAATTCCATCACTTCCATTATCCTAATTGTTAGCAATGTTTCCTTAAGACCCACTTGATTTCATTCTCCAGGATGTATAGCTTTAGATCAGTGACCACACAATTGTGATTATTTTATTTATTATATTTCTTTTATAGTATTTCTGTATATTCTTGCCACCTCTTCTACTTTTGGTAAGCCTCTGCCATTTTTTCTTTTATCATGCTCATTTTTTGCATGAAACATTCCCTTGATATCTCTCATTTTCTTAAAGAGATCTCTTGTCTTTCCCATTCTGTTGTTTTTCTTCTATTTTCTTGCATTGCTCATTTGAGAAAACCTTCTTATTTCTCCGTGCTATTTTCTGAAATTCTGCATTCAGTTGGGTATATCTTTCCCTTTTTCCTTTACCTTTCACTTTCCTTCTTTCCTCCGCTATTTGTTAAGCCTCTTCAGATAGTCATTTTGCTTTCTCAGTCTTCTTTTTCTGTGATGTTGAATGGTTTGCCTTGGATTTGAACAGATATCATTCTGCATTTTTGAGATTATACCCCAGTGTTGCTTTTCTTACCCTTTTATTGACTATGGGGCTACTCTGTTTCTTCTAAGGGATTCTTGCCCACAATAGCACATGTAATGATCACCTGAATTAATTTCACCCACTCCTATCCATTTAAGTTTGCTGACACTGAAAATGTTGATGTTTAATCTTTCCATCTCCACCTCTAGCTTACTTTGGTTTATATATCTTACATGCTAGGTTCCTGTGCAGTATTGATCTTTGCAGTATCAGACTTTCTTTTCATCACCGACCCATCTGTAATTGAGCTTCCTTTTGGCTTTAGTTCAGCCGCTTCATTCTTTCTGGTGCTATTTGTAGTTGTCCTCTACTCTTCCCCTGTGATGTGTTGGACCCCTTCTCACCTGAAGGGCTTATCTTCCAGTGTCATACCTTTTATCATTTTAATACTGTCCATGTGGTTTTCTTGGCACAGATACTGGAGTGGTTTGCCATTTTCTTCTGTAGTGGATCACCTTTTGTCTGAACTCTCCATTGTGCCTTGTCCATCTTGGGTAAACTTGCATGGCGTAGCTCATAGGTTCATTGAGATATGCAAGCCCCTCCACCGTGACAAGGCAGTGATCCATGAGGGGAGTATATTTCTAGATAGGCTCATTCTGGACTATTTGATGGGTTTTATTGTGATAATTTTTATTTTTATGCTGTTCTCTTGCTCTTTATTACCAATAAAAATGCAAATAATTTTTGTGATTTCATCTTGTATGCTGTGACTTCACTTAATTCATTTATTGTTTCCATTATATTTGTGATTGAGACAGCTGAATCTTCTAAATACATTGTCATATCACCTGCAAATAATAATATTTTTAATTCCTCATTCCTAATGTTTATTTCTTTAATATTTCTTTCCTGTCTAACTGCATTTGCTGGAATTCCCAATGTTATATTAAAGAGAAGTTGCATGACATAGTGGATAGAAAATAGACCTTGGAACCAGAAAACCCTAGTTTCAAGTCCTGCATCTGACATAATTGTTGTGTTGTGTTTGGCAAGTCACTTAACTTCAGAGTGATTTAGGCAATTCTCTGAGACTAAAAGTTTCAAAGGAAGTGTTGACTGCAGTGGTATAAGGAGTTTTCTCACCAGGCTTTTCCCTGTGCCAGTGAGACCATAAATCCAGTTCCTATCCCTATACTGAGTCAAAAGCAGTGTGAGCATCTTTGATTTGTAACTGTTATTATTAAAGTGCTCCAGTGTTTAAGGCTTTTTTCTGTGCTGTTTTAATAGGCTTTTGTGATTTTTCTTTATGTAAATATCCATTAATAATATTTAGCTGTAGTTTTCTTTCTTTGCTTTATCTGTCCCTGGTTTGGGTGTCATATTGACTTCCTAAAAGGAAGACAAAGGTATATTTTTCCTCTATATTTTGTGTAGCCTTAAAGTTATTTTATTTTTAAATATTTGGTTAGAATTCACTTCTAAAGCCATCTGAATCAAGTTTTTCCCACTTTGTGAATTTGTTCAATTTCTCTTTCTGTAATAAGAGTGTGAATATTCTCTTTCCTGCGTTATTAATGTGTTATTCTTAAATTTTTATAAATGCTTATTATTTCATTTAAGATTTTAATTTTGTTAGCATATAATTTGGTACAAGAAACAACATGACAAAATGTACAGTAGAGGTGTCAAAATTTGTGGCCCATGGACCCACAAAACTCAAGTGCATCACAAACCAGCTTAAAATGTAATTGAGAAATGTTTTTAAAAATAAAAATACAGTTCAATAAATGTTATTTTGAAATTTTCTAAGTCAATATTTGTGGCCCCCAGGGATTCATTTCTATTTTATTTTGACATCACTAGTGTACAGAATTATGGGTTCCCTGTGACACTTACTAGCTATGTTACCATAATAATAGCTAATAATACCCAACATTTGTATAGCACTTTAAAGTTATCCTCACAGCAACCATCTGAGGATACAAAAGATCAGCCCTGTCCTCAAGGAACTTATGATGTAATAGGGGAGACAAGAAGCAAACATGTACAAACAAACTACATACAGGATAAAGAGGAAGTAATAAGCAGAGGGAAGGCACTGGGATTAAGAGGGACTGAACATGGAGAAAGTAAGATTTTAGGTCAGACTTAAAAGGAATCCAGGGAAGCCAAGAGGTAGAGATGAAGAGGGAGAGTATTCCAGGCATGGGGGACAGCCAGAGAAAATGCTTGGAACTGGGAGATGGTGTATCTTGTTCATGGAAAAGCCGGGAGGCCAGTGTCACTGGATGGAAGAGGATCAAGGCAGGGTGTGAGGTGTAAGAAGACCCTGTTATTCAGAGTTACTCATTGTAGTGAGGTAACATTTTGTTTACTTTGTCTAAGCACTTCTCACCTACAAAAACAAATTAAATCTCATTACTGAGAAGATGGTGAGTTGCTCAGCGGTAGTCCTTAGGATGATTACCACTATACCAGGGTTGTGATTGGAGATGCTGCAATGGACTCTTTATACCCGGGTTTCTGCCGGCAGTAGCCCGCAGCTACTGGTGGAATAGAGGTGCTAGAGAGAATTAGGGGGGCAATAATACAAACCAAGCATTGTTCTTGCACAGTACTTTAGGAAACTATTAAATAGGAGATTACTTTGGAGAGAGTCTTTATCTGCTGGTTATAAGATATAACATTTTGGAGATGTATTACATCTCCAACATGCCTCCCCTTCCTTCCCCTACCCCTTCATCTTAAATGAAGGAATTCAGCGAAGGAAAAGGTAGAAGAGAAAATGTTTTCAGAGTTTTCTAAGGAAGACTAAATGTCAGCAGAAAAATATGTGATGCAAGAGTTTCCCAAGTTGGAGTCAGACCTTTCTTAACACGTTTCCCTGATTTGCACATTAGTTAATACAGCAGAATAAATTGTTGCTTTTGCCCTGTGGCTGTTTCAAAATCAGCAGTCAGAAGTCATTTTATTTCTTCTAATCTCCAAAACAAATTAGCTATTCAGGAGATGGATGAACCATGTTGGAGTCTGCAGAACAGGACCAGCTGTATCAGGAGAAACATTTTAGCTTAGCTGCTTTGGCTGTTGTCCATCACCTCAGAAAGGGCCGTACTGGCAGGCCAGCACACAGTTCAGTTCCATGGCCCAGGCAATCCAGTTTGAGATATCAAGTTCAGATTCCTTTTTACTTAGACCAAAGTAAGAGACTTCTTTATACTTTTGTACCTACCAACAAACCATCTGCCAAAAGGAATTGAGCTAAATCACTGCCAACCATGGTTGTATTTTCACATTAGCATCTCCTATACATATCCCCTCTATTTGAACTCACAAAACACATACCCTTTCAGCCGGTCTTTTGAGAGACTGAATACATTATTCTTTACACTTAACAGTCAGCCAAACCCTAGCTAGTTTTCTCTTTTTTAAAATTCAAACTTCTGTTATTTTCTGGTGACTCTTCTTTAAGTTCTAACTTTGGCCTACACAGCAGATTCTTAACCTGTTCCAAGGATAATTGTTGACCAGTGCTTTATAGTAAATGTGTTGGGGGCAAGGTGCCTTGAACCAAAAAACTGCCACCAGCAGTGAAGTTTTGTTTCTGTTCAGCCTCCACTTGGCATTTCTTCCTATTTTTCTTACTGTGTGCTGTCCACCTCAGTCTCTCCCTTCGCTCCCAAAACAAAAGGGATTTCAAGTTAACTTCTCCTCATTACCACCTTATACATGTCACCACTGTTGGTTACTTTTCAGCTTCCAAAGCTTGGCTTATCACATGTCCTGTAATTACCATCTCTAAACCACCTCAAATGCGTTCTGAGTCCCTTCTGTTCCTCTCCCATTTCATTCCTGGAAGCTAGAACCTTCTCTTCTAGTTATCCCACA
This sequence comes from Vombatus ursinus, assembly GCF_900497805.2. Classification (NCBI taxonomy): domain Eukaryota; kingdom Metazoa; phylum Chordata; class Mammalia; order Diprotodontia; family Vombatidae; genus Vombatus; species Vombatus ursinus. Next base: position 1,654,462 of record NW_020951860.1, read on the forward strand.
CCAGGGATGGGGAAACTGCAGTCTTGAGGCCACCTGTGGCCTTCTAGTCCTTGGGTGCGACCTTTTGACTGAGTCCAAGTTTTACAAAACAAATCCTTTTATTAAGGGGATTTGTTCTGTGAAGTTTGGATTCAGTCAAAGGGCTACACTTAAGGACCTAGAGGGCCACATGTGGCCTCAAGGCTGCAGGTTCCCCACGCCTGTCCCAGACCCTTTCTCCCCTTCCTCACACACACACCCCCAGTGACTCTCCCCCATAATGCACATTTATCCAAGGATCCATATCAGGTTGCCATTGCATCTGTGATTCTTGGCATGAGTACCTCTGGAAATCACATTAGTGCTCAGTGAGTTTATGGAAGACTGTAGTAACTGCTAAAAACATAATTATTTAAAAGCATATTAAAAATAATATTCCACAAACAAAAGCTAGAAAATTCCTAGCAAAGGTGACTTGATTTTGCTACATTTTTGTATTTACTGAAGTCTTCAAAAAGAGCAAGATGAGTAGAGCTTACGGTTAATATGCCACGCTACCTAGTGAAGGAACACAAATTCCACAATTTATAATTGCCTCAGCTTTGTTAGAACTCTCACAGGGAACATGCCAAGATACTTTGTGAATGTATATATCTGTTTGTGTTGAGTTGCTTCCATATCTTCGTGTATGGCATGTACTTTTGTTGATTTGATATTTTCCCCAGTTCCACCAATTGCTAGTGCAGTGTTAACAGTATTAAGCCATTATAATTAGCTTTTTTCACTAAAGCAGAATTGTAACTATGGTGGGGCAATCAGGTTTCTGAAACTGAGAGAGCACAGACAGAAATTTCAATCCTTTAGCAACATAGAAATGTTGAAGCTTTGCATCTAGTTAGTGGAAATTAGACTCTTTTCAAGATGTTGGAGTAAATGAGCAGAACAGCCTAGCTTTCTCAAAATTACCATAGAAAAGATGAAAAAAGAGGATCAGACCATATAATGATCAGAAAATCTGAAAAGAAACTACAGTGAGAGAAACAGGAAGTTCTCAACCACAAGCCCATAGGCATTAGGAAAAGGGTCACAGGGGGCAGCTAGGTGGTGCAGTGGACAGAGCCCTGGAGTCAGGAAGACCTGAGTTCAAATCTGACTTTAGACACTTGGCACTTACTAGCTATGTGACCCTGGGCAAGTCACTTAACCCTGATTGCCATACCAAAAAGAAAAAAAAAAAAAAGGAAAAGGGTCTGGACATAAAAGTTTAGCACAGGATCTAGCTAAGAGCACCTGGAACCTTCAGTTATGACACCATGATCCCAAGTGTGGACTTAGAAACTTGCAAAGCTGTGACCATGAGGGGAAAAGACCACTTCAGCACAGCTCACTTCTTTAAGTGGCTCCTTAAAGAACATGGAGCTCATAACTAAGACACAGGCAGTACAGGTCAAGACTAAACAAGACCCAGTCATCGTTTCCACAAGTACACAGAACCTGGCCAAAACACAAGTTCCTGTTCAGGAAGTAAAGCCAGAATACTAAAAGAAAAGAGAAGAAAACACTAATGGTAAAAAAATATTAAGGGATCATGGATGCCCAAATGCAGAAGATGAGAATAGTTCCACATCATGAATAAGCAAAGCCTCAAAGGAAATTAAAGATCTGTTACAAACTACTGGACTTGCTGGGATAAATGGAACAATTTTTTTTTTAGAAAATAAAAATAACATAAAGGAAATAAAGTCTACAGGGAAGAATTGGTAGGAGAATAAAAAGCCTAGTGCCAAGAGTTACAGAACCTGATCAAAGTAACAAACTTCTTGATAATTAGATTGAACCAAAGATCCCAAGAGATAACAAGAAATAATAGAAAAAAATCAAAAGACTGAAAAACTAGAATAAAATGTAAGGTATTTACAGAGGTTTGCAGGAACTGTCTCTAAAAGGCTTGCAAGACCCCACTGTTAAATTTTCAGTTTTAGTGTTTACACCCCAGAAATTGGCAGTTGCTACAAATCAGAGCTTAATTTATTGTTCTGTTGATTATCTAGACTTCAGAAAGTGTTTGTGTTGGAGAGTAATTAAAAGTATGGGTGCCTACATTTTTTCCTCTTAGAGTCTGATTGTTAAACATTTACTAGCATGCTTTTGTATTATTCTATAAACATTGCTTGAGTTCAGCAGCAATGCAGTGAAAGCTCAGTAAATGAAGTCATCACCAGATTAGAGGTCTCATCATCATCATCAGTGCTATTTATATGTTGCTGTAAGGTTTACAGTGTACTCTACATTCATTATCTCATTTGAGGATATACACCCTGCAGTATTGCCTATCAAAAACAGGTATCCTGGAAAACAGGTCAAGGAAAGATAATCTAATAATGATTGCACTACCTGAAGAAATGCATTTTGTTTAAACCTATATACTATATTTTAAGAACTCATGAATGAAAATTGTCTAGACCAATTAGAACCAGAGAGCAAACTGAAAATAGAAAGAATCCACCGGTCACCTACTAAAAGAAACCCCAAAAAGAAAATTATCAGAAAGTTGTAGCCAAAATCCAGAGCTTAAAAAACTGTAGGCAACTAGAAAGAAAGAAGTAGCAAGGACCCACAGTCAAGATCACACAAGATTTGGCAGCTACAAATTTCAAGGAAAGAAGAACTTGGAATATAGCATTCTCAAAAGATAAAGATTGAGGATTACAACCAATAATAATTTATCAGGTGAAGCTGAATATAATCTTGCAGAAGAAGTATGAATTCTAATGAAATAGAGGTCTTCCAAGTATTCCTGATGAAAAGAACAGGTCTAAGTAGCTAATTTGACATACAATCACAAGATTACCAAATCCTGGAACCAACAAAATGGAAGACTAGACATTTTCTTTAATCCTCACTACTTCTTAGATCTCTCCAAAATAAGAATTAGGCACAAGGGGTAAAGCAATTATGACTTTCTCCACAGTCTAAAACATCAAAAACCCTAACAAGGTATTAACATGATGAACAAAGAAGGCTAATAGTTAATCTGTAATCTCCAAGACCCTCTCCTCCACCAGCTCTCATGCTCTGGCTACTAGAATCTTTGTCAGCTAACCTCTCTCCTGCCTTCACTCTACCATTCTGAGTTAAGCAATAGAATTCAGCTCTTTCCCCATCTCTCTCTCTCTCTCTCTCACACACACACACACACACACACACACACACACACACACACACACATCCTGTGTTTAGAGGGGGTGAGGTATAGGAAAGTGGAAAGTTTGTTCAGTCTGAGGTGCCAACCAGGTAACATACTGTGCTCAGCCAAAGAGCTAAAGAACAGAGGGAATTGGGACAGGATGCCAACACATGTGGGAGGACTCTACCATATCTGAAGGAAAGGGGACTGGCATCCAGTTGAGGCCAGTTCTTTCCCCTCAAAAGTCATTGGAGCAGAGACTAAAGCTGATAAAAAGTGAATTCCCTGGCATGGGAGACAATCATTAGATTACCCACCATCAAAAGAGAAGGAATAGGAAAGGGAAATAAAAGAAAAAAAAAAGATTGAAATCACTAAGACTCTTAGGAGGAAGAAAATAATTAAAAACCTTGAGCACAATAAACCAACAGAAGAGACAATAATAAAGGGGGAAATTGCCTGCAGGATGTCTAAAAGAGTCCAAATATTTCTGAATAAATATTACAAGACAATGGAAAATGAATCAACACCTGATGAGGCATAGGATTCTGTGGGTTCCCAAGAGAACATGAATCATAGCAAGAGAAATAGGAACTGTGAAAGCAGAACTTATGACCTACACACCAGAAATAATTGACAGAATAGAAAAATTTCAATCTATGCTGAACTCTCTTCTCCCAGCATAACTGAACCAAGAGTCAGACTATATTCTGTGTCACCAACTGCCTCCCCTAATCTCATCAGATTGCCTTTGTACCCATCAGGTGCCTGTACTGCCTCACCTTCCCCAACTGTTGTTTTTTCCCCCAGGTGAAATAAATGCTCATGGGTCTGGCTGGGTGTTAGGACAAGTAGATGTGAGGGTAGATCTTTTTAGCTAAATTCAATGTATGGAGTTTCAAGAGACAGGGAAATAACATTTTCTTGTGTTACCCATTGTCACTACTGCATTTACCACAGTTCACAAAACTTCCCATTTTATATGGGAAGTTTAAGGTTTTTTTCATTGCTTGGTTCCTTTAAAAGTCTTAACACCATCTCTCTTTATCCTCTAACTGTAGAAAGTTGAAAGCTTTTGTACTTAAAGACCAGCAAAATTAAAAGTCCCTTTTAAAAATTGAATATCAAGTGACCCAGCAATACTGCTTCTAGGGCTGTATCCCAAAGAGATCATAAAAATGGGGAAAGGACCCACATGTACAAAAATATTTATAGCAGCTCTTTCTGTGGTGGCAAAGAATTGGAAATTGAGGGGGTGCCCATCAAATGGGGAATGGCTAAACAAGTTGTGGTATATGAATGTAATGGAATATTACTGTGCTATAAGAAATGATGAGCAAGCAGACTTCAGAGAAACCTGGAAAGATTTGCGTGAAGTGAGCAGAACGAGGAGAACGTTGTACACAATAACAGCCACGTTGTGCAATGACTAACTTTGATAGATTTAGCTCTTCTCAGCAATGCAAGGATCTAAGACATCTCCAAAAGTCTCATGATGGAAAAATCTATCCATATCCAGAGAAAGAACTATGGAGTTTGAATGCTGATTGAAGCATACTATTTGCTTTTTTTTTCCTTCTGTTTTGTTTTGTTTCATCTTTCTTGTGGTTGCTTCTATTGGTTCTAATTCTTTTTTACGACATGACTAATGTGAAAACATGTTTAATAGGAATGTATATGTAGAGCCTATATCAGATTGCATGCTGTCTTGGGGAGGGAGGGGGAAAAATTTAAAACTTGAAAGCTTATGGAAGTGATTGTTGAAAACTTACAATTAATTAATTTTTAAAAAATTGAATATCTTTTTCACCAAAACATTGATGTTGGTGGGAATTTTTCAAGCAAGGTCATTTTAAATTATATAATGGAGGAAGAGTCAATGAAATCTCTTCCCACTCAATCATGCCAATATTTAATGTTCATAGGATAAAGATAAGCCTTTCATTTTACAGATTAGGAAATTGAGAGTCATTGAAGTCAAGTGATTTGCCCAAGACTAGACAGGTGCTTGTAAGAGGTAGAGTCAGAATTTGAACCCGTCTTCTAACTTCCAACCTTTATCTCCTTGCACTATACCAATCTGCCTCTTCAGGCTGCTGTGACGAATGCTGAGAAAGTTTGCCTTCTATTACTAGCCCACAAAATGGAAAAGGCTTACTTACTATTCTAACCCTCTTCAGTTTTAGCGACTTCCACATTTTAATACCTAAGAGCATGACTCTTTCCTATGTCCCTGACAAAAAAGCTCAGTAGACCCCTGGAAAATCACTACTTTGTATTTCATTTCAGGTTCTTTGTCCTGATGTTATTAACATTGCTTCCGTACATCTTCTCCTGGCCTAAATCACTCCCTCCACCTTCTTTGCACTCCCATGGCTTTTGTAGATGGTGATCACATTCTCTACCCTTTAGTTTTCTCTTATTGAGCATGTTTACTCTATATTATTCTATATATTTAGTTCTTCTAATCTTGCTTCATAAAATTATCTTTTTAACTGCTTTGTCTTCTTTGATACAGTCTGTCTCTATCTTCTTGGTTCTTGAACCTGAACATAATATAAGGTATAAAGTCACTGATAGCATAATAAGTATTTAGATGGGTTCACAATCCTGTCATTGTTCCCAGGACTAAATTCGCTCCTGACAAAGCCCTGGAGCCCCTCTCTTCTCCTTCCCCTGCTTCAAGACTTCGGCCTTTTTTTCTGAGATCAGAATCAGTCTTTTTAAAGTAACAGGCATCTACAGCCATCCCTTGATCCACCCCATTGTAAGAAAAGACAGAAAAGGTTCATAAATTTGCTGTAATGAATATACTCTCAAATAACTAAAAGTTAACTACAGGTCCTTTGGACCAAGGTTCTCCAAACTATTACTGAACAATGCCTACTACCTCTGTTAGGTGGATTGCTAAATGGGCTTTGGCTTCTTCAGGAAGATACTCTTGAGTTCAGAAATTTAGTCCTTTGTGAGAGAATTTCAAAGTTGTTTATTATACCAGTGCTGATACAGCCATAGTACATGCTTGGGGAGTCAAATGGAGGGAGCAAGGCAGAGAATCTTGTTTTCCTGTTTTGACATTTCACCTTTAAGTTGCATGATCTGAGACATATATTATACACTACAGCTAAGCTGAGAATCATACACAGATGTCACCCTTGGGCTTCCACACACTCAAACTCCCTGTTACATGAATATAGTTTCTGCTTGTTGTGGTTACTCAGTTGACATTCTGTGATGGTTTTGCTAGATAGTTCTTACTTCTGAGAATCAAGGTCAGTACTAAACCTTTATTTTGAAGTAGGAGACTCATTCAGCAGAGGGAGTTAAAGTGAATGATGGACCATGGCAAAGAGGAAGTAAAAATACTGGTGATGGCTAGGCCTCGGAAATATGTTCATTCCTAACAGAGGAATGCCTCCCATCGCTCTAAAGACACCCTCAGCTAGTTTAACTGAAGATGGGATGGTACCATTGTACTTAGCAAAAAGCAAAAGGTAAAATCCCTCATTTTCTCTGAACTCCATAATCATTTCATAATAACCATCAACACAGTTTTTAATAATAATGATGACTGCTCTCTTTTAAGGACCTAGATTTCCCAAGAGGAAATGGGGAGATCATGATCTCCCAATTCTTCCACCTTGAGCCTTTAAATGTGTTTATGTTGGTTGATTTGAGTCCAGAGCTTACCCTTACTTTATCTGAAAACCCTCTCTCTTTTCCATTGCAGCTTTGCAGTGAATTAGACAAAGGTGAGCGAGACAACGCAGAGCTGCAGGAGTTTGCCAACGCCATCCTCCAACAGATAGCCGATCACTGCCCTGACATTCTGGAACAAGTGGTCAATGCACTAGAGGAGTCCTCCTGACCCCACCGAGTGACCTCCTGGTCCAACCAACAGCCAACCCATGCAGTCCAGGGACCTAAGAAAGGAGCAGTAAGAACAACAGATATCCAGGAACCTCTGGTTTGCCTTGTACATATTAAAGCCAACCAGCCAGACACCACGAGCTACTTCCTATGTCTGTTCTTCCATCTGGAGTCCCACAACGTTTTTGCATTCATCTTTTGCTGTGGAGGTGGTCTCCTCACTGTTTTGGGGGTTCACGGTGGGTGGCTTCCTCTCCACAGAGACCTGTCATCTAGTCGTCATTAATGAGTAACTGTTGGAAGCTAGTGATACTGCTTCAGCACAGGGTCATGAAGTGGTTGCCTTTTCTCTTTTGTCCTTTTAACTTAAAAACAAAACCTGCAGCTGCCACTTTTTAGTTCAGCATGTTGAAAAAGGTGACCTGCAGTAGGCCAGAAAATCTAGGGTGTTCTGCGTTTGAATTGATTTCTCCAGAAAGGGTAGTCTCACAAAAAGAGAGTAGAGAAGGGAAGAGAGAGGCAAAGAAGCAAATTAAGAGAACACCAACTCTTCCATTGAAACTGTAATTCTAGGGAGGAAGGTGCTCGATATTCATTCTTTCTTTTACTTGCCTTTTCTCATTATTGATTTTTGTCTTCTGAGAGGCTTCAGGCAAGGAAGTAGCCACTTCCTATTGTGTCAGTAATAGTTTATTGAACACTAATTTAAAACACTACCGCTTTTGGTTCTTTGCCCCCATCCTATCTATCCTGTCCTTCCTTGGCCATCTCCTCTGAAAAGCTAACGAGAGGTTGCTACAGAAAGTCCAGTCACACAGCACTTTGTCTTTACTGGGCTTAAGGCTGTCGGACAAAACTTTTCTAGTAAATTTAAAAAAAAAAAGAGTTGGGACCCTGAGGACCTCTCACGCTCCAGTCAGGTTTGCCTCTGTAGCAGATAAACTGGATCTGCAGGAGTCTGGCTCGTGCCTTCTGAATCCACAAGCATTTCTCCAGGTCACTCCTCTGGGCTCGCTTATCTTGAAGCCAATAGCGCCGCTGGCACAGCTTCCCTTTTCAGGCTCCTTCAGTGCATTGTTTCTTATGATTCATCGTGAGCATGGGAAGATGAGCTCTGCAGACTTCCCTGGCCTCCTCATGTGTGACTTAGTGCCTTCCTGTCTTTCATATGGGCTGTCTTCACTCCTCTTTATCAAAATGCCACCCAGTCTCTTCCCAGTGACAAATGCCTAATGTGTATGGGTTGTCACAATTGCCATGACAGACCTGGTTGAAAGTGAGAGAATGAAGAGATATACCCTTCTGCCCCCACAATCTTTCAAGAATGGAAGTTGTTCAGTAAATTCTTTTCAAGAGCCTGCTTTTCTAATTATAGCAAAAATGATGCATCTAGGGGCTTGGGTCACTTACTGTTTACAGGAAATCTCACTTGGTTATTCAGTATGTTCATTTTTTTTTAGTTGTCCTAAAAAGGTTATCCTATTTAGGAAGATAGCTTTAAATGCCCATTTAACACATTCAAGCCAGTAATCACCCTGGTTTTTACTGTCTGTAAATTGCAAATCAGAAATTAGACTCCAAAGTTGCAAGAACCCTCAAGTTGTAAAGGCTTTTTAAGGACTTTTCCAGAACACAAACAAGGACAGTGGTGAATGATCAGACAGTGCCACTCAAATATGGACAATTCATGTCAGAACTGTCCCTTTTACCACTTCCTTTGCCAGATATCCACATGTTTTGGTAAAAGCCATTGCCCTAAAACATTTAGGACATGCATTTTCTCCCTCACCCCCAATTACCCAAGGAATTTAGTGCTGTCCATAAAGGCATCATATCCATCAGACTTAACATCTTCCAGCCGCTTCTCCCTGACTGTCCCATTAGCTTACATTGTCAGAAATCTAACAGCCCTCATTCCCTGTTGTAAAACGATACCATCTCTCTGTGAGATACCAGAGTTTTCTTTATCTATGGTCTAAATGAATCCGGCTCATAACCTTCTTACTGATATGTTCCTTGATAGGAAGGCTAGTCTGTTGTGGGGTGGGGTGAGGAAGTGACGCAGTGATTGGGGAGTAATGGCAGTCATTTGTGACCAGTTACCTGGGTTCTATTTGTTTATTGCAGTGCCCGTAAATCATCTAAAACTCCACAGCCTTTCCAGGCTAGGAATGGTGGAGCCTTAATTGAGCCACCAATGTATAGCTGAACTTCTGAAAAACTGTCATGCCTTTGGTGGAGCCAAATGGAGACATCAGATCCAGGGCCATGCTTGAGGATCTGAGCCAATTCTGACTGTTTCTTCTGATCAGACTGACAAGCAGGTCACCTGAGGCTCTTAACTCATCTGGAGTATTAACGAGTGCTCCCCTTCCTTTCCACTTTCACTCTAGCCCTCCCCTTGGATTTCTACCATGAAATCCATCTAATCCTTTTCTGGGGCTTTGGGAGAAGAAAGATCTAAGAACAGACTTGATCTGACTTGGTCTCTCCTGAACCATAGGAGATGAGCTTTTTGATCCTGCTTGGATAGAAATCCTGTCTTATCAGACTGTCCTAGGAATTGCCTTCAAGAGGAAGGCATCTTTGGCCAGGAGTTAAAGCTGATGGTGACTTAACATTCCTTTGCAGAAAGAAAGTTAATGAGGTCACTAACTTTTGTGTATCTTTCTGGGCTTGGCACATTCATTCAATCAACACGTATTGATTGATTTCCTACTGGTATAAGACATGCGTGGGCATCATCATGCAGGCATTATCAAGCAGTGGCTGTTGTGATTTTGCCAAATCACTCAACTGCTGCTCAGTGTTTTTTGCCTTGATTATCTTTTCACATTTAACATAGAGGTTTGACAGTAACCTTCCCAAACTTCTCCATTTCATTATCCATTCTATTTGCCCTTTCTCACTTGAAGATCAGTTACCCCCAAAAAATATAGTTCCTGGAGCAGTGAAAGAGAGCAGTGGGCTGAATCAGCCTAACAATTGTATGGGAGTGTTGATGACTAAAGAAATAGAGAGTGTTTCTCTCTGTGTGTGTCTCTCTGTCTCTCTCTCCTCCCATCCCTACCTCTCCCTCTGGTGTATTAATATACTGATCTATGAAGAATCTGGGCTGAAGTTTGTATACTTATTTAAATGGGTAATTCATTCTAAGTTTGAATGTAATGAAACATGTGTGAACCCATTTCAGCCCTGACAGCAACCTGGAGGAGTTTTGAGTGATTCTATCTGCTTTCCTGAAAAAGGGCATTAACAGCAGAGGTGTAGTGTAGGATGTTAAAAGCAGAGACCTTCCTCATAGTTGATGGTTCTGTTGGCTAACATTTAAAGTAAAGTTATCTAGGTTATCAGAGAAAGAGGACTGTAGGGGGAGGAGAAACCTGGCATTAAACTATGAAGGGAAGGTTAGGCTTCGTCGTCCACCAATGGGAAGCCAAGGGTTTGTCATATCTTTGTCCCAGATAAAAGCCCTGAGTAAATAAGGAAGAAAATAAAGGGCACCAGTGATTCCACTGGGCTAATTCCCCTCTCACTGATGCTCCAGGACTAGTATTTGGTGTTGCTGCTCAAGGGTTCTATATCAAAGAAAAACCCACATAGCTTTTCCAGACTCAGTCTTGTTCTGCCACCTGACCCCGTTTCCCAAACGCTCTTAGCTGCTCCATAGGTTTTACTTTTCTGCTCTAGGAAATTTGGGGGGTTTCCAGAGGATAAAATGCTTCATTTGTCTACTCAGTGGTAAATTACCCCAAGATTGAGGCCTTCAGTCCAGGGTTTATATTTGAGCATCTTCAAGGTTTCAACAAGACCTTGTTTCATTAGGAGTCACTATTTCCTCCAGCCATCAAAGTCCAGAGGCTGGAGGAAGTTGGTGGAAAGAGAGAAAGCTGTGATGATTCAGCAGTACTGTTCCCGTAAAATCAGCAGGGACCTCCATATAGAGCATGTGGAGGCCATCCTCCGGATGAGATCCATCCTGCTCATCAAGGCAGTGGGGAGAAAGCCATCTGACTGAACCATTCAAAAGAAAGCTCTTTAAAAAAAATCTGTGGGGTTTTTCATGTGAATTGAGGGGATATCTAAGCAGGAAACAAAAGTCCCCTTCACTACAGGGAAATCCTTCTGAACAAAATGGTTGCCTCTGCCAACTCTTTTTAAAGCAAAAACTGTTTTCAAACTTTTTAGTGTCAAAACTATAACCAGGAGGCCCCTGACTTTTCTGATGTGTTTGGCAAGTGCTGTGACCCTATCATTGATATTTCTTCTCCTGATTTTTTTGGGGGGATGAAGAGGTTTAGGGTTTGATTTCTTGGGTTCTTTGTCCCCCATCCCTCCTCCTGCTTTGTTGTTTTGTTTCTCTGCTTGTCAATATTGTCTGTGTGGTCCAGAAAACTGGAGCAGTTATAAACCATGTGTGTCCATTGTTGAAATGTTTTGGTTTTTTTTTAATGAGAGAGAAAAAAATAGTAGTAGAACTGAAAAATAAAGAGCTGTGTTTTATAAAAAAAAATAATAATAAAATGCAAACCAATATTGTTTTAATAAAGGAATTCAAGCTAGGGACAGCCAAACTCCTCCCCCTCCTCCCAGGCTTGCTGAGGAAAAATTATGGGCCTGCATCTGGACGTTTTACCTTTTTCTTTACAAGGGTTAGAAGAAAATGAAAGCTGGATGTTTTGAGTAAATGTTTCAGAGTCCACGCCCCCAGTGCCTAGCACCATGTAGCATCAGGGGCTGATCTCTTTGACGCCTTGTCTAAGTTCATTAGCTATGGTGCTAGGGTGAGTGGTTGGCGGCCCCCCTTCTGGCAACAGCCACAGTACAGGCCACACAACCTCTTTCCTCTCCCGTCGGTGCTATTTCATCCAGTTAACCTCTCACTTTTCAGGCTAGCCTGAAGCCTACATGCCAGGTGAGACAAATTACACTCAGTTCTCAACTCCTTCAACTTTCAGGCCCCTAATTCTTGCTCTTAAACTTTTTAAACCTCTTTAAGTTTTCTGGGCCAGAAAATCTCCAGCCAATGAAGATGCTTTTGGAAAAGGAGATGAATTAGACCAAAGCCAGACGACTCACTCCTGGGCCTGAGCAAGGCTTCTGGACCCACCCCACTACACCATACCGCACCAGTATTTCATTCGCCCTAATACACAATCCTTTGTGACCTGCCTGCCCCACTGCAAGAACAGCCCAGTAGACAGCCAAACAAGTCAGCACGTCCAAGGTAGGAACATCAGGTACAGCCTGGGACTCTCTCCTTTGCTTGCTTCAGAAGAGAGGTGTTGCACTTTAGTGGAGGAGGAGAGGAGTATATAGGGTACCATCTCCCTTATAGCTTGAGTTCCTTTTTGGTAACAGAGGCAGCTGGAGATGCTGGTGTTACCAAACCTGCCCACTGCCTTCAACTGTATGTGTGTGTGTGTGTGTGTGTGTGTGTTATTGCTGGAGTTGTGTAACTGACAGGATAATGATAATGCAAAGAAATTGTGTTATATTCAACTTTGCCTTGATAATTATTATAAACACTTTGTTCAGTTTTCTTTTTTTATTCACAAACTTAATTCATCAGGAAACTATAAAGTTATTTAAAAATTCTGCACTGTCTCTTTTTTGTCTTGCCTATTATCAAGAGTTCGGGGCCAAAGGGCATTCAGGCCTGCTTGAAAGAAAGACCTTGTAAGGTCACTCTCAGGTGATAACTTCAAAATGAATGAGTACAGTTGGAAGGTGGGAGAGAAGTTGCACAGTCAGTCAACTGGCATAGCTATTACTGACACAGTGATAAGGGTTAAGACTCAGTTCAAACCTTGAGCTGTCTTCTGGACGATAATCTTCAGTCCAAACGCATGTAGATCTAGAAGAAACAAAATGGAGCATAAGAGCATTGTTCTACGTTGTTGGACCCCTTTGATCCTTCAGAAAACTTAAAAACAATTATAACCAAAATGTAGATAGAATTTATTTCTGCTTGAATGACTCTGTAACAGCCATCCAAATCAGATGTGACTGGGAAACTCCATCAGGTAATGTGAAAAAAGTGAAAAAAAAAATCTCCTTTGTATCACCATCAAAGTACAACATTTTTATGTTGCTACACACTCAGCAGGATGAATTTCTACCTCCCTTACTGTGTGAGTACATTTTCCTGGGCCCTAAACCCCGGATTCATAATTTTAGTGAGACCTGTTGGTTATGCTGTTTCTCTTTAGCCTTTATTATTTTACTTTCAAATAGGTTCTTTCCTATCTGTGGTCTCAGCTAAAAGGTGAGAAGTATTCTGAGGTACTTACTTTGGAATGTTTGTGTGAAATCAGCCAACATGGACTATGAGAACCATGAATAAAAATGCCCTAGGAGGGATGGTTTTGATGATTGCTATGAACTTGGAAATGATTGGAATTTTCAGCTTTGATGATTACTACTGGCTAGTCCTCAATGAAAACTGAGTTTGGAAATTTTCTTTCTTTTTTTTTAAAGACTGCTGCCCTAAATATTGTAGTTTTTTCCAGGAAAGATGAATAGTGTTGGGAAGGAGAGAAGAGGAAAGATACTTCAACCCCTGCTATGTCGGAGTTTTTGCCTCCATATTTCAAAAGCCTTCATACTTTGTTTTCTGCCTTTTCCCCTTTGGAGGTTATATAGTCAAATTAGTGTATTGTTTTTCCTAATGGAGAAATTACTTCTATAATAGTTCCTAATCTCCGCTTCTGCCACACTTTCTCCAGCTAGACCCCCCTAAGCTTTCTGGGGTATATTTGTAACTTTGTCATTGACTTACATAACCTTAGTAAAAGTTATGAGCCTTGGTTTCCACATTAGGTAAAGTGGGGAAAATAATGCTAGCCTAATTTATGAGGTTTTTGAGAAAATAAAATGAGATAGTCTAGGCAAAATTAATTTTCAAAGTATAGACATTAGACTGGGGATCCTGGGAAAGGTGGAGTTTGAGTTTTCTTAGGGACATCTCTACTCTTCACACAGATTCATGGAATTCTAGAGTTGGAAAAGACCCCACCAGCCATATGGTCCAATCCATATACAAAGGAATCCCCATTATAACATATCTGACCAGGTTGTCCAGCCTCTACTTGGATAACTCCAAGGAGGTAGAAACCCACCAGTTGGTCAATAAACATTCATTAAATGGCTGCTATGTGCCAGGCAAAAGACAATCCCTGTGCTGTGCGCAAAATCTGATGGGGACATGCAAATATGTAAAAAACAAGCTGTGGATAAGTTCAATAGGAAATAGGCAAGAGGGAAGACACTAAAATTAAGAGGGGTTGGGAAAGGCATGCTGTGGAAAGTGGGATGAGGCAGCCTGTTCCATTTCTGGACAGCTCATTGTTAGGATGTTTTTACTGACAACAGGTCCAAGTCTATATGACATATCTTCTGTTATTGGACACAGCTGCCATGTCATACCCACCTGTCTCCATCTTCTTTTCTCCAGGGTGAGCATGCCCATTTCCTCTAATCAGTATTTATTTGTCATGAAACTCAATGCCCTTCACCATCTTTATTGTCCTCTGGAAACTCAGTGTCTGTCTTAAAGAATGGTGCCTAGAACAGAACAAAATGATACCCATGAGGTCTGACAAGGGCAAAGGACAGTGGGACTGCAATCTCCCTATTCCTGAAAGCTATGCCTCTCCCAAAATTACGTTTGCATGTTTAGCTGCCAAATCACACTGACCAGACATTGAGCTTGCAGTCCATTTATACCTCTCCATCCTTTTCAGAACTGCTGTCTACCCATGCCTCCCCCACCTTCTATTTGGGAAACTGGGTTTTTTTTTTAGTACACAAGTGCAAGATTTATATTTGTCCCTATTGAATTTTGTCTTCTTAGATTCATTACAAATAATAAATACAAGTTTGAAAAGCTCAAAAATAGAGAAAAAAATGCAAGAATGACAAGAAGGTGGAAAAAACCTACTACCAATCTATTGGGGGAAAATAACGGCAGAGTAATTCACCAATTGATTAGTCTAGGTGTTTCCACTGCCTCTTGCTTTCCCCTGCTCTAACAGCTCCAGGGACTGTCACAGGTGGCCACAGCTGGTGAAATTTTAGGTACATGATATATAACACATAGATACATGTATATATAACAGACGAAGAAAAAGAATAAGTGAAAGTTGTGGGGCAGCTAGGTGGCGCAATGGATAGAGTCCCGGCCCTGGTGTCAGGAGGACCTGAATTCAAATACAGCCTCAGATACGTAGTATTCACTAGCTGTGTGATTCTGGGCAAGTCACTTAACCCCAACTGCCCTCACCCCCCCCCCCAAAAAAAGTGAAAGTTGAAGAGACTCAAATGTGAAGGCTTATAGGAACCACTCAGTTTTCCTGGTCGACTCTCTCAAAATCCCTCTTGACTATTCCCCTAAGACCGCCTTAAGGACTGAAGAAAATTAGTTACTGAGAAGTAGGATGTTGGAATCCATAAGAATAGGGCTGGTAGTAAAAAGTACCATTTAAAGGAACCAATTAGAGTCTCCCTGAAGCAGTGGTGTCCCAACTATTCACCTTCACTTTGTAAGGGAAAGTTTCCTAACCTGAGGTCCATAAACATGTGTGTGTATGTAAAACTCTATTTCAATAAAATTAGTTTCTCTTGAAGTTCCCATGCATTTTATTTTATGCATTTAAAAAGCATTCTCAGAGGAGGTCTATAAGCTTCACCAAACCACCAAAGGGGTCCATAATTTGAATGGGGCGGGGGGGAAGTGTTAACCTATTTAAGAGAAATATTTCATCCAATAATGGGAGTCTGAGAAATCAAAGCCAGGCACCAAAGAATAAGGGGGGAGAGATAACAGTGCTAAGTCTTCCAATGGAAAAAGATTAGTGGTAAGTGCATTATAGCAAGAACAAATATAGGAAAAGCAGCAGGTTATTTGATTAAGACAGACAAAAGATGAATAGGGAAGAAAAGTCATTCAAAAAATTCATCTAAGGAAACTGGGTCAAAAGCCGCTAAAAAAAAGGAAGCTAAAAAGAGCCTGGGTTCTGGATTGAGAGGGCTTGGACTCAACTCTCAAATCTGCACTACTAGTGTGATTTTGACAAGTCACTTAACCGTCTTGGGCCTCAGTTTCTTCATTTCTAAAATGGAACTTTTTAACTTGACAGCCTCAGATCCATCTAGATCTATGATCCAATGAAACAACAATGCTGGAACTCCAAGAATCTTAAAAATCATTCAGAAAAGCGATTGAAGAATTACCTGAAAAAAATCAAACAAGGGGCACGCAGGCGGTGCAGTGGATAGAGCAGCGGCCCTGAAGTCAGGAGGACCTGAGTTCAAATCCGGCCTCAGACCAAACACTTGACACTTACTAGCTGTGTGACCTTGGGCAAGTCACTTAACTCCAATGACCTAAAAGTTAAAAAAAAATCAAACAACAGTGTCTCTGGACTCCACCTTCTCTTTAACTGCCTTCTCACCCTGCAGATGTCTCCATTCTGTGGCCCTCTCTTCTGATTGGTGAGACCCTGCCACAGACCACCATTTCGATAGGTACCCAACCCATGCTGACTTCAGCTCCAGCCCCACTACTAAGTTCTCCAGCTTCCCTTCAATATAATCTTCCCCCATTAGAATGTGGTCTCCTTTAGGGTAGGGACTAGGGGCATACTGGAGCCAACTTGAACCAGCTCTTGAGAGCTGACTGTTAAATGTTCAGTGTGCTCATTTACACCTCAGAAATCAGCAAATGCTACAGATCAGGTTGTGATTGTTGTTTTGTTAATTGTCTAGATTTAAGGTGATGGAGAAAATATTCATTGTTCAGTTGTTTCAGACTCTTCATGACCCCATTTCGGGGTTTTCTTGGCAAACATACTGGAGTGGTTTGCCATTTCCTTCCCCAGCTCATTTTACAGATGAGAAAAACTAAGGCAAACAGGGTTAATCCCATGGTCACACAGCTAGTAAGTGCTGAAGCCAGAATGGAACTCAGGTCTTCCTGATTCCAGACCCAGAACTCTATTTGTTGTGCCACCTACCTGCACTTGAAAATGTCAATAATGCAGATTAAATTTAAGTGTGTCACAAATACATTTTTGGAGAGCCAGTTGTTAAACATTTATCTGCACACCACTCATAGGGACTTTTTTTTGCTTTTATTTGTATCCCCAGTGTTTAGAACATTATAAACATTTAATAAATGCCCTATCTAAAGACAAATTAAGTTCTTAAGAAGGAAATCAAGTGTGATTAGAGACCATTTAATTTAGAACAAAATATGAGCCCCTCTCCATAATAGTATATTCTCTCAAAAATAAAATAAAATAATTGGAATACAAAAATGTATAGATAGATGAAAAATAATGGAAGAAAAAACAAGATTGAAAAACACATAAAGCAAGAATATTGAACTTGAAGACTGAGTGCAAAGAGAATCCAAAGATTATAGGTCTTCAAGAAAATAATGAAAAAGAAAACCTGAATATCATATTGCATGGTAATATACATACATTTTTCATCATGAGTCCTTTGGAATTGTCTTGGATCATTGTATTGCTGAGAATGGCTAAGTCATTCATAATCCTTCATTGTACAATATTGCTGTTACTGTGCACAATGTTCTCCTGGTTCTGTTCACTTCACTTTGTATCAGTTTATGTAAGTCTTTCCAGGTTTTTCTGAAATCACTCTGCTTGTCATTTATTTCTTAGAGCACAGTAATATTCCATTACAATCACATACCAAAACTTGTTCAGCCCAATTGATGGGCATCCCCTTGATTTCCAATTCTCAGCCACCACAAAAAGAGTTGCCATAAATATTTTTGTACAAATAGATTATTTCCCCTCCCATTTTTAAAAAATCTCTTTAGGATGCAGACCTAGCAGTTATATTGGTGGATCAAAGGGTATGCACAGTTTTATAGCTCTTTGGGCGTAGTTTCAAATTGCTCTCCAGAATAGTTGGATCAGTTCACTATACCAACAGTACATTAGTGTCCCAGTTTTCCCACATCTCCTCCAACATTTATCATTTTCCTACTTTGTCATATTAGCCAACCTGATAGGTGTGAAGGGGTACCTCTGAGTTGTTTTAATTTGCATTTCTCTAATCAATAGTGATTTAGGGCATTTTTTCACATACAGATGGCTTTAATTTCTTTGAAAACTGCCAGTTCATATCCTTTGAGCATTTAGCAATTGGAGACTGACTTGTATTCTTATAAATTTGACTCAGTTCTCTATATATTTGAGAAATGAGGCGTTTATCAGAAATATTTGCTGTAAAAAAATTTTTCCCCAGTTTTCTGCTTTCCTTCTAATTTGATTGCATTGATTTTGTTTGTGCAAAAACTTTTTAATATTATATAATAAAAATTATCCATTTTACATTTTGTAATGCACTCTGTATCTTGTTTGGTCCTAAATTTTTCCCTTATCCATAGATCCAACAGGTAAACTATCCCATGTTCTCTTAATTTGCTTATGGTATCACTTTTTATGTGTAAATCATGTACCCATTTTGACTTTATCTTGGTGTAAGATGTAAGATGTTGTTCTATACCTACTTTCTGTCATACTGTTTTCCAATCTTCCCTGCAGTTTTTGTCACATAATGAATTTTTGTCCCAAAAGCTTAGATATTTGGGTTTATCAAACAGTAAGTTACTATGGTCATTTACTACCTAGTATTTATGTTCATTTCACTGATCCACCACTCTATTTCTTAACTAGTACCAGATTGCTTTGATAATTATTACTTTATAATGCAGTTTAAGATCTGGCATGGCTAGATCACAATCTTCCTTCACATTTTTTCATTGATTCCCTTCATATGAATTTTGTTATTAATTTTCTAGCTCTATAAAAATAATTTCTTGGTGTCTTGATTGGTATGGCACTGAATAAGTAGATTAAGTTAGGGAGAAATGTCATTTTTATTACATTGGCTTGGCCTACCCATGAGCAATTAATATTTTTCCAATTGTTTAGAGCTTACTTTATTTGTGTGAAAAGAGTTTTGTAATTGTGTTCATATAGTTCCTGGGTTTGTCTTGGCAGGTAAATTCCCATGTATTTGATATTGTCTACAGTTTTTTAAGTGGAATTTCTCTTTCTATTTCTTGCTGCTGAACTTTGTTGGTAATATATAAAAATGCTGATGATTTACATGTGTTTATTTTGTATCCTGCAGCTTAGCTTAAAGTTGTTAATTATTTCAACTAGTTTTTTAGTTGATTCTCTAAATATACCATTATGTCATCTGCAAACAGTGAAAGTTTTGCAATCTACCACTTTCAGTAGTCTTTCCTTTCTCTTCCAACATCTGTCCAAATATCTAGATCTCAAACTTATTTGGCCTGCCACCCCCTTTTAAAAAAAAATTTACTCAGTGTCCCCTCAAAATTTTTTAACCTTTTAATGTTTTTTAAAATTTTTGTCATTTCAAAAAATATAATTTTAATGACACTCCTTAAATTTAATAATTTATTGTAAATTTGTGGGTTTTTTCCCGCATTGAAATTTTGATGATACAATATTGCATCATGTAACCATATAGTATTGTATTGTAAACAATTCATTATATGCACATATTTCTGTTTTTATTTTTGTTTTGGTGAGGCAATGGGGTTAAGTGACTTGCCCAGGGTCACACAGTTAGTAAGTATCATGTGTCTGAGGTCGGATTTGAACTCAGGTCCTCCTGATTCCAGGGCCAGTGTTCTATCCACTGCACCACCTAACTACCCCACATGCACATATTTCTGTCAGTGTATGCTGGACTTCCTGAAAATGTGTGAAATGTTCACCTGCCAACACATGCTTGTTAAGACCTGTTGGCGGACTTGACCATTGATTGGTTTTATTGGAAAATGATGTAATGACTATAATTTTAACTCTGTTATACAACAGATTAAACATATATAACAGTTTTTCAAATTTTTCTTCTCTTTCTTCTTTCTTTATGCTTCTACTGCCCCCTTATTTTTATTCAACACCCCCAATTGCACCTGAGGCTACCAGCACCCCCCTAGATTGTTCCAGCACCTCCTGGGGGCAGTATCACCCACTTTGGGGGCCTCTGAATACACCAACATTTCCAAATTATTTTTTAGGTCAGTTAATCTAAAAATACTTGGAGTTAACTTGGGCCATCTATGAGCGCATGATTAGAACTAAGGACACAAAAATGACATATAGGGGACAGCTAGGTGGCACAGTGGATACAGCACCGGCCCTGGATTCAGGAGAAACTGAGTTCAAATCTGGCCCCAGACACATAACACTTACTAGCTATGTGACCCTGGGCAAGTCACTTACCCCCATTGCCTAACCATAATAATAATAAATAAATAAATAAATAAATAGACACTTGTTACTGTTGAAAAAAAATGACATATAAGAACGTAATACATCAAGCTTATTTCTCACCAGGAATTAGGTATGGAAGGAAGAAAGATATCATTAACACAAAGATCTCTTGCTCCCAGTGTCACTGAGGCTTATTTATTTCCTGGGACTCAGGTGATAAAGAGCTCTGATTGCTCTTATAGCCTTTCAGGGCCCTCATTGGGAATCAGCAAGCTCTCAGATCCTGGGGTCCATAGAGAATGATTCTTTTGCCATCCTGTCCAGGGAAGACATTAATACACTCCTCAAGCAGGACTGAGCTATGACAACCAGGCTGACATCCATTTTCCTTCTTCCTGAAGTAACTTTTACTTTCGTCTTGGCTGTCTTGAAAGCTCCCAGGGTGCCTGGGCTCAGCCTCCTACAGCACCTGGTGCTCTTTGTATGTTAAAGTAGGTCTCCCTGATGCTATTCAAAAAGGAAGAACTCCAGACGTGTTCTTCTTAAGGAGACAGTTGAGAGTGTGTAAAAACAACACTGTGAAAAGTCTGCTCATTTTCTAGGTCAAGAAAAGTTGTGTCTGGCCTCAGTGTGGAATTCAGATGCTCAAGGTAGTTCCTCTTTGTTTTACTTTGGAGTTAATGTTTGGAGGGTGTTTTCAATGATTTGTAATCACTGTTGGCATAAAGCCTTGTAAGGAAATCTGTTTGTAATCCTAACTTGGATTTGGAGTGGTGGCAGGTCCTGAGCGCATTATCCCTTTTTTCTTTACTGGAAGGTCTTCTTTTCCATGTCCATGAGGACTGCATGTAGACAGAATTTCCTACTTTGGGTATATTTGCTCCTTCCCTCACATAACAGGGCCATGTTATTAATATCAAAGGTTGGTGGATATGAGCATGTGATCAACAAAAACGACACTTTCTTTAAACCCCTTGGGCATCAATACCTTCCGTCCTCCCTAAAAAAATTAATTATGTACCAGAAGTACAGTAATTATAGCTAAATCCACAGAAGAGAGAATATCCAATAAGGTAAAATCCTTTATGGAAGAACTCTAATTTTTATTGTGCTTACTCAGTGTTCATTTCCTATCAGCTATCATACAAAGGTGAAAATGGAACTAGCAAATTTTCAGCCTTGTACAAGGCCCATCTTAGGGTCACCCACTGCTGCAGTGACTGTTCAAATAGCTATCATACCTGGCATACTGCAAAAGTTTCAGCGTTCTGGGCTAGGCTTAACCTAAGCCAGTCTAGTAATTCAGGCTTTAAAATACAGTGAAGGGGCAGCTAGGTGATGTAGTGGATAGAGCACCGACCCTGGAGGCAGAAAGACCTGAGTTCAAATGTGGCCTCAGACACTTGACACTTACTAGCTGTGTGTCCCTGGGCAAGTCACTTAACCCCATTGCCTAGCCAGAAATAAATAAATAAATAAATACAGTGAAGCACTGGACCATAAAATGCAATAAAAACAATTTTATTAATAAGATATTAAAAGAATAGAGTTTCTAAAAAAGAATACACAATCCAGTAAAAGAACACCAACCCCCACACCTCCACATTCACCACAGCAGCCGGCCACACTAAGTCAAGAAGGCATTCTCAGAGGGACAGGAAACACTCTTAAAAAACTTCTGACATCAATTCTTCTCCCTAGGATAGGCAAAGTCCCATTATGTTTCAGGCAGCAAAATGACCTCCATGCCCTCTTAAAGGACTAACCAAGACTACCAGAACCATCTAGTGTATAAGGGGCTACCTGGCACCGTGAGGGAGGAAGGGAGAGAGAACAGAGGGGTGAGAGCAAAAGGGAAAGGAGAAGAATGAGGCTCCAGCTGTCTGTAGGAGTGTCATGGAACAGGTAGGGAGTATGTGTGCATACTCCCATCCTCACCAGTGAACTCATGCCACAGGCTGACTGCTCTTTCCCCAGGGATGGCTTTTCTTCTCACATCCCTGGTGTAACCCATATAAGATTTACAGATCCTTATCCCAACTCACACTCTCACTGATGAATTGGATGTTCAGGGCTAAGCAGGTTCACTTTAAAATGTGATATAGATGGCTGAATCATCAAGTCATCATCAGAGCTTTGCTGCTGAGCTAACTGGCTATAAAACCCAATATAGACTCCAGATGGTGGCTGGCCATTCTAATCTTTCAAAGTTCACAAAGTGATAGCTGTCCCTAACACTCTTTCACCCAATCAGAAAAGAATAGACACAACAGAAACAGAAGTAATAGCAAATATCAGAGCCATGTGTCCATGGGCTACCTTACAGCAACTCCAGGTGGTTAACAAAGGCCGGAGACCTACCTCCCCTCCAAGGACTTTTAGCATTTCTCTTCTCTTCACTAAAACACAACCAGACAGAAAAAAGCTGGAGCAAGAGACTCACAAAAATACTTTTATTTAATATGAAAGACATGTTTCTGGCACATGCTTGGATGAAGAAGTTTTAAATCTCTAAGGAAAAGAGTCCTTCCATTCTCTCCCTCCCTCCTGCTACATTTTCTTTTTTTAGTTAATTTATTTTTTCCAATTATTAAGCATTTTCCCCTCCCTTTGACCTCTCTGCTCCTACTGGAAAAATAGATACAAAATCCTTGTATCATATAAGTATAGTCAGATTGACCCCAGTTATGGCTCCACAGCTAATTATAAAGGTTTTTCTTCATCATGTGATTAGGAGACTAGAACCACTTGTAGAATGTCTGCCCATGATCCAAAGTGAGAAGCAAGACCCTTCCATAATGTGTCATCGTGTCTTTCCGGAGGCAGGGGCTTCAGACTCTTCCACATGGTGATTTTTCAGCCAAGCATACTGTTCTTACTTACCAGCCCCCACTTCCCTGTTACATGAGTATTCATGTAGTTCTTGTGGAAAACACATTTGTTTTCCTTTGAATTACCACTTACAGTTTTAATGAAGTTACTTGTACCTTCCTTTTGGAGATCTCTATATCTAGAAGTATCCTGGTTGATCATTTCTTTGACTTACTTAGTATCTGAACCAGGACTTTGTACCAAGGCCAAGCTCCACCCTGTTATGTACTTGTGGGTGGGACAGTCAGCTCTGCTTGTCTTGCCCTGGCTTTCCAGCTCCAAGGGTTAGGTCTCCTAGATCTTTGAAGTCCGGAGTGTTGGATTTTCATGGTCCACTCTGGTGTCTCAGATAAGACTGCTTGGGACCTTGAAGCCCCCTGGGCCTGGGGTATCCTGGTCTGAGCACTGTCATGTACTCTGGTTGCCACTGCTGGGTATTCCAGAACCCCCAGTTTGAGGTTTTCTGATGTCCCTTGAGGCTTTCTCGTGTCTTTCTGATCTTGTTGCCTTTGGACACTTAGCCTTGCAGGCCACAGTTAGGAAATCAGTCAGTCAGTATTTATTAAGTGCCTATTATGTGCCAGGCACCGTGCTAAGCAGTGAGGATACAAGAAGAGGCAAAAGATAGTAGCTACCATGAAGGAACTCACAATCTAATGGGGGAGAAAATAAGAAAATAAGTATGTACCAACAAATTACATATAAGATAAATAGAAAATAATTGATGGAAGGTGTTAGAATTAAGAGAGGCTGAGTTGAGGCTTACTGCTTGATACCACAGAATGGTGGAGTTAAAGTAGGGGTATACTCTCCTAGCAGAAACTGCAAAAGCAGCAAAGAAGGCCATGGTTGAGACTGGGCTGGCACTGATGGGAGAGAGGGTGCTAAGTGAACACATTAGGGATCAGAAATTATCTTTCTCTGCTATTAATTCATCAGCTTGTTGTCTTGCTAGGATTCTGAGTGCCTTAGCCTGTGGTGATAGCTGCAACACCTTTACTTTTTCTACATAAGTCTGATTTTGGAAAGTGTCAAGAATTTGTGAGAACTAGAGAAAATGGCTAGTCTTCCATCTTGTTTGTGTGACATCCTTTCTCACTGCAGTTTCTCTTTTTTTTTTTTTTTGTATGAGGCAATTGGGGTTAAGTGACTTGCCCAGAGTCACACAGCTAAGAAGTATTATGTGTCTGAGGCCAGATTTGAACTCAGGTCCTCCTGACTCCAGGGCCGGTGCTCTATCCACTGTGCTACCTAGCTGCCCCCTTACTGTAGTTTCTTACTGAATATTGATGTTATTTGATCTAGTCTGAATTTCAGGTTTTGCTGAAATAGTTATATGGGAGCTTCATTCAGGAAATCACCTGAGCCAGAAAGCTCTTCTAATTTGTCTATGATATGATTTCTTCTGTCTATATTTAAGTTCCATTTGGGAATGACTGTAGTATGTGGTGTGAAATGTTGGTGTAAATCTAGTCTCGGACTGCTGTTCAATTTTCCCAGTTTTTATTTAATTGTGATTCCTTTCTCTAGTAGGTGGTGTCCTTATGTTCATTGAGCACTGTGCTACTGTTAGATTGCTCAAAAGTCTTTCATAACTAATCCATTGATTTTTCTATTTTTTAATCAGTACTAATTGTTTTGTGGTATGGTTTGATATCTGGTCCTAGTAGGGCACCTTACTTCCCACTTTTTTCATTATTTTCCTTTAGATTCTTTACCTTTTGTTCTTCTGGATGAAATTTTTAATTATTTTGTCTAGTTTGATAAAGTAATCCTTTGGTAATTTGATTGGTATTGCAGTAAATCTATAAATTATTTTAGGTAGTATTATAATTTTTATTATAATAGTCTGGCCCAACCACAAGGAATTAATTTCTTACTAATTATTGAAGTCTTATTTCGTAAAGAGTGTTTTGTGGTTGTGTTCATGTAATTCCTGGGTGTGTCTTGGAAAGTGGACTCCCAAACATTTTATACATTTGGAGGCTATTTTGAATGAAATTTCTTTTCCTGCCTTCTTTCTGAGTTTTGTTGATAATGTACTCAAGGGCTTGTAATTTTTGTGCATTTATTTTATATCTTGCTATATTACTGAAGCAATTCATTGTTTTAATTAATTTTAATTGAATCTTGAGACTTCTCTAAAATTATTTTATTCCTTCATTGCCTATGTTTACTCCCATAATGTCTTTGCTTTGTCTTGTTGTTATAGTTAGCATTTTGAAAATTGCATTAAATGATACTGGTAAAAATGTACATTATTGCTTTACCTTAATTTTATTGGATAACCTAATACTGTTTCTCCATTATAGATAATGCTACCTAGTACTTGGTTTGATCCAGATTCTATTTCTTCTATGTCTTAAAATGTTTTTTTTTACATAGAGGTATTATATTTTGTCAAAAGTTTTTTCTGTATCACCATAATCATATGCTTTTAATATTTTTGTTATTAATATGATCTATTATACTTAAAGTTTCCCTATGTTCACCCAACTCTACATTCCTGGGAGAAATCCAACATGATTAGAGAGAGTGGTCCATAGTCTTATTTATCTGCTTTATCCCTCCCTAGATTAGGTATCAAAACTATGTTTGTTTCATATAAGGAGTTTGGTATTGTTCCATCTCCCTTTATTTTTTCAAATAATTATGTAATAATGGAGCTAATTGTGTTAGATAAAATTCCCTTTTAAATCTACTTGGTTTATTTTTTCCTTTAGAATTTCCTTAATAGTTCAATTTATTTTTCTGAAATTGGGTCATGCAAATTCTCTTTTTCTATTTTTTATGCTAACATGCACATTTTTTTATAAAGATTCATTCATTTCATGTATGAGCTCTATTGGGCAAATAATTGGGCAAAATATTTTCTAACAATTTCCTTTATTGGCGGCAGGGGTAAGGGTTGGAACCAAGATGATGGAGTCAAGGCAGGGACTCTCCTGAACTCTCCTCCAAAACCCTCCAAATATCTTTTTAAAATGACTTTGAACAAATTCTAGAGCAGTAGAACCCATAAAAAGACAAAGTGAAACAAATTTCCAGGTCAAGACAACTTACAAGGTTGGCAGGAAACGTCTGTTGCACCAGGCTGAGAGAGGAGTGCAGTCGAGTGCAAACTGGGCTCCAGCGAGCCTGGAGCAAGCCTTGGGGTGACTGAATTGCTGGCAGCTGTGGTGGTTTCCAGACCTCTCAGCCCACAGACACCAGGGACAACTTAGAAGGTCAGCAGGAAGCCTGGTCCTAGCAGGCCAGGAGCAGGCCTAGGGAGTGACTGAATCTGCAGCAGCAGAGGCAGCCACAGTGGCTGCTTCCGGGACTCCCACCCACAGATGGTAAGGGGGTCAAACAACTGGTCAAAAGGACATTATAGGAGTCTCTTTGCTGGCACTGAGGCAGGACCTTGTTGCTTTGCTCACACTCGGGTCTGGGTCTCAGTTCTAGGTAGCAGTCCTAGGGCAAAGAAGAGCACTAGGATAGCAGAGCTTGCAGCAGCAATGGAGCTGGGACCCTCCTCACAATCCCAGGGCAGAAAAGGGTGCTTGTGGTTGCTCATAAATCACAGCACAGGCCAGGAGAGTAGTAAATACCTCTCCTTACTTCATACCACCTTGGAAGAACTGAAAACTTACAGGTCCCTAGAAGTATGTCTGAAAACAGCTTATACAAAACCCCTGAAGCTTGGGACAATGTGCCCTCTACCCTGGAAGCAGAGCCCTACTTTAACAAACATTTAAAAGTCAATAGGCTGGCAAAATGAGCAAACAATGGATAAAAACTCTGACTATAGAAAGTTATTATGGTGACAAGGAAGATCAAAACACACACTCAGAAGAAGATAGCAAAGTCATCCAAAATCTTCAAGAAAAATATGAAATGGTCTCAGGCCATAGAAAAGCTCAAAAAAGGATTTTGAAAATCAAGTAAGAGAGGTAGAGGAAAAATTGAGAAGAGAAATGAGAGTGATGCAAGAAAATCATGAGATAAGAGTCAACAGCTTGGTGAAGGAGATACAAAAAAATACTGAAGAAAACAACACTTTAAAAAACAGACTAGGCCAAATGGCAAAAGAGGTCCAAAAAGCCAATGAGGAGAAAAATGCCTTAAAAAGCAGAATTGGCCGGGGCAGCTAGATGGCACAGTGGATACAGCACTGGTCCTGAAGTCAGGAGGACCTGAGTTCAAATCTGGCCTCAGACCAAACACTTGACACTTACTAGCTGTGTGACCCTGGGCAAGTCACTTAACCCTAATTGCCTAAAACAAACAAACAAAAAGCAGAATTGACCAAATGGAAAAGGAGGTCCAAAAACCCACTGAAGAAAATAATTGCTTAAAAATTAGAATGAAGCAAATGGAAGTTAATGACTTTATGAGAAACCAAGAAGCAATAAACCAAAGCCAAAAGAATGAAAAAATAGAAGACAATGTGAAATATCTCTTTGGAAAAACACCTAATCTGGAATTATTGGACTATCTGAAAGCTATGATCAAAAAAAGAGCCTAGACATCATCTTTCAAGAAAATATCAGGGAAAACTGCCCTGATATTCTAGAACCAGAGGGTAAAATAAAAATTGAAATAATCTACCGATCACCTCTTGACTGAGATCCCAAAATGAGAACTGCCAGGAATATTGTAGTCAAATTCCAGAGTTCCTAGGTCAAGGAGAAAATATTGCAAGCAGCCAGAAAGAAACAGTTTGAGTATTGTGGAGCCGTAGTCAGGATAACACAAGATTTAGCACCTTATACATTAAAGAATTGGAGAGCTTGGAATATGATATTCTGGAGAATAAGGAGCTAGGATTGCAACCAAGAATCACTTACCCAGCAAAACTGAGTATAATCCTTCAGGGGGAAAAATGGATATTCAATGACATAGAGGATATTCAAGTATTCTTGATGAAAAGACCAAAGCTGAATAGAAAATTTGACTTTCAAATACAAGACTCAAGAGAAGCATAAAAAGTAAACAGGAAAGGGAAATCATAAGGGACTTAATAAGGTTAAACTGTTTACATTTCTACTTGGGAAGATGATATTTCTAACTCATAAGACCTTTCTCATTATCAGGGTACTTAGAAGGAATATATATAGACAGAAGGCACAGGTATCAGTTGAATATGAAGGGATGATATCTAAAAAATAAAATTAAAGTGTGAGAGAGGAAAGTTCTGGGAGAAAGAGAAAGGGAGAGGTAGAATGGGGTAAATTATCTTACATAAAAGAGGCAAGAAAAAGCTTTTTACAATGGAGGGGAAGAGGGGGGAGGTGAGGGGGAGTGTGTGAACCTTACTCTTATCAGAATTGGCTCAAAGAGGGAATAAGATACACAGTCAATGGGGTATAGAAATCTATCTCATCCTACAGGAAAGTAAGAGGGGAAAGGGAATAAGGAGGGGGGTGGTGATAGAAGGGAGATCAGATTGAGGGAAGGGGTGGTTAGAAGCAAACACTTTTGAGGAGGAACAGGGTGAAAGGAGAGAGAGAATAGAATAAATGGGGGCAAGAGGAATAGGATGGGGGGGAAATACAATTAGCAATAATAACTGTAAAAAAAATTTTTAAGCATAATAAAGGCCTGATAAAGGCCTCATTTCTCTAACATATAGAAAACCATGTCAAATTTATGAAAATAAGAGACATTCCCCATTTGATAAATGATCAAAAGATATAATCAGTTTTCAGATAAAGTAATTAAAGCTATCTATAGCCATATGAAAAAATATTCTAACTCACTATTGATTGGAGAAATGCAAATTAAAACAATTCTGAGATACTACCTCACTTTGGCTAATAGGAAAGAAAAGGTAAATGACAAATGCTGGAGGGGTTGTGGGGAAAATGAGATATTAACGTACTGTTGGCAGAGTTGTGAACTGATTCAACCATTCTATAGAGCAATTTGGAACTATGCCCAAAGGGTTATAAAACCATACATACCCTTTGACCTAGCCATACCACTACTAGGTCAGGTCTGTATCCCAAAAGAGATAAAAAAAAAAAAAGGAGAAGAACCTATATGTACAAAAATATTCATAGCAGCTCTTTTGTCATGGAAAAGAATTGGAAATTGAGGGGATGCCCATCAATTAGGAAATGCCTGAACAAGTTGTGGTATGTAATTATGATGGAATACTATTGTACTCTAAAAAATGCTGAGCAGGATGCTCTCAGAAAAACCTGAAAAGACTTGCATGGGGTTGATGCAAAGTGAAATGTATTGGATACAAAGTAACAGCAATATTGTGAGATGATCAGCCATGAATGACTTAGCTATTCTCATAATACAACAATCCAAGACAGTTCTGAAGGACTTAAAACGAAAAATGCTATCCATCCCCAAAGAAAGAACTGATGGTGTCTGAAAACAGATTGAAGCATACTTTTTTTAAACTTTCTTTATTTTTCTTGATTTTTTTCCCCTATGTTTTCTTTAACAACATGACTATTATGGATATGTTTTGCATGACTGTACATATATAACCTATATGGAATTGCTTGCCTTCTCAATGAAGGAGAGTGGGGAGAGAGGAAGGGAGAGAAATTGGAACTCAAAGTTTTAAAAACAAATGTTAAAAATTGTTTTTACATGTAACTGGGGGAAAATTAAATACTAAATAAATACAAAAAATTTCCTTTATTTCTTCTCCAACTGTTATGAATCATTTTTCCTCACTTTTGATATCAAAAATTTGGTTTTCCTTTTTAAAAAAAAATCAAATCAGTGAATAATTTTTCTGTTTTATGTAGAAAAATAGTTTCTAGTTTAATTTATCAATTAATTTTTTTTTCAGTTTCATTTACCTCTTCTTGGTATTCAGTATTTCTGTTTTTCTGATCAGATTGGATTTTTTTTTTTGCTTTCCTAATTTTATAGCTGTATGCACAATTCTTTGATCTGTTCTTTCATTATTGAAAATATTTAGAAACATAGATTTCCCCATGACTACTTTTGTTGAATTCCAAAAGTTTTACCATGCTTATTGTTATTTTCTTTGATTGAACTATTTTTATTTCTATTATTTGTTCTTTAATCCATCAATATTCATAGGATTAAATTGTTTAGTCTCCATTTAAGTTAAATCATTTCTTCAAAGCCTTTATTGATTATACTTTTTTTGCATTGTGCTGGCTAAAACAAATATGTATACTCCTTTCCATTCCCATTCAGTAATCTCCAGAATCCTATCATATCCAACTTTTATAAAATTCTATTTATGTCCTTAACTTTTTTCTTGGTTTTTTTTTCATTGGATTGATCTAAGTCTGAAAGGAATAAACTGAAGTTGTTCACTATTATAGTTTTACTCTCTATTTCTCCTTGTGACTCATTTATTTAACTTTTCCATTAAGTATTTATATGTTGTGTCATTTTGTGTATATCTATTTGATACTGATATTAATTCATTGTCTATGGTACCTTTCAAAATGCAGTTTCTCTGTTTATCTCTATTAACTGTCTATTTTTGCTATTGCTATTGTCTCAGTTTCCTCATTTGTAAAATGGGAATAAAAATAGCACCTGCCTCTTGTGGTTGTTGGGAGGATCAAATGATATAATAATTGTAAAGAGTTTAGCACATAGTAAGCACTATCAAAATGTTTGCTATTATTGGTATTAATATTAATAATAAGTATTATTATTAATTCTTATTATAATGTAGTCCAGGATTAGACACAGGAATTATTATTGTGTCTCTTTGGACATCTTGATCATTATTATATCAGGTTTGTGAGATCTGGAATCTTTCTCATTTCTTTCTTATCCAGAAGTCCAACAAGTATTTTAATTTTCTCAAATTGACTATAATGATCTTGAGGGGAATTAATATTATGCTATGATATTAATAATTAATTATTAATTTGTGATTCATCCTTTTCCTCTGAATTTTGTGAAGACCCCGCTGCTGAAAAGGTTAGTCAGTCTCTAAAGGGCATTACTGAGTGATATGATTACTCTTAGCCCCGAAAGCACCTACTTGTTAACTCCACCCAACTGGGAAACAAGATTTCTGTTTATGGTATAAAAAGAATCCAGTCTGGATGAGTTCTTTCCCTGGGAGGAAGAGCTCCTGTCCTTGATACCCTCCATTAGAGTTTAGGGCAACTCTAAAGCTCATGAAGGAGAAAAGTGGCGGAAGTGGTACAGATAGAAATGGCTTTGAGGCCGCTGAGTCTCATGATCAAGCCAACATTCTCAGCAGGTAGAGTTCAAAAGTTCCTAACCCATCTCTTTATTAAATGTTCCATAATTAGGGTCAAGTTTCATTTGTCAGGAGAGTTCCCTATCATAAGGAACACACCTGATTTAAGGTGTGTCAGAGTCTTCGTGTCTTTGGTTACAAAGAAACCACTGACCATCAGTTTATTGATTATTGGCTTGCCTAATTAATAAGTGTATTAATAATACCTGAAAACCTAGCCTCAGGGTTTTATTCATTACAATCCCCATAGTCACTGCTCTATACTTTCTTTCTCTTCAAATCCTCAACTCCACCAATCTCTCAGGAAAAGACCTCAATTCCTCTACTGATAAAATCAACACCACCCATTGTGAAATTTCCCTGCCCAACTCTTCAAAATCCCTCTAAATCTTCTCTAATCCTCTCTGAAGAAGAGATGGCCCTTTATGCCAAGACAAATACTTTTACTTGTATCTCTCATCCTTATCAAATTCCTTCTCATCTCTTCTGGGAATTTGTTCTATCCATCCATCCATCCATCCATCCATCATTCTCTCTCTCTCTGTCTTCCTCTCTCTCTCCCTCCCGCCTTATCTATTCCCTCCCTTCAATCTCCCTCCTATTAGCTACTTCCCAATTGCTCATAAACATGTTCAGATTTCTTCCATTTAAAAAAACATTTAAAAAAAAAACTTTACTTAAATCTGCCGTTCTCTAAAGCCTGTATATAACTCTTCCCTTTCACTGCCTTGTTCCTTGAAAGAGTTTTCCATAATCATGCCTCTATTTCCTCTCTATCCATTCACTTCCCAAATCCTGAAAATCAGACTTCACCATTCTATTTACACTGCCCCCTACAAACTTAGCAATGATCTTCTAAATTTAATGATCTTTTCTCAGTCCTTATCCTGTTTGGCTTCTCTGCAGCCTTAAATAGTGTTGACCATCCCTTCCCCTAGATACTCTTTTTTTCTGTGGCTTCCATGACAATGCTCCTGGTTCTCCTATTGCCTATATGACTGTTACTTTTTAATGAAGTCCCTCTATGTATCTCCAGATGAAGTCTCATGGTTAAGTCTTAGAGCAATTGATTTCATGGTTTCTCTTTTGTCTTTCCCCCTTTTCACTCTAAATACACCAAATACACTAAATTCAAGCTCAGAATGCGCTAAAAATCAATTTCTCTTAACTGGAGACAAAAAAAAAAAACAACATAAAATTACAGATGAAAAACTCCTGAGGGTTAGGTAATACTAATGACATTTTGTCAGGCAGCAATGAAGCAGGAATGTGGAAATAGAGAATGGCCAAGTCCCAGCAGTGGCAAGACAAGCATAGGCAGGGAAACAGCAAAATTCTTTCTGGGCAGATCCCCTTAAGTGGGTCAGTGAGCTAGACAAGACTCCAACTCCTGAGTTCGAGGAAGCGGCAACATTCATTTGTAATTGGTTCACCATGGGTACATGTCTGGAACCATAGACCCCTCTCTACTTGCTTCCCAAGTGCATGTGTGGCTTCTTCCCATGGTCTTTCAGTACCTCTTGCCAGCTGACAAAAACCTTCCCATCAGACTCCTTGCCCAATAAGTGGCTACATCAATATCCTTTGCTATATTGGCATCCCACACCCCAAGGGTCTGTCCTTGATTCTTTTTTTTTCTCTCTCTCTTGGTGATCTTACTGAGTGCCTTAGATTCAATTATTATCTCAATTCCGATGACTCTCAAACACATATATGACATACATATTTGTGTATGTATATCTATGTGTATTAAATAATGTTTACATAGCATTTTGGTTTGCAAAAAAGGTTTGCATATATTATCTAAATTGATGGAAATTAATTGCTGCAGGTATTTGTAGATGAGGAAACTGAGACTGAGTAAATGAGCTGACCTTGGCTTTATATACGTATATACAGTAAAATGTATTTGTATGTGTTTGTGTGTGTGTGTGTGTATGTGTGTGTGTGTGTGTGTGTATAATATACATATGTTGTTCCAGAAGCCTTAGTTCAATTTTAATCTATTAAAGCATAATAATAATTGTTATCATTATCACCATCATCATCATTTACATAGCACTTACTATGTGCCAGGCTAAGTACTTTACAAATATTATCTCATTTAAAGATTAAAAACTTTAAACTAGGGGGAAAAGGACCTAATTGTACAAAAATATATTTATAACAGCTCTTTTTAAGGTGGCTAAGAATTGGAAATTGAGGGGATATCCATTAATTGTAGAATGGCTGACAAGTTGTAGTATATGATTGTAATGGAATACTACTGTGCTATAAGAAATTTCAAGCAGGATGCTCTCAGATAAACCTGGAGAGACTGATGCAGAGTGAAGTGAGTAGAACCAGAAACACATTGTACACAGTAACTGTGGTGATCAACCGTGAATGACTTAGCTATTCTCAGCAATAACAATTCCAAGTTCTCAGCAAGATGAATCCAAAGGGCTCATGATGAAAAATGCTATCCAATTCCAGAGGAAGAACTGATGGAGTCTGAATACAGAATCCAAGCATACTGTTTTTCACTTTATTTTTTTCTTGCTTTTTTTTGTCTGTGTTTTCTTTTCCAACATGACTAATATGGATATATGTTTTTACATGATTGCACATGTATAACCTACATCAAATTGCTTACCATCATCTCAGAGAGGGAGAGAATTTGGAACTCAAAATTTTTAAAAAAGAATGTTAAAATTTGTTTTTACATGTAATTGGGGAAAAATAAAATATTGTTCATAAAAAATGAAAATTTTAAACTATTTTAAAAAATTAAAACTACACTAACACTTTTGGAACATCCTGTATATGTACATATGTGAAAGTATACCCAGTCCTAATCTGTCTCCCAATCTTAATCTCTCTCTCAGCAACTACCTGCCGGACATCTCACATCTTTACCCAAATGCCTCACTGACATTTAAAACTAAACATATCCGAAGCAGAACTTTAAAATCTCCCCCATGCCCCTTATCTTGGGCCTACTGCCATCTTTTCTCAAAGGATACATCTGCTGACAATCATATTGTTTCTGTTCTAAAAGTGAAAAGTCAAGATGCTAGCCTCTCTACCTCATCATTTGGGTTTGTGTTATCCTTCTGTAATAAGACAATTTGAGGCTCTCAAATGAGAACCTTGTTTGTACTAGCTGTTAGTCACTGTGACAAAGATCAGTGGCAGAAGTTTGGATTCTTTGCCCAGAACATCATGTTACAGAGTTTAGTCTAAGGTCTAAAAATGAACCTTGGTTTAAATATCTCCTTGCTCTCCTACAAGGACACAGATTTCCATAAAGCCAACTGAGGTATCCCCATTCACCCTCAAGAGTCAATATGCTCCCCTCCATTTCTCCCTGTTCTTACCAATGGGTGATACCTTCCTCCTCTCCCCACCACTAGCCTCCTTATGATAATCAAATTGCCTTTCTCCTTCCCCCAAGCAATGTGTTTGAGTGGAAGGGTGGTTATTCTACCTATGTCCATCGGAGAGACACTCAAAACAGTATTCCCAACAGAGATCCCCATCCCTCTGAAAAGTCCACTCTACCAAGAACTCATTCTCCTTGGCCTTTTTTAACCCTCACCATTGTAAGAATTACAGTCCATAATACCTCTTCCCTCATGTCACTCTCCAGATCAGGAGCCCACAATAACTTCCCAAGATTAAGTCCAAACTCCTTGGATTGGCATTTAAGGTCCTCCCAGTCTACTTTTTCTTTTTTTTCTTTTTTTTTTAAGGTAATTGGGGTTAAGTGACTTGCCCAGGTTCACATAGCTAGTAAGTGTCAAGTGTTTGATCTGAGACCAGACTTGAACTCAGATCCTACTGACTTCAGTGCCAGTGCTCTATCCCCTGTGCCACCTAGCTGCCCCACAGTCTACTTTTTCAACCTTCTCCCCCAGGAGTTATCAACATGAACTCTACTCTACCAGGCCTGTAGTCTAACTACCTTCCCTGCATACATCATTCTCATCATTGGTTTTCCCTCTCCCCTTAAAAGCTTCCTTGAGCCTCATTACCTTTCCTAATCCTATTTATTTAACCTCTAAGGCCCAGGTTCTGGCCATGCCATAGTGGCCATACTACCAGTCCCACTCCATTAGGTAAAAGGGAAGAAGGGTTGCTGCAGGATTCTGCCTTAATGGGTCCGACATAGCTGCCTTCACCTCCCTTTCATTGGCATGTTCATGGACTTCATCATTCATATACATAAGCCCTTCTAAGTGCTCTCTGAGCTTTCATTTCTTTCTTGTGTTTCTTAACCAGCCCTGCCTCACTTAAATCCAATTCACTTGCAAGTCAAGACATCACCCTCCTGATGTCTTCGGTCCTCTTTGAGAACAAAGGACAAACAACAAGAGTTTAGTGTTCTTAACCTACTAAGGGCAATTGGATATTGACCTTTGTAAGGAAGTAGAGACTTTACTTATCATCCAGAGCTTTTGGTTTGGGATACTTGGATCCTTAGAAAGTGATTCTTACTACTGAGTGGCTTTGGGAACTTATCAGGAACAGCGACTCCTCAACCTCCTGTGTGTGTGTGTGTGTGTGTGTGCGCGTGTGTGTGTGTGTGTGTGTGTGTGTGTGTGTGTACATGCACAGTCTTAACTTTATATGTATTCAAACACACTTTGACAAAATAAGAGGTCTCCATATTAAGAAGGAAATGAGTAAACAACTCTGACATTTTTGTTTCCCTCTGAGACTTGCAAAGAAGGTGTTAAGAGCAGAAGGTTTAAATCATAAACCTTATTAAAAGGCAAACAACTCAGCATTGCAGATCCTGCCAACTTGAACCAAGTCTTCAGGGTCATGCTGCACTGAGCTAATCAAGAAAGAATCAAGGAAAGACAGACAGAATGGGAGTGATCCAAGGCAAACTAAGTGGAACTCTGACTCATGGTCATCCATTCCTGTTTCTGTGGGTAAATATGGAGAGCCAGGTAAGACCTTTAGATAACTTTAGATTTGTCTCTACTCTTCCCTGATCCTATTTTCTTAGGGATCTTGGCAGGATATTTGGGGACACTGCCTCATTGGGGGTAGGGTGCCTAAGCCCAAGATGGAAGTCATTCCACATATCTCTCTTGCCCATATCCCTATTTTAGCATCTTACTTTCCTCTAAGGATGGTGATTCATGGAACCATAGGGTCAAATGATTTTAAATTTTAACCCAGTCATACTCAAGATAGGTCAGATTCTTCCCTGAACAGCAACTAAATTGGGGAATGAATACCTAGTTCCTTTTCAAGTGAGAACCAGCTATCTGAACTGCTACCAATATGCCCTGACAAATCAACCAACTAATGAACACCATAGATACTAAGGATATAGAAAAAATATAAGATCCCTATATTCTGAAAGGTATATATGTATATGCACGTGTGTGTGAGTGTATATACTCATGTAGCACTTTCTGTTGCAGTAAGAAACTGGTAACAAATTTCCTGTTGTTTGGGGAATGGCTGCACAAATTGTGGCATATGAAAGTAATGGACTATTACTATGTCTGTTAAGGAAAGATGAATTCAAAGAATTTAGAAAACCTTGGAAAGACTTGTAGGAATTGATGCAAAGTGAATAAAATAGAATCAAGAGAACAAAATGTACAATGGCCCCAATAGTGTAAAAGACACCTCTAAAAGATATGTCCCATTTCTGTGCTTTGACCAATCTTGACTTCAGAAGACTGACAGAAACACCTTCCACCTCTTAGTAGAGGCTACAGGTGCAGAAGGGGGCATATACTGTCAGACATGATCAGTATGTTGACTTTTGTTTCCTTTCACTATACTACGTTACATGAGATGGATTCATTGTCAAGTTGGAGGCAGGAATAACTGGGAAATGACAATAATGTAAAAATTAAATCAATGACACTTTTTAAAAATGTAAGATATATTCCCTTCTTGTGATTTTCTTGAGTAGACAAGACATCCTTGAAATAAGGGTGAAGAATTCTAAGTGTAAGATTTTCTGTGCTCATATATATGTCTGTCTCTGGAATCTTGCCTAACTCTAAGGGAGACTGTGATTCCTGTCTTGAGGGGAGCCAGAGAAGAGCCAGGAAGCTGGGCATTCTGTTCTTCAGTCTCTAAAAAGGGTACTGGATTAGAATTATACCTATCTGCCTTCCTGAATATTGTTCATCTCTGGGGCATAATGGGCTCAAAACAAAAACTACTTCATGGGTCAATAACCCTTAGCAGGAAAAGGCAGCACCATGCTTGTACTCACAAGCTTGGCCCCTTCCTTCTGAACACTAGATACACAAAAGACCATAAAAATGGTTAATTAGCAAGTAAACTCATTTATCCAAGTATAACTGGAACCTCAAAGGCCATTGGTATAAGGGTCTCTCTTTGGTAGAGACTGATTATTCAATGTCCTTTACCTGTGTCAAGTCTGGAGTTAATGAGAGCTAAAGAGAAGAAATCTCTTTCTTACTGGTCTTCTGGCTTCGAGATTCAATAGGGAAAATCAGCCATTCCAGACTCTAGTCAGATCTGTGGCTCCCAATAAGGAATAGAGATCAGGAGTGTAACTTGAACCTAAAAATTATTTCCCTAGACTAATACTTAAGGAAGCAGATAGAAATAATTCCAGCCAGTACCCTCTCAATCTCTCTCTGGCCCCAACCTCCTGCTTCCCTTCCTGGAAGGAGCCAAAGTCTCCCTTGGAGAAGGTGGAGGGGAGGAGACTCTGGAGATGTCTATTCGTGTCTCCCTTCTCCCTTTCCTCCCTTCCCTTGTGTCCCTCTTTCCCCTCCCTTGTGTGCCATGTGGACACATATGACCTACGTGGGCAAAAAGCCCAGCACCACCACAACACATAACACATCCCCTACACAAGCAATACAGCAAACAGACATTGGAGCAGCAATACTGATTAAAGTATTCCACAAAAATACATAAGAGTGAACGAGCTCTTCTGATGGAATCAAGATGGATCTTAGCTCAAAGAGAGAGAGGGACAGACCTTGATCTCACTCAAGGGGACATTCTTGCCCCATAATCTCTAAGGAGGAAATCTGGAAATCAGGGACAAGTTGAGGGACTTCCTTCCTATATGTCTACAGCTTCCAAAATCTTCCTCTCCACCACCATCTCACCTCCCAACCTGCAGGTAGTCCCAAAGAATATATGGGACTTTATGTCTTTCTGAAAGAATGCATCTCTTCCCAACAATTGTCTCTTGCAACAATTCTGCCCTTCTGGTAGGTACACAGAATTGCATTAGCAATCTCTCCAACAAGTAGGAGTCTCCTCCTGTGAAAAATAAACAAAACCAACCAGGCTTGGAAGTCTGTCACATAAATTACCTACATAAGTTATCTATGATTGTGCTTAATTGAATGTTATAGACTAACAATTGCTGTAGAAGTTCAGAGGACAGACACGGGTTCCTTGAAAAGGCTAGCTAGAAATAATCTCCATCAAGTCTCCCCATGTTGTTCCAGCAGGTCTGTTGTCATGGCAGTAACTCCTAATCCCAAACTCCATCCTTCATCATTCCCATGTCCTTACTGCTGAAAGGCTCTGGTTGTAACTATTTTTGTCATTTCGGCTTTTATATAGCTGTGTTTTGGGGTGGCCAGTCTCCTCCATTATAATGTGTTTGTTTTTTCCTGAAGACAAGTAGGGACCACATCTCCTCTTTCTAGATTTCTCTGCAGTACCTAGGACAGGATTTGGTCACTGTGGGTCCTCAGTGCATCATGGTTATTGGTCAGGAAGGCTTTGTGTTCTCAGATGACAAAGCGGAAAGGGTTATTGTTAGAGGCCTAAATATGGCTTTGTAGGATGAATGCATATTTGCAGGCCAGACAGACTGAATAAGCTGAAAAATAATGGGGTGGCTATCTGGAAAGCTGACTCTTTACGTGCTGTCTCCCCTAAGCGTAGACAAATTAGGCTAGTTTTTTCTTAAAGGGGCCTTGAGATGTCATTGGCTTGGAGACTAAGACTTGGGTCATTGATGTCACTTTCTTGACTCCTGGGTATAAAACAGCCAAGACAAAAAGAGCTGAATCTCCTCCCTCCAGTTTGACCATAGACCATTATCATTGGGAAGCTGTACTCAACTCAATCATTGCTTTCTCCTGGATTGACATCTCCTCTTTCTGAATGTCTTTCTCCTGCTATTGCTATCCTTTTGTTAATGTCCTTTTGTTAGATGGTTTTCAAGTGTCTAATTTTATGCTTGTGCAATTAGGTGGTATTGTGGATAGAATACTGGACTTGGAGTTAGGAAGGCCCAGGTTTGAATCCCACCTCAGACACTTAACAGCTGTATGACCTTGGGCAGGTCACTTAACCTCTATCTATCTCAGTTTCCTTATCTGTAAAATGGGATTAATAATAATCTCTGCTTCCCAGGGTTGTTGTGAAGATGAAATGAGATAACATATGTAAAATGCTTTGCAAATCTCAAAGCACTGTATAAATGTGATAATGATGATGATGATGATGATTGATGATGATGATGATGATGATGATGATTACCAGGGGACTGATCCAACTCTTGACACCTGCTGTCAGTATCTTTCCGTGGGGGAGACAATGATCTTTCTAACCTGAAATGTTGATCTTATTCATCATAAAAACCTACAGATGTAGAAAAAATAAAAACAATCAGAATAACTTGAGTCAAGTTGGGTGATTCTGCTGAATTCTCAAAAGAACTAGGGATGAGCTCCTAGGGCAAGAGTGGCGTTTACTCAGAATCCTTCACCTCCTGGGAAGGATTCCCAGAGTAAAAGGGATGAAGGGTAGGGAAAGATATCAACAGATTGTAAGATGGCCTAACTTTGGTGTACACCAATATACACGTTCATAAATGGCCCTGCATATACAGATTTGACATGGGTTACTATTTATCTTTGGAAATTGTGGCTTGCATGAAACCTAATGACTTCTGCAGTGCCCTCGAGAGCATGAGAGTGCTCTCAAAAAGAATGGTGTGTACCGTAAAGTTAGATTGTAAAGGGAGGAACCAAGGGACAACTCACCACAGAATTTCATTGACGAAATCGGAAAATCTTGCACTTGAGTGAAATAACTTGGGTTAGATAAGCAACAGAAGAATAATGCCTTCATTCCTAAAACTAGGAAATTCTCTATAGACAAGGAGATAAAAACCTCATTTTGCCTCTTTGACCTTATCACCTGCACTCTGGCCACTAATTCTACTCCACTGGGAAGCTTTTCAAGATTCCAAACCTGTCAAGCCATTTTCTAGCCACTGCTCTTATTTTCTTTCCTTCCCTCCCCTGCCTCCCCCTGCCCCCTGCGCAAAGCAAATCCACCACAAAAATGTTTCCTTCTTTCTCTCGATGTGGAACAGCCAGGATCAGGAAACCACAGGGACTGATAATTATACTAGTCTGAGTGACTAGGAGTTAGCTATATTTGAGTCTAGACCAAGGACACTCTTGAGGTCTGGTGTGTTACAAACCAGAGCCGGTAAAGAATACTGAGGGTCTGAAATTCCCATCTCTCACTGGCAGCTTTACTGGGTAAATTAGGGATTTTCTCATGTTAATGATCACTTATTTGTGCTCTAGTCTCTCCCTGGCTTTTCTCCAGACGCTTTTAGAGGTTGAACATTATGTGTTTTTCTCTTGGCTTATGTCACTTCTCTGTTGCTTTGAATTAGCTACCAAGGGCTAACCATGTCCCCAGCTTCCTCATCCAATCAGAATCCATGCTGGCTCATTGCCAAAGTACGCATTTATGCAGAGGCAACATTCTGGGAAATGTAGTCCAGAGGCTTTTCCTCTCATTTTCATTCTCTCTCATTCCCAAAGGCTGTGGGAAGTGGATAATCCCCAGACAGTTCCTTTACATAATCTGCAGTCCTACAGTAAGTATCACCAAGATCGTTACACTGATCTCTTTTGAATAATGATAGATCAAATTGTTGCTGTTCAGTCATGTCCAACGCCTCACAACACCATTTGTAGTTTTCTTGGCAAAGGTACTGGAGTGTTTTGCTGTTTCCTTCTCCAGCTCATTTTACAGATGAGGAAACCAAGGCAAACAGGGTCACACAGCTAATAAATATCTGAGGCCAGATTTGAACTCAGTCTTTCTGACTCCATGCCTGGCACTCTATCCACTGTGCCACTGGGTTGGAGTGAGGGAATCATTTAAGATATTTCTCCTTTAGCGATGGAGATGAAGGAAACTCGAGTACTTCATGTATCTGTCCCCCACATGCAGCATGAGGGTGTCATTGTGTGGGTCACATCTATAGTTTCTACTGCTCTTGCTCTTTTCCAAGGGAGACTTTACTTCCAGTCAGGAGGAGAAGCAGGAAGTCTATGGGTAATAATAATTCCTTTAGTCTCTCAATAAACACTAGGGAAGAGGAGCTGTAGAAGAAAGGATAAAATAACGTAGGGGACAGACCTAGGGGTCTCAGTCCAGAAGGGAAAAAGGAAAAGGTACCATTAAAGAACAATATGTATATAACCCGAAAGACTATTCACATGGAAGAGGAAGTCAATGCAATAGTTAGAAATAGGGACCTTATAATGAATTTCATCTAGGGAGAATTTTCATATTAAGAGACCACCTTCTTTGAAAAATGGTTGAATATCCTTGTTCAACATCCCATCCCAGAAATCCCCACAGGGACAACCACCACCCAGAGTAATAGCAGGGATAGAGAACCAAGGATAACATAACATGTCTTTGGAATGGAGATGCATCATAGGAAGGTGCGGGATTAGAACTGAGCCTTATAACCTGCGACACAGAGTGATTCTTCGCCACACAACACAGCTTCCATCTGACATTGCTTCCTTACTAAATAATTCATACAGGAATCACAAGTAAAACATATACACCTAAATGGAGACTTAATAAGGAAATTTTAAAAGAGTGGGTCAAAGCACAAATCACAAAAACAGTTAATAAGTATGTAAAGGAGAATCATAATGATGAAAAATGTACCAATTTTTTTGGAATGCTGTTTAAGCAATCCTAAGAGGAAAAGTTAGATTTTAAAACATACTGATATATGTTAGATGTTAATGTATGCCAGATAGAAAAAGAATAGATTTAAGAACTTGGGGGAGGTTATTTTGTTTTGTTCTGTTTTTGCAGTGAGATGGGTGGGACTGGACCTGTGATTATATCTGTGTAGCTCCTGGTGACACCCTTTATCCAAGGCGATTGGCTCCTCCTTTGTTACTTATGATCTTAGAAAATTATCTGGAGGGAAGCTAGGAGGTGCAGTGGATAAAGCACCAGGGCTAGAGTCAGAGGGCCTGAGTTCAAATGACACTTAGTAGCTGTATAGCTACTTAGTAGCCCTGGGCAAGTTACTTAACCCTGATTACCTCAAAAAAAAAAGTTACCTGGAGTGTTGAGATTAATTAATGATTTGCCCACTGTCAAAAAGCCAGTATATAGTAGAGGTAAGACTTGAATCTCTGTCTTTCTGACCTATTTACTATGCATGTATAATGCTTCAAATTATGATTTTAAAACTTAGAAAATAAAAAAATACATTTAACTAATCAAAGTGTCATACAAGAAAAAGAGGTCCTCTGGTCCTGCCAAGGTTGGCCACCTCACAGGAAAGCCTCCACTGTTTCTGTAGGCTAGGTGTCCCAAGATAACATCATAGACAGTCTCAGTCAGCTTCTGCTGATTTGGTAGCTTCCTAAAGTTAACAGCTAAACAGTATCGGGATCCCATGCCCTGTTTTCCAGAGTTAAGGCCCAGCAAGCAAGCTGTGCCCTGAGCTTAGCATAGCAACAATCCTTTGTGCTCACCCTCTGAATGAACTCTGCTGTAGCTAAATCACAAAATTAGTTCACACCGGTCCCAAGTGGTCCCTGAACTGCAGACTCACCTGCAGGAACCACATTCTGTTCCAGTCATGAAGCCCTGCTATGAATCAAACTGGCCTCATTGTTTCTGTTACCCCCATTGCTATGGCTGCAGCTTATTGCTTGTTTCTTTGTCTAGCCACTACTGTATGTATCAAGGCTTAGCCTTTCTGCTTTGGGTCTCTCCTTCAATGGAATAAAGAATATTTTTTGCTTATAACCACTGTTACTCTTTGGTTTTGTTTTATTTTATTTTTCAGAGTTTAACAGTTGGTATATAACCTCTGTGAGTTCTTTGGTCATTTATTTTCTGGGTTTGACAGGAGCCTGGTCAGCTTCAGCCTTATTGATCCCCTCAGCAGCCAAACCCCTCCCTGCCCTATCCTATTTATACTTTTATTTGGCTTGATTGTCTTTTTGGCTTGAGGGTAGGAATGGATTCCATATATACTCTGAAAGGTTATGAATACTAAAGATATACATACTCTTTCTGACTCTGGCCCTTGGGGAAAACAGTATCCTAACTGTTTAACGAATGAGGTCAAGAATTGTTTCCTTGAGTCTGTCTATCTCAACAGCCCCTGCTTTTGCCTGCTCACATTCCTGCCTGACCTCCATTGTTCAGCCATGGTCCCTCAACTTCTTATCCCCAACAATGAATTCTCAAGGAGTGATCCACCTTCTTCAGTCTTGCATGATATCTCCACTTCTCTACATATCAGCCACTCCATGAAGTTGGCTCCCTATGCTCTATGACCATACTGGCATCCTCAAGGTCAATGTCATAGGAACTTGGAAAAAAAATGATACCTACTAATAATCACTTCTCTTTTCCTAACTTTTCTTGGCAACAACTGTGCATGTGGTAGAGAATAGTTACATTTTTTTAAATAAGCAAAAAAAGAAAATATTTAAAATTAAAGGAAAAAATAAAATGGAAAACAAACACTACAGAATTAATAAACAAAACTAAGACCTCAGTCTTTGAAAAGACTAACAAAATCAATAAACCTCTAGCTAATCAATCAATTAACAAACATTTGTTAAGTGCCAAGAACTTTTCTAGGCACTAGGGATACACCTTGATGGCACAGTGGATAAAGTTCCAGGTCTAGAATCAGGAAGACCTGAGTTCAAATCTAGCCTCAGACACTTCCTAACTTTGTGACCCAACTCACTTAACCTCTGT
Organism: Vombatus ursinus; assembly: GCF_900497805.2. Taxonomy (NCBI): domain Eukaryota; kingdom Metazoa; phylum Chordata; class Mammalia; order Diprotodontia; family Vombatidae; genus Vombatus; species Vombatus ursinus. Next base: position 1,698,899 of record NW_020951860.1, read on the forward strand.
TTGCCTCAGTTTCCTCAACTATAAAATAGAGGGAATAAAAGCACCTACATTCTAAGGTTGTGAGGATCAGATGAAATAATAATTGTAAAGCACTTAGTACAGTGCCTAGCATATAGTAAACACTATATAAATGTTAACTATTGTTATTAAATTCAATGAATGCAATAGTTGCTACTTCTAAGGAGTTTAACTTAATCAAAGGAAGACTGAAAAAACATTCCAAAATGAAAAATGAATAAGAGAACAGAAGGGAAATTTTAAAAATTATCAGAACATACTAGACAAAATCATATGCTAATAAAATTGAGAATTTGGAAGAAATAAGGATTACCTACAAAAATAAAAAAATACCCAAGTAAACAGAACTTGAAAGAGTGATATTAAACAACTGAATCTCAGAAAATAAAAAATTTAGATTTACATGAATTCTATCAATTGTCACAAAAGCAGCAAATACCTATGCTATACCAGTTATTTTCAACAATTGAGAAAGAAAACATCCTAACAAACTCCCTTAATGAAATATAACCCTAATATGTAAACTAGGGAAGAATGAAGAGAATCTCGATCAATATCACTAATGAATATTGATGAAAATTTTTAAAATAAAATCCAAGAAAACAAAGTATAGAAATACATCTAAAAATTATTCACTGTGACCAAGTTGGATTTATATCAGGTATAGAATGGTGCTTCAACAATCAGAAAACTATTTGTATAATTAGTTATATCTATAAATTATCTCAATGGATGCCAAAAAGCCTTTGACAAAGGACAAATCTGATTTATGCTAAAAATCCTACAAAGTATAAACACCAAAGGGTAGTTTTAACATTTTATTTTCCTATTCTGAACTTAATAAACACCACCTAAAAAAAAAAGAAAGAGTGAGAACATTTCCATTTACAAAGTAGAACAGAAAAGGATGGTATGGAATATGTGAATCTTTATTATGTGTACCTCACTTGTTAAAAAGCATATAATAAATTCAGCATGCTATTTTCAAAGCTATGTAACTTGCCTTTTTTCCTGAACTTCTGGGGTTTGTTTTCTGTGCATTAAAAAAATGCTTCAATGACCCTTTCTTTCTTTTAGCAATGCTCTTGGCTATAGACTTTTCACACTAAAACCAATGATTGATTGATTAATTAATTTATTAGAACAGCATTCTCATCTGATTAGGGTATGAAGGCTGAAATCATCATCCCACAGTTTTACTATTTGCTATCTTCAACAAATTTAGTGGCATGTGTTTGGCAAAGGTCAAATCCTGGATAGCTCTTTAGTGACTTGGGAAAGTTCTGCATTGGGTTTTTTTGTTTTTGTTTTTTTTTCAAATTCTTTCCCCAGTGACTTGTACTAAAGAGTTCTTGGAAAAGTCTATGTGCCTCAGTTCATAATTAAATCCAGCAATTCACATTCTTTAATACTTCCAATACATGATGATACTATTTAACAAAACCATAATGTTTTACAAATTTCTAATAACTGGAATCTAGGAATTCCAGTTAACTTGATGGTTTTATACATGGCCCTGAAGGCATGACAAAATCTCTCAGAATGATTCTGAGGATGGACTTCCTATCTGGAATCATTCCACTACTAATGGCTTTGAAAGACTTTTGGCACTTAGTCTGAAGCCTATGATTGAATGATTGATTGAAATGTGTTCTCACCTAGTTAAGGTATCAAGGCTAAAATTGGGTAGAATGGGTTTTTAACATCAGCCTTGCATTATAGCCTGCTGATGTGGTATGGCTAAGCCCCTTTCCTGCCTGCCTTAAAAAAAAAAATTATTTCCCTTGAGAATCTTGACTGTTCATTATTTATTATCCTAAATCTAGAAAATAATTCTTTGATAGTTTGATTAATATAGTACTGAATATGTAAATTAATTTAGTATTATCATTTATCATATAGGCATAGCTCAACCATGAGAAGTCAATATTTTTCCACTTACATCTTTCTAGAAAGATTCTTTGGTAGTATTATTTATATAGTTCTTGTGAGTAGCTTAGTAGGTCAACTACTAAATTAGTTATAATGGTTAGTTATCAATGGTTTTAATCAATTTTTAGTTAATTCTCTATGTAGATCATCATATCATTTGTAAAATGTTATTTTGTTTCTTTTTTGTCCATGCTTATTCCCTGGATTTCTTTTTCTTGTTTTATTGCTATACTTGGAATTTCTAGCACTCTGACAAAATAATGCTGGTGATAATGGACATCCTTATGTTTATCTCTGACCTCCTTTGAATGGACATCCTCATGTTTATCTCTAACCTTCTTTGAAAGACCTCTAATTTATCTGCATTACATATAATCACATATTATTTACCTATATCTATATCTATCTATTTATCTACCTATCTATGTGGGTATTAGATAGTTATTATTTACCATAATAAGAAACTCTTCCCTAGGGGCAACTAGGTGGCCCAGTGAATAGAGCTCTGGTCCTGGAGTCAGGAGGACCTGAGTTCAAATCCAGTCTCAGACACTTAACACTTACTAGCTATGTGACCCCGGGCAAGTCACTTAACCCTGATCGCCTCACCAAAAAAAAAAAAAAAAGCAAGAAACTCCTCCCTAGTCAAAATCTTTTGGAAGTGTTACTGTAGCCTCTTTGCTAATATTTTCTTTGCAATTTTTGCAATAGAATTCATTTGGGATATTAGTCTATAGTTTTCTTTCTCTGGCTTGCCTTTCCTTTGTTAAAGAATCAAGATTATATTTATATTTTAAAAAGTGTTTTCCTATTTTTATAAATAGTTTGTATAATATTTAAATTAATTGTTCTATGAATATACAATAGAATTTACTTGTAAATTCATCTAGCTCCTAAAGTTTTTCTTTGGAAGTTCACTTATTAATTTATGATTTTTCCAAATTCTTTTTCTGATTCAGTTTGTATTTTCTATTTCATTCTGCTAATCTGGGCATTTTACATTTTTGTAGATATAAATTCACTTCATTTAGATTGTCAGTCTTTTTGTTTTATAATTGAGGAAAATAGTTTCTAAAAACTTCCTTTATTTCTTCATTTGATGTGATTTCTTCTTTTTCATTGTTGATACTGGCAATTTTCTCTCCTTTTGAAATCAGATTAGCTAATGGCTTACTTATTTATTTTGGTTTTTGTGTTTGTTGTTAAAACATTGAATTTTCATTCAGTAAGGTTTTGCTTTCAATTTTGTCAATCTATTAATTGATTTTCAGTATTTATATTTTGATGTTTCTTTAGGGTTTTTTGATTATTTGATTTTTTTAGTGTTTTTTTTAAGTTGCATGCCTCACTCATCAAACTGTTCTTTTTCTTTTTGTTGATGAAAGTGTTTAGAGATATACATTTTTCACATAAGGTCTATTGAAATATCTATAATGTAATCTCCCCACTTCACTCTTTTAATCAAATAAGTTTTTGTGGTTGCCTTTTCTAAGATCATGATTGCTATCACTGTTTCTTTCTTTTAGTTCACTTGAAACATAATAGATTTTGCTCTAGTCACTTATTCTGACACTGAATATTTCTGTTTCAAATATGTTTTTTTTTTGTAGACAATAAAATATTTCTCCTGCCCTCCCCCATTTTGTGGGTGAGTTCATCTCATTCATGTTCAATTATGATTGTTAATTGTATATTTCCCATCATCCTATCCTCTTATACTTTTTCCTTTTTGTCCCCACAGCCCTCCAATTTCCAAATAAAAAGAGGATGTTGAGAAAAGAGTGTTTATGACACTGGTGATCTACATTTGATTAGTCATCTTCTGGTTCACTGCTTTTCTTCTTTCCCCTAGTCTCTGACCATAGGTTTTGATCCTTTCTTATCTCTTATTTTTCTCTGCATGACCCACTCTCCAAAGTTGGAGTTTATTTTGTTTATGAATCCCAGCCCCACCCTCACCCTAAATATACCTTCCCTGTCTTTCTACCTATTCTCTCTGTTTCCTTCTGATTCTCTGTTGACTTTATTTCTAAACCAAATTCTTTATGTGTTTATTCTACCTTATTTTGTCTAATTCAGATGAAAGTAAGCTTTTGTCTCCCTACTCAATCCACCATGTTTGTACTGTCTTCTTGCACACTTTGATTATATAAAATATCAAGTTCTATCCCCTCCCTTCTTGTTTCTTCTCTAGTATATTCCTTATTGGGTAGCTAGATGCCTCAGTAGATAGAGCACTAGGCCTGGAATCAGGAAGACCTGAGCTCAAGTCTGGCCTCAGACACTCACTAGCTGTGTGACCCTGGGTGAGTCACTTAACCTCTGTTTGCCTTAATCCACTGGAGAAGAAAATGGCAAACCACTCTCGCATCTTCACCAAGAAAACTCCATGGACACTGGTCCACAGAGTCATGAAGAATCAGACACAACCGAACAACAGCATAGTCTTTGTTCTGACTCTTTTCTCTTTTTGTCTCATGGTCATGAAAATATGAAGAAACTTACTCTCAGGCTCCATAATTCTTTCTCTGGATGTTGTTGGCATTTTTGATCATGAGTCTTTTGGAATTGTCTTAGATCATTGTATTGCTGAGAAGAGTTAAGTCTATCAAAGCTGGTCATCACACAATGTTGCTGTTATTATGTACAATGTTCTCCTGGTTCTGCTCACTTCATTCAGCATCAGTTCATTCAAGTCTTTCCAGGTTTTTCTGAAGTCCTCCCGATCATCATTTCTTATAGAACAATAGCATTCCATTACATTCATATGCCACAACTTGTTCAGCCATTCCCCAATTAATAAGCATCTCTTCAATTTCCAATTCTTTGCCACCATGAAAAGAACTGCTATAAATATTTTTCTACATATGAGTCCTTTTGCCTTTTTTATGATCTCTTTGAGATACAAACCTAGTAGTGGCATTGCTGGATTAAAGGGTATGTACAGTTTTATAGCCCTTTGGACATAGTTCCAAATTGCTCTCCAGAATAGGTGGATCAGTTTGCAACTACACCAACAATGCATTAGTGAAAACAAATGTTAAAAAGCAGAAATAGTTAATACATCCTTTACTGCAATTGGTTCTAGGATCACAAACAAAAGACACAGACCCAAAAAGAGACCTAGCAATGAGATCCCAAATAACAAGTGGGTGAAAGAATAAATCAAAGAAATAATTAATAGTTATGTGAAAGAAGATGGTAATGATAAAACAACATACCAACATTTCTGGGATGCAGCTAAAGCATTCCTTAGGGAAAGATCATATCCCTATAAAAATACCAATTAAATGACCAAAGGATTACTTTATAGTCCCAGAAAAAATCATAATGAAATTCATCTGGAGGAACATAAGATCAAGAATGTTAAAGGAAACAGTTAGGGGGGGAAACTGGGAAGAAAAGGCTGTAGCAGTGTCAAATCTCAAAATATATTACAAAGTAATACTCTTTAAAATTATTTGGCACCAATTAAAAAATAGAAAGCTTAATTAGTATGATAGTTTAAGTCTGCAACACACAGAAACAAACATAATAGCTTTCGAGAAGACCCCAGCTACTAGGATAAAAACTCACTATTTTACAAAAAATGCTGGGAAAAAATGGAAAGCAGTCTGTCAGAGATTAGGTTTAGAAACCAGAACTCATACCATATAACAACATAAGCTCTAAATGGAAATATGAATCAAATAAAAAGGTCATATCATAAACAAATTTGTGGAGCAAGGAAGAAATTACCATTCAAATCTATGAATAAAAATTCATGACCAAATGAAAGATAGAGGGCATCACAGAAGATAAAGGGACACTTCTGATTACAAACCCAATGCAGCTAAAATTAGCAGGGAAGCAAGTAACTGTGGAAGAATCTTTACAGCAAATTTCTCTGATAAAAGTCTCATTTCTAAGAAAGATAGGAGCTGATTCAAATTTAATAAGAATAAAACCCATTCTTCAACTAATAAGTGGTCAAAGGATATAGATAGACAAATCAAAGGGAAAAAATATCCAAGCTATTAGTAGCCATGTGAAAAAATGCTATGCATCACTAATAACATGGGAAATTAAAATTGAAGCAACTCTGAGGTTCTACCTGATACCCATCAGATTATCAAGGTTGAGAAGAAATAAAAATGTGAAATATTGGAGGATATCAGGAAAACAGGCACATTGATGCATTGTTGATGGAGCTATAAAATATCCCAGCCCCTCTAGAAAGCAATTTGGAACCATTTAAAAAAAAAAAAAGTCAGGAAACTGTGCATACCCTTTGATCTATTGATATAACTTGTAGACGTACACCTCAAAGAGATCAAAGAAAGAAGAAAATGACCCATGTATACAAAAATATTTGTAGCAAGTCTTTTTGTAGTAGCAAAGAACTGGAAACTAACACGGGGGCACCTATCAATTATGGAATGGCTAAACATATTATGGTATATGAATGTAATGGAATACTATTCCCATGGGAAATGACAAAAGGGACTATTTCAGAGAAACCTGGGAAGACTTGGGTGTGCACTGTTTCAAAGTGAAGTGAGCAGAACCAGGAGGATAATTTATGCAATAATAATATTGTAAAAAATAAGCAATTTTAAAAATTAAAAGTTCTGATCATTTGATGAGTAAACACAATTCCAGAGAATTGATGATGCAGAACCTACTTTACCTTTTGACAAAGAGGAAATGGTCTCAAGATGCAGAATGAGAAATACAATTTTGAACATGGGAATTTGGTTATCTTGACTATTCATATTTATTACAAGAGTTTTGTTTTTCTTTTCTTTTTTTCCCTTAATAGGAGTGGATGGGAGGGAGAGAAAATTAATATTTGTTTATGTGAAAACAGTGAATAAAAGATGTCTTCAACACCTCAGGGGTACCACTAGAACATAGAGGTGAAGATGAAACCTTGCTTTGTGAATAGGATTTACCAATTAGAATTGGGAGAAGACCCCAGTAGTTCTTTTATGACCACAAAAAAAAATACCAAATACAGGAGATATCAACCTATTATACTCCATGATTTGGAGCGTTTTAAGGAACCTGAGCTAACAGGTTTGAGGTGTAGTAGTTCTCTCCACCCTAAAGCTAGCATTTCTAGCAGATAATAGCTTTCTTTGTCAGGGACCAGGGTAAATTGCAGGTCTTAGTCACTAGGGGGAGCACATCACACCAAAATTTGATTGCAGTGATGGAGCTGGTGTCACACTGACTTTCCTTTCTCCATCTCTCCACTGGGTGGGGGGAGCAAAGGAGGGAGATAGGACACAATCCAAGAAAAAGAAATACTTGTCAATCACTAGGCCCTGGTTTCATTTACTTCTTGGCCTTACCTTGTTTCAGGATTTCTACAAATTTAAAACCAAGCTGATTATTTTTGTTCCTCTACACTATTCTGACTAAGCATCTTATCTGGGTAGATTTATTGAAAGCAATAGCTTTCACAGGAAATCAATATACACATTGACTAAAACAACATAAATGGAAAGGACAAAAAAAAAAAGTGAACATTGTGTAATAATAATCAAGCCCAGCACTAGAGAACAGTTGAGAAAATATACCTCCCTTCTTTGCAGAGATGGGAGATTATGAATATTATATGTTAAAAATATTCTCAGAAAAAGTTTATGTTTTGATGAATTGCTTTTTTTTTCCTTTTTCTTTTGTTGGAAAAGTCACCTTGCTGGGTAGATGAGGAGATAATTTATAGAAATTGATAATATATAGAAAATGAAGGTAATATAAAACAAAGCATATCAATACACATTTTTATATAGTACAAAAAAGAAACAGATTCTAGCATACGAGTGAGAACAAGGAGCACAGAATTAAGTTGGCTTCTGGTTTTGCCTCCACATTTCTAAAAAAATATGTTTTTGATGATGTCTTCTGTTTCTTACATCATCATATCTATCCTGAGTTTCCCTCTCCTTGCTCCTCCCCAAGAGCCATCCCATATAACAAATAGTATTTTTTGGAGAGGGAAAAAAAGTCAGCACAACTGATCAATGCATTGAAAAAATCTGAAAACATGTGCAATGTGTAACACCTGTGGACCTCCCACCTCCATGAAAGGGTATATTGGGCATGTCCTCTCATATCTCTTCATTTGAATCTTGCTTGAGCTTTATAATTTTGTTATATTTAGTGTGTGTGTGCATGTGTGTGTGCAGTTGTTCTTTCCATTTACATTGTTGTAGCTATTGTGTATATTATTTCCTTGACTCGGCTTACTTCACTCTACATTAATTCATATAGATCTTTCCATGCACGTATCATTTCCTAGAGCACAGTAATATTCCATTATATTTACATACCACGATTTGTTTAGTCATTCCCCAGCTTATGGTTGGGGCATCTACTTTGTTTCCAATTCCTAGTCATCACAAAAGGTGCTGGTATAAATATTTTGGACTATATGGAGACTTTCTTCTTATCATTGGCTTCCTTGGAGATATAAACCCAATAACGAAATCTCTGGCTCAAAGTTATAGACATTTTAGTCACTTTATTTGTGTAATTCCAAATTGCTTTCTAAAATGATTATATCATTTCACAGCTCCGCCAACAATGTGTTAGTGTACCTATCATTTTACAACCCTTCCAATATTGCCTATTGCCATTTTTTGTCATTTCTGTCAATTGTGTGTGTAGGGGGTGGATTTGAGGTGAAACCTCAGAATTGTTTTGATTTGCATTATTACTGATTTCAAGTATTCTTTTGCACTCTTCAAAATACTTTACATTTCTTATTTTGAGAACTGTTAGTTCATATTCTTTGACCACTTATCTATTGAAGAATGGCCATAGTCTTATATATATTTATTAATTGATTATATATCTTGGATACCAAACCCTTATCAGAGAATTTTTGATACGAAGATTTTTCCCATTGAACCACTTCCCTTCTTATCCTAGATGCATGAATTTTATCTGTGCAGAAAAGCTTTTCAGTTGCAAGTAATCAAATTATGTTTTATTTTTTGTAATTCCCTATCTGTTATTTGGTTAAGACTATATCTGCTATCTATAGCTGAGATGTATATGATCTAATTTTATAATAGTATGATCTTTAAAATTAAGGTTGCATTTCCATTTAGTTCATTTAGAATGTATTGTGGAATGTGGTGTAAGGTATTGGTCTAAGTCTAATTTCTGCCAGACTGCTTTCCAATTTTTCCAGCAGTTTTCATCAAATAAGGAGTTTTTTTCCTTCTGTAATTTATAGTTTTCATTTTAACAAACACTGGGTTATTGAGTTCTATTTTTTCTGATTCTCCCTTGTTTACTCTGTTCCATTGATCTATCCCTCTTTTTTTTTTTTAACCAAACTCATATGGTTTTGATAACTTGCTTTATAGAAGAGTTTGAAGTCAGGAAGTGATATTTTCCTTTTGTCTCTACTTCTTTTCATCATTTCTCCTGATATTCTAGATCTTTTATTTTTCCAAATGAATTTTGTTATTATTTTATCAAGTTTTATAAAATATCTCCTAGGTAATTTGATAACATTAAAGTTGCAAAATAGTTTTGGTATTGTTGTAATTTTTATTATATTGTTATGACCTTGCCATGAGATCTGGGTATTCCTCCAACTATTTAAGCTGTTCTTTTTTTTTTTTTAAGGAACACTTTGTGCTTGAATCTATACAAGTCTTATGTGTGCTTTGGTAGGTTAATCCCCACATATTTTATTAAGTTTGTAGCTATTTGGAATGGGGTTTCCCTTTCTATTATTTCTTCTTTTGTTATTTTTTATATACAAATGCTATGGATTTTTGAGGATTTATTTTATAATTTGCAATTTTGCTCAAGCTATTTTTTGTTATTGTTTAGTTGTTCAGTCATTTCTGACTCTTTGTGACCCCATGGACCATAGCACACCAGGTCCTTCCATCCTTTACTATTTTCTGGAGTTTCTCCAAGCTCATATTCATTGCTTCCATGACACTTTCTATCCCTCTCATCCTCTGCCACCCCCTTTTCATTTTGCCTTCAACCTTTACCAACACCAGGGTCTCTTCCAATGAGTCCTTGTCTTCTCATTATGTGGCCAAAGTATTGAAGCTTCAACTTCAGTAGTTGACCTTTCAGTGAATGACCTGAGTTAGTTTCTTTAAGTATTGACTAATTTGATCTCCTTGCTGTTCGAGGAATTCTCAAAAGTCTTCTCCAGCACCATAATTTGAAAGCATTGATTCTGCAGCACTCAACTTTCCTTATAGTCCAACTCTCACAGCTATACAATACTACTGGAAAAACCATAGTTTTGACTAGATAGACCTTTGTTAGCAAGGTGATGTCTCTGCTTTTTAGTATGCTGTCCAAATTTGTCATAGCTTTCCTTCCAAGGAGCAAGTGTCTTTTAATTTCATGGTTACAGTTGCTGTCTTCAGTGATCTTTGAGCCAAGAATATAAAATCTGATATGGCTTCCATTTCTTCTCCCTCTATTTGCCAGGAGGTAATAGGATAGGTTGCCAAGATTTTAATTTTTTGGATGTTGAACTTCAAGCCAGCTTTTTCTTTCTTTCGCCCTCATCAAGAGGCTTCTTGATTCTTCTTCACTTTCTGACATCAGGATAGTATTGTCTGCATATCTGAGATTGTTGTTATTTCACCCAACAACCTTAATTCCAGCTTTGGATTCATCCAGTCTGGCATTTTGCATAATGTACTCTGCATATAAGTTAAATAAATAAGGTTGTACTCCTTTCCCAGCCTAAAACCAATCAGTTGTTCCATGTTTGGTTGAAACTGTTGCTTCTTGACCTGCATACAGATTCTTCAGGAGACAAGTAACTAGCTGAAGCTATTAATTATCCCAATTAGTATCCTGGATGATTCCCTTAGATTTTCCTGAGTGAGTCATCAGATCATCACCAGATAGAGACAATTTTGTCTCTTCCTTACCTATCTTTATGCTTTCAATTTTTTTCTCTGGTCTTATTGCTGTTTCTATCATTTCCAGAACTATATCAAATAATAGTAGGAAGAGTGGGCATCTTTGCTTCACTTCTATATTTGGGAAAAGTTCTAGTGTAGCCCCATTGTATATGATGCTGGCCTTTGGTTTTAGATAGATGTTTTTTATGATATTAAAAAGAGTACCTCTATGCTTATACTTTGTAGAATTTTTATCATAAAAACATTGTTGCACTTTGTCAAAGGCTTTTTCTATATCCATTGAGAAGATCGAGTGGATTGGGATGTTTGGGTTTTTAATATGATTAATTATGTTGATTGTTTTTCTAATGTTGAACCATCCTTGCATCCCTGGTATAAATCCCAATTGGTCATAATGAATGATTTCTTGGATAAATCACTGCAATCTGTATTACAAGATTTTGTTTGAAATTTTTGAGTCAATAGTCATTAATAATATTGACTTATAGTTTTCTTTCTGTATTGTATCTTTCCCTGATTTTGGTATTAGGACTATACTTATCTCATAAAAGGATTCTGGTAAAGTGTTTCCTTTCTCAATTTTTAAGAATAATTTATGAAGTATGGATACTAACTGTTTAAGAATTTGATAGAAATCTTCTGTGAATCCATCAGAACAAGGAATATTTTTTTCTTTCATAGTTCCTTGACATTGAGATCTATTTCCTTTTCTGAAACTTAAGTTACTTGAGATATCCCTAATTTTCTGATAATTTGGACATTTTTTAAGGTCACCCTCTAATTCTATGTTCAGTTTTGTTAGCATACAACTATGAATAATATGTTTTGATTATTCTTTTTGTTTCTTCTATTTTTGCTGTGATTTCACCTTGCTCTTTTTTTATTTGATTTTTTGTTCTGTTTAATTAGATTAGCTAAGGATTTATCAATTTTGTTAGTCTTTTTAAAAAAAATAGGTTTTAGTTTTAATAATTTCTGTGGATTTTTTTCCTTCTAATTTATCTATTTCACCTCTGATTTTTAATATTTCCTCTTTTGTGCTTTTTGGGTTTGTTTATTTGTTGGCTTTCTAATTTTTAAATGTATATTGTTGTCAATCCTTTGTTTTTAATTTTGTTAATGTATGTTTTTAAGGATAGGATTTTCCCCTTGAGGGCTGCATTAGCTGCATCCTGGAAATTTTGGTGTGTTGTTTCATCATTATCATTTTCTTTAACATTGTTATTAATTGTTTCTATGATTTGTTCTTTGACCCACCACATTGCTTGTGGTCCCTGAATGAATTACTGTTTTTATTGTGTTATGGTTCTGCAAAGGATGTATTAACTATTTCTGCCTTTTTACATTTGTTTGCAGTTTCTCTGTGCCCTAGTACATAGTCAGTTTTTTAAAGTTCCATGTGGTACAGAGAAATATATATATTCTTTTGCTGTCCTATTTAGAATGCCATAGATCTTTTAACTCTAGCTTCTTCAGCAATTTTTTCAGCACCACATTTTCCCTTGTGTTTATTTTTCTGTTGGATTTAATAGTCTCTTGTCACTATTATGACATAGATAGTAATCTATATCTTCTTGTAGCTCAGATATTTCCTTTATGAATTTGGATGCTAAAGCATTTGGAACATTTATTATTAATATTGGTCTGTTGTCTTTGATTCCTTTCAGCCTAGTATAGTTTCCTTGTTCATTTCTTTTTATTTTTTGAATGTTTGTTTTGCTGTCAGATAGCATGATTGCAACTCTTGCTTTTTTGGATTCACTTAATGCATAGTAATTTTTTTCCTTTCTCTCATTTTTATTTTGTGTATGTCTTTGTTCTATAAATGTGTTTCTTGTAAGCAACAAATTGTAGGCTATTGTTTCCTTATCCAATCTGTGATTGATATTCATTTTATTGGATTGTTTAATCCATTCACAGGCAGCTATGTGGCTCAGTGGGTAGAGTACCTGGCCTGGAGTCAGAAAGATTCATCTTCCTGAGTTCAAACCTGGCCTCAGACACCTAGATGTGTGACCCTGGGCAAGTCACTTAACCTTATTTGCCTCAATTTCCTCATCTGTAAAATGAGCTGGAGAAGGCAATGGCAAACCACTCCAGTATCTTGGCCAAGAAAACCCCAAATGGGGTCACAAAGAGTCAGACATGAGTAAAATGACTGAACAACAAAAAAATCTATTCACATTTAAATCTATAAAAGTTAGGTTTATATTTTTTCTTTCTCTAATATTACTGGGTTTTTTCAAGTTATGATTTTCCTCTTTTTCTGCTGTGAACACAGTACTGTGTTCCTCTAGTGACTTTACCTTAGTCTTTTAAAACGTAGCTTTGTCCAGCTGGTCCTTTTCTCTTCACCCTTGGTCCCCTCCTCTCATGTGTTAAGCCCTATCCTTTAGAGTTTTGCTTATTCATTCCTTTTTTCTTATTATATAATTTTTTCTTTCCTTTTCCCCTCTATTAGTCAAGTGGATTTCCCCCTTCCTTTTATCCCCTTCAACTAGTCCTGTTTGTTAGGGGTTTTTTTTTTTAATTTCATTTTTGGGCCCTTTTCCACAAAGGATTTCTCTTACATTCTTCATTATCCATCCTCTCTTTCTATCTACTCTAGGTCCTCATTCTCTAATTTATGACCCCTATAATTATCTAGTCCTCATGCAATTAAAACTTCCAAGTTATCCTTTCTAAGCTCTTCCTTCTAGGCAGTTTCTGCCACTTTAGTATAGAGCTTGCTCCACAGATTCCCATTTTCCATTCTTCCTCTCTCAGAATTCCTGCAGATATTAGAAGGGAAAATCCCCCCTGATGTGACTATGCCCTTTCACTACCATATCCCCGATTATGCAGCCCACCATTGATATATACCCTTCCTTGGTTACTTTCTTTTTCCCATTTGCCTCTGTTCTCCTCTTTATGTCCATGCTCTCTCATCCCCCAGGTGCCAGTAGCCCCCCAAATTTCTGACTGCCCACCACCAGAAGTAGGATGAGTGGTCTTCTCAATCATCAATTCCCTTAGACCACACCTAACACAAGGTCCTCATATCCCTCCACAGAGCATCTCTCCTCATACATAGGAGCATTTCTTCAATGGAACCTCCTCATACTATCAAAGCAAGGCCTCCTTCACTTCTTCCCCCTTTTAATCCTATCCTCTTCTCCTTCCCCCCTTCTCTGCAGGCTCTTCTTTTTTCCCAAGACCACAGGGGTCATGTCCCCCTCACTGCTAGCTCCCAGTTTGACCCAGACACATTACACACTCTCCTCTAATACCCTCATACTCTCCTCTCTTCCATGTACCCTCCAATTTTATAATTTAGTCCCACAGAAAAACAGTAGCTCACCTGTAGGCAGGTTCTATCTATAATGCCTCTGGCCTACCTTTTCACTGTTACCTACACTGAACTTCTGCCTTTACATCTGTCTGTTTCCTTGTGTACATTCATTTAAAAATGTTTCTTGCTGTTCTATCTGCTATCATTGTTGCTGTCCTTGGCTGCTGTATTTGTTTACTCTGCCTGTATTTCTGTCATCTGGGGTATTTGAAAAGCAAATATTCTCTTCAAGTCTGATTTTCTTTTTAAGAATGTGTCAAGTATCTCTTTATTATTAAATGGTCATCTTTTTTCATGTATGATTAAGCTCAGATTCACAGAATAGGTCAGGCTGGCCTACATCCTGAGCTTCATTGCTCTTTGGAACACATTATTCCATTCCCTCCTGTGTCTTCTTATGCATACAGAGTAGTCTTGTGTTAGTCAAATTTCCTTTCCTTTGTATTTGAAGGTCTTTCTCCTGACTGCATGCAAAACTTAATCTTTCTGACTTAAATTGTTAAATTTAGCCACTATGTATCTGAAGTTTGAAACCTTGGGTTTTTCTGGAGTCAATCTATGAATTGTTTCAATTGGTATTTCATTTTATGTGGTCAGAAGTGTTGGACCATTCTCTTTTATTGTTTCTTGAATTGTGATATTCAGATGTTTTATCATGTCATGTTCTTCTGGGAGATCTATGATGCTTAGATTGTCTCTGTGCATCTTGTCTTTGAGATTAATATGTTTTGCTTGCATAGTAAGTATATTTTGTTTTAATAGTTTTTTGTTTCTTTTTTTCTAGATTGTTTTTCACTTCTGTATCTTTGCATTCCTAAACCATTATTCTCTCTTTTGTTTCTTTGGTGAGATTTTGCCACCATGGATTCAAGTTTCCCTGTTCATTGTTTTTGTGGATCAGGCCATAAATTCATCTCCTATAATTCTCATTTCTCTTTTGAACTACTTAGGAACAGCATGTTGTGGTTAGGGTTCTCTGCCTCATCAAGTGTTGGATCATTTTCCTTTGTTTTGCAGTCTTTATTCATAAATGCCTAAACTCATTTACTAGATATAGAGGCCACATTTCCTTCTGTTGTTAATGCTTTCCCTATTGATTTATCTATTTATGTTCAAGGTCTTCAAGTTTTCTTCTGACATATCTGGTAATTTCACTATTTCCACTCTGCTATGTATTCTCCCCAGTTGCTCAATTTCTGACTTCCTCCCACTCTGATGGTGCTTTCCTTGAGGGCCAGATCATAAAGCATCTCAGCCTCCTCCCACACTGGGTTATTCATGGTTCACCAGTCTAGGCATCCGCCTCCAGTAATTTTGAGGGGGACAGAATTTTTAAAATTAATTTATTTTGATTTATCAATAATCATTTCCATATTTCCAAATTTTTCTCCCCCTCCCTCCCCACCACCCTTCCCAAGACGGCGCACAATCTGATATAAGCTATACATATACATTCCTATTAAATATATTTTCACATTGGTGATGTTGTAAGTAAGAATTAGAACCCAATTGGAGGAACCACCAGAAAGAGGAAACAAAACTCAACAGAAGAAAAAAAAATAGCAAATAGTATGCTTCGATCTGCATTCAAACTCCATAGTTCTTTCTTCGGATGTGGATAGCATTTTCCATCAGGAGGTCTTTGGAGATGGCTTAGATCCTTGTATTGCTGGGAAGGGTTAAGTTTATCAATATTAGTCCTCACACAATGTGGCTGTTATTGTGTACAATGTTCTCCTGGTTCTGCTCACTTCATTGAGACCATACAAAGTCTTTCCAGGTTTTTCTGAAGTCAGCCTGTTCATCATTTCTTATACCACAATAGTATTTCATTATATTCATATACCACAACTTGTTCAGCCATCCCCCAATTGATGGACATCCTCTCAATTTCCAATTCTTTGCCACCACAAAAAGAGCTGCTATAAATATTTTTGTACATGTGGGTCCTTTTCCCATTTGTGTGATTTTGGGATATAGCCCTAGAAGTGCTATTGCTGGGTCAAAAGATACGCACATTTTGATAGCCCTTTGGGCATAGTCCCAAATTGCCCTCAAAATGGTTGGATCATTTCACAACTCCACCAACAATGCATTAGTATTCCAATTTTTGAGGGGGACAGAATTGACCCCAGCTATATGCTAAGCTCTTCCCTGAGGCTTAATGAAGTGCCACACACACACACACACACACACACACACACACACACACACACACACAGAGTGTGTCCTGTCCCACTCCCTCTGTTCCTCAGTTCTCATAAGGAACAGCTATACTGGTACTACAGGGGTTGATTTCTATTGTTTGGGTCTCTGAGGCTTTAGGAAAAAGGATGGGGTATGGAGTTGAGCTCTGTTTCAAGCTCAGACAGGTAGCCTGCCCCTTTTCCTCTGTTCCTCTACTCTCCTACAGAGGTATTTTGTAGCATTGAATGCTACTATGGTAACATGGTCTTTTGTGGCCCCAGCAAGGTTCTGTCACTGGGAGACTATATGCATTGGCTGTCAGCCCTAGCAAACTTCTGCGGCCTAGAACTGGAATCTCCATGGCATTGAAAAGAGAGGAGAGACTGTGGTGTGGGGTTGGGTTTTGTTGTATGCCTATGTATTGGCTCTTTGGGTTGGTTTGTGCATCCTCCCTGCTGATAGGTAATGGGGGAGGAGGTGCTAAGTAAGCTCAGGGAGGTTTTTTGTTTTGTTTTATCTTATTTTGGACTCTTAATGTTTCAGACTATGGAGATAGCTAAAGTTATTTTTATCTTTGGTGCATAATTTGTTTTGGAGAGGTTTGCAAGATCATGGGAATCAGAGAAAACATCTAGTCCTGCATCTGGTTGGTCACATGACCTAGAAGTCTCATCTTAAACTTTTGAAAAAACTTTGGATCTTGAGTCTGACATGCAGTATTTTAGTCTTCCCTCTCAGCTTCCTGTTATTTGCAGATTTGATTTGTAGGCCATCTTTAATTTGTTAGCCATCCAAACCAGCTCTTAACCATATTTTCCTTAACTAAGTCACTGGTAAAATGCTCAACACCCGAGGGCTAAGGATAGAGCAATCCATGAGATACTTCCTCCCCGAATGATACTCAGGCATTAATTGCTATTCATTCAACCATTCTTATTTCACCTAATTATATTATTTAGCCCACATTTTCCCATCTTTTCCACAAGGATAGCACGCAGAGCTATAACTAGGGTGAGAAGATTGGAGCACTGAAATTTAGAGGTTGTTCATAACAATTACTTCCAGCAGAAACAGAAAAACCTGACTTAGAAGCTAATTAACAAAAACAATTATTAAAAATAGGAAACAACAAGATGATAGGCTTTCTTTATCCCATTTCCAAGAGGCCATATCTCAGTCAAGTTCTTTCCTAGCTCAGATGCTCCTCTTCCACACTTACACAATTAGTAACCTTTCTGCCAAATGTCCCAAGGTCTCTGCTTCCCTCACGCTGCCCATTTTGGCCTAGAGTCTCTCCTTACCTCCATTCTTTCATTAGAATTTTTCTTAAATTTTTGATTTGAGAGTACCTTTTGTGAAGCTTGTTCTAGGTGTCTATTTTTTTTACTATTATATTATATTATGTGTATATAACATTATATATATATATATACTATAAATTACTATTTATAGCTCAGATAATCTGAGATACTTTGATAAATACTTTATTGAAACCTAAGGACACTAATTCTACACTATTCCCTAATCTTATTGGTCTACAAAGCTGTAGGTCATGTTAGTTCTACTATTTCCCTTTCTAAAGGCTTAAAAATGATCCCTTTAATATGTTTCATATTTTTGTAGGAATTAAGATTAAGCTTGCTTGCCTTTTACATTGAATACTAATTCCTTTTGTGAAAATCAGGATGTTTGCCCACTTTTGCTCCAGCAGAGCTTCTCTCCTCCATGATTTTTCAAAGATAATTGATATCTGCTCCGTAATCATATCTATCAGTTCTTTCACTGTTTTACAATCCAGTTAACATGGGTCTGAAGACTTGAACTCATTATAGGTAGTTAGGTACTAATTCCTTATAGACTCTTTCCCATAATTTTTATCTTACTTCCTGGCCTAAAGATGCACACCTCAGCAGAGAAGAAAAGAGAAACAAAAAGAGTTATCATCTTGCCATGTCTTTCAAGGAATTGTCCCAACCCTTCTTTGACTTTCTTGTCCCCAAACGCTTGACATAAAATTCCTCTTTTTGTTGTTGTTTGCATTCATCATCAGCTTCCATTTGGTCTGAATGTTAAGGTCCTAGCACTATTTTTATAAGACTTTGTCACTTTTTTGTATTCATCCTCTAATACCTGACTTGTGCATTCACATAGATCTATTTAAACAATTTCCTATTTTCTTCATAATTGTAATAGTTTATTTCTGCATTTTTAGAATTTCATGCTTGAGAGTGCCATATCCTTTTCAGGTCAACTTCCCCTTCAGAATTTTATTCTCTAAACTTTTTAGAAAACTTGCTCTTCCTTAATATAGGAAGAGCAACTTTGTTGTAATTCAGATTCTAAATTGAAGCAGTAACTTCCTCTCCAGGTTCCCATTATTTCTATTTCAGAGATTAGTTCCTATCAGAATTAAGTTTAGAATAGCAATTTTCCTCCTTGCTTCTTCCATTTCTTGAATAATGCAATCATCATTGAGTCAAGTCAAAAATTTATTTAACTATTCTGTTTTTGGCAAAGAGAGAACTGCAGCAGATGTCCAGATAATTTATGCTCCCCATAACTACATTATATCATAGCTCCATGCCAAGTATGTATGATCTTCTTCCTGAAGCTGCTACTTCCTCCTTCTGTCCAGGAAGATCACAGGATTATAGATTTAGAACTGGAAAGAACTTCAAACATCATCAAGTCCAACCCCCTCATTTGATAGCTGAAGAAACTGAACCCCAGAGAGATAACTCAGCTCTAAATGACACGGTGGCCTGGAGTCAGGAAGACCTGAGATCAAATCCAGCTTCAGATACTCTCCAGTTGTGTGACTCTGAGCAAGTCACTTAACCTCTGTCTAATAATAGTGATAGCTAAAATTTAAAAAGCTCTTACCACGTGCTAAGTGCTTTACAATTATTATCTCAGTTGATCCTCACAAAAATCCTAGGAGGTAGGTGCTATTATTATCCCAGTTTTGCAGATGAGGAAACCAAAGGCAAGTAGCGGTTTCTTCAACCCTAAAATTGGGATAATAATAACACCTACCTCCTGGAGGTGCTGTGAGGTTCAAGTGAGATAATATTTGCAAAGCACTTAGCACAGTGCCTGGAACATAGTAGGCACTTAATAACAACTGGTTTCCTTCCTTCTTTCCTTCTTTACTTCCTTCCTTCCCTCCAAAGGTCACATGGGTATTAAATAGCAGAGACAGAATTCAAATCATGCTTCTCTGAATCCACAGCCAGCACTCTGATCTTCCTAACTGCTAGGTCCCTTGTTCTGTGACTAACCTAATAATTAATTTGCATTTATTTTATTTCTATTCTGTATATGCTGTATATGTATATGCTATCTTTCCTGATAGAATGTGAGCTCTTTAAAAGAAAGGATTATTTTATTTTTTTGTCTTTGTACTCTCAGTGCCAGGCACAGTGCCTGGCACATAGTAGGTGATTAATGGGGATTTTTCAACTGACTGTATTGCCTGATCTCTCCCATGACAATATTGCTTCTGTTCAATTCAATTTCACAAACATTTAGTGCTTGCCAAGTATAAGTCATTATGTTAAATTCTGAGGATATAGACACAAAAGCAAAACAGTTCTTGCCCCCAAGGAGCTTACATTCTTTTCCTCACCAAATGCTCTATATATCATGTGAAATCTTTTCTGTCCTAGATTTTCTCACATTAATTTATCTTTTTCATTTAAATTTTCTTTTTCATTATGAACTTAGACATTAACAAACAATTATTTCAGTATGTATAGAATAGTAGAAAAAGATTTATATATGTATGTACATACACACACACGCACACACACACACACACACACACACACACGGTGGCCCAGTGCACAGAGGCACTGGGGCCTGGAGTCAGGAAGACCTAAGTTGAAGTTCTGCCTTCGATATTTACTGGCTGTGTGACCCTGGGCAAGTCACTTAACCCTGTTTGCCTTAATTTCTTTATCTGTAAAATGAGCCATATAAGGAAATGACAAAACACTATAGTATCCCTGCCAAGAAAACAACAAAAGGGTGTTTTACTGAAAAATGACTAAACAACTAAAACATATATTTACATACATATATATTTTAATTTTTTATTGATGTTCACTTTTTCCCTTTTTTTTTCCTCTCACTTTTTATCTCTATTACTAACTCCTTTCAAGGCTTATTAGGGTGGCTTAGATGAGACAACTTTTCTTGCATCTTTAGTGTAAGTGTGGAAAAGTTTGTAAGGTTGGGAGTGAGCTGAAAGGTTGGTTCATTAAATGGAGGTTGGGCACCTTGGTAAGAGGAATAGGCCATGAATTGGCTGAACTCCTCTGGACTTCTCCATCATGCCCCCAAAAAGCACTTCATCCTGGAAGATCACTTTTTTGAACATTGGATTACCTCTGTACCCTCTGATTGGAAGTTGGGGGGGTTCCTTCTAGAAGCTCTATTTAGAGAGGGCACTCAGGTAAGTTATCTTTTTATTTCCCACCAGGCTACACTCCTCTGGACCTCTCCATCAATTCTACTCTGACTCTCCCCCTAAGCTGGATACTCCTCCCCTCCACATTTCCCCCACCTTTTCAGCTTCCTTTTATGTGTTGTCTTCCAGTTAGAATGTAAGCCCCTTGAGGGTAGAAACTGTCTTTTTTATTGTATTTGTATTCCCAGTGCTTGGCAGATAGTAAGCACTTAATAAATGCTTGTTGATTACCTGTCTGACTACTCCTTGTTGATAATGTATGATGGAAAGAGCGCTGGATTTGGAATCAGAGGACAAACGGTTCAAATTCTAGTGGAGGTGGTGGGAAACTTTTGACAAATCACTCAACCTCTTTAATCTTCAGTTTTCTCATCCATAAAATGAGGGAGTTGAACTATACAGTTTCTAAGGTTTCTTTTAGTTCTAAACCTATGATCCCATGGTTTTACGAATATATCACATCATCTCCAGGGCTATTTCCTTAGATCTCTCCCAGTGGCAGATTAGGTCACCAGAGGGCAGCTGACTACCACTACTCTCAGGGTTCTAGAATACTACTCTGGGAGTAATCCTGAGGGTCATTGGACTTTTTAACCACTATAGCTCACATTACCTCACCAGTGTGCTTCTCACTGATTATTAACTAGGCTTAATTAGCTTTTAGAAAGGGAGTTCAGGTATAGCAAAGCCAGTTATAGAAACATCCACCCAAACCAGGTGTTCATTTTCTCCTTGCACACACAAGAGGAGAGTGGGCTCAAACTTAAATAACATAAATGGTTAAAGTATAAACTTATTTTTTAAACTTTTAAAAGTAATTTGATGTTTTCCCCAAATTACATGTAAAAGCAATTTTTAACTTAAAAAAAATTTTTAGTTCCAGATTCCAAGTTCTCTCCCTCCCTCCTTGAGAGAAGGGGAGCAATTTAATATAGGTTATTACATGTTGTTATGCAAAGCATATTTCCATGTTAGTCATGTTGTGAAAGAAAACACAGACATAAAAACCCAAGAAAAATAGGCTGAATAAAGAAAAAGTATGCTTTGATCTGCATTCAGACTCCATGAATTCTTTCTCTGGAGGTGGGTAGCATTTTTTATCATGAGTCCTTTGGAATTGTCTTGGGTCTTTGTACTGCTGAGAACAGCTAAGTCATTCATAGTTGATCACCATACAATATTGCTGTTACTGTTTACAATGTTCTCCTGGTTCTGCTCATTTCACTTTGCATCAGTTCATGTCTTTCCAGGTTTTTCTGAGAGCATCCTACTTGTCATTTCTTATAGCATAATAGCACAATTCCATCACAATCATATACAACAACTTGTTGGGCCATTCCTCAGTTGATGGATATCCCCTCAATTTCCAATTCTTTGCCACCACTAAAAGAGCTGCTAGAAATATTTTTGCACATATAGGTCCTTTTCCTTTTTGCTTTTTATCTCTTTGGGATACAGAACTAGTGGTGGAATTGCTGGGTCAAAGGGCATGCAAAATGTAAACTTATTGCTTCTGGTCACTGAAAGTCCTTTTCTCCTTTCATGAACTCCCCATTAAGTTCCTTTTAGGTGTAACTAGCTGCTGAGCTCTGAGTGCCATTGCCCTTTTAGAGTACTGAAGGTATCTTTCCTTTGTATACCTAATTTGTCCTTCATGTATTTCTCAGGTCCTGATGAAGATACTGCTAAATCTCTAATGGTAGGCTCTGGTGGTCATTGGTAGGAACTCTAGACCATACAACCTTTTGAAGTTTACAAGGTTATCACCTTGTGACAGTGAGGGAAGGGGAGGAAGAGCTAGAGAAAAGCTCTTTTTCTCACTCTTCTCCAAGGTTAATTCCCTCTAAGGAATCTTTAGCTGCTGGATTTGACCATCACTCAACTGACCTGATCTGAAAATGTACCATTCTGAACCACTATCTAATTTATACCGAGGCCCGAGGTATGTGTGGTTCTTTCAGCCAATATCAGCTAGATATTTTGTTTGTCATCATCTTCTCTCATCCTTTGAACTAAAGCTCCTATGATACTTTCAAACTAGTTAAGGATATAGTCACACATACTTTCCTTTTGAGTGATTGACTGATTTATTTGAAAAGTCTGGGTTTTCTGTGATTCACACACCCTCCCACATTTGGAGGAAGCTTTAGGTAACATGGGATTTTCATGGCAGAGGACTGCCATGAAAATCATCCTATATGTATTGGCCTGAACAAAATTTACCCAGATCTCATAGAAATGTCCTAAGTTCTGGTTTCTCCCTTCAGTTATTTTTGGTTATGTTTTGATAGGAATATATAGCTTTGTTGTTTTTTTTTTTTAAGAGGCCTATGAGCATAAACTCAAAGGATTCTTTACTGGCATTTTCTGGCCTAGAAACAATCAAAGCAACAGAAGAAAGTAGAGCTATTATGAGAGGGGAAGGAGAATATCATTTCTAAGTGTGCAAAGACTCTGACCTCATCAATATGACTAATCCCTCTAATGGTACAGCCTTCATTTCCCTGGTTTTTTCCTTAGTGGACAGGTAAATCAATTCTTTTTTTAATGGTTTTAGGTCTCATTTAGCTCTTCACAATCCCACAGAGTTTGATACAATCAATATAAGAGTTATCCAGAAACATGAGCATCTGGAAGACTCAGTATTTATAGGAAATAGCTCTTCCATTTAGAATCTGTGCTGGACTTCTCTCAATGATAGTGCCAAATACCTTTAGTAAGTCTATTATCTCCCTGTTTTATGTTTCATTTGATATTAGTAGTCAGAGGATCATCAAAGTTATCTCTGTTGTTACATATTTCAAGGAGTCTTGAGAAATTTTAACACATGCATGGTAGGTACCTCTTTGAAGAAGAGCCTTTAAAGCTGTATTTTGCTGTAACAAATTTTTTTTTATATATATAAATATAGTCAACAAACAGTAAGACTTTGGGATCCTGTATTTGCTACATTTTTCAGCCAACTTTTTGGCTGTAAAGATGTGGTCTGATGTAGAATATGATTTCTACAAGCCTGCCTGTTCCCCTTTCATACCTTCTTCAACCAAGATGGCTTTGGTAAATGTATAGTTTATTGTCATAAAGGATTTATACAGATTAGAAAGTGGGCATAGGAAAGGTAGGGATTGTTAAATTTTGTTGCTGATGCTAATAACCAGGTTCATGATTTAATCTAGCATGTAATATCCTGCCCTCTTTTCATATCTTAACAACCATCTCATCACTACCCTTAAAACAATGTCACCTCACACCCTGACTCCTTTTTAAAAAAATATTTTATTTTTAATTATGGAATAAAACAAGCATTTCCATAACATAGTATGATTTTTTAAAAAGAAGATGATTGCACATGAAACTGCAAATCTACTATGTATAACTTGCTATTCCTTTTAAATATACAACAGATTTATCATATAATTTCTTTTTTTCTGGGGACAGAGACAAGATGGTAGAGTAAAAGCAGTGACTTGCTTGAGCTTTCCCCCAAACCCCTCCAAACACCTGTAAAAAATGGCTCTAAACAAATTCCAGAGCAGCAGAACCCATAAAAAGACAGAGTGAAACAAATTTCCAGCCCAAAACAACCTGGATGGTTGTTTGGAAAGGTCTATCACACCAGGCTGGGAGAGAAACACAGTTCAGTGTGGGCATGCACACAAAGACCAGGCCTCCACGAACCTGAAGCAGGCCTCAGGGGACTGAATCATGGGCAGTTGTGGTGGTTTCCAGACTTCTCAACCCACAAACACCAAAGATAACTTTGAAGGTCAGTAGGAAAAGTCTGTGACTGTGTTGAGAGAGAAGCTCGGTCCCAGCCTCAGTCTCTGAGCATGGCCCTGAGGTGGCAGCTGCTTCCTGAGCTTCCAGCCAACAGACTGAGGGAGAATCGAGTAGCTGATCAGAGGGAAATTGCATGGATCTCTTTGCTGGTTCTAAGGCAGGATTCTCTTGCTTTTCTGGTGCTTGGATCTGGGTCACAGTTCTGGGTGGTGATTCTGGGGCGAAGAGGAGCACTGGTGTGGTGGAGCTTGTAGTGGCGGTGGAGAGGGAATTCTCCTCACAGTGCCAAGGCAGGAAAGAGTGCTTGTGGACACTCACAGACCAGAGCACAGGCCGGGAAAGGAGTAAACACCTCACCCTTGATCATACCACCTTGGAAGAACTGAAAACTTACAGGTCTCTAGAAGTATCTCTGAAAACAGCTGCACAAAACTCCTGAAGCTTGGGACAGTACATTCTCCACACTGGAAGCAGAACTCTACCTTAACAAAGAGTTTAAAACTCAAGAAATTGGCTAGGATCGTGAGCAAACTATGCAAAAAAAAAAAAAGTCAGACGATAGAATCTTTCTTTGGTGACAAAGAAGACCAAAACATACAACAAGAAGAAGACAACAAAGTCAAAGTTCCTGCATCTAAAGCCTCCAAAAAAAATGTGAATCAGTCCCAGGCCATAGAAGAGCTCAAAAATGATTTTGAGAAGCAAGTAAGAGAAGTAGAGGAAAAACTGGGAAGAGAAATGAGAGTGATGCAAGAAAATCATGGAAAAACTAGTCATCAGCTTGCTAAAGAAGACCCAAAAAAATACTGAAGAAAATAACACCTTAAAAAATAGCCTAACCCAAATGGCAAAAGAAGTCCAAAAAGCCAATGAGGAGAAGAATGCCTTAAAAAGCAGAATTGGCCAAATGGAAAAGGAAGTCCAAAAGCTTACTGAAGAAAATACTTCCTTAAAAATCAGAATGGAACAATTGGAAGCTAGTCACTTTATGAGAAATCAAGACATTGTGAAGCAAAACCAAAAGAATGAAAAAAATAGAAGACAATGTGAAATATCTCATTGGAAAAACAACTGACCTGGAAAATAGATCCAGGAGAGAGAATTTAAAAATTATTGGACTATCTGAAAGCCATGATCAAAAGAGGAGCCTAGACATCATCATCTTTTAAGAAATTATCAAGGAAAACTGCCCTGATATTCTAGAATCAGAGGGCAAAAGAGAAATTGAAAGAATCTACCAATCACCTCCGAAAGATATCCCTAAAGGAAAACTAGGAATATTGTAGCCAAATTCCAGAGTTCCCAGGTCAAAGAGAAAATATTGCAAGCAGCCAGAAAGAAACAATTTAAGTATTATGGAAACACAACCAGGATAACACAAAATTTAGCAGCTTCTACATTAAGGGACCAGAGGGCTTGGAATATAATATTCTAGAGGTCAAGGGAGATAGGATTACAACCAAAAATCTCCTACCCAGCAAAACTGAGTGTAATCCTTCAGGGGGAAAAATGGACATTCAGTGAAATAGAGGACTTCCAAGCATTCTTGATGAAAAGACCAGAGGTAAATCGAAAATTTGATTTTTAAATACAAGACTCAAGAGAAGCATGAAGAGGTAAACAGGAAAGAGAAATCATAAGGGACTTATTAAGGTTGAACTGTTTACATTCCTATATGGCAAGATGATATTTGTAACTCATGAGATCTTTGTCAGTATTAGGGTAGTTGGAGGGAAAAAAAATATGTATAGATAGATTGATAGAAAGAGGGCACAGTGTGAGTTGAAGATGAAGTGGTGATATCTGGAGAATAAAATTAAGGGGTAAGAAAGGATTATACTGGGAGAAGGAGAAAGGGAGAGGTAGAATGGGGTAAATTATCTCACATAAAACAGACAAGAAAAGGCTTTTATAGTGGAGGGGAAGTGGGGGAAGGTGAGAGGTAATGAGTGAATCTTATTCTCGTCGGATTTGGCTTAAGGAGGGAATAACATACACACTCAATTATGTATGGAAAGCTATTTTACCCTACAGGAAAATAGGGGGAAAGGGGATAAGAGCAGGGGGCAGGGAATGATAGAGGGGAAGGCAGATTGGGGGAGGGAATCAGAAGCAAACACTTTTGAGGAGGGACAGGGTCAAAAGAGAGAATAGAATAAACAGGGAGTGGGATAGGATGAAGAAAAATATAGTTAGTTTTCCACATCAGGACTACTATGGAAGTGTTTTGCACAACTACATAAGTATAACCTGTATTGAGTTGCTTGCCTTCTCAATGAGGGTGGGTGGGAAGGGAGGAAGGGAGAAAATTTGGAACTCAAAGTTTTAAAAACAAATGTTAAAAATTGTTTTCACATGTAACTGGGAAATAAGATATACAGACAATGGGGTATAGAAATCTATCCTGCCCTATAGGAAAATAGAAGAGGAAGGGGATAAGAGAAGCTTGGGGGAGATAGAAGGGAGGGCAGATTAGGGGAAGGGGTATTCAGAACGCACGCTGTCTTGGGGTTGAGGGAGGGACGAGATGGGGAGAAAATTTGGAACTCAAAATCTTGTGGAAGTGAATGTTGAAAACTAAAAATAAGTAAATTAATAAATCTAAAAACATTTTTCTTTTTTTCTTTTTTTTGTCTTCCCTCCCCTCCCCCCATGGCCACCATTAGACATGAATATATATAATGAATATATATATATAATAGTATATATATATATATACACACACACATATACATAAAATTATTCTATACATACTTCCATTTATCACCATGACTTCTTTTGAGCATAATTAGTCTAATCTAGTTGTTTATTTCACCTTTGTTATACCTAGTGCCATTTCTACTTCTTCACGAAATTTATATGGAACTATGACCTTAAGGGTTCAAATGCATTGGCTACTGTTGTTGATAGAAAGAAAAAAAGAGTTGACTGTAGAAACATTTATAGCTCTTTTTCATTTTTTATCTATTGTCTTCTTTCTACTATCATACTAAAATACTCTAAGGAATGATCTGTATCAATTAGATTTCTCTATAGACTTACCTTTTTCCTTGTATTGCTTCTCACTGTTTTATGAGGCAATGTTGATCATAATCTTCCATCTTCATCCTCTGTTAGATTTTACAAATAAGCTCCTGGTGTTTCTTTTGGATGTTATATTTTTCCACTTGTTAAGAGATTAAATATTTGACAATTAAGGAGGTTCTGTTAATCTCCTTGTTATAATGATTGCTTTTCATCAGTTAGACTTTTTGTGAAATGATGGCAGTTGGTATGTCAGTTACCTGTTCTTTCTTCCATTTCCCATTTTTCAATATGAATAACTTATTTGTCAGGTAGAGTTGTCTCAGTTCAATGTATCTTCTTGTTTTTTTCTTTTGTATTTAATATTGATTTTGATCTTTGCACTAACAAGGAAATGACCTGTCTGTAAACAGCTAATTTGGAAATGATTCACATCAGTATTTTTTGTTTGTTACTTTATAATCAATTTTATTTCTTTTATTCAGTGCTCAATATGTCCAATACTTCCTGGCTCTATTCTTGAAGAAAATATTCATTACATATTAGGTGTAAGGCTTCTCTGTATTCTGCCAGCCTTTGGCCTCTGTTATTTTTTCTTCCTGAACTATGTTTTTAAAAATATTTTTCCCTGTCCTCCTTCATGCATATTTTTGCATTGAAGGAGAGAAGTACAGAAGGAATAAAAATTGCTACAAGTCCAAATCTTGTTTAAGCCATCTACCAGACAGGGAGTATTTTATTTAAAGGAAGTATTTTATTGAAGGAAGAAGAGAACCTACCCAAGAACCACAGACAGGAGAGAGGAAAGATCAATATATACATTCCCGTGGACTTCAAATCCTAGTGGCTGGTGTAGACATCTTCCCCACAGGAAATTCTTTAGCACTTTCAGTGACTCAGACAATGGGGTTCTCACCACTTCCCTTGGGAATTTGGGCCATGTCTCATCTGTTTCTTCCTGGCTACTCAGCCACAAACTCTCTTCCTATGAATACTACAACTTCCGTCACTTAAGCCACGAAGTTTTGATTCATCCCAGAGGGAGCTTATAGGGGGAACTCATGTCCTATGGTGAAATCAGCCAGAGTCCCTGGTCCTCTAATTCAAGAAAGGTCCAGTGTTTATTTCTGCCCTGCTGAAAGTCCATCCTGCCAAAATAAATTATCTTTGTCTTTTCTTGATCACAGTTCTTTTGGAATCTCTGCCTTTCCCTCACTCCCATCACCATCAAAAGAACCCTAACCCTGAAGAAGAAGAAGAAGAAGAAGAAGAAGCACAATATAGCAGAAAGCATAAGATTCTGAGTCAGAAGACCCATTCCTCTGTTTCCTATTTCCTAGCTGTGTGACTATGAACAAATCAGTTATTTAAGCCTTAGTTTCTTTGTCTATAAAATGGGATAATAATACTAATATTACATATTATATCATGTTATATTGTATCATATCATATCATATTTTATTCTATTCCCTAACAGGAGAGATGGATAGAGAGAAAACCTGGGAGTCAGAAAAATCTGGCCAGGTAATACATGCTGATTCTGGGCAAATCACTGAACTTCTCAGTACAAGCAATTCTCTGAAACCTTAAGTTGGAGAGGAGTTGCTGATTTGTATTGGTAGGTGTTTCCTGGCAGGGAATTCCCTATACCAATGAAATTAAAGTTCCAAATCCCCTTCTCTACCCTTATGCCCATTATACCTCTCTCACCCAGTTTTGAGGAAAACATTTTTAAATCCTCATATATTATTTGAGTTATTATCAAGTTATTATTTTAAATCCTCGTATATTATTTGAGTTATTATCAAATCCTCATATATTATTTGAGTTATATCAAGAGTTCCTGTGGCCCCCAAATGGATTATCCTGTGACCAATCTGGTTTTGAGCTTCTCTGAACTTAGCTTGTCCTTTCTTGTACTCTAAGCCTTTTTAGCTTGGTGGGGTCTGCTAGAGCTAGACATAGGCTTGGAGAACACAGTGTTGTCTCCATGCCATGATAAAACATACAGAGAGGACCTCGGTGGAGGAGTTTTTGTTATATTATTGTCAAATTTGATGCAACAAACTGGATCTAATGCTTCTTACTTCCTGTAAAAATAATGTTCCTGCTATCCCTTTCTTTCTGTGAAGAAGGGAGCTTTGAACCAGCTCCCTTGACTCGTACTAAGAATAGTGGCCTCAGGAATAATAGGTCAAGCAGTTAAAGTTGTGAAAATGCTCAGGATCTGGCCTCATAAACCCCTTTTACTCCAGGATGAGAAAAGCCATGTACAGGCTACTCTATCAACAATATAATTCCAAATGAGCTTTCCCCTCTAATTAGCTGGTATTTGCTAAAACAGCTGTTATCTTTCTTATTGTAAAGTCCAGAGGAAAATGGATACTTATTTCCTAACCTGATGGGGACTTTTATTTAGTTTCATTTTTTTTCTTGACACCGTACCCTCCTTGAAGGGAGCTATTACTTAGAAGTGTTACCTCATTGGGTTACTAATTAAGAAAAGGTAATTCCTCTGATTATTGTAACCTCCTTGCCCATCCTTCACCATATAGCATCAAAATAGAAGTTTCTTTAGAGGTGGCAACCTCTTTTATTCCTCTCTCTAAACACACAACAGCAAAGTGTTTTACATAAGTTGACTCGTCTGTCTGACATAACTGTGAACTTGTGTTAGGCCCCAGATGTCTTGGAATTTGGAGCCCAGCTCCTGGAGATAACATGGCTGAATCACATCATTCTTTTGTGCTTTCTAACAGAAAGGCATTGTGAGATTTCATGTATTTAAAAGCACTTTGACCCTTTAGACCAATACCCTCTGACCCAGAAACCCCACTGCTAGGCATGTACCACAAGGAAGTAAATGACAAAAAGAAGGGTCCTCATATAAACCAAAATAGCAACACTTTTTTGTAGCAGCAAAGAAATGGAAACAAAGTGGATGCCCTTGGTTGAAGAGTAGTCCAACAAACCTTGGGTATGCTAATATAATGGAATATTACTGTATTATAAGAAATTATGAAGATAAATACAAAGAAGCATGGGAAACCTTATATGAACTGATGCAAAGTGAAGTAAGCAACAAAAGAATACACACACACACATACACCCACACACACAATGACTACGACAGTGTAAGTGAAAAGAGCAACAAAATCGTAGAAACTGAATGATTTCAAATTATTATGATCAAACTTGCTCCCCTAAAAGAAATATGAGAACATACCTCCTTTTTTTCTTTGCAGAGATTGAGGATTCTAGGTATGAAATACTGCATACATATATAACGCCTGACTTTTCAATGTATTGGTTACTTTGCCTGAACTGTTTCTGTACCCCCCCCCCACTATTAAGGGATGGCTGTATAAGAAGGGAAGGGGAGAATATGTTGGGTAGTGAAGGTGATATAAAAAGCTAGAGGGATGCGCCAGTCCTGGATTCAGGAAGACCTGAGTTCAAATCTGAACTCAGACACTTTCCTTCTAGGGACTAATTCATTCTGTGGGATAGGTGCTCACATTTCTGTCTTAGTTACTCTGCCCATAAAGTCAGGAAAGTAATTCCAGCCCTATTCAACTCATCAAGACTGGGAGAACAAAGAAGAGAAATTTTATAACAAGGAAAAGTTTTGTGAAAGAATGTTGAAACACTATTACTATTATTTTAAGCTTTAGTGTGGTCTAGTGTTCCTTGGTATCTCTTAACTTTGTTCTGCCTTTGCCTCCAACAAATCCTCCTACCTTGGAGACCCGTATTACTCTGTCCTTGCTTTCTTATTTTCTCAGTGCAGGAAGAACTGCAGGTGGGGCTCCTGCTAGGATTCCACAGAATAGGTGCCCAGGAAACTCAAAGGGACTCCAGGGGCCAGTCTTTGCACTCGTTGGTACTTTTCTGCATTGCAGAAGTCCAGAAAGTCTGCTTTGAAGGCAGGCTGTTTTGGAACAAGGGTTTGGGGTACTCTGAACAAATAATTGATTTAACTGAGAAGAGTAATTTGGGGGTAGGCAAGAACTGCATGGAAGTCAGACAGAAAGGGGGGACTTCTGGCCGAGGTGCATCTGACCCAGAGGCAGCTCCCTGTGAGGCAGGTGCGGAAGTGCACGGTCTTGGAGCCTGTCTTGTAGTCTTGAGGAGGTGCTCTGTGGGAAGGGTATTCCCGGAGTCTGGAAGTGGGGGGGGGGGGCGGAAAGGGGGCAGGGGGGGGCTGGGCATGGACTGGCTGGGGGCGGGGAGGAGGCGTGTGGGAGGCGGGGCGGAGGCGGCTGGAGCCCCCGGGATCCTCTGGCCCAGCTCGGGCCCCAGCACTCCGCGCCCGCCGCGCGCTGCTGCCATCCTTCCTGCAGCCACGGAAGGGTAGCTTCTCGATCTCCCGGAGCCACGGAGAATGGCACTGAGCCACGGAGAATGGCACTGAGCCCCACCGGCAGCAGGAACCTCGGCGGCTGGGACTAGTTGGGCTTCGTACCCCTTTCCCTCGCCTCGCCGGGCTTCAGAGCCCGGAGCCCGCCCTCCCGCACGCCCCCCTCCTCCTCTCCAAGTGGGCCGACTTCAGGGGTCCCACCAGGGCAGGGTCGAGTCCGTCCGGACTAAAAAGAGCGCGGACTTTCCTTGTCTAACCTCCCTCCACCCCGTACAGACACACTCGAAGGTCGGGGGTCGCCAGCCCCTTGCCCTAGCAAACAGAGCCACGGGAGGCTACAAGGGGATCTCGGGGTGCAGAAGAGAACGCCCGGGGCTGGGTTCCTCCGAGCGGGCGCGATCGTCCACGCCTGCTTCCCAGACTTCTCCCCCAGCTCCCGGGTTTCGGATGAGGAGTTCAGCGCGGCGGGAGGCGGACCAGGCGGAGCAGTGAGCTAAGGGAGTTGGAGTGGGGGGTGTGCTGTGCTTCAATTCAGTGGCCCCCTTCCTGGCCCAGCTGGGGCAGTGAGTGGGGTATCTTCTCCTGCCTGTCTCTGCCGCCTGCTTCAGAGGGGGTGGGGACAGAGATCCCCCACCCCCTTCACCCCCTACTGCCACCCGGGCTGGAGGAAGGAGTCTTTCCGAGGGGGGGAGGGGAACCTTGCGAGCCTCGAGAGGACAGAGCAAGACATGCAGGTAAGAGAGCTCGGCTGGGCTTCCAGCTTTGGGAAAGAGAGGGTGGGGGTGGCTTCAGAAGCACCCTCCCTCATGTTCTGGGGAGGCATGAAGGAAAAGCAACGGGATTCCTCCCTTTGCTGAACTTACCCAAACTGCGGCTTTAAAAATGATTTCTGCCCTCTCTGCGCCGCCGCCGCCGCCCCCCCCCTTCCACCCCAACCCCAATTCAGACGGGGGTAGGTTGGGAGGGGAGGGAGGGTTCCTTCTAACTTCAGTCCAGATTATTTTTGCTCACTTTGTAGCTTTAGAATACAGGGCTGTCTTTCTCTAAGGACGTGGTAATGGAAAAGGGGGAACGTGAGCAGAACTCTAGCGGCTCTGTGAGCTCGCCAGTTCTTTATGAGACTTTGTCGTATAGATCAGTGAGCCCTGGTCAGCAGGCCACTTAAACCCCAAACTCTATCGGGTGGGGGATGAGAGATTTGGGGAGTGGGTAGCAAAGAGGACAGGGAAGTCTATCAGCTCTATCTTAGACTCATCTAAGAAACAAAACTGGACGGGGCTGCCTGTGTGTGGGAGGGGAGAAAAGCTCCCTCCCTCTCTGGCCCTGCCTGCTGGCTTTATTTAGCTTTGTTGTAATACTGGTGTTCGAGAGCACACTAACTCGTGGAATAGTCAGGTAGGGGATAAGGTTTCCCAGCCAGCCACTAGCCTACTAAGGACTCCCTCCACTTGGGTTGTTCTGGAGTTTCACTTGGGGCTCTGTTATGCCCTATGCTGACCTAGCTATTGCTCCTAAGGTAATAGCGGGATTGCTTGGAATGGGTCTGGCACCTGGGTGTGTAACTAATTGAAAGAGTTGGCTTCACGATTACCATCACTTCCAAACTGACTGGGGAAAACGGTAGCCTTAAAGCCTTTCAGTCCACCAATCAATCTACAAGCAATTTTGAGGCACCTATTATATATATTCCAGGCACTAGGTTCATTATGGGAGGTAAAAGACAAAAACAAGACAGTCCCAGGCCTCAAGGACCTGGTGTGTGTGTGTGTGTGTGTGTGTGTGTGTGTGTGAGAGAGAGAGAGAGAGAGAGAGAGAGAGAGAGAGAGAGAGTATAGGAGCTACATACATACACAGTAGATACAAGGTAACCCCAGAGAGAAGCCATTAGCAACAACCAGAAGACGTATCCTACCCAAGGTAGCACTTGAGAGATTCTAAGAGGCAGAATTCCAAGAGGAGAGAGCATTCCAGGCATGGAAGACAGACAGACAATGCAGAGGCACATTGAACCTGTGCACAGATTTTTTTTCAACCACTTCTTCAGACTTCAGTTGCCCTTTTTTGCTTCTTCATAGCATCATCAAGATAGGGAAGAAGAATACATATGGATTTTTTTTCTAGTTCCACTAGTTTGGAAACTGAATTCCTGCTCAAACCCAAGGAGCCTTGAATGTGGAATTCAAGTTTTCTCTATTTGCTTCTCACTTCCTTACACCTTTGCAAAATATACAGCATCCATACAGAAGGGGAGTGGGAAATGACCTGTGTTTCTAATCTATTCACTCTGTGGGACCTCAGGGAACTATGCCAAGAACCTTATAGTTAGCTAATACCAAGCTTCTTATATATTCTCATTCTCCCTATCACCCTGGGAGATAACTCCCAGGTAATTATGAATTCCATTTGACCGAGAGAGAAACAGTATCCTGGGAGAGAAATGATTTGCCCAAGGTTGTCCAATGAATCCTAGACCACATTTGCAACTACTTTCAGTTGCTACCAATCTGGGCAGAATTTCAACCTGAAACATAGAGAGAAAGGCTCAGGATCATGTTACCAATCCCCCCCGAACTGCTCCATCTCCTGAGGAATGTGCCTGTTTGACAGAGTTGTGGAGAGATGATCTGTCCCTCCATGCCATGGATGCAGGTGCAGAAAAGGCTGGGGACAGCTGTGCACTTTCACATTTCTGGCTAAATACCAACATTCTCACATGCATGGGCAAAACTACACTGTGTCCCACCTTCTTTGGCTAGCACTAAACAGTGTTTGTGCCCGCTCTGCCTACACATTTCCCAGCAATCGGAGTGCCCTTTCCTACATTTGCAAAGGGAGATGATCACAGCTGTCCACACACACATTTGAGCATAAGCTTAATTTGCCCATGGAGATTGAATTTAAGAAGGTTAAGGCATTCACTACTTGACTGTCAGACATACTTAACACTCGCTCTTCCTCATGCACACATGCTTTCATATATACAGGATTCCTAGCGCAAACACCATTGGAGATGGAAAGATGGTATTCCTCAATTTGAAAATTCCACCCATTCTACTGTCCATCAATGAGCAGTTTTTGTGGTCAATACTAGCAAGAGGGATAGAGAGGATCCCTCTTCACAAGAAAAGACAACTCTGAGAGAGACTGTTTCTGTTTGCACAATTATTGGGAGGTAGTGCTAACAAACTGAGACAGGGGCTCTTAATTGGGGTGTCAAATCCAGAGAACCAGAGAAAGGACCAGTGTTGGACACTAAAAGTATGAAGGTAAAATTCATAGCAGGTAGAGGCTGTAGGTGATAAGGAAATGATATATGCAATAGATTACTGAGGGTCACAATCAAAGTCTTCTTTTTTTCTTTACTTTTTGCTTCTTAAAGAAATTAGGTGTTTGCAGGGGGAAACACTGTGGGGGTCTGCCTGTCAATTGAGAGCAAGGGCCAGACTTGGATGAGTTACCTGGCCCATTTCCACCTATGGATTTCCTATATTCCCAGGCTATCATTTCTGTGGGGGGGGGGGAGTATTTGCCCAGGAATTTGAAACCAGTCTCTTAGTTCATTTGGTGGTTGTAATATTATCTCAAAGTATCTCTTATTGACTTATTGAACAACCCCTTTGGGGGCCTTTTCCCCCTTAGTATTTCCAAAATGCAAAAGTTAAAGGGACAGTGCCAAATTATTTCAAATGATATGTTACAAAAGGAAATAGGAATGCTCTTCACCTGCAGAATTCATACTCTTTTTGATAATGACTGCTGAAAAAAAAACCCTGTCATTTATTTTTCACATTTTTATGATTCTACTACCATGACCATCAGCTCTACTTTCTCTTTTCATAGTTCAGAGGGTAGGAGCACTAGTCTGATCTGTTTCTTGTCTCTTTCTCTTTCCCTCTCCCTCTTCCCTTTTCCTCTCTCTGTCTCTCCCTCCCCCTCTTTCTCTTTTATTCATTCAGTCATTCATTTATTATGACAGCAATTTCTGTTGCTTTTTAGATTCCTCAATGTCTAGGACCTCTAAGTCTAGATCTACAATGTGTCAGTGGACATTTATATGGAATTACAAAAAAAAATTATCACCGAAATGAAAACCAATAGAGTGAATCAAAACTTTCCCAACTCTTTTTAAGAGATGTTTTTTTGTTTTTGCTTTTGTTTTTGTTTTTTGCTTTTAAAAAGGGCTTAACTATTCATTAGACTTGGAGTCAGAAAACCTGGGCTCCTGTTCTGTAGAGTAGTAGAAAGAGCCCTGAATTGGGAGTCTGAGGATCTGGCTCCCTTAACCAGTCACTTCACTTTTCTGAGCTTCAGTTTAGTCATCTGTATTAAAAAAAAAAAAAAAGTGCTTAATCCACTCTAGTCCCAGGGCTGTTGGAGAATCAAATAAGATAATGTATGTAAAGTGCTTTGTGAAATAGTTTACAGAGCCCCAGATAAGTGCCAGCCATTTTTCTTCTTTACCATTCATTGTATCACTCCTGGGATTGAATCCAGGAATCGAGTGTTGAGAGTTTTGGAGCTACAATATCTTTCTGGTGTCTAGGTGTAAACATTAGGTCCTCATAGGACCTTGAGAGTTGAAAAAAGAACCCCCCCCCAGAAAAAAAACCCCAGATCTAGCTATATAACATTTCCTCTGTGGGGAGAGGTTGTAGGGGGGAGAGGGCAGAATATAGAATTACCACTATTTGTGTAGCATCTCCATGTGACATTTATTCTTTTTCCTTAGGGACTCTCATCTTTAGTTTCTCTTGATTTCTGCAAACTGAATTTTGCCTTCGGGACAGGAAACCCACAGAACAATTGAGGATAGGCACAATGATGAAAATAAAAAGATGTTGGATCATAAAACCCTAAAATTGGAAGGAACCTTGGATCTTATCTAGTTCAACCTGTTAACTGGGATCTCTTCTGTAATTAATCCTGACAAATGATTGTCTAATTTTCCCTTGAAGACCTGTAGAAATGAGGAGCCCACTACCTCTTAAGGCAACTTTTGGCCTTTTGGGGGTAGTTTTAATTGTTAGGATTTTTTTTTCCTTCATATGATTATAGATTTAGAACTAGAAAGGGACCTTTAAGGTCATCTAGTCCAACCTTTCCATTTTATAGATTAGGAGATTGAGGCCCCAAAAGAATGTGATTTTATTAAGATCACATACACAGCAAGCAGGAGACAGGATTCAAACCCAGGTTCCCTATCTTAAAATCCAGTGTTTTCTTTCTACCACAACACCTTGTCTCTCTACTGAGCCAGAGTCTACCTTCCTGTGACTTCTACTCTTTGCTCCTGCTTCTCCCTTCTGTGGCTAAGTAAACTGAGTCCATTTCCTCTTCTACCTGGCAGCCCCAGACACTTCACATGATCCTAGAATTGCAACAAACCTCAGAGGTCATCGAGTACAACCTCCATCTGACAAGAGTCCCCTTTACTATATTTAATAAGTGGTCAGTTCATTTTTGTGGGAAAACCTTCAGTGAAAGGAAATCTATTATCTTCTAAGATAGCCTGTTTCATTTCAATGAAGAAGTTTTTCCTTACATCAAGCTCTGATTTTTTATTTTTATCCCTTTTTCCTACTTCTTTTCCCTGGGGAAAATCAGCATATCTCTATTCCTTCATTAAGATCTTCCCCCAGTCCCAAGTCTTCCCTTCTCCAAGAAAAATATCTTAGGTTCCTTCAACTGATTCTCATTCCTTATATAGCATGAATTCGATGTCCTCCAACCCCCTGCTTGTCCTCCTCTGAAAACTCTCCAGCCCATCTATGCCCTTCCTAAAATGTGGTACTATAACCTCCCTGATTTTGGACACAATGCTTCTCTTAATGAGGCCCAAGATTGAGTTTAGCTGCCACATATATCATCGTGTGTCACACTTTTGACTTGTTTGAGTGTGCAGTCCACTAATGTAGATCACTTTGCCCACTGTAGAAAGCAATGTATTGGCAGGGTCTCTGAAAACTGACATAATTTGATATAAATCCAGACATTTCTCTTCACAGTGTAGCTCTATTGAACTGCTTCTGAAATCCCAGGCACCAACTCAAGTTGGTAATTCCTCTGCTCTGAACCAAGCTTTTTCAGCTCTGGCCTGCCTATGTTGACCTGACTAAATTTAAACCTTCTACACCCACCTCCTCCATCCCTGTTTGACCCACTCACTCATGGCTTAACCACTAGGCTAGCTGCTTCTGCATCACTTCCTGATTTCATGGCCACTGTGGTTTGCAATTTGGTTTCACTGTGATGCCTGAGTCTTCTCCTAAACTTTCTAAAGATTATATTTTTCCTCCTTAATCTTCTCCTCCCCAGTGACTCCCTCCTTAATTCCTTTTCCTTCTGAGTGATTTGCAAAAAGATGTGTTGTGCCTGAAAATTTGGGGTTTTGCAGGGTCTGATTTCCCTGGCCCTCTTCTCTGATAATGCCAAATGTAATGAAGGGAGGATTGAAAGACCTTCACAGCAACTCAGTCTGCCAGTTAGAATGGAAGTCATTGGTGCCTCATTTATCTTTACCAAATAGAGCCATACGGGCAGAACCAGATAGGAAGGCTGCCTCTCCTGGGAAAGAACACATTCAATCCTTAAAGGGAAGGGGTATTTTCCTTATCTTTCTATTCTCAGGTTTTTATTACTTCAGGAGACATTTAACCTGCTGGTTTGGTGCATTCCACAGTTTCTTCCACTAAATTTTTCTCTAGTAGTTTTGGGGATGTTGTTTTGGGGATGTTGTTTTGGAAAAGTCTTTGTGTCAGTAGACCTAGGAGGTCTTACCTCTCCTATCACTAAGGATAATAAATTACAATTATACAGTGATTCCTTAGAAACCACCCTGTGAGGCACGCAGTGAGAACAGTATTATCCCCAGTTTTACAGTAGAAGAAACAGACTCTCAGAAAAGATGAGTGACTTGCCTGTGGTAGCATGGCACTTCCTATTATACCACACTGTCTTCTCACTGGTTGTGACCTTAAGCAAGTCACTCCCTGTCTCCTGGCCTCATGTACAAAAATGACAGGGTTGTACTAGATTATCTGTAATGTGGCTTCCACCTAAAATTTTTGGCAATTCTAAATATTACACACACACACACACACACTTTCTGTTTTTTGAAACCTCTCAGCTGTTTAACAGAGATGGGATAAAAGGAACCAAGCAAATAAAAGGGCAAGAAGGAGGAGTGTCCCCCCACCCCCTATACATACACCACCACCACCATCCTCAGCCCTAGAGAGGGCTTTTTCCTCCTCCACGCTTTCATAGAGTTACTGTTTCTCAAATTTGGTTCTTCCAGGCCGTGGTCTGTGGTTGAGCTCCAGAAGCTGGGCTCTGACTCTCTGGTCTGGCCTGGGGGCCCCTGTGGTTAGTTAGCATCCTGAGGTTTGTGATGAAGCTCTGTCTATAGCTGTGGGTGACCTCCTGGTTGGTGCCTGCCTTCTTTCCCTCTGTGAGGGACCCAGTTTTGGTTCCCAGTCTGGTTTATAACCCTCACCCTGCTGCAGCTTCAGAGAGATGGGATGGCCCTAACTACTGCATTATAGCTTCTTCCTATACAACTTAAAAGGGGTAAGAGTTGATTTACTGAATTCTCTTGAAGGAACAGCAGGACTTGATGGTAGCTAAAGGGAACTGGGTTTTTCTTTTTTAAATGAACAAATTCACTCCTGGTGCCTGCCATCCACCTCTCCCCCTCCACCAAGTAATTTTATAGTCATGTACTCATTCTTAGTTGTGAGACTTGATCAAAATCATCCTGAGGGGAGTAGAATATGATAGTAAATCCTCTCAGATAAGAGTCTGACAATTATGCTCATTCTTGATCCTTGCCCTCTTTGTTTGGGGATCTGCTGGATGATAAGAGAGGCAAGACTTGAAGCTTAAACCAGTGCACCTGAACAGCCTTATTTATACCCCAAGAAACAGTCCAAGGATCAACATTGCTGGTACTGTGTTACCACTGAATAGTGATGGTGTGGAACCCCATATGCCTTGAGCCTTTTTTTTCTTTTTTTTGCTTTTTGAGCTAGGCTGGATTTAGTAAGAAGAAAGGCAAAGGTATGAATGAAGCCAGTGCACTCACACCTTTTTTCCTGTTTAAAAATTCTGGCTTTCTGCCCCTTTCTTCTTGAAAAGACTTACCCTGCTTTCTAGGAGAATGGAATAAAATAGTCTCTCTCTTAAGTGATCTTTTCAGGTAAGAACTGCACACACTGATTGAGAAGGTTCTCTTGGGAGATATTTGGGCAAGGAGTGGTAAGGGCTCCAGAGACTATATTGATTTCAGACCTATGGATTTAAATCAATTGATTCAAAGTTCAAGGACAACGTGTACATAGAAAGCATTATGGTACAAAGCAACTGCACTGGAGTCAGAGAACCAGGGTTCAAATCCTACACTAATTGTATGACCTTGAGCAAGTCACTTAACCTCTATAGGCTTCAGTGTTCTATCTGTAAGATGAAGGAGTTGGGCTGGCTGAATTCTGTGAAAGGCAAACGGAAAGGTAAGAGTCTGGAACTCCTCTCTGGCAGTGTTTCCTAATGTCTGTAATCAATGACTAAGAACTCACTGTGGGCTCATCTGGGATTCAATATTTGAGCTTCCAAACAAATTACTATGGCTAATGTCCAACCTAGGGTTTCTCTTGAGAATATCAGAATCTAGCTCTTATCTCAGTTTGCATCAAAAGAAAAATGGCCCCCATGAAACATGCAAACTAACAAGGCAACATATGCAGGACATGTTTTATTTAACCCAACAACAACAGAAATACAAGGGGCCTCACCAAGAAACAGTAAAGAAACTTTTGTCCTCTAATGAGTTGACTTTCATCAGGGACT
Organism: Vombatus ursinus; assembly: GCF_900497805.2. Classification (NCBI taxonomy): domain Eukaryota; kingdom Metazoa; phylum Chordata; class Mammalia; order Diprotodontia; family Vombatidae; genus Vombatus; species Vombatus ursinus. Next base: position 1,739,755 of record NW_020951860.1, read on the forward strand.
GTATGATTCATAGTATCAGCAAAGAGATGAGCCATGTGGCTTTATTCCAGATCTTTGCTCCTTCTTTCCTGGTGTACTCTTTTGGATGCACAGGATGGAATCCAGTCCATCCTACCTCTGTGTCTGTCTTCTTGTTGGGTGATTCTCTGTTACCTTCCTTTTGGTGAATCTGTCTCCTGCTGTGCTATCTCTGATTTTTTTTTTTTTGTGGGAGTGGGTGGGAGTATCTTTTTCCTACCAGTCTCTATCTCCTTTTAAAGGGTAAGTCCCAGTATAAGAAATGACAAGCAAGATGATTTCAGAAAAACCTGGAAAGACTTACGTGAACTGATGCAAAGTGAAGTGAGCAGAACCAGGAGAATGTTGTACACAGTAATAGCAATATTGTACAATGAAGAAGTGTGAATTACCTAGCTATTTTCAGCAATACAATGGTCCAAGACAATCCCAATGATTGTCTTGATGAAACGTGCTATCTGCCTCCAGAAAAAGAATTGATATTCTCTGAATACAGACAGAAGCATACTATTTTTCATTTTCTTGCTTTCTTTCCTACCTGCTTTTTTTCTTTCTCTTTGAGTGTTCTTGTGCAAAATGACTAATATGTAAATGTTTTACATGATTGCACATGTATAACCTATATTGGATTGTTTATAGTCTTGGGGTAAGGAAGAGGGGAGGGGGAGGGGGGACTAGAATTTGGAACGTAAAACTTTTTTTAAAATGTTAAAAATTTGTTTTAACATGTAATTAGCAAAAAATAAAATATTATTTAAAAAATAAAAGCTAAACCCTAGGATCAGCTCAGGTATGGAAACTTCATCTTTGCTAGAACGATGGTTACAGATACTTAGAACAAGACCTTGTCCAGGGAATTTCATTCCTGGAGCTTAGGAGCTTATATGACACCTCTGGAGCATGTTTAGGTTTGTTTACTATATACATCCAGAAAATATGGGACTTGTACGTTTAAATGGTATGAAGGATAGAGTGTTGGACTGGAATTCAGGAAGACCTGAGTTTAAATCCTGTCTCAGACACTTTAGCTCTGTGACCCCTCAGCCTCAGTTTTCTCATCTGCAAACTGGGGGTAATAATAGCACCGACCTCACAGGCTTATTGTGAGGATCAAACGAAATAACATATCTAAAGTGTTTTACAAACCTTAAAGTGGTATATAATTGGTAGCTATTATCATTATTATATAACAGACTATGGCCATGAAATGCTCTTAGCTTCTTGAAAGAAAACTGTTATGTAAAAGTGAAGGTTTGTTCCATGAAACGTGTTATTTTTGACCATGCAGTGAATCAGTATTATTCCCCATTCCATCCCCAAGCAGTTCAGTCAGAAGTCCAGTGCTCTGCTCTCTTCGTGATATCATAGTGAAGTGGAAATGCTAAGAGCATTTCCTTCTCACAAAGAGATTAGGGACCCTTGCCTTGGCCCACTAAGGCTGCTAAACAATGAGCTATCATACGTGGGGATTTTAGCCATTTCTTAGGATGTATCACTTTTATGGAATTTGGCTTTCTTCCCTGGTAAGAATAGCTCACTTTGCCATATGTGTATATGTTTGTACACACACATACATATATAAATATATATGCACACACACATACATATATATGTAATATTTGTCCCCAAAGTATATACCATTCACCTCCTCCTCTTCATCTTCCTTTATCTAGGGCAACATTATTAGGGAATAAGTATGTATATGCATGATCAATTATCCATTATATTGGACTTGATGGTAGTGCCTATGTTTGTTTCTCTCTCTCTTTCTCTCTTCTCTCCCCCTTTTTATTCTCCTCTTTGTCTCCCTCTCTCTCTCTGTATCTCTGTCTCTTTCTTTCCTCTCTTTCTTCCTTACCCTTTCCTCTCTCTGTTTCTTCCTCTCTTGGTATCCCTCTCTCTCTCTCCTTCTTCCTTCCCCCTCTCATGTTCTTCTCTCTCTCTTTCCTTCCCTCCCTCCCTCCCTGTCTCTGTTTGTCTCTGTCTCTCTACCTCTATCTCTGCTTCTATCTCTGTTTCTTTCTCTCTGCATCTCCCTTTCTCCCTCCCTCCCCATATGTCTGGGTATGAACTCATATCATACATGCAATCTGTCCTCTGATGAATCAAGATGGACTGTCTAGTCAAAGACAGTCACTGTGCCTCATAAGCTCTAGCTCTGTTACACTATTACTTTAAACTGTGCCTAGAGAAATATATATTAGGAGTGTTTCTTCTGCTCATCTTGCTTGTATCCACCTTATTTTAATTCACCCTAATAACATTCTCTTTAGTCTCATATAATTTCCTGTTTCTTTTCTTTCCCATTTTCTCCACCCTAGTGGATGCTTTTATTACATTCTACCCAGTATCTTGGGATTTATAAATTTGCAACTGGAAAGGACTTGAGAGATCAGAGGGTCATAAATGTTAGAGTTGGAAGAGGTTTTGGAGGTTATCAGTGGTCCCTCATTTTACAGATTAGGAAATAGGTCTAGAGAAATTAAGTGACTTGTCTAAAGTCACTAGAAAGTAGCAAAGCTAGGATTCAAACCCAGTTCTTATTTTGTTGTTCAGTCATTTCAGTTGTGTCCAACTCTTCATGACCCCATTTGGAGTTTTCTTGGCAAAGATACTGGAGTAGTTTACCATTTCCTTCTCCAGCTCATTTTACAGATGAGGAAACTGAGACAAACAGGGTTAAGTGACTTGCCCAGGGTCGTACAGCTAGTAAGTGTCTGAGACTTTGTTTGAACTCAGGAAGTTGAATCTTCCTGACTCCAGGCCTGGCCTTCTATCCACTGCATCACCTGGCTGCCCACCATTTCTTATACTAATTCTAAATTCAGAGCTTCCTGCCTTCCTCCCCCAACCCCTGCCTTCTTCTTCACTTTCTATCTCTAGTTGGTCTTGCCCTGAAATCCATTCTGCAAATTAATCTCCCTAAAGTCATATTTTGATTGTGAATTAAAACCTTTAGTGGTATATATAATAAAGTACTGCAGAAATTCCTTAGTCAGCATTCACAGCCTTCTACAATCTGGCCCCTACTGCCTTTCTGGCCTTACTTTCCATTACATACCAGGCATATCTTACTATCCAGTCATGCTGGACTATATGTTTGTTCCCTGGATACATCTTAATTTTTACTGCTTCTCTGCCTCAGCTTACTAACTTCCCTTGACCTGCAATGCTGCTTCTTTTCTTCCTCAAACCCTTTTGACATTCTACCTATCTTTCAAGAACCAGTTCAAGTGGTATCTTTTTCATGAAATCTTCCCTGATTAAACCTTTATTACCTTTCTTTTTTCCATGAAACATGACCGTGCTTATTATTATTATGATTATTCAAGAGAAGGAAAAGGCTATTTGTCTAGAAATTAGAATAAAAAAATTTCCATATCTTCATGAACCTTAGAAACAAACAAAAAACAAACAGCAATGATTAGACGGGAACTCTTTTAATGAAATGAGATGGGGAAAAACCCCATATTGTCAGCACACTTCCCAAAGATGTCGTTTTCCTCTTTCAAAAAAGGAAAAAACTCTTTCTTTTGAGTTTCTACAGATAGTTGCTGGAGGGCTTTATTATTATTTATAAATGCTTGCAATTAAAAGAAGGTAATATAGGTTCTCACAGAGTTGAATCTATTTGGAGAACTAATGACCTCCAAATTGCTACCAATTTTCATGAATATGGAAAGAGGATAAATCAGGAATGCTATATAAATGAATTACAGCAATATAATATTTAAGAACTCTGGGAACCCTCTTAATAACTAGGGTTCCACAACTTAAAGAGGCAAAGAGCTATGGTTCTGTTGAGGACCATGCTACTGCATACACACTATTTCTGTGCTCTCCATAGGTGGCAATGAGGCTCTTTTACAGTAGTTCATTTTTATATATCTCTTCACTCTTGTGTTTGAACTTCAAAGTTTTTCCACAGCTCTGGTCTTTTCATGAGGAATGCTTAGAAGTCCTTCATTTCATTAAAGATCCATGTTTTTCCCTTGTAGGATTTTACTCAGTTTTACTGGATAAGTTATTCTTGGCTATAGGCCTCTATCTTTTGCTTTCTAGAATACTGTATTCCAAGTTCACTGCTCCTTTATAGTGGGGGCTGCTAAATCCTGGGTGATATTGACTGTGGCTCCTTAGTACTTGAATTCTTTCTTTCTGGCTGCTTGCACTATTTTTTCTTTGATCTGGAAGGTCTGGATTTTGGCTGTGGTGTTCCTGGGAGTTCTCATTTTGAAGTTTCTTTCAAGGAATTATACTGGTGGGTTCTTTCTATTTCCACTTTGCCCTCAGGTTCTAAGAGATCTGGGCAGTTTTCTTTTCAGATTTCTTGAAATAGGATATCTAGGCTCTTTTTTTTTTGTTATGATATTCAGAGACTCCAATAATTTCCTCCTTGATCTTTTTTTCCAGGTTAGTTATTTTTGGTATTAGATACCTTATATTCTTCTCTTTTTTTCAGTCTGTTATCTTTGTTTCAATATTTCTTGTTGGCTCATGGGGTCAATGGCTTCTATTTGGTCTATTCCAATTTTTAGGTAGTTTGTTGCTTGGGTAAGTTTTTATACATCTTTTGCCAAACTGTTAATTCCCTTTCTAATTCTTTCTCCCATAGTTTTCATTTCTTTTCCAGTTTTTTTTAACTCAAGCACTCTCATTCCATTCATAAAAATATTTTAAACTCTTAAAAAACACTCTTGCTTCATCTCCTCTAGGAATTCTAGTTAAATTTGTTCCCAAATTATATTTTTCCCTGAGGCATAACTTCTAGATGTTTTAGAGTCATTATCTCCTGTGTTTGTGTCTTGAGCATCTCTGCCACCATAATACCTCATTGTGGTGTGATTCTTTTTTTTTTTTTTTTTGCTCATTCTTCCATCCTACTTCCTGATTTAGGACTTGATGTTAGGTCTGGGCTTTGCCACACTTCTGAAGAGAAGATCTGAGCTGGTCCTGCTGCTGCTTTCTTGGGGATATTGAGTGCTATTGTTATCCCAGGATCTCAAAGACAAGCTGGAGACTTGCAAGCTTTCAGTGCTCCTACAGGGCTCTGATCCAGGGGTGATTACTGCCCCCCCAACCTTAGTTCTGCAACTTCTTGACTTTGCTTTGGGTCTGTGCAAGAATAATTCTGCTGGATTCCATCTCAGTCAGCCAGCTGGAAGACTCTTTTGGTTCAAAGTAGAATTATAGGATCTCCTTTGGTCTGGGTTTCCTGCCTCAGTTATTCCTCTGCAAGCTGGTTTAGATGCTGGAAGTGAGACCTGGCTCTGAGCTTGCGGTCTGAGCCACACTACTGCAGTTGCTGACTTCTGAATTTCCCCTTTTTTGGTAAAAACACCAGGACTTCCCTACCTGAGAAAAGTAATGCCACCATCCTTTTCTTCCTCCTCTCTGAATCTGTGAACCAGGATCGGGTAGTGGGCCAAAAACCTGTCGTTTGAGTGCCTCTTTCCATCGCAGCGCTTCTGTGTGGCTCTGGGGGTGCCCCAGTATGAGCCTGGGATCTCCTTTCATGCTGATGTGCTGGGTGCTAGAGTGCTCTACAACATGGGCTCCTGCTTCAACCCTGTCCCTAGAGTTTCTGGGCCTCTCTGCGTGTCTCCCTATGTTACCCTGGGCCAGCCAGAGATCTTACTGTAAACTTTTTTCCATATTTCTTCATCAGGATTCAGTGTGGTGCATTTTATAAATTGGTTTGGGAGTTGTAGATGGCTTCTATTCTGCCAGCCATCTTGAATCTGCCTCTGCAGTACCTTTCTAGTAGCACTTATCAAATATTATCTTATATTGTAGTTCAATTCAGTTGCCAACCAGTATGTGTGGTTTGAAGCATGAATGGTTTTACACACACACACACACACACACACACACACACACACACACATTTGTGTCTAATGGTAGCCATTTCTTGGGTGGTGGGAGGGGTGAGGAGAGAAAAAAGTTACATGGTAACTTTATTATATATTTAAAAGGAATAGCAAGTTGTGCTATAATAGATTTGCAGTTTTATGTGTAATCATCTTTTTTCTCTATTCTACTATATTATGGAAATACTTGTTTTATTTCTTAAATTCAGAATAAAAAAATAAAAGTTTGAAAAAAAAATTGTCATCCAGGACATATTAAGCTCCTGTTATACTAGGAGTTGGAGGGAGATAGCAAGTTTAGAGAAAATGGTCTCTGCCCTCAGGAATCTTACAGTCTGGGATATGACACAGATGACTAATAAAAAGTATAAGCACATTGGAGTGATGAAAAATAAATTGTTATGTGAGGTTCAGCTGGGGCAATCAGAGAAAGTTGCCTGGAGAAAATGACATTGAAGTTAGGCTCTGAAGAATAGGTTGGAATTCAACAAGAAGAGGAGAGAAAAGGTTATTATAAACGTAGGAAACAGCATGAACATGGGGAGAGAGACAGTAAAGAACAGGGCGTATTTAAGGGAAAGTCTGACTCAAGTCTAGAGCTTGTAGAAGAGAGTAGTATGAAAAAAGGCAGGAAAGGCAAGGTGGCACCAGATAATAGAGGACCCCAAATGCCAAATAAGGGAGTATGAACTTAACTTGATGGTCGGTAGGGAGTCATGGAAGACTTTTGAGTGGAGGAGTGACATGACAAGTTCTCTACATAAGGAAGACTTATCTAGCATGAAGCATGAATTTAAAGGGGAAGAAAGTGATGGTTATGAGATCATAGATCTAGAACTGAAAGGAATCTAAGTGGCTACCTAGTCTAATCTCCCCATTAACAGATGAGAAAACTAAAATGGGAAGGTCTGCTAGGTAGTCAGCGATGGATTTAGGCATAAGCCTGAACAAGCTTCTAAATGCCTCAGAGATGATCATATGGGCATCTCAATCATGACATAACTTAGGGTCTCAACAGATGTTAATTCTTTCCTGTAAAAGGTATTATAATAGTCCTGGTGGGCAGTATTGAGGGCCTACGTATCACTCCCCTGCGTATTTCTCAGAGATTGACTGCTACCTTGAAGTTCAAAAGGTACCTTGTGGGTACCCACTCCTAAAACTATAGTTCACAAGCCCCCTCTAGTCAATTTCTTCCTAACAGTAGCCAGCAGCTATAACTTAGCAAAAGCATTTCCTAAGATAGTACAGTAAGAATAAGAGCTACAAAACATTCCTTGCATTAACCTGGGGCACACTTTCCCAAAAAGAGACTCATATGATCATCTCTGAGCCACTTAGATTAACCATCCTTAAGGACAAATGTTTTCTGATTAATTACAGAGTTTTTCCTCTGCATCATACTGCCTTTCCAAGAAATAACTCCATGTCCAAAACTAAACTTAATATCTTTTCCTATAAGCCTGTCCTTTTTTCTGACTTCCCTATTTCTTATATCCCCTGCTCGACCATCAACTCCTGAAGAACAGGATGCATGTAGCATGCATCTTTGTATCCCTTGGAAGATGAATTGTGGCAGATATAAAAGACATTTAACAAAATGTATAATAATGAATTCAAGAAACATTATACATCTGTTATCTTTAGTGAATACAAATCCTTGTATTTTTTTTTTGTAGCCTTGTCAGATAGGTGCATATGGCTGAAAAGGTATGAAAGGTATGGAAAATTGCCTCAGGGCTCACTAATTGACTTCTGCATTGACTTTGCTGTAAGGGGCTATGCTGCACTTGAGTCACAAGTCAGCTTTATTCCCTTCTCTAGGAATCACCTAGATTCTTATTCTGGGTCTAGTTGCTGGTACTTGAGGTCAGATACAGCATTTGCAGTCACTTGGGCAGCTACCTAACTCTGGTTGGTAGCATCCAACTTGCCATTTGTCAGAGTATGGGTTTGTCCATACCTGAAACTTAGTGTATTTAGTCTTAAAATGTTTCAAGAAGAGCCCATTTCAGGACCAAGAATTCTAACTTGTGTATGAGATAATGAGTCTCACATAATTATCATCCTTGTTCAAGACCATGGAGCTTACATTAACATGTAAAATGACAGACTTCTTTGGATAACTAGAGATTAATACCAGTTCATGTATGAGGTGTTGTTATTATCTGTTATTGTTTGTCCTTTGTTTTCAAAGAGGATAAATCACTAGTGACATCTTGACTTGCTCGTGAGTTGGATTTAAGTAAGGCAAAGTTGCCCAAAGTTGGGATCCTCACTCTCTCTTCCTGAGTCATCAAAGTCCAGTAGCAGGACAAAAGTCAAAACAACTGGTAATGAGGTACTTAATTTCTCAATCCAGTAGTCTCCAAAAAATATTAAAGCATCAGATCCAGGTTGTTCTTAGTGGAGATAATGCTGAACTTGGAATTTGGAAGACCTGGGACTCAACTCCTGCTTCAGATACTTATTAATTATGTGACCCTGGAAAAAGTCATTTAACCTCTCTGAACTTCAATTTTCTCATTTGTAAAATGGATGTAATAATAGTACCTATTATCTCAGGTGAGATGATATAGGTAAAAGTCTTGCAAATCCTTAAAGCATTATATAAATTTGATCTATTATTATTCCTCACCTTCTGCTTGAGGTTCTTCCCAACAAGATACCCACTGATGAGATAAATGAAGGACTTGGTTTTCCACAAGTTTCAAATGATAGCCACCCCATCATATCATGATAATTCTTTTAATACAGTCAGATAAATATCTGTTTTTTCAGGGTCAGTATATAATCCCTGAAAGTGTATGGAATGTCCAGGGAGGACTAGTATCTCTGCTTTGAGAGCTTGCCAAGCCCTCTTCAGGGCTGCTCACCCACCTTTGGTGCCCACCTTTCCCCCAACTCTCACTTGCGGCTCCAACAAGCTGTAGCATGTGCAATGGCCACACCCTGGTAAACTGTCTCAGCAGACGGGCTAAACCAGGTTGAGAATAACCAACATGCCTCAAACCTGTTGGTGAGTTAGGGGGATGTCTACCCCAAGCATGTGAAGACTTTCCCTGGCAGAATGGGTGGATGAGAATAATTTGTTCCATCAGTCGCGAAGGTGGCTGAAGCAGGTGCTATGGAGCACTTCAATCTTGGTCTGGCATTGAAAATGCCAAGGTGATAACCACTGTGTCCTGGGTCATCACCAGTCATCTTGATTTTTGTCCTGCCACTGGATTTCAATGGCTCTGGAAGCAAGAGTGAGGCTGATGATTAATCCAGTTCACGAGCAAGTCAAGACATCACCTCCTCGTGATGTCATTGGTCCTCTTCGAAAACTGGAGGAACAACAATAATTCCTGATGAGACACAATCTGATCCATGTACTTGACAAAGGTTTAGCAAAACTACCTTTTGTCAATAAATAGCTTTTGACCAGAGGTAGAATAGTTCAATGGAAAGAATACTGGATTTGGAATCAAAGGACCTGGGTTCAAATCCTGTGTGTTGCTCACTGTCTTGTGAACTTCGGTAAGACTTTACATTTTTTTTATTTAGTATTTTATTTTTCCCCAGTTACATGTAAAAACAATTTTAACATTTGTTTTTAAAACTTTGAGTTCCAAATTCTCTCCTTTCTTTCCCCCCCATTGAGAAGACAAGCAATTTGACATAGGTTATACATGTTATCTGACTGTATTAAAAGAATTATCATGATATGATGGGGTGGCTATCATTTGAAACTTGTGGAAAACCAAGCCCTTCATTTATCTCGTCAGTGGGTATCTTGTTGGGAAGAACCTCAAGCAGAAGGTGGGGAATAATAATAGATCAAATTTATATAATGCTTTAAGGATTTGCAAGACTTTTACCTATATCATCTCACCTGAGATAATAGTAATAGCAAAGCATATCCATAATAGTAAAAGAAAACAGACAAAAAACTCAAGAAAAATAAAGTAAAAAAAATATACTTTAATCAGTATTCAGACACCATCAGTTCTTTCTCTGAAGATGGATAACATTTTTCATCACAAGTCCTTCAGAGACACTATATCTTGAGGCCTCAGTTTTATCTTCTTTAAAATGAAGGATTTGGAAAAGATGACCCCCTCCAAAATCCTGTCTAACTCTCAATCTGTGATACTATGATACTATATCATAAAAAGTCTCTCCTTCTTCTTCTAACATCTTCCCAGACACAAAGAAATGATCCAGGTGGACCAACGCCTCTAAATAGTTGACATTGACCAGCACTCTATGAGCTACTGAAAAGTGATGGATAGCCCAGAAATCCCTTGTGACATTTTCAAATTGGGAGAATTTCACTAGGAAGAGAAAAGCAATCTTCTTATCTTCCTTTGCCCTAATAATACTCACTCTGCATTTCCAATACAGAGGATTACTGATAGCCCAGCAGACAATCTGGGCATCTTGAACTCATGGCATGTCATACTTCAGTTGTTTTTATTCAGGGTTCAGCAGAGAATGCATAGTCTATCTTCCTGATCTTCTTTAGTACCACTGCTAGAGGTAAGGCATAAGGGCTAGTAGAACTCAATAACAACACCATTGACTAGCTACTCCTTCAAGGGATTCCTTAACCCTCCATTTCAGAGAGGGTGATTTTGGGGAATTAGGGAATCTTGAAGGTAAATTGTCTGTGGCCCCCTTGGTACACTCCTGTAGGTAAAACATCTCATTAACTAGTCTGGAATTTCTTCCTCAAATGATCTTTCCACCCTAAGAAGATAGGGAATAGGGGCTAGACTAGCATTATACCTGAAGTCAGGAAGACTTGACTGAATTCAAATATGACCTCAGATATTTACTAGCTGTGTAACCCTGGGCAGGTAACTTAACCTCCATCTGTCTCAGTTTTTTTCATCTGTAAAATGGAGATAATAATAGCACTTACTTCCTAATGTTATGAGAATAAAATAATATTTATAGAGCACTTTGCAAACCTTAAAGTGCTATTTAAATGCAAGCTATCATTATTATTATTATTCATTGGATACTAGGGAGTCTCTGAAATCAAACCTTTCCGGATCTTCCTCCTCTCTTCCCTCCACTCCCTATGTTTAGAGTGTAAGAGCCATATGGGTTTCATAGAGTGTCTATGCCTCAGTATTGTTCTTTATTCTCCCATGTGAGAATATTCTCCCTGTGCATGGATAGCCTTGTCTTAAGTACTGAGTCCTTGCTTGCATCAAGAACAGAAGGGAAGTTAATTTTTAGGAGCCCCTGTTGTGTTTTTCTGCTCTTGGTACCATAGAATTTAGTTCCTGAAATATTGATGTTTAGTTCTCTTCTTGGGAGTATTTAGCATACACTTGGCAGGCTTGTACCAAAATGAGAAAAGGTAACCCAGTTGGTCCATATATGGTTTTGGGGTACTGTTTCTAGAGTTGACTTCCTTGACCCCCAAACTTGAATTTCCTTAATCCTTAAGGAGGAACTGAACTCAACAGCAGCCCCCAAAATGACTCAAACACTGTTCATTTAAGTTTGCCTCCCTACTGTCTTCCTTGGCATTGTCCTGCCAAAATTTGAATATCCTGATCACTCAGGCTCCCACTTGGACCCTCGTATAGCCTCTGACTACCCTTCTTATTTCATTTCTTCTTCACTGGTCATCATGATCAGTTGTGAGTAGCTGAGGGGCCATTCCTCTGCCACAATAGCAGTTTGTTATTCCAAGTCTTCTTAAACCTTTGACATCAGTCTAGCCTGGCTCATGAACTCTATGGTTATAGCACCTTTACCCTCTGTTATCTGTGGTATTTGCTGCAGCCTCAGCACAGAGCAGGAAGCCTCCTTATCCTCCTTGGGATGTGGTTACAGACTTGGAATGAATCTTCTGTGTTCCTAAGTTGTTATCTGGTGGCCTTAGACATTCAAGGATGGCACTGGAGAGTTGTTCCATCTTTAAGATTCCCAGAACATCCAAAGCAGGTACCCTGAGGTCTTCCAGTAGGCACCTTTGTTTTTCCATATTAGGTACTTGTCATTTTCACAACATTTTGGTTGCATGCTCCAAAGAAGTTTCGAATGTTCCTTCTGCAGGTAAGGGGGCAGTGATTCCTGGAAATCGCTACAAAGTGTGGAATGCCTTAAGCTTCCCTACTTCCTTTCAGGGCCTTTACCACTGCTTCAACCCATCCTCCTTGTGACACTGGGTTGCTGGCAGAAAGGGAGGATGACTTAAACCCCACTAGGTCTGTCACATATGGATTTCTAATAACTTTCCTCCCACCAGCATCTCCCTAGAAGCATAGTGGAAGCTGCAGGAATTTATACAAGCCAACAGTTATAGTGACCTCTCTCTGGATGACTTACCCTACCCTTTAGCAACTTACCAAGTCATTTAAAATCCAACTTAATTCAATAATTTTTAAGTACTAGGTACTGGGAATAGTCAGTGGTAGCAGTTAGGTGGTGCAGTGGATGGAATGTTGGTCCTGGACTCAGGAAGACCTGAGTTCAAATCTGGCCTCAGACACTTATGAGCTGTGTGACCCTGGGCAAGTCACTTACCCTCTGTCTGTGTTTCCTCATCTGTAAAATGGTGATAATAATAGCACCTACCTCCTAGGGTTGTTTTGAGGAACAAATAAGATAATACATGTAAAGTGCTTAGCCCAGCACCTGGCACATAGTAAGCACTATATGAATGTTAGCTAATAGGTATCATAGTCCATAGAGACAACAAAATTCAGGCTTATTTTGTATGATTATAATAACAACAATAATAGCTAGTATTTATGTAGCACTTTAAAGTTTGTAAAATGCTTTATAAATATGATCTCATTTTATCCTCACAACAATCCTGGGAGGTAGGTGTTGTTATCACCCTCATTTTACAGGTGAGGAAACTATGGCAGGCAGAGGTTAAGTGACTTGCCCAGAGTCACACAGCTAGTAAGTGTCTGAGGGCAAATTTGAACTCGAGTCCTCATAATCCCAGGACCTGTACTCAATCCACTGCACCACTTAGCTGCCCCTGATTGTACCTCTTTGAAACTTTAACTGATTCCTTTTGGTTTCCCACCCTGGAACCAAATAGAACAAGTCTAATCTGTCCTCCACATGACTGCTCCTCAAATACTTGAAGACAGGTATCATTCTTTTCCTGATACTAAGTCTCTGACCTTAATGTTCCATCTCTTGCATGAGCACTCCCTAGAATGTATTCCATTTTTTATCTCTGTCTCTATGAATCCTCATTTTCCTTCGAGGCTCACTCAATTGCTTTTATTTATTTATTTATTTTTTGGGTGAAGTTCTCCTTGATCTCTCTCCCCAACTTGTTAGTTCTCTTTCCCTTCTCAAATGACCTTTTATTTATTTATCTGTGTGCAGGCTGTATGTTCATGCCCCACAGTAGAACTGAAGCTCTCTGGGGTCAATGATTGTTCTGTGTTTTGACTTTGTATCGTTTTATTGGTGAATGTATAGGAAATGGGAAAAGCCTATTGAACTTGGAGCAGAATTCAAATTCCAACTCTTTCACCACTTGGGTGACCTTGGGCCTTCTCTTTGGGTATCAGGTTTCCTCATTTGTAAAATAAAGTGAGTGAACTGAATAACCTTTAATGTTCCTAGTAGGTTAAAAAAAAAAACCTATTACCTAAATATTTGTATTTGCCCTCATATAAATATGATCTCATTTTATCCTCACAATAACCCTGGGAGGTAAGTGCTGTTATCACCTTCATTTTATAGATGAGGAAACTGAGGCAAACAGAGGTTAAGTGACTTGCCCCGGCAGTTAGGTGGCTCTGTGGAGAGAGTGCTGGGCCTGAAGTCAGGAAAATCTGAGTTCATATCTGGCCTCAGACATTTACTAGCTGTATGACCCTGGGGCAAGTCACTTAACCTCTGGTTGTCTTAATCCATTGAAGAAGAAAATGGCAAACCACTCCAGTATCTTTGCCAAGAAAACTCCATGGACAATATGGTTCAGGGGGTCATGAAGAGTCAGACCCAACCAAATAACAGCATAGTGTTTATTCTGACCCTTTTCTTTTTTGTCTCATGGTCATAAAAATATGATGAAACTTACTCCCAGGCTCTCTGACTTATTTACTTTCTCTATGACCCTTGAAGTCATTAAGATTCTGGGAGGATATTTGTTTATTCTTTTCCTATTGGTATATAAAAATCTTCATTATTATGTAGTTCCTTTCAGTTGCATGAGTGTATTTACCTTTCTAGGACTCTCTAGACTCATGTGTTTACATTTCAAAAGTATCTCCTTAGCTGGTTTGGTTTTTTTTAATCAGAAATACTTGGAAGTCCTCCATTAAAGGTCCTCTTTTTTTCTCCTGTGAGATTTTACTCACACGTGATGGGTCATGTCAAAGAAGAGTCAGACATGACTGAACAACTGAACAACAACAAATATTTATTGAACTGAATAATTTGTGTTTATTTTTTCAATTAATAGTATTTTTTTCCAATTACATGTAAAGATAGTTTTCAACATTCAATTTTGTAAGATTTTGAGTTCCAGATTTTTCTCCCTTCAGCCCTCCCCTCCCACTTCACCAAGATAGCAAGCAATCTGATATAGGTTGTACATGTCCAATCATGTTAAACATATTTCCACATTCAGCATGTTGTGAAAGAAGAATCAGAACAAAAGGGAAAAACCACGAGAAAGAAAAAACAAAAAGCAAAGTGAAAATAGTATGCTTCAAACTGCATTCAGAGTCCATCAGTTCTTTCTCTGGATGTGGACAGCATTTTCCATCACGCGTCTTTTGGAGTTGTCTTGGATCATTGTATTGCTGAGAAGAGTGAAGTCTTTCATAGTGGATCATCGCCCAGTGTTGCTGTTACTGTGTACAATGTTCTTCTGGTTCTGTTCACTTCACTCAGCCTCAGTTCATGTAAGTCTTTCCAGGTTTTTCTGAAATCTGCCTGCTCATCATTTCTTATGAAATTACATTCATATACCACAACTTGTTCAGCCCCCTATTGATGGGCATTCTCTCAATTTTCAGTTCTTTGCCACCCCAAAAAAAGGTGGTAGAAATATTTTTGTACATGTGGGTCCTTTGGCCTTTTTTATAATCTCTTTGGGATACAGACCTAGCAGTGGTATTGCTAGATTAAAGGGTATGCACAGTTTTATAGCCCTTTGGGTATAGTTCCAAACTGCTCTCAGGAATGGTTGGGTCATGAACTGAATAATTTGGAGACAATTAGATGGATTAGTAGATAGATCCTGGTCTTAGAATAAGGAAGACTTGAATTCAAATCTGGCTTTAGACACTTGTTGTGTCACCCTAGACAAGTCACTTAACCTGTTTGCCTCAGTTTCCTCAACTGCAAAATAGGGATTATAACAGCACCTGTACCTCTTAGGGTTGTTGTAAAGATCAAATGAGATAATGTATGCATAGCACAAATGGTAACTGAACTGAATCATCAGTGTTTTATGCAGGTCTCATCCTATGCCCCAGTGCCCTAAACCAATCGATTGTTTTGCTGCAGTAACCCCTACACAATAACATACAATAACTAAGACATGAACTAAACCCAAGGCTGCCCTAGTGCTTTATTTTTTTAATTAAATTTTAGGTTTGCTTTCTATTCTTTCTCTATTTATTCTTTCTCCTACCCACTGTTACCACATCAGACAAAGAAAAAGAAAAACAAAATCCTTGTAACAAATACACATAATCAAGCAAAATAAATTCCCTCATTGGCTGTGTCCCCCCAAGTGTGTCTCATTCTGTACCCCGAGTCCATCACTTCTCTATCAGGAGGTCACCAATGGCACTGACCAGACTGTTCCCCAAAGAGAAGCCCTGTGTAGGGTTTTATTGGCTAGGCTAGGGACTCAGGGATTACTTTACAGTGGGCCTCTTTCTGCCCTAACTTTTCAGGGCACTTTGCCTTTTGAGATAGGAAGCGTGAATTTAGTCTTCAGGATTTTGCTCCGTCAGAATGCTCATTTTCTTGGAGCCACCTAACTTTCCTGCTACTTTCTGTTCTTCCTCTCTGGAATCATAAAAACCCTCTGTGATGTCTCCTTTGTGTTATTATGAATTAATTAATTAATATTAATTGTTGTTGACAATAGCTATTGTTTTGAGTTTTGCAAAGCGCTTTATGCATGTTATTGTATTTGATTCTCACAACAACTTTGGGAGGTAGGGGCTGTTATTATTATTATTATTATTGTTATTACCATTTTAAGGAAACTGAGTCTGGAAGAGGTTAAATGACACATAACTCGGAGATAACTAATGAGTGTGTCAACTGGACCGAACCGGCCTCTAACCTGTGGAGCAGGCTAGAAACTAGAGAGTCAGGAGTCAAACAAGTTTAATTTCAAAGTGAGGGAAATGGATTGCAAGCAAGGAGGCAGATTAGACACGTGCTGGGGCCCCTACCCCTAAGGGGGCCATTTTAGTGTGGCTAAACCTTGATTTATATACTTGTGGCTAGACAAAGAGTCAAACAGTATAGTATAGTAACAGTAGCGAGGCACAACAGCAACAGTGAGGCAAGGTTGTTTAATGACAAAAAGTCCGTTCCTAGCAGGGCTTCATATCTAGGCCTGTTGGTGCCTGCCCGAGCTCTGGGACCATCAGTTCCAGAAGGTGAGTGCAAAGAATTGTTGTTATGCCAAGCTCAGGACAAAACTTATTTGCTGGGCCTTAGCTCTGGAAAATAGGGCATCTCCTAATATTTTTTGAGGGGGGGGGGCTAAGCAGTGGGGTTAAGTGACTCGCTCAGGGTCATATAACTACTAAGTGTTAAGTGTCTGAGGCCGGATTTGAACTCAGATCCTTCTGAATCCTGGGCCAGCACTCTATACACTGTGCCACCTAGCTGCCCCCATCTCCTAACATCTTGACAAGTGTCTGAGGTGGAATTCAAACCCAGGTCTTCCTGACTCCCAAGTCCAGCACTCTGTCAACTGTACCACCTAGTTGCCCCTGTTCTCCCCAGGCTAAGTCCATGAAGCTTCCCATGTTCTCATCACATCTAGAGTTGGAGAAAGGGCAGGATCAAACTATGACATGAGAGTCATACCCCTTTTAACTGGACTGATTACATAAATACCTTGTGTAGTAGATAGAATATAGGATTTAGAGGCAGGAAGACAGGTTAAAATTCTCTGACACTAGCTAGGTGAACATCAGCATTAACCTCTCAGGACCTTAGTTTTCTCATCTGTAAAACAGGGGTAACTGTAGTACCTACTTCACTGAGTTGTTGTGAGGCTAAAATAAAATCCTCTTTTACAATCTACTAATCTAATCTAATACAATCTAATACATATACTAATCTAATACAATCCACTTTGTAAGCTTTAAGTGCTGTGTAAATGTCAGCTACTGTTCTTATCATTGTTACATTTTATAACATTCCCTGTCCTCTGTACTACAAGTATCACATATGTACGTGAAATGTGTTTATTTACTTCAAAACTTCAGAGATCTGTGATTCTATCAGTGTGTGGATTTCCTTTATCAGTACAAATCATAATAATCATAATCATAATCATAATCATAATAATCCCTCTGCTTCTTATTTTCTTCTTTCATATGTTGCTGGGGTCAAAAATAACTCATCTCCTTGTGGCCACCTCTCTGCTGAGAACCCTCATGAATTTTGGAAGGCTGGTCTTCAGATAATAGACATAAAGTTTTTTGTCCTGTTCCTTTCCAGCTTGCTGTCTATGGGTGTAGGCTTCAAGTCACATCCAGTGAGGTAGAGTGTAGGACTCTGGTAGAGATTGTATGCATATATTTAGGGATGTGCCAGAACCAGCTCCAACTAGCTCCCTCCCGCCTATTGTGAAAATGTTTAGTGTGAACATTTGTACCTCAGAAATTGGCAAATGCTACAAATCAGGGCTTGATTTCTTGTTTTGCTGATTCTAGACTTCAGAAAATGATAAAATAATGCAGATTAAACTTAAAAGAGTGTCCTGCATATTTTTCCCCAGAGAGATGGTTGTTAAACACTTACCAGCACATCCATGTATATGTTCCTCTTCAGACTGAAGTGAATTAAGATTA